>NC_142600.1:10027174-11227174 GCF_041222555.1 Hakea prostrata | reverse complement strand
GGTGGGGAAGGGACCATACCTATAGAATTAGAGGGGTTTAGAGCAGCATATAACTGTGGCAGCTGCTGCCCATTTCCAAATATCTGAGCCAATGATGCTGAAAGGGTAGTTATGTGAGCAACCTGCTCACTTGTCACTACATTATGACTTGGAGCTACAGAAGCAATGTTTGATGTTTTCAGATCCACTATTTCTGGTTTCGTAATAGACTCACCCATATGAAGAAGTGTCTGACGTTGTTGATCAGAAGGTGAACCAGAGGTTATTTTTTGTGTTTCTGTACTGAAATTAAAAGTTCTTCCACTTGGAGGGTGTGGAGGGTCTATTTGCTCATTCTTCCATATCATGTTAAAGCCTGAACCCTTTCCGCTCTGGACATCATTATTGAAGCTTTGCCCAGGCATGGGAACCATGGGCAGCATATTGCTCTCTCTGCAGCGGAATGCATTAGCAGCATCCCCTCCCAAATCAGAATGTTGCTGTTGATGTAGAACTACTTGAGTTACATTCTGTTCACAGGTGGATAAAGACCCATTTGCAGTTTGAGATTGTGAGTCTTGAGGAACCTGTCCCTTTCCTACTCTGTCAATGTGGAATGGATGTTGCTCAATGATAGCTGTTACAGCACCAGTAGCACCAACAAGAGGTTTGTTACCACCACTAGATTCAGGAAAACTTACAGTTGCACCATCATTTTCATTCTGATGTGGTGATCTGTACCCATCTTGTCCAGTTGCTTTCTCAATCCATCTATGAACTCCCCATTGTCCCTTCTCATTGTCAGATCTATGGACCCACTGATCATCTACAGACCTCTTAGTATCAAATGATTCATTAAAACGCATTTTCCCATCCCCATTTTCAATCCTACAGTGAGGAGACTTCACAACATCATGCCCAGCTGCTGTGTCGCTCCATTTTGGACCTCCCCATGATTCAGGTGCATTACCCAAATTACAGCCCCACTTACCCTTGGCAACATCAAAGCTGGTTGCTGCATCATTCCATTTTGGACCTCCCCATGAATTGTCACCCTTGTCTGTCATGAGCCCCAACATATCATCCTTGGCAGCATCTGGAGCCACTGCAATATCACCCCACTTTGGGCCTACCCATGACCTGTCATTCTCCAAATTCTGACCCCACTTGTCACCCTGAGACTCGCGTTCTGGACTGCAACGTCCTGAACCATCATGAGAGAATCTGCAATTTGATCCCTTGTTGCACTTTCCAGCGGCAAAATACTTGCAAGGAATACTGCTTCTAGAGGGTTGACGTCCGTGATCAAACTCACGTAAATCCCTTCTGTCATGTAACCTTTCCCTCGTCATATCTTTAGTAGACCAGCCACCATGACCATCACCTAAGACATCATGATGTGCATACCTACACGATGATCCCCTGGAACACTTTCCTTTCAGAAAATCGTTACAAGTATTGGTAGATCTGTTGTTCCTGGGCACCTCATGCTTCTCCCTGTCTCCATATCCATGTGCAATCATGTCCCGGGAGTGATCTCTTGCCTCTTCATCGTTAGACTGCCTTGAAAATGGTCCTCTCTCATGCCTGCTACCCCCACTTTCTAAAGTCGAACCATTCTCGTGTCTATCTCTCCACCTTTCCATCCGACCACGTTCTGAATGGCCCCTACCCGCATAGTCACGGTCATCTTGATGAAGAAATCTGCACTCACTACCTCTCCTACACCTCCCTGCAGCAAAATCATTACATGTCAGAGTGGATACACCAGATCCATTTCTGCTTTTATCTCTCCAGTGCTCTGGTTCCCACTTAAAGCCATGGGCCAGGCCCCTGCTCCTGCTCCGGCTCCGGCTCCGGCTCCTGCTCCTGCTCCTACTCCTACTCCTACTCCTACTCCTGCTCCTGCTCATAGCACCAAAGAACAGGCAATACAAAGAAGCCAATATAAATAATTAGAAAACAAACATTGTGTTCCTTATTTTACAATAGTAGTTTCTTTTTTTGAAACAAACAAGGCAGAAGAAACAGAACATTTATAGAGTCAGGGGCATGATGTGATATGTTTTAAGTTCAGTCAACAGTTCACCTGTACGACCTCCAATTACTCTTTGGGGAGTGACTCTCATCGTGGTGTCTCCAACCATCAACTCCAGGAGATATGCTAGAGCTGTAGCTTCGATTCCCACCCCATCTTGTCATGCTCTGTGATATTTCATTAGTGTGTGCGTCCGAACTCTCATTCTGCTCTGGATTTCTTTTTATAGGCAAATGCTCCCCAATTTTGTCGGCCTCCATGTTAGACCACCTTGGATGTTGACTAAGAGCAGCCTTCTGAGAATTCCATCCTGAACTTGATTCTTTAGTATGAATGGACTTGCCAGCTTTATCAGGCAAAAGACTTCCATGTCTGCTTTCAGCAGGGATGTCAGTTTCTACTACCAAATCCCACTTAGAATTGCGTTTCCTGACACTTTCAGTCATCGTTCTCCTCAGGAATTGTGGATATTCGAATTGCTTCCCTGTTTCTTAAATTTTACCAGCCTTGTCTCGACTGAAATTCAACATAATCTGAGATAAGAAAAGAATATACACATATGAACCACAATTCCATAAGATTTAATCAAATTAATCTTACATACTTTCTACTTTGTCCTTGGCTCCTTCCGTTTTTAACCCCACCCACCCCCCACCCCCGGCCCAGAAAGAAAAAGAAAGCAAAAGAAACCCACACACACACTTCTTCCTTTTACTCTGTGGGGAGCATATACGTACAAGTGTGCATCTTAACCAGTTTTTTCAAAACCGTACTGGTCATTGGATAGTTCAGGCAAAAAGCTCAACAGTTCAAAGGAGAAACATAATTTTCATTGTGGTACCATGTGAGGAAAATAAAAAAGCATGCAGCAGCACAGAGGTTAGTAAAGAGGTCCCTAGTCCAACTCTACCAAGGTGAAGACAGAATATTTTAATGCACAAGCAAGTGGCAACATCTTTCTGAGTTTATCTGGTACCTACCACATCCAGGGTATTGGGATCAACTGCTGAACAGATCCTGTGGTCCAAAAAAGGACCTACAACAAAACTCAATGAGCATGACCTTCTATGCATTAGAGTATTAGATGCAAACAACATGCTTTAGCAGCCTCCCCTCCTTCCACCCCACCCCCCTCAAAAAAAAAAAAAAAAACCAAGCAAAAAGAAAAAGATGAAGGCTAATAATATGTTCTCTGGACCGTACAACAACCACCCTTATTTCAAGATTCCCAACTAAATGGGATCAGCTACATTGGTCCGTGCCTTCCAATCAGCTCTATTTGAGGCCATACAAGATACAAGGCCTAAGCCATGCATATACTTTCTCACTTCTCCTAAGTTCTTTTAGGCATTGCCCTTGGCTCTTCTAGTTCCTTCGATCTGAATTAAATCACTTCTCCATACAAGGGCATTAGGCCTCCATTGAATGTGACCATGCCATCTTAATTGACTATAATTACCATTGATAAAAGAAACTTTCTTGATTTTTTTCAAAATCAAATTTTATTCTACAAAGCCGTAGACAAATTTAATAGTTAGTCATTTTCAAATCAAGAATCAATAAATCATTAAACGAATAAGGCATTTATTTGGCATCACACTAGCATAGAGGTAAGTAAAAATGTTAAATTATTACTTTCATTTTCATACTTATAATTTGATATAGTTCATGGTCATATTTTATGATGCTTGATGAGATTAACTTGTGTTTGTGTTCTTTTTTGGATAATCTTTCACAATTGTGATTCTTGAATGCTTAGTTTTTTTTATGAATGTGGTTCTTAAATGTTTGTTTAGTACTTATAGTTTAATGAGCAAAGTATTTGCATTACAAAATGGAGGTCTATTAAAAGTATTGACTAAACCCATTTTATGTTTAAAAAACACATAGGTCCAATCGCGTTAGAAGGGTTCATTGCTTGGTTAATCATAGCCGCTTTAATAACCATGATGCCATCTTAAATGACTATCATACCCTTGACTTATTATAAGAAATCTATTCTCATTTATCAAAAAAAAATTTTATTCTACAAAGCTTTAGACAAATTTAATAGTTAGTCACCCCTTTTCTAATCAAGATTCATAAATCAGTAAAGTCATTTATTTGGCATTACAAAAAGGGTAATGTAAAAATGGTTAAATTATTACTTTCATTTTCATACTTATAATTTGATATAGTTCATGGTCATAGTATGATGCTTGAGAGATTGAATTGTGTTTGTGTTCTTTTTTTGATAATCATTCAAAATTGGGTGATTCTTGAATGCTTAGTTTTTTTTATGAATGTGGTTCTTAAATGTTTGTTTAGCTTATAATAAAATTTATCAGTTTAAAAGTAATTTTATTGAAAAAATTTGACCCAACTGCTTTGGTTGCCCTATTGCCGCCTATGCGCCGCTTTGTCACCTAATCGCCTAGGCATCCCCTCAACCGCTTTGGTTGTCTTGCCACCTTGACAAGCATGAACAAACCTAAGGAGAATTGATGAGCATACAAGAGAAACTATTTGAACAGTGAAGATTTTGTATCAAAGATTGTTGACAATGAATCATACAATAGAATTTAGTAGACAAACGCTCATTGGCATTGTCAAGGTTCTTCACTGAGAAATTTTGACAAAGATAAACCCCTCCCTGCCCTCCTGAGACATCTACTAGTGAAAATTAAGAATAAATTCCACAAAAATTATAAATAGAAAAAAAGCTTTCTACGACAGTTTGATGATGTCAAAAAAGGAACCAGCTGATTACTGCGGTGTGGCAATTGTCAACACCTAGCCTGAATGGGTGAAGATTTATTTCGAGTATAACGTAATCAGAAATCACAAGTTGTAACATCCACCAAATTCCAGATTTCAATCCAAAAAACGACGTCATTCTTCATAGGCAGCATTAAAATAGTAAGGTTAGACTACATAACTTTTTTAGATAGAACACACCAATGGTTCTTTATAATACAAATGAAAATGTGATCCTACCAAACCCAATCATACTAGGTGGTAGCTGATCCAAGGCAGTGAGGGAGTGCCTAAGCACCAATGCAACAATGGGACCAATGTGTATTTCCCCTCTTTTCTAACATTTTTTTAGCATGTTAAAAAATTAATATTAAGCCACATCAAGTCATCAAAAAATCAACATTAAGTTGCATCCAGTCATCAAAATTCAATATTGAGCCACAACAAGTCATCAAAAACAACTAGAAGACAACACAACTGCACAACTAACCTACTACATTTTAAATAATCAAAATGATCGAAACAGTTAGTTTATATTATTCTTCAGATTGGTCATTGTCATCATATACCTAGTCTTGATTCAGTTTATACTATTCACCACCTGGTTAAATGATTTTAATTATAAATAAGACTATATATTATGCTGACGACAAAACCAGCAGTGCAACAACTCAAAGAATGCTTAAAACTGATTCATATTGCAGTTATGTTTTGGTCCAACCATACTCAGTGTGTGCAAAGATGTCATAATTTTCAATGATAAATACTTTATTTAGATGTCAAAACAAATAAATGCCTCAACTCCCCCTCTAATTTTTGGCAATGTTTTACCATACTAGGAATTATGAAAATCTTAAATGAGGAAAACCTCAGCATCAAAAGTAAAATGTTTCACTACGATTGAAAAATCCAGTTTTTGTTCTTGAAAAGCAGGGTTAATTTTTATTTTTAATTATAATATCTGGCGGGGAATGGAACAATATACATGGCATAAAAAATTGTCTAGGCATTGAATACTGCTGAGTTGACAAAAGCCTAAACAAAACAACCCGCACCACCCCAACTACCCGCCCCCCAAGAAACTTCGGCAGCACCTTGACAACTACAAATGTAGCTGACTGTTTCAATGAGGAAAAAAACCCATCCTTCAATCGTTTATCAGCTTCCACCATGCAGAATGAGTTGATGGATCTTCTGGCGTTAAGAAAGAAAAAGAACAAGGGGAAACAGAAGTTGGGAAACTAGATCATGAGAAAGAAGGAAAGCCCAAACCAGGAGGAAGTGAGAGAAAGGAGGCAAGAACCACAATTTCAAAATTGAACCAACTCCACATTTTATTCAATCGTTAGGAAAGGCCATGCCCCATACAATGTATTTATAATTCAGTGATTTACTTTCAAGGACACTAAAACAATCAGAAAACTATTGACAACACTAATTGAATGTTAAAGAAATATAAGACCAGCCAAGTAATATTCTCCCTTCCATCTGTAGACCATAAAAGAGTCCTAAGTCGACTCAAGCATAAACTGAATTAAGACGACTTAATAAAAACTTCAAAAAAAAAAAAGAATCAGAGTCAAGATTACTTCCTACCAGCACACACCCCAAGAAGTCCAAAAGGAAACCCCAAAATTTCTTTATTTATAATGGCCAGAAGGCCTTAGTTCCTATGAAGCTGAGGAATAGGAGTCCATCCAAAAGTAACACACTCCCCGTCCTAATTTCCTGGAAGGATGTGGAGTCTAAAAAGGACAACCGAAAAGTAAAAATTCCAAAATAACTTACAACAAAAACTATTGCTTCAGACCAGCAAATCAGGTACGTTTTGTTGTATCAAACATAAGCTATGAAGGGGAAAACTAAGTAATACTACCATCAAAGACAGCTGGACTACTAGTTTTCTTTGTCTTTAGATCTGCATCATACTCCATCCTTGCTAATAGGCCAATACCTCAGGGATTTTCCCCCTTTTTCCCCCCTTTAAAGGACAGAGGTGGGGTGTCTCTAATTTATCTGCAGACTCGAAATACTCGAAATATAGACCACGGTCACTTCTCAATGGGATAAAGCTTCCACACCATACTCTGACATTTGTATTATTATAATCAAGCTGCCCTTTGTATTCTTTGAACCTAATGTTAAATGAGCAGTAGCAAATCACGCTTGACAATCATATCATTGGTGAGAATATTCATCTGGGTTAGTCAAGACAATCCATGTACCATCACATTTCAGTATGGTAGAAATCTTTGCCAAGCCACCGGAACAAAATCTTTTTATTCCTTTCTTGGAGAGTTGTACAATGCATATCTGTACAATTTGAAAAAAAATTGGATGAATAGTAAACCGTATTCAGAAAGTGCAAATAGCATAGAGCTAGCTCCCCCATTAGGCGCGAAGCGAAGGAAAAAAAAAACCATGAAATCATATTCCGAGGCCCATCCCCCTCAAGGGCTGCCCAACTAAGACAAATCAACCACATCACAAGAAGCCACAGTGCCTATTGTTGCTGACATTGACAGAAAGGTCAGCATGAAGATGAATACACCTAACATCAAAAGAGATGGGCATTTCAAACTGCCTCGATACCTAGCCCAACTTCATAGGTTCCTCCGAATCCAAATTCAACAGAAAGGCACATAAAAGACAATCTTGTCCACTGAAAGTGCACATACCCATTCAAACTTCTCCTGGACCTCTTTCATTTTTCATCAAAATCAAGGATCATTCTATCTGGCTCTTAGAAAGAAACCCATCCTAGATACGAGAAAAGCGGCATGCAAAGAACAAGTGAACATCGCTCCAAAACGTTCCAACAAAAATAGCAACAAACCTGGTGAAAGAACCTAGCATTTTTAGAGAAAACTATACATCAAGACGACCAGGGGAAGAGCTCTCCAAAAGATGCAACAGTGGTTGGTATACAACCTTTAAAGAAAACAACATCATCCCAAGAAACTTTTGTTGCCAAGATGTCACTAAGTTTTGTGCCCAGGAAGAAGAAAACATGTCCAAGCCTGCTTGCATCCACTCCATAGGATATTCTAGAGCAACCAAGGACTCAAATAAGTTCGGAGAAAATGAACGTACAAGCCCCTAAGCACCTTCAAGGATAACAGAGGAAACCTTATCCAAATTGCCCATCTTACGTCAAACCAGACTCTATCACCTTATATACATATCAACAAGCCATGTAAGAGTGTTAATTGTACAAGCAAAGGAATGTGGAGAACCCATCATCAATCATAGAATTGATTTACATCAACAACAAAGAACAAGTTCTTTAAGATTCTTCTCCCAAGCTAGGGAGATTTAGATGGACAAGGACAACAGACAACCCAAAGAGTCCTGAACAAGTTTGTGAAAACTGAACAATTCAACCTAGATGCTTCTTCTCTTATGAACCAGCTTCTTTACCAACTTGATGATCCCTGCTTGATTAACCTCCTCAATCCAGCCCTCCCTCTATTTTAGGGAGACAAGCAAAAATCACCCTTTGCATGAAGGAACTTGTTGTTGCCAATGCTTTTCCATATAAAAGCACTCAAGCATGATGGATTGAGGCAACCAAAGACCCCAGCTCAACTTATATACATAGGAGCTTCACATGATTGATCAAACTAGTTTCAATGACAAGCCTACAACAAGAGGTTTACTTTCAAAACTTAGAGTCGTTTCCTGAGGTTGTCCAGAAGAGCGAAGCGATGGTGGATGGCCAACTTTGAAGAGATCAAGGGAAGATTGAGGTACTTAACAATAACCCAAGGAGAAATCTAAGACGCTTGTTAGAGAGTACTTTTCCTCACTTGAGATGCATGCCAAGAATATCAAAGATTTGTGCCTATTAACCTAGAGGCCATGTATAACAATAAAGAAGAATAGGATGTCCCCCATTGTAGCTAGGTAAGAACAGTAGCACTTTCGGAAAACCATAAGGTCATCTATGAGGATAAGTAAGATAACTTAGCAGCGTGGCCTCGCATTGTAGAAAGAGATCAACAAGCTTATGGGTTGTGCCTGATCCCACCTCATTCTCCACAACCTATTGGGCTGTCATTCATCACAATAAAGAAGTGATCGAGGAGTGTAGTGATAATACCATATAAAGATCCACAGGGTAAGCACATCATTGAGAAACTCGAACCTCAAATATCCGACTTCATAATGGCATATCTGAAGTATGAGTTTGGCTTCAACTGCTTAACAAGCTCACTAAATGGAAGGATGTCACAACAATACAGTCCCCAATAAAGGCAGATTGGCTTTCAGTAACAGATGCCCCTTTTTAAATCTATATTGGCAAGAAATAAAGAACTTCAGGGACAGAACTCTGTGAAAGATAAGCCCCCTACACCTCAGAAATTGAACAGAATAAAGCTTGGTCTACTGCCATAATATGACTTGATCAAAGACTAATTTCCACAATATTCGAAGGTGATGAAAAGAAATTTGTATTGATTTACTGACTGAAAGGGGAAACAGCTAAAGCATGTTCTGGTGCTCCTTAGAGAGTGATTGATTGAAAATTGCTTCAGGAATCTTCTATCTGATTAGAAGATAAGATGGTCCGAACGGTACATAGAAATACTGCATTGATTCCTTCTTATCACCTCCACCATTAAAATCTATATCCCATCCATTCTAATCAGTCAGGAAATCGTGCCAACATTGTGCTGAAATTTTAGGAACTCATGGAAGAACCTGAATCAGCATCACCTACCTAAAGCCATGTAATTCTGGACCTCTGTCTAAGAAAGCTCATCCCCCAGTGAGGAGATCAAATCTCTTAAAAGGGACCTTCTCCTTGTCAGCCAAACTGGATCTTACACCAACCTGAAGCCTTTGCTGAAGAAATGTTTTCAACTTAGATTTATACTTTTTCACTGCAAACTCACTGTCATCAGAAGTAAAGGAAATTTGATATGATATCTTCAGTTTTAACTGCTCTCAGTTTTTGGGAGAAGATGATCATAGGAAATACTTCAACATAGATTTATAATTTTTGACTGCAAACTCACTGTCATCAGAAGTAAAGGAAATTTGATATGATATCTTCTGAGTTTTAACTGCTCTCAGTTTTTGGAAGAAGATGATCATAGGAAAGACTTTTTCTTTTACTAGCTTGCCCAGTAGCCCCACACATCTTAAACTATATTGAGGTAGTCCACATGTCAAAAACACTTGATGAAGGAGAGATACAGCTTGATACAGAGAATCAGGTACCTGGGGAGTCAAAAAGAATCCTCAGTGGAATCGAACAAAGACATCACCATTCATTTCCCAACAAACTATCCAGCTTACAGGAAACTACGGCCTCCAGTTCATCTGTTCTTCCAAATTCCAAATGTACTTCATTTTCATCGACAGTAACTCCACTACCAAATGTCATCCAAGCACAAGTATAAAATACCAAGTCAAGTGGTCACCTCCAAGTGAACTAAGTCAAATAACAGCTATCATTCAATTGTAACAATTCCTATGACTGAAGAGCTGGATGTGGAAGTTGTTGTATAACCCTTCTAGCCATCATCTGGTTGTAACTGCTCCCATGATTGTGGAGCTGAATGTAGGATTTGTCGTATAGCTTGTTGTGTAAGTATACTGAAGATCAATAAGAAGATACATACGAATTATTCCCTGAACATTATACTTGAAACACCAACCATATAAGGGTGTTTGGGGGGAGAGAGGGGGCATTGCTATTATTGTTTTCCAGCACCACCATTTTTCCACTCCCTACTATAAAGATAAGACTATCCTTCATTATACGAGATGAGGCAAATTTTGGTATGCGACAGTCTCGGTATAACCAATCTTAGTTACACGGAGCAAAACCCTTTTCCCCTTTCTACCACAGGTTCAGCCTATAGGCTAGCAAAGTGGATGGTAACAAATATACAAACACGAGAATGGAACATAAGAGACCACAGAACAGAAGGAAACAATAATAAAAGAGGGGGAGGGATGCAGAAATGCACAAGCAATCGGAAAGAACATCAGGCCTTATCGTTAAATCTTTCTGGATGAAGAAGAAATAAATAAATACAAGTTTCAACAAAGAACAAGAACCTTTCAAGGGAAAGTGGAAACACTGCCAAACCCGTCCCAGAAAATAAGCATCAATTTCTTTAGATTTCAATTCAATCGCATTATCTCCCTATGTATTGGGCGTTCTAACAGCAAAAGGGGGAAATAATGGATAGAGGGCTCTTCCCGACATACCAATCAGACCGGAGAAACAACAGAAACAATAAAAATCCAAACAAAATATACAGGGGAATCAACAAACCCCTATCAAGCAACATATAATAGACCAAATGGGGGATACCATAGAGAACAATAGCACGGAACTTAGCTCAGCCACAGGTAAACAATAAAACATTATAATGAAAAACCCTAAATTTACGTCATCGAAGAATGGAAAGCCATACATATAAATATATAAGAAAACTAACCAGTAATCAAAGAAATCGGCTCTTTTAGCTCGAAGGACAGGAATCTCTTAAGTGAGTTGATATGAAGCTGTGACGAAATTATACTTGACGTTCCGCCATTGTTGCATAGAGGAGTGAGAGCGAGAAACCTATAACCTGTTATGCCATCAGATGGAGGCACGGGCATCTTTAACGCGCTAGGAGGGAAAAGAAGATATCCCGTATTCGCACAACGATGTACATGTACCTTAGCATCTTGTGGGTCCAAAAATCGACGGGTCAAGATGTGGCCACTGTATTGTACCGTGAAATAAAGACTCGGTATCATGTGGGCGATGATCAAATGCCTCCTTGGGAGTTTTTTTTTTTTTTTTTTTCTCAAACCATAGAATCATATATATATATATATAATTTACAAGGTAAACCAAAAATCAAACTATTGATACATAATATATTATACACCTATGGTACCAAACTTATTTATTGTTATATAACATATTACGTCTTATATTAACCCATGGAATTTACTTATCACTGGTACCCTATTATTATAATTGATTATTCATAAATACGTCATAAACATAAAAATAAAAAAATAAAAACTGTGCCCAAAGAGAGTATCTGTAACCAAAGTGTTTGAATCAACTTACTCGCCTCTTGGGACCCAATGAAGATTAATCAACTACTCAATGAAGAAGATCTTACACCATAGGGAGGACAGACGCATAAGGGACCCGTACGGAATGGTGTATACTCCACTAAGTCAACCTATCATATGCTAATGAACAACAGAGACAAAGCCCAAGTCTGTGGGGCCTCTTCTTCAAGAACTCATAATAGCATGAGATTCCAGAGAATGTATGGAAATTGAAATGGAATGCAGCCTTTGTTCCTAAAATGAAGTATTTTCTTTGGCGACTTTGTGTCGAAGGTATGGTTACATGTGAGAATCTCCTTAAGAGACAGATCCATATTGATCCCTCTTGTAGAGCGTGTGGTGTGGTATTGAAAACTTCATCATATCACATCATTCTTGGTTGTCATTTTGCAAAGACTGTATAGTTTGGAAGCTCGCCATCCTACTTGGTCTCATCTATTCAGAATTCGTCTATTAAGGATTGGTTGGAGCCCCCATGCCGTATGGATTTTCCCTCCAAATCTGTGAAGAAAGAAACTACCAGTCTGTGTCTACCTCTATTGGTACATATGGATCGCCAGGAATGATCGAATTTTTTGTACTAATAGTTGGCGCCATGAAGAAGTCCTTGAAAGAGCCCAAAAGACCTGGGCTGAATTTTGGACCTTACGATAGATTCGTCCAGTTGCCGATCATAATTCATCTCAATCCCAATCTGGAGGAGCCCCAAGTGCAAATCGATCAAGGTAATCACTCAGTTTATTGTGATGCAGCGTCTCAACTTGAAGGCAATATTGGGGGTATCGGTTTTATAATTCAAAGGCCTGATGGTGAAGTGTCTGTAGACTATTATTGGAGAAGTTTTGGCATTTATAGCAACACTATTGGAATGTATTAATCGAGGCATTAAAAGGATCCAAATATTATCTGAGTGCGAAGTCGCGGTGCAGCTTATTGCAACCCAGAATTCTCACCCTCCCATCTACAATTACAGGAATTATGTTTGATAATGAAGTCCTTAAAGAACAGTTTGATTGATGTAACTTTATTTTTATCTCCAGGGATACAAATGGGCCAGCCCGTTTCCTTGCCTGAAAGACAATCACCTATTGATATTGATGTAGGACTGAGTGGCCACATTCTCTCTCGATTGTCAAGAGCTGTTATCTGCTTTTGTTTGGCCTCAGCCACTTTGAATGAATGTCATTTCTACCAGAAAAAAAAAAAAAAAAGAAAAGGAAAAAGAAGAAAAATCTCCTGTCTCTCTGTTTTTGTCCTGCATTTGGCTCCAATCCTTACTTCGGCTATTCATGGTGGACGAGCTGATGGTGTTAGAGTCGTTCGACAATGTTTACGGCCTTTCACTGCTCCTAGTCTGTGCCAGTTCAAACTAGAAGTGGATCAGTTAACTAATCAATCACATACTTTGAAAGCAGGAGCATCGAGCACGTACTCTCCTGGACCAAGAGCACTTACTACTATTCGAAGTTGGAACCACCAACTCTCTAATCAATCATGCTTTTAGGTTGTTGGTTCATACACAATCCAAGGTAAGAATAGACAAAAATCTATGAGATATAAAGTCCATGGTGTTAGGTGTCTCGACGATCAACATGATTGACTTCAATACTTGACCGACAAAAGCCTAAGCACCATAAAGTGTAAAGTTCAGGGTTTTAGGTATCTCGATTGGATCATTATGTTCTACCACATGAAGAAAAGATTGGATCTTTATGGGTAACACCGATACTTAATCGATGATCTATTTATTCTCCATAAAATAAATGTTTCATTGATGACAATAAAACAGAGGAGGACAAATTGTTAAAAATATAATCTAATAGATATGAATCCGTATCTTCTACCAGACATGTAAAGAAAAAATTTCAATTTACATATATGGATTTTAAACACTGACACTTTGCAATTTCAAACAAGATCTTTTTTGAAGTAATTTAACTAATTCGGTAATGGCCTTTCAGTTGAGCTTTTGAAGGTTTGGTATATGTCAAATCCGTGACTGTGAAACTCATATACATACATTAGAAGCCAAGGTTTGTAATAACTCAGTTTCTGGATGATCTTCTTTCAACCAGAAAAATGAGAAATCAGTATTACATATGCCAATGCGATATCCTGAAACCCTCTATCCTTTCAGAGTTTAGAGAGGGATTGAAGTGGTTAGGAGGGGATCGGACCTGGACCTGGACCTGGACCTGTCCAGTTCATTGAATCTTAGGAATTAGATGGACTTTGAAAGCCAAAGCAAGTCAAGGTTAATGAGCAGCACTGCCCTGCCAAGGCCGAATCTCGACCGTTGTTTTTATAAAACATGTAAATTTTTTTAACAAAACGGACGTTTAAAATCCAATTCTGGACAGAATGCTTAACGCAGCTAAGGTATACCGTATACTCCACTTTCAGAGGAGTGGCCATGCCGTCGAAATCAACTAACCCTCGTTTCGAAAGTCGAAAGTCGAAACCACGCTGCGCATCCCGTGACTCCTACATTCACATTCGAATCACAGGTTTCCCCCAACTGGTAGCTGTTGCTAATTCGATAACGGCAAAACAGCATTACTTTCCAAAACCGCCCCAATAACAATAATCTCACCACCATTCGCGGATTCCCATGCCTTCCCTTCAGTCTTCGGATATAAATTGATCTCCTCTCCTCTCATTTCATCATGCACAGAAAAAGGATTAAATCCTCTAAACCCCCCATTTTCATCTATTTCGCCATGGCCTGCCTTATCTCCATCCTCCTACTCCTCTTCTTCGCCCTCTCCTCCTCCTCCTCCTCCTCCTCCTCCGCCTCAAAACTCCATCCACCGCCAAAGCGTAAACCCAGTCCGACATTTCCTATCGCCTCTCCCGAGATCATCCGCCAAGCCTGCAAGGCAACACGGTTTCCTGATTCATGCGAGGGCTCTTTGAGTCGGTCATCCAATCTGACCCAGAACGCGAAACCCATCGAGATCGTCCAAGCGGCCATGTCCGTCTCGGCTCAGAACCTCAAGACCGCCCAGTCTATGGTGAAAACCATACTGGACGCCTCTTCCGACAGCATGAACCGCTCCAACGCGGCCAAGACCTGCCTCGAGGTTCTACACAACTCAGAGTACCGGCTCTCATCGGCGGCTGGCGTTCTTCCACGTGGCAGGATCAAGGATGCGCGGGCTTGGATGAGCGCGGCCCTCGCTTACCAGTACGATTGCTGGTCGGGCCTCAAGTACGTCAACGATACCCAAAGCGTCAACCAAACCATGGCGTTCATGGACTCGTTGATTGGGCTCACCAGCAACGCTCTCAGTATGATGGTCTCCTACGACCTCTTCCAGGACAAGCTCGAGTCTTGGAGGCCTCCGATGACGGAAAGAGGCGGTTTCTGGGAAGACGCTGGCCCTGCCGAGTCAGGGTCAGGCTCCGGCTTCCGTGGCGGTTTTCCTCGGGGTTTGTCGCCGGACCTTACCGTCTGTAAGGAGGCGGGTTCCGGCTGTTACAAGACGGTGCAGGCAGCGGTGGACGCCGCTCCCAGTAGCCAAAGCCAGTTGGGTCGTAAGTTTGTCATCAGTATCAAGGCCGGTGTGTACGACGAGATCGTACGGGTCCCACTTGAGAAGAAGAATCTAGTCTTTTTAGGTGATGGTATGGGCAAAACCGTCATTACGGGCTCCTTGAACGCGGGCCTCACGAGCGTTACCACCTATAACACAGCAACCGTCGGTAAGTAAAAATATTTGGCGTTTATTTATACCCCGAAAGAAAGAAAAAAAAGAAGGATAAAAAGACAGGGAGTATTTAGTTTTTTTTTTTTTTGGTAAACACAGTCTTTAGTTGGCGTTTCAGTTCACATAACGGTGACAGTGTTTCCCATGGGGCCCACCTCATGTTGGAGTTGTCGGATAGCCGCACTAACTGTGAAATATATATATATTTTATACAAAGGGGATCCTACGCTACACCATTACCTCACCTGAATTCGATCACATCACCACAAAAAATGACCTAACCCAACACCGGTATTAACTGTAACCCATGATGACGATGATGGTGCATTGATTGATGCAGGGGTTTTGGGCGATGGTTTTATGGCCCGGGACCTAACGATACAGAACACGGCCGGACCGGACGCTCATCAAGCCGTGGCATTGCGGTTGGACAGTGACCTGTCGATCCTGGAGAACTGTGAGCTCCTAGGCAACCAGGACACACTCTATGCCCATTCCTTGCGTCAGTATTACAAGGGGTGCCGCATCGAAGGCAACGTCGACTTCATCTTCGGCAACTCAGCCGCAGTGTTTGATGAATCCGTCATCCTGATCCGGCCTCGACAGGTTAAGCCGGAGAAGGGTGAGACCAATGCGGTGACAGCCCATGGCCGGACCGACCCAGCCCAGTCCACGGGGTTCGTTTTCCAAAACTGCCTGGTGAATGGAACTGATGAATACATGAGGTTGTACTACAGTAAGCCCACGGTCCATAAGAACTTCTTGGGGAGGCCATGGAAGGAGTATTCAAGAACAGTCTTCATACGCTGTAATTTGGAAGCCCTCATTAACCCACAGGGCTGGTTGCCGTGGGGCGGGGACTTTGCCCTGTCGACGCTCTATTACGGCGAGTTCCAGAATTCCGGTGCCGGTGCAAATGCTACCGGGAGGGTGAATTGGAGTAGTCAGATACCGGAGAAGCATGTCTCTGCGTATTCCCCACAAAAATTCATTCAAGGGGATGAGTGGATACCAACGAGTTCTTGATCAGAGAAAGGGAGAAAGGGAGAAAGGGAGAAAGGAAGGGGTTTACGGTGCTCTACCGAGGAGAGCATTGTCAATGTGAAACAAGGAAAAACAGCACACGTCACACTCATCATCAAGTAATTATCAAACTTAATGCTGGGGGCTTGTCAACTTTCAGTTTTCAGATGCGTTCAATCCATTGAACCTGCCGTTGTCGCCTCCGATAAAGATGTTACTGCTAGTGATGGGGCCATGGGGGATCACGGGTGATTGTAAACAATTTTCATTCCATGGGTATTGGGTATCGTCGTCCCCCTTTCGATCCTCTTTTTTTTTTTTTTTTAATTATTTTATTTTGTAACTAAGTGGGTTTGTTATATTACTATCTCCTATTCGATCAGCTTTTTGTGTTCACGGGGAACTAAATTGTTGGATTACAGTAGGCCTTCCAATGATTTAACAAAAAAGTGTCCGAGCTGCTTGGTGGATTTTAGCGGAGGGAGAGAGGATGGCGTGTTTTGATTATGTGCACATGAGTCTTGAACATCATAAAATGTCGGGAAATGCAGGCGTGCCCACCTTTTCCCATAAACGAAATAGGCACCTAGCAACGCAACTCGGATGGGTTGATGAATTCATATTCTAGTCAACATAGGGTAATGTCATAATAAAAATTATCACCGACTCCCATTCAGGATTAAAGAAAAGCATCGCACGCCTTCCCGCCTCTTGCTGAAAGTGGATTTCCTATACAGGACATCCACTAATACTTGTTGAGTTGTTTCATCTTTGCTTAGCAGGTGCACCGACCCAATAAATGGATTCCCTCTAGTGGAGTTGACCAATTCCAACAATCGAGTCTCCATACTGTTTCTTTCCATCACACCCACCCCCACATTCACCGCTTCTTTTCTTGTAACGGAGTTGATCAGTTTCTGTATCCATCCACTGTTTCTTCTTTTCCCCCTCAATTTTCTTTTTTGGGTTCTGGGTGTTAAGGGAGTGATGCTTTCTGGAAAACATATTGGTGTATCAAAGCATTTAAAAGACGAATGCTCATCGAGCAAGAGTTCTTGTTCTTGGGACGGACGATCCTTAAATTCGCAGTCCAAAGAACTATCAATTCTATCCAGATTACAAGTACATCAATCTCAGAGAAAAGAATTCCTTAATACCCTATAAAAGAATGAATTGCAAAAACTTCGAAACTTTTTTGACATGATACAAGATGATGGGAGAGTGGGGAGAGTTGACCTCTTGTGGCAATTCTATCGTATTGTTGATCAAACAAAATATGTGATTTGCAAAAAAATTTGAGTACGTGAGAGACTGCAATATCATAAACAGCCAAGAACTAGACATGGTTTACAGAGTTGTACTGGTGAAGGACGGTTTGGCTACCGCAGGTGTAGCTGGGGTGACAGTTGAGTTGTCTGTCCAGTTTTTCTCACCCCAGTGCCATAGCATACTCTCCCAGAAGCAAAAATCCTCAAAGCATATTTTGAGACGGGGATCCCGTATCTTAGTTTTCCAATGCCCATCAGTGTAGTTTCCCTTCTCAGCTTGCCTCCTATCCCATTCCAGTCCAGCTTTCTGCTTGGACCTCAACAGGCAAAATTTCTGCAAGTTTTCTGGCATTGCATCATGCACCTTCCACCATCGCTTGTGTGCAACATCAGATGCAAACTCCTGCAGTATGTCCACGTTCCAGTTGCAGTCATAGTCACGAAAACATAGCCATGGCTTGAGACCCAGAAAATGGAGGACATACAAGATTGGGGGATCAGCTCCAAAAAGATGGGTCTTCATCTTTTTCTTCTC
Source organism: Hakea prostrata (assembly GCF_041222555.1). NCBI lineage: Eukaryota > Viridiplantae > Streptophyta > Magnoliopsida > Proteales > Proteaceae > Hakea > Hakea prostrata. The sequence goes on along the minus strand of NC_142600.1, from coordinate 11,208,790 downwards.
CTCCTCATCACCTACCCAGAAATGCTTAAGGAAGTTCATGTGTTTTGGGATGCGGTGCCACCATGTAAAAATTTCATTTAGGTACCCCTGATCCCCACCATTGTAGGACTCAATCTCATTGATGTGATCCATGAGCAGATTGAACGTGCAATTTGAGGGCTCAATGACCATCACACCAGAGTTGAACAGGGTGGCATTGTTTCCAGTTGCAGTGATCTCTGGCATTGCAAACAAGAAATCAATGTTCCTTAGTATAAGCAGGTCTGCATCAATGAATATGATCTTGTCATAGTCTGTGAGCTGCCATAGTCGGAACTTGCTGTAATTCCACTCATTGTAGGCTTCAGGTTCTGCTTTTGGATTCCTGATCCTCTGGATTGTCCGGATCTTCCAGCCTGCTGCCTCAAGACCCCCTCTATGATACTCGCTGATTGTCTCATCAACTAGAATCACCAAGTCCCTGGTTGAACCAACCATGCGAATGCTCTGGGCTGCAGCAATGGCTCCACAGACATATACATGAGCTGAATGCAAGATTGTCGCATATGCTTCCCGATGCATTCTTCCTGTATACGCCCGCTCTGTTTTGGCAGACATATTCTGAAATAATTAGTAACCAGAAACACCTAACTGATCGAATTCATAGCAATTAATGACAAATTGAATTCCTGGTTACTTGGTGACATGAAGTAATCAGTCTACCTAACTTTACAATGTAGTGTGAACCACTGAATGTCGGGCCATAATATATTGGATTCCAAAATCAAGGCCTATTAAAAAATATTTAATTACTTGTGCTCAATCATTCATACTGACCCCTTTGTTTATTAGTATTTTTAGTAATTTGATGTTATCAGATGGATAAGTCAATTTATCACTTCGATCCTTTCCTCTTTCTATAGCGGCAAACTCTCTCTCTCAATCATTCATACTGACCCCTTTGTGATTGATGGCGAGTGGATAAGTCCACGATCCCCCCCCCCCCCCCTCACCCCCCCCCCCCCCCCCCCCCCACACACACACAAAAACACAACCACTAACACACACACAATCGAAGAAAACAAGAACATAGCCTATGAAAAACACTAACCAAACTCGCACAGTACATAGGCCCATGTACCCTTAAATATTTTTCGGTTAACACTAACCAAACTCGCCATAACATTTTAGGATTTAAGTCTATTCAACCAAAGTATCAGAATATATTCAAATTTTAAACATAAGCCATTTGCATACATGAGAGCACTCACATCTTCCAAGGACATGGAAAACACATCATTTGTTTTACAAATATAGGACTCATACGGAAGATGAGGCACAGCTGCACAAATCCCTGATTCAAATCTCAGACTCGACTTCAAGGGCCCTCAAGTGAAGTAAACTTAGAAGCCAGGTGAATGAGTATAAATTCACTGTCATCAAACTTTATAATTATAATTAGAACTTAAAAGTTTTTTTTTTCCGTTGATAGCTAGGCTCCAAGAAAATTTTGAACTCATTAACTCTTAATTATAATGTGTTGGCCTTTTCTGACAGAGCTACCTCTTGTGTTTAAGTATAGGCAAGGTGGGGGAAGGAACAGCCAGGAGGCTCAGAATCGAGACCTCCTAGTGAGCATCAGGTTAAGTTGAGGTTTGCTATTTGTTTCAACTTAAATATTAAGTTCATTACTGCCAAGTTATTATAGTTTATTCATTTATAGATTTAATCATTGTTAATAAGTTGGGTTTAGCCTGTAATCGCCATGTTGGCAAGATTTGGTTCTTGAAACCATGTAATATTTCTGCCATGCGGCCCCAGTATGTGGATGAGAAGGCCTCATATTCCCATCTTCATAAGTCAAGTTTCAGTCATCTTATAGTTGTCCACATTGCAGAATAAAACATCAACAGTTCAGGACTACAAAGAGAGTGCATAGACATATATGGAAGGATATGCCATTACAAGGAGGGGGAAACAAATGAATTTGTGGCTGAATTTTGGCATGTGGTTGATCCAGATCGTTCACAAGATACCCAGCAGTTGGATTTATCTCACAACTCTTGCATGTGGCAGAGTGAAACTCATGGTTACAATGATTTGTCACTTTGCAGTGACAAGAAGATTTTCCCAAATTTATGTGAGAACTAATTACCCACAGAGGAGAGAGGAGACAACCTAGTCTACAATTCAATAATTTCTTGAGCATCAACATCTTCCTAGGTTTAAAATGATTTACCCATCCAAATATGTGCAAACCGAATGGCCAACTTTTTCATTTGCACTTGACCAAGACTTCTGCATTCTTTGTTGGAATGATACCAAAGACCTTGACCACCTTTTCTTCTCTTGCCCCTTTTCCCACTCTATCTGAAGCTTAGCCCTTGCTTCCATTTGGCTTAGATCGAGGCGTTCCTTTGGTTTTGCTCGAGATTGGAATTGTATCCTAAGAAATTTCTCTGGCTCCTCGATTTGCGACTTTGTGGGTAAGCTCGTTTTTCCCGTTATCATCCACCATTTATGGTGGGAGCACAATATGAGAAGATGGACTTCCAAATCCCAATCCTGAGATTTGATTTGGAATGCCAACTATTTTGATGTTTCTTCTAGGCTTACATCTTCTTCCCATCCCCTTGTTTTGGACTCTCCGAGGAATAGGTTGATTGTTAGTTCCTGGAATCTAGCCTCCTCTTTCCAGTCGCCCTCTTGACTGGTTGCTGCCCCCCCCCCCCCCCCCCCCAAAAAAAAAAAAAAAAAAACACACACACACACACTCAAATTTAAATCTAAATTTAAAAAGAAACATTTCAGGCTTTGGAGTAAAAAAAAATCAGGCAGGTTATAAAACCTAATTTTGGTAATAAGTAATTTTGAAAGTGCCACTCGGTTTCAAGTAGGGTTCAAGATTGGGGACTGTCTAAGAGTAGATTTTCAGAAGTCAGCAACTCATCGGAGAAAGGATCTATTACAATGCTTGATTATTCTTAAATATTGACCTCTTTCACTAAATGATACAGGAGTCAACTCCTAGGACTGCAACTTTCAAAGTCCATAGAATTGGAAGTCCAGTGACCCAGGCACTTGTCTCAGAACAGTTATACGTCCTTGCACCTATCACCGAGACTAGATTTGTTGCTGTGGGAAACTGGGAATTGGATTCTACTCAGGCAGAGTGAAAAGTAAAATCAGGAGTCTAGACTGTGACAAAGACAAACTGTTTGGCACTAAATGATAAAGCACCAAAACAAAACAAAGAACCAGATAATCATCTAATGAGTTACAGCTAAAGTTAAAACCAATCCCCAACCCCCTCCCCACCCAAAAAAAAAAACACTAGGTCTGTGTATGAAGTTGACTGGCTAAAGATGGAGGCACTGGACCCAGTGTACTTAATAGGATTAATGAACAACATGATAGAATACTAATGAAATATACTTAGATTAAGACTGACCTTTTGCCTTGAGTGGAACTGCAAGTTCACATGACCCAACAGGGAGCTGAAGCTTCTGTCTCAATGTACCCGTATCAGGTTTATATAGCCATGCATTCCCTTCATGTACCACAAGCTCCTTGCAGCTGAAGAGGTTTGGTAGAGGGAAGCAGTCAGTCACAAATAGTACGTACACAGGATGGTTGGCTTTAGCAGCGACAGCAAGCCTGGCAGCTGCAAGCTGCAAATGCAACCGAGCAACATCTCTCGACCAATTACTACTAGAGTTCTTGCGGCAGGGAAGCTTGACAGCAATGAGATCAAGCTGTAAATTCTTGGGAACCTTGGGTTCAGGTAGAGATGGACAAACAGGAACTTCTGATTCTTCTTCCTCATCTATCCATTCTGGGTATAAGGTCTCCCAAGTAACACTCTTCCTGACATGATCCATGTTCACAACAACATGCTCAGCCCCAGGTAGTAGTTGCTTCCAATGGTCAATCTCATGATTGTTGAAATTCAATAGGCCTATTCCCTGTAGTCCTTTTCTGGCAGCTACTTTCCCAATGGTTTTTGAGATCTGTTTCCAGTTAGCATGCATATGTGATACATAACGGGGATCTGCAATGGGCCTCTCCCATATCCACCTGTCTACAATACTTGGCCTGCAATAAAAGTATTAGACTTCAATATCTTTAAATTTAAATGGTCAGAATAATGCTTTTGTGTTTAGTGCTAAATTGCCTCCATGGAATAACACCCGATCCAAAAAGCTAAGCAGGGCCTGTTAATAGCAGGAAGGCAGTTGTAACAAATTTTTTTCTTTCTTTTTCTGGAATAAAATAATGTATTTTGGTCTGTACAAGGAAGAAAAAAGAAGCTAAATGGTGGGTAAAATGACCGCCTCAAATCACCAAGATGCTTTTGCGATTCCTCTCACTTGTCCCACTGTAAATGCATGGGCTGTGGTCCCCCAAGGAGAATGGCTCCCATAACTTACATGGACAGCAGCATAATGCACTTGAGCATTTGTTGGGTCCAATATATGATGTTCTCTTAGTGAAGAATCAAAATGTGTTGACATTAAAAAATGAATCTACCAATAGTTGGATGATCACAATCAACCAATCCTGTCAATTATTATGGCCGAGAAGGTCAATGTAGAATTGTAGATCCCACGAAAACTAAAATATTTTTTAATTACTATCGAAACCCTAGTCATGCATATTGGTGTGCATTGACCAATCTACTGAGGAAAAAGCCTCCACACATAGTACCAATTGGTCAATACACTACATGTGACAAACCAGATAAGTCAACAAAGCATTCTGGCAGTTTGACGGATCAAATTTGATCCTTGAAACCAGAGTCCCACCTTTGTATTCATTCCGACATGATACATGGTCTAACAATGTTCTTTTTCTTTTCGAAGAAAGAGAAACAAATGAAGAACACCAGCTAGATTAACAAGTATGAGAAAGAAGAAGGAAATAAATCATACCGAGAACCAGAGTTTGATAGATGATCAACACTATATAATGCTGGCGAGAGGAGGAGAGTTAAAAAAGTGCCACATATAATGAGAACCAGGAGAAGTTTCAAAGATAAAAACTTGCAGTTCAAACTCCAATCTTGGACAGGATTGTGGAAGGGCTTCTCAATGTCTTTCAAATCTTTATTTCTTATAGACCTTCTCTTATTTGTGTCATCACTGGAGCAAGCAAGCATCCAAATATAAATCAGTGGCAAATGAGGTAAGAGGGAAATGAGAGAAAAAATACAATAGAACAGAGAGAGGGGGGGGGGGGGTTGTGAATAAAAATGATGTGTAATGCAGGAAAGCAAATGACATGGTTAGATACTTTTATCAAAAAGAACATATCATTTAGTTACTATCAACAACATTGCAAGGGCATATCAAGATATAGCATTTCCCTATGAATGACAACAACCCTTCCTATCTGTCAAATAGAAATCTCAGTAGAATGTGCAACATGAAATACTCAATTGACATGCAAGATGCTGAACCACTGAAAACTAACCATAACCATAACCAAAACCAAAACCAAATGCTGGAGTAACAGTAAATAGTTTTTCCATTCAGTGGTATAGTATATTCTTACTCATATTTCCTTATCTTACTATCTGAAACAGCCAGAGGAGTAACACATTCAAGTCTAACTTGGGCCATGTGATCTTTTTATAAATTGAACCTTAAGATCCATCGGTACCACATCAACCATTTCCTCTATCATGGGATACCTTGCAATGCCAGTAACGTGAAACCTCTAGGATTACTCCTCCCCCCCCCCCCCCCAAAAAAATAATAATAATAATAATAATAATAATAATAAAATAAAGGAAAGAAAAAAAGAACTGATGCGAAAAGTAAAAGAACCAACCTGTCCCTTGGAACCTCAGCCAATAATTCTTTTGGGTAAATTAAAAGCTCTATACTGATAATCTGGTAAGGAGGAAAAAGAGCCTTGTATATGGTACAAGGAGTGAAAACGGCAAGGGCTTTACAAAAAGCTCAAAGGTCCAGCATATACAAACACTGATAAAAGAAATTTAAACACAAAAGGTTCAGCATCCAACAATCTATAAAGTGATGATATTTCTGGAGGAACCCAGAAAACCTTGTGTTAGTGGAAAAACATTCCCAGACCTCCTAGCAAAAGGACAGTTTTAAAGCACATGATAAACCAGTCTAAGTTAAAAAGAGAAAGAGAGGATAAACATTGAGCAAAGTATGACTCCAACAAAATAGATGGTCAAGCACTAGGCTCTTATATGATTAGTTGTCCACGCAAAAGAACTGCCTTCAAGATCCCATGGAGCATAAAATAAGAAGGGAAGTCATTTTGGACTATATAATAACAGCCAGTAACTTCCATCGCAATGGTCTTTTTAACACAAAGAAATGTCAAAGGAAGGATGAAATCATGAAAATAGAGATACAAAGCAAACCCTCTTGCTACAGGGCTTCAGCACAACTTACAGAATATCTCTCAATTCAACAAACTCCACTACGCCCTATCTCAGATAAGAGCCCTAAGAATCCTGCTTTCTGTTCAACTCTATTTTGAAATCATAGTAGTGGCCAATCATTCCAATCAATATCTACTCCCACCACTTCACAACAGGTTATTTCCAGTCTACACACTCTACCCTTGTTCTTCCACAACAACAACATCCACAACTAAATGGATGCCAAGAAGATAAAAAGTAAGAAAAAGGTGAGAGTGAAAACACATACATCAATACAAACTCTAGGGAACTGACCCTTCTTTGCAACAACCGCTTCTCTACTGCCTAAAATTCTATCATAGGTTTCAAGGATGTGTGAACACAAATACATCATCATGTCAGCAAAGACCAACTAAACTGAGATGACCTCATGGACCATGATTTCCCTATAATCAGCTCTATTTGTTGATACTAGGAGAAAGCCTAACCTATGCATGTCTTTCTTCATCACTTTTCCTAAGGTTATATTGGGCCTGCCCCTCGGATCCCTAATTTGTGACCTTGTAGCTCCGGACTGAGCACCCTAATGTCCTCCATTGCAAATGGCTATACCACCTCCAGTGACCTCCTCTAAATTTATTATCACTTGGTGCTTGGGGTCAAGGCATCAAAAGAGCCTCCGAACAAAAATTGCCCGGGTAAGGCTGTTTAGGGAAACTATGCCCCCCCCCCCCCCCCAAAAAAAAAAAAATCCCAATTCTACCTGTACGAAAGCCTTTGCCATCGGGTTCACCCTTCTTTTACTCCTAAGTCCTAACCCAGCTCTAATATAATTGTTCATTACATTATCCTTCACAGTTTTCCCACTTATCCATCTAATATCCTCATCTCTGCAACACCAAGTTTATTTATATGGCACTTCTTCACAACCCTTGTTCTTCTAGCTTCTCTAATATGCACCATATGCCTCCTCATAGGAATTCCCATGACCTTTGTTTTACCTGATGAAATGTGCCAAAGCAATTTTCCTCGACCAATCACCTATTTGACCACTCTTAATTTACTTTCACCGTTTGCCCTTGTTTTATCTTCCTGGTTTTGAAACTCATCAATCTCAACATCTTCAGCCAGAAACTGAATCATCAACATTGTGTTTATTCTTGCACCTACATCAACTGAACAAATATAAAGGAAGAAGATCAAGCACTAGAAGAATTATAAAGACTAGTAGTTTCTATTTTCTATTAGATTCTATTGTCCCCAAATTATTATCTTTCTGACATTACCAGAAAGTACGGATGGAAACGAGGCAGGTCAACTGGGTAACCACTCATGTTATGACCAGATCAAATTTCAGCTAAAGTTCAACTTAAATTTGGTTTAAACATGTGGTGTTCAGTTTTGAATCCCATTTGTAAATTCATCAAGGCTATGATTAGATATTGCCTAGTTTCACATCAAGAGCATCCTGGAATTTCCTGCTCAAACCCAACCAGGCATCATCTTGAGGTCAGGGTTATGGTCAATAAGGTCAGAAACATTTTAGCTAAAATACCCCAAGCTTACTCCTCTATTACCATAAAATCCATTCTTCATGAGTGATCTCTGTGTTTTAAAATCATCAGATATACAAATGCTTATGGAGTCAGTTAAATGTGTAGGGAAATATTTTTAGGTTACGGTTCTTTTTCCTGTAATGCATTTTCCTTCTTTTCATATCCATTCATGAAGCACACAAACTAAACAATCTTCTTCTATTTTCTTTAGAAGAAGGGAGCCAAAGCTCTTACATGTCAAAAAATTTCACTCCAAGCTAATTATGACAGCAGGCCCCCACCTAAAAGAGAAGAGAGGGGGGGGGAAAAACCCAGTGCGTTGGCAATGCTAATGTACCCTCTTTACAGTTTATACCTTGTTCCATTTACAACAAGCAGAATGCAGGTGGAGGTTGAAGGAACAGAAATATTCTTGAAGAAGAAAGACGTATGTTGCAAGATAACAAATTTTGGAGGTAAGTTACACGAAGATTCTGATTTCCTCTTTTAATGGGTTGCAGTCAAAATCTTATCTAGGCAACAGCACCACCAGATTGAAGAGTCAATACTAACCAATACCCAAACCGAGAACTATTTCATTAATATATTTCTATCTATAAATGGTATGCTTGGAGAATTTCCTCCTACGACTTACTCAATTTAGGAACAAGAAATCCCCATGCCATCAGTGTGGGGAAGTGTTACCATGCCCCTGACATTATTGAAGCTGTCTCCCCTCCATGATATTTTGGGTCCTCCAGTCAATAACCAGCACCAGAGAGGTGCAGTGTGGGAAACTCCACTCATAATTGTGGTGTCGGAAACCCTCTGCTTTCAATTTAATATAGAAAGTTCCATCTGTGTTTCTATCACCTTCTGTACACCAGTTTGATCTAAATTTCTTGGTCTAAAAGCAATCTGACAAGCTGGGTGAAGTTGTATAAAATTACTCTGTTCTGCTCCTGAAATCTGTTGCTGTAAACAAAGGAACTGATACAAAAGAAACTACTTGGACGGAAGCACCAGGATCTTGAACGCAAACAATAATGAAAAGTAAGTACACGGCATGATCTTATGACCCACTCATCCACAACGAAATCCCCCATTATCAATCAGTTGGTGGAGAACACAGGTCCCAGTAAACATCAATATCAGGAAGGGACCTGAGTGAGCCCTCCATTAGATAAATAGATCATCACATTCTTATCAAACCTACAATAAGCTTTTCTAATTAAAAAAAAAAAAAAAAAAAAGTCATGGTCCATCCACCACAGTACAACTAGTCCAACGACTCATATGAACACCGAGATCATAAACAACGGAACTAAAGAAGACTCTTTTTATTGTCTATATTGTTTTTTAAATTACACAAAGGATGTATAGATAAACTCACGTTGTACCGGATAGTCTGTGTCTCGCCTCAATTGGACTAGGCGAGGTACCAATCGCTCCTCTCATCTCAGACTAATTTGCAGCAGGGGAAGGCAACATCTGAAAATAAACCAGACTGAGTTGATAATAAATAAAGATATCGTAGAGAATTGGGAAGCACAATCGACTCGGCAAACTTAATGCAGAAAATTCAGCTCAGAAGAGTACCCTGAGAAGATGGCAACGGAAGAGTAAAGAGAGAGAGTACCGCAGAACAATAATAAAATAATTGAGAAGAAGGCCAAATTGGAAAATTGGAATACCATAAGAACAAAGTCAATGAAGTCATAAAACCAAATTAGACGAGTTAAATAAAACGTTATGAGTACAAAATCAAGGCAACTAAAAAGCAAATAAATTAACAAGAGCCCTTGATGAATCAACGAGGCACACATCCACATTGAGGATGAAGACAGTAGTTACAAGGAAGAAACCGTCCCGCCGACACGACAGAAATATGAGATCTAACGGATATCCAGATTGCAGACGAACTTCAGAGAAATGTTCAGAAGCAAACCTATGAATTTTGATATCTTTCTCCCCCTCCACCCCTGCCGCCTCGACACTGCCTCTCTCTCAGTAACCTCTCAAGAAAGAAAGAGTTTCAGGCGGAATTGGAAATTTTGAAGTATTTTTTGGGCGAAATCTGTGTCGCCTAAATCAAATAAAGAGAATGGTGAGAAGGCGGCTTAAATCAAGTAAAACGAATCACGCGAATTGGACCAGAGTCAATATTTCGCAAGCAGCGAGCTGGAGCCTGGAAGTAAGAAGGAAAGCAAATGGAAGCTTATTGTTGACTGAATTTGTTAGCTGTCTCATTCCTACGGATGCGTTTGGTGACCAAGAAATGAAATAAAGAAAAACGGGCAAAATAGGCAACTTTTTTGTTTTGTTATTATTTTTTTTTTTTTGGATATAAATTTTATTTTTTATTTATACAATCCAAAATTGTTGTACAGTTTTTTTTTTTTTCTTTCTTTCTTGGTAAACAAAATTGTTCTACTGTTACTATTTATAACAGAAATTACGATCGTCTGCAACACTCTTGAAACTTGTTCTTCATTAATAACAAGGCCACGGTTGTAAATTCCGATTTGGTCTATCATGTTTGTGAACTCAGAATTTCTTCAAATCATTCACAGATATGCTAACCATAATTCTGGTATATAAAAATTCTGGGCAAATTAAAATTAAATATATATATATATATATATATATATATATATAATTCGTCGTCAAGACCTGACACTGCTTTTTGAAAAAATAAAATTTTAATTAAATCTCAAAAAAGCTGGAGACTAATTTCCTTAATTAAATGAGGAGTCTTATAACTTAATTTTTCTTCCGTCCGAATTTTTTTCAATTTAATTCAATTAAATACAGTTCCATGTATGGATGCATGTACTTTTTCTTCTTAATCATTGGAACTTTTTAAAGTTTATTTTGCCATGTGATTATTTGGTAATAATTTTATCTCATGATAAGTTACGTTTACATTTTAACTCAATGTAAAAATAATAATAAAATAATAAATAAATATTATTATTATTATTTTGAGGATTCCATCCAGCAAATCTTCTACCCCACCTGTTTTTTTTTTACATCTTTATATGGAACAATCTAAACTTATAATAGAGAATAGTTATATATTTTGATAACTTCATAGATTCTTTGAAAAATGATTCAGCTTTATTAAAGGAGTTGTTGTTAGGTTGGAATTAGGATATAATGTTCCTAATAAAATATAATTCTTATGTTATGATAGAGTAGAGGTTATCACATCTCAATAAAATAATATGCATGAAACAATAATGAGTGTCAGTGCATCTCTTCAAATAATTGTTTGGTAACTGGTAAGCAGCTCAATAAGGAAATAATTTTAGGCTTCTATGTTGAGAATAAGATAACTTATTTACCATATGTTACAGGGTAATGATCTTACCCATAATATCTTAATCTGGGATTGTAAGTTGTGGGCCTGTGGCCCTGCCCCCCAACAATTATTTGATCAAACCAAAATTATCTCTAGGTTGGACCTTTTTCATAAGTAGTATATAACTATATTGCCTATAGCAAGGCTAATCAGTGCTAGGTAAAAAACAATAAATCACTAAGTTTCATATTCTTCTTTTTTTATCCTAATATCCTCGCCCAATTCATTATTTTTTATCTATCCCTTTCGTGTTGTTAATACAAAATAAAATAACAAAAATTCACAATTTTCGATACGAATGATGAAATTAATCGCTACATTGAGCACGTTAAAATATTTGATTTTATTAACGAACATTTTTGTATGATATATAATGGATCTCAATCATATCTTTTTCTTCTTTCTTTGTCATTTATGATTTGAAAGTGAAGAAAGATTAAAAGTTGATTAACCATAATTTTAACATATATGTATATCTTTTGAAATTCCATAAAAGATTGCTTAGAGAAAATAACAGAAAACTTCAAAGGAATGTCATATAATTCTATCAATGTTAATCATCATAATATAAAAATTCTGAAAACAATTGGGAGAGGAATTTGGAATCTACAAATATCAAAGGCTGAAGGTTGTGGTTGGATATCCTTTTATACATACGATGGAAGCCTTACACCTATCGCTACGTCTTTGCTACTGCATGCATGGGATTTGTTTATGTATTTATTTATGCATGCTATACGTGTCTGTTACCTTCGAACAATGTTAAATTGTTGAACATTGTAATATGTATAAGATTGTTTTATGAAATATACTATTATTTCTTCTTTTTTTTTTTTTTTTTTTTTGGAACTAAGGCGCTTTTTACATATAGGGATAGGGATATTACATATGCCGTCGGTAGGAGTTGAACTCATGAACTCTCCACTGATAAGCAGATTCCTAACGATCCTATTACTCCTCCATTGGCATTGTACTATTATTTCTACAGCTTGTATAATAGAAGAGGGAATTATAAAAAAATATATACCAAGCACAGCAAAGCCAACAAAACATGACAACTGAAAGATACCAGCACAATTATATTCCAAGCAAAGCAAAGACAAGCCTTTAGCTTTCATGGTGGTTGTAGCTTGGTCATGCTTCTAATATTAAACTTTGTATTAAATTAAGTAGCGATAGGGATTTTAGTTTTTATTAACTTTCTCCTTCATAGTAAATGGTGTGTTTGTTGGATTACTTTTGTATTTTCTCTCTTTCTTTATAATTTATCAGCTATTATTGTTGTCTACATAAGATAAGAAGTCAAGGGTAGTCAATTATTGAAGTATGTGACACATATCAATCATGATCTCAAATCTACCAACTCTAATTGTTTGCATAAATAATTTATTAAATTAAGGTTTTTTTTTTTTTTTGTATCAATTCTTAATCTCAATTCCTAACAATATTTTTTTTTATTGCGTTTGGCATCCATTTAAATCTTATTTTTGTAAATATAATAGAAAATCTCTCAAAATCCATATTAGTTGTTTTTTTCGTGTATGAGAGCTACTTAAAATTCATGTGCAATTTGAGGGCATAACAGTAAACATACATTATTTTTATGAAAACTCTATAAATTTCCCCCCATTTATGTTGGACGCCCTAGAGATCTTCTAAAATCACCATTCATGGCTTCTCTTGCTCAAGACTTCTCAAACTCTGTTAGTGACTCGTCATTTGTTCATATTTCTCTCTCCTTATTACTAGTTCACTATTCATGTCATCTAACAAATCGTTGGGCCATCATAGATTTGGAAATTCCTTAGGTGCTGCGTAATTAATGCCCAACACTTGCGTAATTCACAACATAGTTTGCGTAGCATTGAAGTGAGCCCTCATAGATATACTCAAAGATGGGAGATCTCGACCATTCTCAACACAGTTTGCACAACATTGAAGTCGAGCTCTCATAGATTTACTCAAAGAAAGGAGGTCTCAACCGTTTGCAGCACAGTTTGCGCAGCATTGAAGTCGAGCCCTCATAGATTCACTCAAATAAGATATCTCTTCCTCTAGATCTTTCCCTATTCGCTCATCATTTGTTGAATTCACCTTCTTTTTCTTGATCGATGACGTTGCTCTTAGAAGGAGAAGAAACAAGAAGAAGCCTGGAACATTTTCGCTAACTAGAGTTTGCTAGTCCAAACATAGAAGCAACAGAATGTAGGTTTCAATGACATGGGCTCTTTGATATCTAGGGCTATATTCTGTCCAACTCAAGTGAATATCACTTAATTGGTTTGTTTCATTGTTTCTCATTTTTCTAAACACCTCAAGAGCCTTTCCATATTCCCCAATTTTGCATACCCAGTAGGCATCACATTCCATAAAACACAATCCTTCTTAGACATTCTATCAAGCAGGTGTTGTGCATCTTCTATAGAGCCTTCCTCAGCGCAAAGATTGATTAAGGGCCTGTTTGGTTACATGAATACAGAGATTTGAAATCTTTTGATTATTCGGTCCACATAACCAAATAACCATTCATGTTCTATAATGCTATAATGCTAGCCATTCAGGCGTCGAGGGATCGAAGGGTTGTTAGGTGCTCTTTTCCATTAAAGGTATGGATCAGTTGCATATATAACCTTTACTGTGCCTATCATCCGCGGTAAGCCAAGAGGACTTGAACACTCCAGCCATTATTCTTCTGCAGTAATCCCTGAAGAACATTATCTTCTTCATTCCCTTGGAGATTTATTTCTCAAGGGGAATCTATGGTTTTCTTACCGTAACTGACTTAATCATTGGATGCGGCTTCTAGCCCTCAAAGGCGGCCCACTCTGACCATTGTTTTAGACTCAGGAACCAGACCCAATAAGGAGCGAACCAAAAAGTGACAAGCACATTTTCACAACATGAACCAATGAAGCTTTTAAATCCTATATAACGTATATAACTGTGCAGAAGAGGAATTTTTACTAAAAAAAAAGAATAGAAGAGGAATAAACATAAAGGAAAAAACAAAGGGAGATAGAAGTATAGAACTCCGCTGGATTTTGATATGTTTTGTGCAGCCGTCCCATTGCAGACACAAAAGAGTTTTCAAAGGAGAAATGGGAAGGCCAAGCCCAACAGCAGCCCAGTAAACAAATAATATTCTTTGTTACAATTTCTGCCTTTAATTGCACAGGAATGCACCTAGAACTTGTCTTCACAGTTGACATCCTCAATTCCGCACTGAAGCAGATTCTCTCAAGTTCCCAGCATTAGCATTTATGTAGACTTCCTCCCACCCGTTGTCACCCCTCATAAAGTTGGATGCTCCTTACCAACACATCTACCCTAGCATTTTATGGAATGCTACCCACTGCTCCTCCTCACCGGTAGAGAATTCTTCTAGGCTTTTCCGGAATAAAGGTGGGTGGGAAATCAAAATGTGTACTTTTCTTTAAATCTGGAGGGTTTGGTGCGGAGGAAGGGAAAAGTGAAAGAAGGGACCCCCCCATCCTCCCACCCTTTTTTTTCTCCCCCACTACATGTATTTTTTTTTTCCCCCCCTTTTCCCCCCCCCCCCTTTAAAACGTAGATCTTCTGAGCGGAAATTAGAAGGTGAAATTATTGTTTGACTCGTAGACCATTGAGTCGCCATTGAAATGGCTTGCTGTCCATGCTATAGATCCCCAAAGAACATGGGAAGAACTGGTTTTGATTATATTATTGCTGTCGTTGTTCTTCTTATCTTGATAATCTTTGTTGTCAGTTGTCACCATGCTGCCTTGGCACCCAATTTTCACAAAATCCAATTCCACGTATGCAAAAACGGGATCGTCAAGGACAGAAGTACCGAGGGAAAGGTAACAGCTTACTACGAAGGGACCGGAAAACGAGTAAATCACAAGTTTTCATCCTCAAACAGAAAGCCGTTGAAGAGAGAGAAATAGGGAATCCCAATCCCAATCGGAGTATCATGGTTATATTAAAAAATTTACATGAACTTAAATAATTAAATGTAAACGGTGACTAACGATGAGAAAGAGGGGTCTTTGTAAAGTTTTCATTTTGGAGAAGTGAGAGGGGGCTTCACATTAAAAAGTTAAAAAAAAAAATGAGCTTAGGATTTCGTGAGGAGAGGAGATGAAAAAACAAAAAAAAAAACTCCTCTCACCACTTGTTCTTCGCCGTCGATGGTTTCCGGGGAAGTCGTCTTCTGGGTTGATTCTCATGAATGCCTCAGGGTTGATTCTTTTGATTAACGAATATGAGATTTATCCGGAAAAAGAGAAAGACAAAAGAAGGTTTTCTCGAAGAAGATAATAGTTACCATAAACTTGTAGTCGTCGATTAACAAATGCATATCCTCTTTTTATATTTTGGATTTTGGAAATCAGAATCCGAGACATTCACCACCGATGGAAAGGATTCTTGGGAGAGAGATGCGATGGAATGAAAACCATCTTCAGCGTGAGAACTAGGGTTTCGAAAGAGAGGAAAGTTAGAGGTGGGAGACCTAGGGGTTTAAGTAACTGATTACAGAGTGAGAGAATGAGGAGTAAAAGAACGAGAAAGACCAACAAGAAAGGGTGTAAAAAAGTAAAGAGCAGATCTGGCAGCAGGTGGAATGAAAGAGAAGGAGATCTTCCTCCTCTGGGGAATGAGGAAAAACATTTTCCAGCCATATTTGATTGAAACACGGCAAATCGAAAAAATGTTGCAGAAGCTTTCAGCAATTGTAAAAGAGATTTTCTAGGATCAAAACGCACTATAGGGTTAGTCTTGCTGTTTGAGGAAGACGACGAGTTAAAACGGGACGAGGTTTCAAGGGTTCCCTTTTTAAATTCAGAAAATGATTTAGTCCCGCGCTTTTGATTTAAACCGTTGGATTCGAATTTCATGACGTGGCAGATATCTGCCGGGCTCCCGCAAAAAATATGTTGCCCTGCCCCAGGCCCTCAAACGAAGAAAACGAAACGCGGCAAATCTGAATTTTAGGAGTTCGAAACTCAACAATCTTGTTTACAGAAATCGAATGCGGTCGTTTCAATTGGTAGATTCAACAGACCCAGCAAAAAAGAAAGAAGAAAGGCTAAACCCTACGCGTCCGAGGTTCTATCGTACCAGAGGACATAAAATGGTGTTGATCTCGGCCGCTCGGATTATATAGCATGGATGTTGCAGGATATCCATGGGATGAGGGTTATTATCCTTGGTTCTCAAACGGTATCGGCGCTCTTTTCCCCAATTACATTACAAAACCCACGAAATTAACAAGAAGAAATTCAACTTTTATTTCGTACTTGAGAATTCGTAGCAGGTTAGTGTTGTAAGAGTGGCAATTCTCAGTCCGATTTCTTCAGAAGGAAGTGTTTTTGGCGGAATTAGTGGATTGCACATCCAACGAATCCATGTTACACCTTCTGCGACCAACATCTGAGACCATCCAGCATTTGAGGTGACAGTTAGCTCGTCCTAGATCTGGGGAGTATGACCTCTGTAAGCTTCTTCGAATGAATTCTCCAATTATCAGTACACAAGTCCTGATTAATTTTCTGCGCCCCCCCCCCCCCACCCCAAAAAAAATAAAAATAAAAAAATCATATCCGTATTGTTACCGTTGACATTGCCTTGTACAGTTTTCTTTAACATTTTGACGGACACCCAGATTCATACCGCGGCTGACTCAAGATGAGCATGATGTCGTTAAGCAAATTCAGGTTACTTCCTCTCCCGACACCTTTTGGCGTAACTGTATACTGAATCTGGGGCTGATTTTTGCTTTCTTCTTACAGTTAAGATTTCTTTTAAAATAAACATCCGTAAACGTTTATTAATTTGATATTGCAGGAATTCTATGCAGATTTTGTGGCCATTGATCCTTATCATTTCACTTTGAACATACCGTTCAACCATGCTTACGTGCTTCCAGCAGTCGTGGGTGCGGCAAGCTTGCAGAATGACTGTGATCGGCTGGTTGATGGTATTGCTGCTATATTCTTAGCACTGAAATGTCAACCTGTTATTAGATATCAGCAGGCATCAGATATTGCAAAAAGGATTGCAGAGGAATTAGCTGTAAGCATGTTTGTCATATACTTGACATGGATCTAGATATTTTATTGATTAGTGTTCGGACATGGGTTCCACTATGAAATTTTTTCCCTTGCTTTTCGTTTTGGGGCTGGTTGGGCCTTGTGAGATTGATATTACAGAAGATTATGTACCAGCAGGAAAGTGGTCTGTTTGATTTTAGACGGTAGGAATTTCTTCACTGTTGCTTATAGTTGATAGGAGAGATGACAGTCACATCATTGCTAAATCAAGGGACATTTAAGGTACTACTGATCTATTCCTTGTCCATCACTCAACTTCTTGAAATCTTCGCTTCTTAGCGCACTGGTTAATTGATTTTCTCCCTTTCAACAGGCTATGGTCCATGAATTGTTAGACATTCAAGATAACAAAGGAGACTTGAGAAACATTGGCAAAATTTTCAAGGACAAGCAGGTGGAGTTAATCTTCTATTCCCTTGCATCTATTTCTTTTATCATTTGTTTATTTTAGATTCTATTCTTGGGTGATGGAACATCTCAGAATGTTATTATTGCTTGGAGGAGGTAGTGCTGTCATCAGAGCGAGATGCTTTCTTTAAAGCCAACATGTATGAAAATTTTGGAGATCTGGGAATGAACATCAAGTGGATGGTAGATCAATTTTGACAGGTTGCGAAGAGTAACCAGATCATTCAAACAATAGGTGCATATACACGAAACAAATTTATATACTACTGTTTATGAGCATTAATCTTAAGAAGTACATGACATCCCATTACATATTTTGAATTTTTTATGCTCCATAGAAATGGCCAAACTTGTTGATAGCTACCATTAGTACGGAAAAATGCAAGGTAATGTCTCAAAGCATGTCACAAATGGTTACAGAAATGATCAAGATGGTTGAGGAGAGGAAAATCATGCTGGTTTCACAAATGGAACAAGAGTTGGCTTGCAATGGTGGGCAGGTGGCTGCATTTGAGGTAATTTATTGGTTGCAGTAGTCTGTGTCCGTTCGGACCAAGGTTTCAACCAGCCATAAACTAAAATTTGGTCAAAATAGGCCTAAATGAGGTTGGAACCTGGTAATTTTGGGGTAAAACTCGAATTTGATGGACTATTGAAAACTGGTAAAGCTAGTCAAAATCACCATGGGTTGGTTGGAATTGGTAAAACTAATTTGTCTAAATTTCTGAAATATTGATGAAACTCATCCAGACTTAGTATTTTGGAACTCCCAGTAGTTTTATCTCAGTTCCTGTGCAGTGACCAAGATTTGTTTCAATGGTCTACAGTCAATATTGCCTTTTTTATTTTTATGTGGAATTACTGAAACAATACTTTGTTTATCTTGCATAAATTACACCCATTTGTTAAATTTATGAATAATATCAAGTTTTCAACTAACTGATTTTTAGAGACAATTTATGCATTGGATGCTAAATACTGGTAGTGGTAGTTATTATGCTCAACTCAAATGCCTTATCTGGCCGAATGGGGTTGCTGACATGAGTCCTTCCCTTCCCCCCCCCCCTCCCCCTTCTTCTCTTATCAGCTCTATTCAAAGTCATACCTGTTAATAGTTCTACTCTGTAATTTCTTGTCTCTCCATGTTTTAGCCTCAAGTGAATGAGGGCCAGTTCTTCCTGGATATTATCAAGACCAACCTTAGCCTAAGCTTCAAATTAGGGTATCATAGTTTTAGGGTTAAGGTTTGGAAATCCAGGGCAGCGACAAATTAGGGTTAAGGATAGGGTTTGGGAATTTTGGGCAGCAAAAGAATTAGGGATTAGATTAGGGTTTGGGAATTTTGGGCAGTAAAGGAACTAGGGCTTATATTAGCGTTTGGTTGGTCTGATAGGGCTGAAATTGGGATGAAAGGTCATGACGTAAACCAGGACCAGGGTTAGGGGAATTTTACCAAGCCTTAGGGTTTGCTCAGGAAGTTCCAGCAAAAGGGAGAAGGGTGTAGGGCTTCTAAGGTGGTTTTAGAGCCTACTGAAACTTAACTCCAGATCTGAATTCTTTTGCACTTTGAATTACAGATTTGAAACTTGAATTTCAAAGGCCAATTAGGGTTTCGGTTAGGGTTGGGGAAGGGAGAAGGGCTTGCCATCCTGCAGTTCAGAGTTGATGATACTGCTGTTCTGCAGTTCAGAAACTGATTCAGTGAAGGGGGGGGGGGTTAAGGTGTTAAATACTTAGGGTTTTCCGAAATTTAAAATTCTGCAATTCTTCTCAAGGAAGAAGATGAAGTGCAGGATTTTTGAATTCAGAGAAATAGGGCTGTAATGGGGGAATTAGCAGTGGGTTTTACTCCTAGAGGAATTGCATCCTACTGGAGGTAGAATGGTGAGTTTAAGGGCTGGTAATAATGGGAATTGGATCTGCTGCCGTGAAGAAAGGGAAAGGGTTGAGGGTGGGAAGGCTGCTGTACTTAACTTGGAGATTGGGGACACTTGCTGAAAAGGTTGCTTGGATGCTTTGATGATCAGGACTGCTGAATTGAAGAATTTAATGAAAAACTTTAAAAGCTTTCTCACTCAACCAGGGCCTACCCACACAAGAGACTGATCCTCAAACAATCAATTCATTAATTCATCCAAAACTGCCTATTACATTAATCAACTAGGCTATTTATAGTCTTAAACAAAAGACTCTATGACTTAAACCTTTTTTTTTTTTTTTTTTTTTTAATGAATAAGTAATTCATTATTAAAGAGGATAAAAAAAAATATAAGAGCACAAAGGACAAAGCCCAGGCAAAGCAAGACAGAGGCCTCAACTAACAAGCAGCCTATGAGGCATCTAGCCTAGCAACACCTAAGAGCATCAATAAAAGCTTACTAGTTACACAAGCACAAGTGGCCCAAAGCCATACTAACAAGCAATCTAAGAGGCATTGAGCCTAGCAACTACCTAAGAGCAACAATAAAAGCGAGCTAGTCACACAAGAACAAGTGGCCCAAAGCCCTACAATCAGACCAGAAAATACAATCACAACAAGTGGACCAAAAGAACAGTAGACCCCACTAGACCGACGCAGTCTCCCAATCTGTCGGAGCCACAAGAAGCCTTCCTTGCAACAATGCACTGGGATCTATGCAGCATCACTACAAATGCAAGGGTTGGTAGCAACACAAGATTGAGACAAAAAATGAAGAGAGCATATCAAAGTTGGAAAAAGTTCAGAGAGTTCAACAATGATGGCCCTTATGGCTTTCCCCCAAAGCTAGAGAGGCCATCAAAGGTTCTAATCCTCGACGAACTGAAACGAAACCTTTAAATAGGAAGGTGAGAGGGCATAGGAAGGAGAAATAGAGGGAGAAAGAAACATTTGGATATGAGAATGAACCCGATTTGGAGAAAACAACTATGATGGCCCTCACTGCTTCCCCCGACGCTAGATATGCCATTAAGGACTAGAAAAGGGGAGAGGGAGAGAGAAGGAGAGATAGAGGAAGGAGTGAGACCGTATTTGGGATCGAAACAGAATTGGAGAGATTAGCAACAATGGCCCTCATGGCTTTCCCCTGACGCTAGGAGACCACTGAAAACAGAAACCCTCAACGACCATAGACAGAACCCTGAAATGGCCATTCTCTCCTTTTTTTTCTTTCTTTTTTCCGTAGACTGAGAAGAGAGGGTAGAGAGGAGATGAGAAGTAGATAGAAGATGAAAGCAAGAGCAGAGAAACAAGGAGGAGATGAGATCAAGAGGAGGAGAAATAGAGAGAAAGATGGGAAGGAGGTGGAGAGACATAGGCGGACGACTTGTGTCTCTCCGCCTCCAGAATCACCCAACACTACCACGATATAGAGGAGGAGGAGGAGGAGGAGAGATGCAGAGGCGAAGGACCACCAACCTCTACCTCAATAGCCGCTACAAATCCCTAAGGCAAGTCGCTTCTTTATATAACGGCTGGTCTTCTACATGAGGCTAATTACTTCTCAACCATATCTCATATTCTCATAAAGTGGTCCTAAGTCTATAAGAATAAACTTGGAATTCCTTAACTTATAAGGATGCCATTACATCTTGGACTGGACTCATAAAGCTAAAAGATAACTTCAAATCAAACTCTTAACAGATAAGATCCGCTTTTGATAAGGAACCTTATCTTATCTCCTTAGTTAACTTCAAACAACTTTAACTCTAGATAAAACTCTCAAAACAAAACCAAACTCAGCCCAAATTGCAAATTTGGACTCAACTAAAATTCTGAAAAATTCTAGAATTAAAAATAAGGGCTAAATTGCCCAAAATACCCCTCAAAAGGGGTTTGGCCAACTTAGTCTGGCTTCTTAGAGCCATCTTGGGGGCTCCACTTGAGCTTTTTCCCAAGGGGTCCTTGTGATCAAATCAATACTCTCCTTGAAAACATTCATCTCCTGATGAATGTGCTGCTCTAGTGTTCTTGGATCAATGCTTCGAAAATCCTTGATGTGGACTCGTCCTCGCATCTTGCAGTGGGAAAGAAGTAGTAGGTGTGTCGTTGCTTGCTCCTTTCCTTGATAGAGCCTTGAAAGATGGGATTGGCAGCAATGAAGTCTTTAATCCTAGGGGCACTATGTGTTAGAAGCCGTAGGAGGAAAGATGGAGTTAGTAGCTATGTCTTGGGAGCGTTTCTCTGTCAACACCTTTATCATTACTGTAGCTATGGCCTTAAGAAGGTGTATCGTATCTTCACCAAGAAATTGGAGACTCATAGGAGGTCCAGTTTCGCTTGGGATTGGTGCGATATGGACTTGGTATTCGTGGGCAACAACTTTGGAACTTCAAATTCAGGGCTGCGGTATGGAGGAATCTTCAATTGCATGTCCTCTGCTGGTGTACTTGCCTTGAGCATGCCCCTTTACTTCTTAAAGGCACTCTCTTTGTCACTTAGGGCTTTATCTTTAAGGGCTTTGATCTCCGCCTAGTTCTCTATGATTGAAGCCTTGTGGTCTCCTTGGAACTCCGCTGTAGTTACCTTGAAAAGCGTCGTTAGCATTATTACAATTGTTACTGGCTTATCATGGTCTTGTAGCTCTGATACCATTTAATGTAAACTAGGACTAGGGTTAGGGTTATTTTGGTAAATCCGCTACCCTTAGGGTTTGCTCAGGAAGTTCCAGCGAAAGGAGAAGGCGCTTTTAAGGTGTTTTAGAGGATGCTGAAACTTAACTCCAGATCTTAATCCTTTTGCACTTTGAATTACAATTTTGAAATTTAAATTTTAGAGGCCAATTGGGGTTTCGGTTAGGGTTGGGGAAGGGAGATGGGCTTGCTGTCCTGCAGTTCAAAATTGATGATATTGCTATTCTGCAATTTAGGATTATTCAAGGGTTACAATTAAAACCCTATTTTTAAGGAAGAAACAGTTAAACCTAACTAGAAACTAACTCATGAATTCCTAAAGTTTTTCCCTATAATTTTGATTCTTATAGAAGTTTCAATCTTAAGTCTTAACTTCCTAAAATATTCTTTCAAAGTTTTTTTTTGAATAATTTACTCATAAAATTTAGTAACACTATTCATGATTTTTTGAAGTTTTTAAACTTCAACAAATCTACTTGTATAATTTTAGTCCTCATGTTTTATTTCAATATATTTTTGATAATTTACTTAAAAGTGTTTTACCAATCCTCAATTCCTCAAGCTTTTTATTTTTCTGATAATTTACTCCTTAAAAGAAAAGAAAATAAAAGATAACGGATAGGAAAAATCGTTGACACTAGAAAAGTGTTTTGTGGCTTTTCACTTGTTTCGTTTTTCTAAGAATCTAATATAGATTTTGAATTATTATCGGGTAGTTTTTCCATTTTAAATATTAGTAGCATAAATTTTGTAATCATTTGAGTTTGGATAATCTCCTGGTCGGGGCAGCATTGACGCTTTTTCATCAGTTGTGGGGCCTATGTGGGACCCACTAAGGGTCCCGTCTTTGAATTATTTTATCATATTCAAATGTGGGCCCAACACAATGTGTAGTGAAAAACGTCAGGGAGAGCACATAATGTTTCCCCAATGTGGAGGTGATTTAGACTCTCATTATCCCCCCTCCAAATGTTGAATCCTGGCTTTGCCCTTGACTCCACTTCTTCTGGAGTCATTATAAATCTACCAGCTCTTTTATCTTTCTCAATTTGAATCTCCATATTGGTGCACTGAAAGATCTCCGTTGCACATGCCCGTGCCATCTTTAATAACTTTCTTGCAACTTATCTTGTATTAGAGCTGCTCCAAAATTAATCATAATTAGTTAATTTCTTATTTAGCTTTTCTGGTTTTACTAATCCATCTCAGCATCCTCATTTCAGCTATATTTCTCCTTTTATTTATTTATTAATATTTGTTTCTTCAGTAGCCTAGACAACTCCATGCATCATCGCTGATCTTATAAGTTTATAACAATCCTATACAATTTTCCTTTTGGCTTTCAAATAACATGTCAAATCCTCCTCTCTACTTCATCCACCCTATTCCAACTTTCTATGAGATATCATCTTCTTTTTTTCCTTCTTTATTTAGGATTTGACCTAGATACCAATGATTTTCACTTTGCTTGGTGCCTTCTTGTCTTCAATTTTCACCCCTTCATTTTTAATCCTAATGTTAATTGAAGTTATGCCTTGTACTCTGTTTTTGTTTTATTTGTCTTAAATTTTTGATGTGAAGTTTGATTTTCCATAATTCCAACTTTAAATCATAAACCGATGTATTTAATCTTGAGCATCCCTGTTCAGTTCATCTTGTGTATTATTGTTGATTCAATGCAAATAAATATGGACCTGGAGCTGATCCTTGGTGTGAATTTACTATCTCCCCCACCGTCTTACTGTAGTCAGTATGCTCATCAAAACATATCTTTAACTATGTCTATGTCCAATAAGGTTATTTTTTGTAAGTCTATGTGGAGATCTTTTTACGTTTTCTAAGAGTCTTTCCACTTGCCTTCTACTATTTTTATGTGATCCAATTGTAATTGGAAATTCATTACTCTAAAACAACAATGGGAGATGGGGGAGAAATTGAATTTGGAATGATTTAGGGATGGGTTGACTTACAGGGGAGGAAATCATTTTTTGTATGTGAAACTTGAATGAAGATTGAATCTTCAACTTGATCTTGAACCTGGATTTTGAAGTAGATATAATATATTCAAGAATGTGAAAGAAAGCTTCAATCATACCCCTGGTCACTCTCCCACCGCAAGGAGTGAATTGGTTCCACACAATTTCATAAGTTGAAACTCCTGGGCATTTTCTTACCAGAAGGAGTCTATTGGTTACACATCAATCTCCCACACTAAACTAACTGTCACAATGGAGAACAGTGGCAGCAGCAACAGATTACACATAATTTCATTAATCAAAGATCTGTGTATAAGACTGAAAAATTGACTCCTATAAAAAAGGGCTTAACCCTATCCTCAATCTATTTGGTAACTTAAATTGACTAAGAAACTAAAGTGGACTCAAAACAAAGTTAGAAGCTAGTTCCTTTAAGCAATTAAATGAAAACAACTTTAATAAAATAATCACTAAGGTATAAAAGAGGATATTCTAACAAAACTTATTTTGAACTGCTGGTATGATCAGCAAAAGCGGTTCAATTAGAACACAAAAAATAATCTATGTATGGGAAGTAAAGCTACTAATCCGATGTCTTACTTACTAGCTATATTTTTAGGTCCATTAACTGGACAATTACAAAGAACTCATGAGTTCACAGATCCAATATTATATGAGCCAACCCAAAGCTTTCTATTAAAATGAGCCCAAGTGACTTATCTATGTCAAACCCTGCTCTTCCTTTGATTTGTATTCTCTGCTCTTCTTTTTCACCCTCCTTGGCCTCAGCATTGTTTATGTATCCCGCATCTCTAATCCGCCTTCCTATCCATGTTCACCATTGATGGTTCGTGGTCCCCCATCCCTCACCCCTGTCTCACACAGGTTTGGTCCTCCCTCCCTCCCTCCCCTCTTAGATGTCCCCCGTGATCTCACCATATGGGTCCCTTCCCCCTCCAAAATCTTCTCCATTTCTTGGGCTTGGAACTTATTTCGTTCCCCATCCCCCTGTTCCCTCAGCCCCCTTGGTTTTGTTCAAAGGGCACATGCCTCACCACTACCTCATCCTTTGGGGAGCCCTCAATCTTGGCCTACCTGCCCAGTTTTTCCTCATCAGCAGCCACATCCCGCTCAACCCTAGGTGCTTCTTTTGTTGTAATGGTTTAGAGGACTTCCACACCTTTTCTTCACCTGCCCTTTTTCCCACCCTCTTTGGAGAAAAGCCCTTGCCTATATTTGGTTATGTTTGAATCACTTTTGTGATTTTACTCGAGATTGGTCTTGGATCTTGAGAAATTCTTTTGGGCTCATCTATCTGTGACTGGGTCGGTAAGCTAGCCCTCAGTGCCACTATCCACCACCTGTGGTGGGAGTGCAACCTTTGGAGATGAACCTCTTGATCCTTGGACATGATTTGGAATGCCATATGCTTTGATGTTTCCACTAGGCTCTAGTTCATTCCCCATCCCCCGGTTGTTGATTCCTTAAGGGATAGACTCATTGTTGTCCCTTGGGGACTAGGCTTTTCTCTCCAGCATCCCTCCTGAAGGATGGTTCACCCCTCCCCTTCCCCCCCCCCCACACACACACAAAAAAAAAAATCTCTTGTTCACTGCTCAATTTCTCATTAGAGTAAAATTGATGAGAAACCATATGAACAGATGGACAATGCTCTTTTCTCCTCTCCTTCCATGCCTCCTCTTTATCTTAATTTTTTTTGCCACCTGGAAAGTGTGATAGCAATTAATTGTATTCATTCTGAGAAGATCAACTGTATTTGTTCTATTTAAGAATTTTTCTTTGGCTTGTTAGAATGCTTATATCGTCTTTGGTCTGAATGGTAACTGTGTGAAACTGTTTGTGAGTTCTCTCTGTTTTGAAATATTAGTTGAGTAAACATCTTGGATATTTTCAGTACTAAATTCTGATTCTATATTTTTATGCAGGCTGTGATAAATCTTTTAAACAATGAAAACATCGCTGACAAAGGTTTTTTATGTTTGGTGATGTTATATGCTTTGCACTATGAGAAGGAGAGCCCAGGCTTTCCAACAAACTAGCCTCACAGTCTGCCAAATACAAGCCTGGTGTAACGTAAGTAAACCAGCAATTCCTTTCCATGTTGCTGTGATATACTTGCCTATTCTCTGTGGCTTCTCAAATGCCATGTCAAGTGGACATCCCCATCAAAACTGCTCACTTCTCGTAAATTGTGCCTTTTTTTTTTTTTGGTGGCCTATTCAATCTTTTCACAAAATACATCCAGTATCTGCAAATCATATTTTACAAGACTTGGATAAATATCAGGATTTCCTTATTATTTTATTTTTATTTAAGTGCTATTTTTAACCACTCCAGCCAGGTACCACATTCTTTTTGTCTTTCTGATAAGCTGGTATTGGTAGTTGTGAAGGAGATCAAAATGGGAATGGATGACTTCTGTTGGTGGGTTTTGGATCTAAAAGTAAGAGAAGGTTGGTCAAGATTGTTGGGAGGAAAACAGGGGCAAGCTGCTAGCATGTGGGAGAAAATACGAAGAAAGGAAAACTTTGGGAAGGGGCCAGTGGGAAGAAAAGAGAAAGAAGATGGTGGGGGATAAGAGAGAGAGCCCCATCGTGGGCAGGGCGGGATTGGTGAGATCAAAGGCTAAGTGGCCATTACTGGTTGAAGATTCTGCTGCGTACACTGAAAAAATAGGACCAAAACTTGTTATAGAACCAAGACTGGCTAGGGTTATAGCTAGAAAGGAGGGAAAAAAACAGCCACAGCAGAAAATTTATTACTTCCTATTTCCCACATTTCAAATAAATGAAAGATTTGATGAAGAGATCTAAAAGAACTAAAAGAAAACAAATTAAAGATTTTATGTGTGAATAAAATCCACTCCCTACCAAAAAAGTAAAAAATAAAAATAAAATCCACTCCTAAGTCCTAACTAGACTACCTTAAAGAATAACACACATTAAGTAGACTGCCTATGACTACTACTTGGAGGACTTCAATCAATGCAACTGATTGAACTAGTGTTGGGAAACAAAGAAAGAACACATAAATCAAGTGTCTCTGTGATGAGGATGTTTAGGTGAATGAGAGGATCATAAATGAATTGATTACAGGCAAACTAAGAGTGGGTTCAATAGGTGACAAGTTGAAGAGCCGAAGGGCATTGGAGATGGTCAGGGCATGTATGCTGGAGGCCATTGATAAACTGGTAAGGAATCAGTGTGTCCAGGCTAGAAAAAACTGAAAGAAAGACAGGGAGTAGGCTGAAGATAGCATGAAACAGCAAAATAATACACATGCAGCTTGGTTTAGTTGAGTAATGAGCCAGGTAACAAAGCCTACTTATAACTTAGAACCTAACTTAGGCCCACTCGCATAAAGTACTTTGACTACTGATAAAATAAGATTAATCAGCAGGAAAGGGACTAAACTCAGTGATACTGTATTAGCCCTTTTGGTTTGCTCATTAAGCATAGGATTGACAGACGTTGTCTCCAAGAAAAGAGTTTCTTGTTTTTCAAAAGGAAATGACTTTCGAACCAATAAAATGTATTGCTAAGGATCACCTGCCAAGGGGACCGTCTACATGCCAGTGCTGATTACAACAACAAGCCTTGTCCCAACTAAATGGGGTCAGCTACATGGATTCTTGCCTTTCAATCAGCCCGGTTTGTGGCCATATTAGATACAAGGCCTAAGTTATGCATATATTTTCTCACCACTTCTCTTAAGGTTATCTTAGGTCTGCCCATAGCTCATCTAATTCCTTTAATTTGGATTAAACCACTTCTCCGAACAAGAGCATTTACAAGCCTGTGTTGAATGTAGTTGTGCCACCTCAAACGACTTTCTCATAGCTTATCACTTATCTGAGCTACTCCTAATCCAACTCTAATAGATCATTCCTTATCTTATCCTTCCTAATTTTGCTTCTCATCTATCTTAGCATCTTCATTTTTGCTACATTGAGTTATCTATGTGATGCTCCTGAACAGCCCAACACTATGCACTATACAGAGTATAGTTGGTTGTGAGTCCTATGGAGTTTTCCTTTGAGCTTTAAAAGCATACATTGATTAACACAAGACCACGGATGCACCTCTTCACTTCATGCACCCTATTTTAATTTTTTGGGAAACATCATTCTTTATATCGGTTTTTTTTTTATTTTTTATGATTGAGCCGAGGTAGCTAAAATGATCGCTTTGAGGAATCTCTTTCTCTTCAAGTTTCACCCCCTTAGCATCCACCTGATCAGTGACCAAGTTTCACTACATGACAATGCTGAATCCCCATCAATAATCATAATGATGCAGTTAATGGTTTAAGAGAACTACAATAAGAAGTACTTTTGAGGCATATTCGTCTGTTGGATATTGAAAAGTCCTTTTTGCAAATTACTAATGCCACAACTATGTGGAGCACATGTGGAGCTATACTCTACACTGCTGATCAACTGCTGTATCATCTCCAGCAAAATCTTAAAAGGTACATGCGTAATCCAGTAAAATAGGTCTCATTGTCTGCACGTACCCTTGAGAGTTTAGGCTACCCATGAATTTTCTTATAGGAATAGGTCTGTTTTATCTCTTCCATTGGATCTCCTAGCACAGTGAGTGAGCTTCCTTGAAAAGATTATATTCACAAACTAGATGCAAGTTCCTCTTTTATGCTAAGGTGCACTTAAATCAACGGTATGCAACTTCAAATTTCTTTTTAGGTTATAGAAACTTCAAATTGTTTTAGCCGCCTCAAAAGTAAGAAAGATGGGAAGATATTTCTTCCTCTTCATAATCATTTGTTGATAAATTCATCCCGAAAAAGGTAGAGGCCCTTTTTGATGATTTGAAGTAGTACTCTCAACAATTTCTAGTCACTTTAATCTAATATGAAATTTCCGATAACAGTCGGGCTACATCAAGGGTCAACTTTAAGCCCATATCTATTTGCACTGGTAATGGATGAATTAACCAAAGACATTCAAGATGAGGTTCCCTGGTGTATGCTTTTTGCGGATGATATTGTGTTGATTGATGAGACCCAAGTGGGGATTAATACCAAATTAGAATCATGGAGAGTGGCTTTGGAATCAAAAGGCTTTAAACTTAGTAGATCGAAGACTGAATATTTAGTTTGTAACTTTGCTCATGATCGAGCAGATGATGAGGTGGTGATACTTGATGATAAAGAGATTCCTCAGAGTGATTGTTTTAGGTACCTAGGTTCAATCATAAGTAAAAGAGGTGATTTAGAAGATGAGGTTTCCCAAAGAATTAAAATAGGGTGGATGAAGTGGAGAGGTGCGTCCGGGGTCTTATGTGATCGACGTATTCCATTAAAGCTTAAAGGAAAATTTTATAGGACCGTTGTTCGACCAGCTATGATGTACGGTGCAGAGTGTTGGGATGTTAAAAAGAATCATATAGATAAACTCAGTGTAGCAGAAATGAGGTTGCTAAGATGGATGAGTGGCAAAACTAGGATGGATAAGATAAGAAACGATCATATTAGAGTTGGTCTGGGAGTTGCTCCCATAAGTGATAAGCTTAGAGAAAGTTGTTTGAGGTGGCACGGCCACGTTCAACGGAGACCTATAAATGCTCCTTAAGGAGAAGTGATATAATACATATTGAAGGAACTAGAAGAGCTAGGGGTAGACCTAAGATAACCTTAGGAGAAGTGGTGAGAAATGATATGTATAGCTTAGGCCTTGTATCTAGCATGGCCTCGAACATAACTGATTGGAGGGCAAGAATCCATGTAGCCGACCCCATTTAGTTGGGACAAGGCTTATTGTTGTTGTTGTTTAATTTAATATGAGTTTTAGTAGCTTTTTGCTTGTTTTTGAAGGCTTTAAAGGTTCAATCGGGAAGGCAAGTAGTCCAGGAATCTGGGCCTGGTTTCCTCTGAATCTAACTGATTATTTTTCACATCATGGAAATACAGCTTGTCCAATTTCTGTTGAAGCAAGTAGTCCAGGAATCTGGCCTGGTTTCCTCTGAATCTAACTGATTATTTTTCACATCATGGAAATACAGCTTGTCCAATTTCTGTTGAAGCAAGCTGGTGATCTATATGGAAACCGAGATCTCCTGGACATTGCTGGTAATATGGCTCGTAGGCTTATGGTTTGTGGTGCCAAATCATAGTTTCTGCTTTGGGGTCCCAAGTTTTTAGATTCTTAAATTTTGATTAAGGTGTTCGCATGGGGGATTGAAAATGTATGCACCGAGCACCAGCCTCTTCTGTTCAAAACCATGGAGAGCATTACCAAGGGAAGTCTCAGAGATGTGGACTAGACATTTATTGGGAACCACTTTCAGCAGGGCGGTTTCTTTCTTGGACTCCCTAAGAAGCTTCCTTGTCATAGTATTGTGACTAGCATTTTAAGTACGTGGTCTTTTACTGACACAATAATTACTTCTTCTATTACTAGTGCAGAAACCTTTTTAACTTCAACTAGGTTTAGTTATTGGGGCTAGAACTCAGTTTTTTGTGATAATTATTATAAAGGACTGAAATATGAAGCAGAACATTTAGCATTGCTTAACTGTGGATTTACAATCTTTAGTTGTTTGTTCAAAGGATAATGTAGTATGTATTTTAGTCAATATATTGAGAAGTATTCTTTATTTTATTTTTTGGGAGAATAATAAACTTTGCTAAAGCAAGAGAAAAGGAAAATTATAAGGGATGAAGGGGGGTGGGGGTGGGGGGGTGGAGAAGCCTTCAGTGGAGGCCTTAGGTAACAACAATAAGCCTGTTCTTTGGGGTATCAACAACAGGAGGATGAGAAATAAACTGAAGTCTAGAAGAAACATCAGATGGTTTTTCAAAACAAGTCAAGAAAGCATGACTTGGAGCCCATCTTTGAATACTTAGCTCCTACTCCGAATGGTGGATGGTGGCATAAAAAACTGGGTTCTGGCTCCTCTCAAGGGAGAATATCTCCCAAGGAGTGCCCAGTGAATCATGAGAGGATGCCATGTGTAATATTCTGATCCTACAGCTACAGTGAAAGTATCCATTTTTACCATTTGGGGTGGGAGCAGAATCTTTAGAGATGGGCTTTCAAAGACATTTATCTACCTCTCCTTCAATTTCTAGCAAATATCGAATTCCATCACAATAACACCAAAAGAATACTGCTTAAGGCGGACGAATCAGATGGCATTGGAAGCAAGAATTGCAAGAAACTTGGATCTGTCGAGCAAAACAAGAATTTCAAGAATTAGCAGAAACTCTAAATCGATCACAGGTAGCACCGTTTCTCAAATATTGAAGAGCCCTTGGCGTGAACTTGACCGCCTTCTTCTAGGCTTCAATTTGCTCATTCTAGGGTTTTTTGGCGCTAGTGGCTCTTGAGTGAATGGGGAGTTTTGTTTTTAAATTTGGTAAGATTAGGTGAAGTTTTGTTAAATTAAAAAAAAATTATATTTCTATTCAAGGAAAAAAATGATCATTTCAATTTTAAAGTTAGCAGAACTGTGAATAACTTGTAAGAGCAAAGTTATGGCCCAAACTTAAGTGGGCTGTATGCAAAAAAAATTCTTATAATTGTTTGGTGGTTCTAGCCATGCATCGAACCAAATCAATTAATGTTTAGAATGGATATGCAATGTAGCCATTATACGGTCGTCTAGGTTTTCATTCACAATTTACTTTTCTTGGGCCAAAAGTGTATCCGTGTTAGGATGTGCCATTGGGATAATCAGTTTGACGTACTGAAACCAAGAAGGCAAGAACAAGAACCAGTGAACCACAATCCACAGAGAAGGAATTTTATCGAGTCTATTTCAATTTTCACACAAGGAGATGAATTGAATCATTTATATTTTAGTTTGGACAAAGGACACACGCTCTATCAGTCACCTCCCACGGATATATGTCTGACAAAAGAAAGGTTGAGGTTAGATTTAATTTTAGTTAAATTTACTTACATAATAGAAAATGTTTCTTTTTATTTTAATTTAATTTTAATCTTTCGATGTGACTCAGGGTGGCCTTTGCTGCTGTGGCGGGGAGGTGCAGTAACAGTGCAGTGCAACACACGTATATCAACTGAACCTCGATTGCGATTCCAACCAACCAGGTATGGCTCGAGCCCATAAATAGTACTTTTCAGTGCAGTAATTTGACGGTTGGTTCATAATAAAAAAAATGTCATTTCTCACACTCGGCCATTAATAGATGGAGGTGTATCTGGTTTTGACAGCCCAGACAGACAGACAGACAGGACTCCTTCTTCGAGTAATGAAAAGTGAAAACTCGAGAAGGTCTTGTCCAGGGACTAGGAGGAAGGAAAAGAAACAAACTGGGAGAGGACTGGATTTCGGTTCTGTTTGGCCTAAATTGTTGTTACTCATCTGTCATGGCAGAAGCCAGAAACCATTAATAAAGAAAGAAACTTTCTAAATATCAGGCAGGGTGGGTAACTTTTGCAGGATACAGTAAAGCAAGCTCCTCTCCTCAGTCCTCACTCATCAAATGAAATGATGATACTGAGAGTGTGCCGTCAGTCACTTGGAGATGCGAACCCAACCCAACCCAACCCCATCTAATCTAATCTGTCGCCTGCCATTCAGCCATTGATCAGTTCCATACTTTATATTTCAGATAACTTTTACACAGTTTCAACTTTCAAACCGATTGTATTTGTATGTATCTATTCGTACGTACCAACCAACCTGTGCGCGCAAGTCCGTCTGGTCTGGTCTGGGGAATGAATGGGAAGAAAAAGGCCAGGCAAGGACGTGTCGTCCTTCTAATGCATTTAATGGGTATTTTTAAGACGGCAGTGTGTGCGAACTGTGAAGTTGTCCCGTATCTCTGATCTATAAATCTTCTTAATTCTTGTTTTCCCAATCTTCAGTCCTTTCTTCCTTATTAGGGTTGGCTTGTAGCTTGTTTCCTTGTATCCTTCTCCAGTGTCAGATCTTTTTGATTAAACAATTTTATTTCGTTGTTAGATTTTTCCATGTCAAATCTTATCACTCTCTTCCATGCCCCCTGGCTGGTAGCCTGGTAGGCAGGTCCCTACTTCCTAGTGTTTTTTTTTTTTTTTTTGGTGAAGTACTTCCTAGTGTTGTAGTTTTTAGTTTTTAGAGTAGTTGACAATCAATTTATAATAGCTAAACGAAATTAGCTTAGCTGCCATCAATTAGGATCAGACTTTTAAGATTTGGATGGATTCCTTCCTCAAATATTTTATTTATTATTGTTCTACTTCTATTGTTAGTTGGTATCAGGAGATATTATCATTTTCAACCTCAATAAAAATAAGGAAGATTCCATGCTTGTTAACAAGTAATGAACTGAGATTGCCAACCCAAATCGTATATATATTGAGTATTTGAGTAGCAACATCTCCTTAATATTGAGTTTAGCTTTTAATATTCATGGTAGTTGAGATGGCTGGCTTCATTTGTATCTAATGATTTAATTCTGGCGATTTGCCACACAAAATAAAAGTACAATTAAGAGGGTGCAGTTTGGGCAAGCAGGACTCTTTAAAGTGTTAGATTTCTTTTCATAATGCCACTGATTTGTCTAAAACTTTATAATCCCATCATGTCATGGGTAAGATTCACCAGAAATGTCATCTAATAATATATTGAATTTCATATCTTCCTAATTTTTTGAACATTTTGACATTCCAATATTTGCTGAATAATCTCACTATCCCTCCACCACCTGTTAAACCAAGTAAAATTTCAATTTAAATAAAATGAGATGTGTTCCTGTGATGAACAAATTTTGTATTATTTTGACAAGTAATTATTTTGTTTGTGATTTTTATAAAATCTTCTATGTTTGCCAATCACAAAATAAATTGCAAGCATTTGCATTTGTATTGAGTTGAGATCTTTTTTATCCCTTACATAGAGGATTATGTTCTTTAATACTTTTTCTCCATACATTTAGAAAGAAAATTCAATCTCTGATCTACCTTGCCGATCATGCTAGTACGTACTTTGGAGATAGACCATCTCCCTGATAGATATGTAATAAAGGGATATAAGGTGATTACCCACGTTGGTATTCAAAATTAACCCTATCAAGTACCAACCACCATATTGGATAGGAAATCCATAATGTTTGGATTCACCCATGCATGGTTACAAACCATTGGGCCATCGTTACAAGTCCCTGTGGCCCTCAAACCAAGACATTATACCTGACATTCCCCATGACAGCCCAGTTCCTTCTTCGCCAACAGAAACTGCAACAGCGTTCTATTATAACGGCGGCACTCAGGTAGTAGGATAGGCGGATGAGATATCATAAGACCCCTTAATGGTGTCATTTTCAGGATCAATTAATAACCCTACCTAAAATTGAACGAAGAAATAACCCAATTGAATTGAAGAATTTGAATTGAATTGAATTGAATAAGGACCAAATCGATAATAAATAAATAAACAGATAAAAAGCCTGCCTGCATGCCTGCCTGAATATTCTATTTCTACCCAATATTAGATGTAAAGTTTATCCAGACTAGCCAAACCCAAACCCAATGGATTTGGATTTGGATTGACTGAGAAGTTAATTAAATTATTAAGGTGGGTCTCCTCGGGTCGATGATTTTTTTGATCTCATATCCGATCTATACGTAAGCACATCTAGAAGAGGCCAAAACCTACCGCTTGTTCTGTTCTGTTCTGTTCTGGGCCATGAGAAGTTGAGAACACCCTGTCCAGTCCAGCTCCCTCTTTTAGAAAGAAAGAAAGAAAGAAAGAAAGAAAGAAAGAGGGTTAGTATCCTATCATTTCATATCATATCATATCATCAATATGATCCATCCAACTCATCCATCCCAAGAGATGAGGACAGCGTCACTCTCAGTCAGTAATCTCAGGTTCCAGCAGGCAGGAGATGCAACCAAATTCATGACGAAGAAAGATGGAATTTGACAACAACAACTGCAGTTCAGTTATTCTCTCTCTTCTCTCTCTTCTCTCCCATGGTTTTCGGTTTCGCGCCGTTAGTTTCATTGACAGCCAATGGTTTTCTAGTCATTCTGCTCTTCTGCTCTTTCCCATCTTCCTTTTTCTATAAGTATTGCTTCCCTTTTTTCAGTTTTATCCATTCTTGGATTACGATTGGAAGCTTCAAGTAGACAATTAAGTACCATATCCAATGAGCGAGTGATCGATCTCAAGTATTAACATAATCCTAATTGTTTATATTTTAACTTGGATCTGACAAGTGACAACAACCCAAATAGAAAACAACATAAAATCCTCCCCTCCTAGATCTGCTTATAAGTAAAATCTAGCTAGAGTATCTATTTCTCTTCATTATTAAGGATTAAGTTATTAAAGATACCACCGTTAATATTATTAATTATCAGATGATATGATCATGAATAGGATGCATGAACCAGCAGCGTCTGGCTATCTGGCATAATTAACAATTATTAATTAATTATCCTAAGATATGTATATCAAGGAAAATGTGAAAAGAATATTAGGATATCTTCAGATGAATCATTAAAAAAATTTCAAGTTGGGTTACAGAAAGAGAAATTATATTGTATCCACAATGACAACATTTGAAGCTAAAATGTAATTCTGTTTTAACTGTGAATACGAAGGCAAATGCAAAAAAAAAAACACAAGAGACTTCCGGACTCTTAACTCAACAAAGACAGAAGACCCAACAGATATATTGTCCAAAATTTGGTGCTTCTGTTCCTCATCAGCAAAATTAGAGGGGTCTTTAATTAACAACAGTTGATGCTCAAACTGGAAAATTGGCTAGACAGGCCAGACCCTCTACCTAATTCTCTTCGATCGGGCTTTACCATTGGAGGTGGAGGGGCCCATTTGGTGTACTGGGAAGAAGCTTGTGTAGCAGTAGCACCACCGTTTCCTTGATCCGAGTTAGAGTTAGATTTAGATTTGGTGCAAGGAGTGGGCAACACTTTCTGACAGTCCGAAAGCCACTTGGATTGCATGTAACTGGTCTTTCTCCATGGAGGAACATGGAGTCCTCTTTCCTTGAGGGACTCTTTGGCAGCCGTGCAAAGAATTGAGATGATCTTATCAAGCTTGGCTTCACTCCCAACGAAAATCAAAGGAAGGGTGTCTGAGAGCTGTGTGTAGAACGAAGTAGGCCTAACCAATTCAAACTGAGACCTAAAATCAATGTCAACAATCAATCTTCTTGAAACCCCTTTGTTATCTTGCAACATAATATCTATATACTCATAATCACCTGCAACAAGCCAGCAACCATAAAGATATGAGAAGATCCTCCATTTAATGACAAGCTGATAAAAACGTACCCAACAGGCACGCACAAGAGATATATATAGAGAGAGAGAGAGAGGGAGAAGAGGGCACACCTCCTGGACTATTGAAGGTGGTGGGCCAGGAAGTTCTACACACAGAAGCATCGAATCCATCCATTCTCAACCTCATGACAAGCCATTTTTTCAAGTTTGCAGTTTTGCCAGTAGAGTTTCTTTTTCTCAAGTAGTTGAAAATCTTTTCATGAATCTCAGGCTCATTGACCTCAACGTCACCGAGGACATCCTAAAGAAACCCAGCTTAACTTCAGTCAGTGAGACCCATGGTGATGGTGATGGTGATGGTGATGATGCATGGAAAAGATGAGAAAGGAGTATTTAGAAGATACAGCAACAAGTGATACGAACCTGAAGAGTAAGGTTGATGGATTGGCGATAGAGGGTTAAACCTCTTGACGAAGCAAAGGTAGAAGGTGAGGATGATTCTGATTCGATGAAGTCACGAACCATCTGCATCAACTCCTGTTCTTCTAATTCTGAACTGAAAACATTACATAAGCTACCCATTTCTCTTTCTTCTTCGTCTGCTCTGGTGCGACAAAGTGGCGACTTGGGGATTCTGTTTCCAAAGAAAGACGATTGGATTGGATTCGATTGCACGGCGCGCAGACGGTTTGAGATACTGAAATCTCAAATGAAGGTGTATCATGTCTGTATATATATACACACACATATAAAGAAAAGTTGAGATGTGGTGGCTAAATTAGAGTTTCATGATGAGAGATGAGGTCATAACAGGGGGAGCATGGACCCTTGGAGGGTGACTAGAGAGAGAGAGAGAGAGAAGATGGAGGTGAGATTTGCCCGTTTCGTGATTAAACCTAAACGGTGAAATCTGAAAATGGTGTCTGGAAATTCTGATGAGATGAGGATGAGCTGTGGATCGAGGATAAGACTTAAGAGAGAGAGAGAGAAGAATTAATGACAAGAGAATATGTATGGGCATATACTCTCTATAGTCTATACTACTACTCGATCATTAGGAGAGCTGTGGATTATCATCACATTGACTTAATTGACACTAAAGTGTTACATCTTCACCAAAAACACTAGAGTGTTACATCCTTCTTCGACAGATGCTTGTTGAGTTGTGTACTAGAAAACCTCTCCTCTATCTCTCTCTCTCTCTCCAGTGTTACATCCATCGAAGATCTTCGACTGTTGTTGTACTACAAAACCTCTATCTCTGTCTCCAATTTCTCACTCACGCGCACACAAACTCAGAAAAGAAGAAAAGAAGAAAGTAATTACTAATTAATTAGGGACCCTTGAGTCCACAGAGTAGTCAGAGACTCAGAGGTACGGTACCCCATAGGTGTAGGACCCACTAAACGACAACAAAGTTAGGGCTTTCTGTGCAAATACAGTACTTTGTTGGACTCTTTTATCATTTATTAATTTTTATGAATTACAGTAGTGTAAACCTTGATGTAGCCATGGGCCATGGTGAAGCATCTGGGCCAAGCATAAGGCATTATTCCATGGGACATAGCATGGCCCACTTAAATAAAGAATTTCTCTCTCTTCCTCTCTTCCTCTCTTCCACTAGAGCAGTGTCAGTGTGAAATTAAAATACAATACAATACAATAATAGCATAACACATCACTCCTAACAAGACCTACCACAAGTCTGCATCATATGAAAATAACGGATGATCAATTGCTATTCGAGCTTAAAATTAAATGTGGGATCCATCATGTCTTTTGTTTCTGAGATTTATCATCTATGAAAGGTTGGAGATTTATTCCTATTTATACCCTTATGATAGAAAGAAAATCTCTACTGATTTTGCAAGGGATGTATGTATTCGGACCCAACAACACATTAGGATACCCTATAATCGTTGCTTCTTCTTTTCATTTTTTTTTTGGAGTAAATAGGCTTGCTCTAAGTTTTAGATGGATAGGAATCGTTGCAAATAAAATACAAGTCAGTTTTTTTTTCTTTCTTTCGATTGGCAGCTACAGAAACGGCTTAATGATGGATCGCCAGTCAAATTCAGATCCCCCTGATAAATACACACCAATTATGACATTTCCAATAACGGCAACTCAACCATTCCTCAGAACTAACTAATCCATGCCACCTGAAATGGTGGCTGTTTCCAGGTTGGGGTTGTTGTTCTTTGATTGTAAGTTCTTTCATATTTTCAGGTTGGGTAACAGTGCGGCTGACCGCTTGGCTAAGAGGGTCATGTTCTGTTCAGGAAGGACGTGTTGGCCGATTTCCACTCCGTGAATTCCCGATCCAAAGTCAAAATCTGCGTGTTGTTCCTGTTTTGATGAATGAAAATCTATTTACCAAAAAAAAAAAAAGAAATGGTAGCTGCTTGGAGGTCAAAAGGCTATATAAAACAGATGAAAGTAAAAGAAAATAAATGATGGAAAACAAAGCAGAAACCACCAGTTATAGTTTTGGGGAGGTAGCCCACTGAATTGAATGCAAATTATAAAATTAGAGAGGGTAACGTTGTGAATGGTGTTGCTAGAATTAAGTGGATAAACAAACATCTGAAGCTTCTTTAAGTTGGCAACTCAAGAAACCAACAAAATTAGTGGGCAGTTTCATGGAACGGTTCGACTGCATGATGCAACAAACGTTGGCTGGAAATTGGGCATTATGATTATTTACGGGTCCTAATTATTTATTTTCTTTGTGAAGCTTAATCCAATCAAATAATCAATGTCACTGTTTTTCACATGAATTTAGAAGGTCAATTTATGAATTACTAGTTTGTTGTAAAAATAAAGGATAAATAGAAAAAATATAGTAGTAAAAATAAGAAAGAAAATAATCTCTCAATTTCACGAGGGTATGGTGATCATTAACGTCCTCATCAGTTGAAACACAAGAACTATGCTCTTCCAAGATGAATATTCATACTCTTAAATTTCTGCACTCTGTTTAATACAGAAAATAATACATCTTCTTCTTTGTTTTTTCTTCTAATAAATAAAAAGATAATAAGCTATTAAATTATACATGTTTGAGATAAAGAAAAGATAATAGCGTATCTCTTGGATTTGCTTGGAGATCCATTTTATTTGAGATAACATTATAAATTATTTCATTGATGTTGATGCCACACATCAATTATTTTTCATTCCTCACACATGTATTGGCCGGAACAAATACGGAAGATCTAGAAATTTATTTTCAAAATTGAGGAAATATTTTCAGGGCTTTAGATATGCTTAGAAAAGCTATTAACAAATGAGAACAACTACCCATCCATCCATCATCCATGAGATCCATCTACCTAAAAAAGGATTAAAAGAAGGATGTCGCAGTCAGATATAAATATAATGCCTCTCTTGCTCTATCCAAAGAAAATACTGGCTTGACTTATGCACTTGGATTTTCAATTCAAGTTGAAAATTTTAGAGACCCACCCCCACCATCACATCCTCACATCTTCTCATACTTTTTTGATATTTCTTTTAGTGGAGTAGCTGAGGTGTCTGAGTCAGCGACCAATCCTCATAAAAAGATTTTATATATACATATATAAGTGAGAGACGGCGGCGGGCCCCAAAGAAGTATATATATATATAAATAAAACATTTATATTATTGAAATTTGAAATAGACGAATGGTTTATGTCCTCCAACCAGCAACCATGATCAATTATCAATTAATTGTGCTAATACCAACCACTGAGTAACCTATCCTCTTATTATATAATAATTAAGAAAAATTATTACTATTACTCACAATGCTTATTATGCTTTGTTATTTATCCATACATCGCAAAATATAATCTCCATCTCAATCAGACTTAATAATGGCGTGGGCTGATGGGCCGATGGGCCCACCCCCATAGTATTAGTATTATACTTTTCCGTAGAGGTGCCTGCCATTGGAGGTTTTTAAGAACATGGGTGAAGAAGGCTGCTAGTGAAGAAGGAGCCAGCCAACTCTGAAGTCTCAACAATCTTTTTGGACTGATAAATCCCCTCCCCTGTTTCTACTTTCTATCCCGGAGTTTACTATTGGATGATTTAAGTTTTAAGCAAACTAGGTGCTTTAAATTCAAATAAATCGCTGTTTTACCAAAAAATAAATGTGAAGACTGCTGCAAATTCATGGCTTGGAAGAACTACTTTCTCCATCGGAGAAATCTCTTTGTTGTTTCCATGCCAGTTTGAATGATTGTTTCCAGTGAACCCCGTATCTATTTCCTTTCTTTCAGCCGGACAAAATAGAAAATAGTACCTTGGATGTGTGTCAAGTATTCTCAAAGAGGCCAGTGAGCTTTTTCCTGATCTCCTGGCTAGTCTATTGACAGAAGCAGAAGGCTAAACTATATCTGTCAAGTCATTTGAAACTGCAGGATGGCATCCACTGAATTGGCCCTTCCCTATCCTCTCACTGGTACAATGAATAAAATGAAAACATCCAAGCTTTTTGTTCAAAATGAATGCTCCCTCTCTGTTTCTCTCATTATATGAGTAAAAGCAGGTTACTACAGAGTTGTTGCCAAGGCCGGATCTTCACAAGGCAGAAGCACAGCAGTTTATTGCATATTTGCATGGCAAACGCAAAAAAAAAAGTAAGAATTAACTAAAGCATTTTATTTACCCAAAAACGGGAAGAGGAGAAAGAAAAAAAAAAAGGGGGGAGGGGGCTCAACCCATTCACCAATAATGGTCTTGCTTCTTTTTGACAATTTAGCAGAAACATATGAGAATGCTTCTAGTTCTTCACAGTCCTCACACTCATTTTCCTTCTTCCTCACTCTCTTCTACTTTTGATGATATTGTTTTCTCATACACGAATTGAGACAACAATGCTACTAGAATAACCCCCAAAATGGCAACTTTTCGCCAGTCGGGTGACGGAGAAATCAAGGCATTAGCTATCCCAATGCCAAGCAAGACTATTAAAGCAAGGTAAATGTTCCTCCTAATTTTTGATTCAGCATTATTTTTATTAACTTCTTTAATCTTCTTAATTACCTCTTTAGCTTTACCTTTCTCTCCAGGAGCCCTCTCCCCAAGGTTCTTGAAAAAGAGTCCTTCATTTCTACCGTCCTGTATTTGACCTTCAAACTCCAAAAACTCCCTCTCATTTTTCTCAATTTCCTGTTTATTCAACTCTGTACTTTCCTCAAAGGCCTCTGCCCGGCTCTCTAGATTTTCCATTATCTGTTGATCACAAATGGAAGGCCAATGCATCAACAGAAAGTAAGAGAAACAGACACTATTAGAAAAGAAAGAGAAACAAACCCTGGCCTCTGCTTCATCAAGTTGCTTGAGTGCATCCTCTCCTATCTCATCAAACTCAGCATTAGCATCTTCAGCAAATTGGGTTAGATAAGCAGATCGCTCATCTAAATAGTCAGTCAGTCGGACTTTCTGGGCTTGAAGCATAGCAATTTTCACCAACAATTCTTGCTTTCGTAGATCTCCTTCAGGTGGGGAAGACTCAGAACCAGAACCAGAGTCATTTGATTTGCTGAACGAGAGCAGGGAGCTTTTCTTGGTATGCAGTTGTCTCATGTGGATAAAGGAGCATTTGCAAGGAAAGCTCTGAAGGGCCTTGATAGCATTCATTCCGTGATTTGCAAGGAGATTGATGCCAATGTACTGGGTATATTGAAAACCCACAGCTCTGTTTTGAACCTCAATAATTGGTTTCATTCCCCTACCATATAAGATTGAAAGCTTACTGCTATTGAAGCATACCCAGGATTGTAACTTGGTTAAGAGTGTAAAAGAATAATCAGACAGAACTCCTTCCTATTCCTCATTCAAACAAATTTCATAAAGAAATTTATGGGGCCAACATTGACAACCCACTAGTTCACTCCAGATATTCTCCCCTATTGCTCTAGTAGAAAGCAGTTGTAGTGGCTGGAGAGAAAAAGAGCTTCAAAAGCATGTATAAATTTTTGCCTATAATTTGTGTGTGTGATAATCAAATGCATACACACACACACACACACACACACACACACACACACACAAACATACACAGAACTCTTACCAAACAAAACTGATTGATGTTAGAACACCACCTTCGGGGCAAATCTAGTAGCAGCTGGGCCAAGGATTTTATCTGATGCAATTGAATGCACTGGTAAGGTTGACTGAAATTTGCAAACTAGAGAAGGCAGGCCAAAGATTATCTGGGGAGAAAAATCATAAGGATATGAAAGCCTTAGGTAAACAATAAGTATGGTTGTACACATGGCTAAATGGTCAAGCAGGTACATGTAGTGAATTGTAGTTGGTAGAAGGCATGCTCAATTTGAGCATAGTTGATTCTAAATAGAATACTTCCTTCTTATTTTTGAAACATCCAATGTTCATTTAATAAGACCATCCATTCAGGTCAGACGAACAGAATGAGAAAACATTTCGACATGTGCATCCTCTATAAGAAATTTTCTACTAACTTTAAGTCTAAAATTTTGTAAATTGTTTAAGAAACTAGTAAGACCACATGCAAAAACCCAACTACCAGAAAAGAGCATCAATAATTTTCTCTAGCAGTGGAAAACAATGATCTTGATCACAAAGTTGACATCTTGCTTCTTTTACCTGTAAAGAACGATAATAGAACTAAACCTCTTTTCACTCTTATACGTCTCTTACCCCCCTTTCCCAAACCCAAAAAAAATATCGTAAACACCAGGAACTAAAAGAGATGATCAGATACCTAGTGTAGTATCGTAAAGACAGAGACCATGCTCGGTTTCCTTAAAACAGAAAACGAGGAAATTTTTTGAAAGCACGCATAAGTCACAACCACACATTAGAAGTAATAAGCATGACAGGCAATATAGTAATTTTAATTAAAATTAACAAACAATTACAGTCTTTCATAGATACATACAGTGATCAGCAACATTTTAACAAAGATCCGAAATCTTACTCCAGTTCTTTGTTGATTTACGACTCCAGTGGTTGCAATCATCAAATAACGACTAGCGTGGCTGTCAAATTTCGGTTGCTGTAACCATGAGAACAGGTTTAGTCGAACAGAAAGCAAAATCCCAACAGAAAAGAAATAAGAGGAACAAAAACAGAAAAATTTAAGATTTAGGGTACAGAGTCTTGTTAATTCAATGGGAAGAACAAAGCTCAGTTGGGATTCAACACAGTAAGGTAAAACTCAAACCTGAAGAGTTTGTGAATCTCCAGAAGTTACGATCATTGAAGCAACTAGAAAGCATGAACAAGAAAACCCAACGACCAGAACAAACTTATATGAAGCATTAGTATAACTGCGTCCATGGCAGATTATCGACAATTCCGAACCCCATTGGTGATAATAGCTTGAATTCCTTCCCTCCAGCTACTGTTCAAGGACGCCGAAACAAAGCACAGGATCAGATTAAACGGAAATGAATGGATAATGGTTCTAATGTGGCAGGATTCCTGTCAGCCGTAGGATTGAAATTAATGGACATCTATGGTCCCATTTTCTGATAGAGATAGATAGATACCTATTGTGGCGTTGTGGGTGTCAACAAAATAATCAAAATCGTAAACGAAAGACAAGAAGAATCAAAGAGCAAATTACCCCATCCGCTCAAAAGAGCGTCCCGGCACCTCTGGAAAAAGTGATTCGCTGGTTCTGAAATTCTAATTCCATGGCGTCTGCGTCTTCAAGCTTTAGGGATGGGGATCAAAAACCCTAAAAAGCTAGGGTTAGTGGCAAATGCCATGTAAAGGAAATACAGCTTTATCCAGTATTCGTCATGACAACGGGAATTTTTCTACTGAGCCTGAGTATGAGATCTCTAGGCCAGAAGTACCTACTGATTCCATGAGTTCCAGAAGACGCTTGTGCCCTAAGATAAAAGAAGAGAAAGAAACTCTTTATCGGAATGGTGAAGATAATCGAACATGCACCAGGAAATAATTGATGATCCTCAATGGGCCTTCTTCTAATTTTGCAGATAACCTCGCTGAATTGGATATATATATAAGAATGGTCCACGACGGACATGACATTCTTGTAGTTGGTGGAAATTCCATA
Source organism: Hakea prostrata (assembly GCF_041222555.1). Taxonomy (NCBI): domain Eukaryota; kingdom Viridiplantae; phylum Streptophyta; class Magnoliopsida; order Proteales; family Proteaceae; genus Hakea; species Hakea prostrata. Next base: position 11,164,119 of record NC_142600.1, on the reverse strand, counting down.
ATCCTGGTTTTGACTCTTTTGAGGCAAATGGATCAGTGGCTTAATGAAATTCCAATGGGTTGGGCTATCATTATGGGCTTATTGCTTACGGGTTAATCGGAAGTTTGGGTCAAAACTTTATCATGTCCATTTCTGACAAAAAATTAACCATCAATTTCCCTCTCGATAAAAAAACACATGTATCAATCACATCCGTGAATGTGATGTCCTCCATCTAAAAGGAAATGGATAGTTCATTTCTGACAGAAAAAATTCTAGTTTAAGCCTTGCTTTTGAAATCCATAATCTTTTCTCGGGTTGGGTTGGGTCTATTTGAATTTCTTCCTCATCATCCTACATTGAGGGAATAGAGGAGAAGATGGAAACATTTTAATTAAGAGATGAAGAGAGAAATATCACCAATTCGCAAGGATATTGCGATGGATATAATGGTAATCAACACTGGTTTCTATGAGACTTTGACCTTTTAAGTTAAGGCTATAACAATTGAGAACCCCCACAAGGTTTCACCAATGCCCGAAAGGAAAACAAAATGTTGTTTGACAATGATTCTTTTTTTTTTGTTTTCTTTCCCATTTTGGGCAAGGATCAGTTTTTCGTGTGTCTCTCGTGTGTTTGTGCCCATTTTCTCTTCTTTTTTTTGGTTGAAATCTTGTTTGGTAAGTGCAAAAAGTGGATACATTTTTGTTCTCTCTTATTTTCTTTTCTAAAATAGAAAATATCTTAAAAACAAGTCAAAAATATCAACAATAAAATTATAGTCCCAAATAAAGTTATGGTTTAGTAAGAACACTACCTACCATGTAGCCGCTCTGGACACGTGGGACCACTTGTAAAACGATATACGCCTTACATAACGACTCATTTGAATCACTAGGTATGCGTTTGCTAACATTTCTATTATGAGTGATCAATTCTAGTGTTAAACTATTTTTACATGTTTTTGTACTACAACAACAATAAGCCTTCTTTCAATTAAATGGAGTCGGCTACATGGATCCTTACCTTCTAAATAATTCTATTTGAGGTCATGCAAGATACAAGGCCTAAGCTATAGATATCATTTCTCACCACTTCTTGTGAGGTTATCTTAAGTCTACTTCTCTCTTCTAGTTCATTCAATATGGATTATATCACTTTTCCATATAAGGAAAACCCTTAAACAGAAAGGTGAGTGCTCCACCACCACCTGATCATGACTAGCCATTAATTCTCCAAGTAGCCGAAGCTCGGAACAAGAATAGTGATTCTGATTCAAGAACTCGTTGAACACGACCGCCAGATCATCAATATTGGGAGCTTCGGTGGTGGTGGCAGCGATGGTACTGTGAGAATTGAAGTAATGGTAGACGTAGTTGTGGGTGGGTGTGGAACCGCTGTGGGAAATAAAACAAAATTAGGGGGGCTAGAAGAGGTGGCTAAGAGATCAGAGTGGAGAAAGGTAGGGAGAGGCTTTGGAGTTTGGTCTAGTACCTTGGACAGGCTTTGCACCTGTAGTGAGGTTGGGAGAGGCTGTAATTGTTATGGTAGCAAAATTTGGTATCGACACAGCGAGGGCAATTCGGAGCTATTATCTCGGCGCCGCTGCTCTTCTTCCATCTCTAGTCCATCATTCTAGCTTGAGGGCAAGGACCTTGATGACCATTGCAGCAACAGCTTCTCACCCAATCGATGTACGCAAGATCCATCATTCTAGCTTGAGGTGTAGTGATGTTATGCGGGAGTGGTATTAAAGGCAACCACAGGGCTATGTGGACTTAATCCAGACTTGAGACATCATCTAGTTAAAGAGAAGGTGTATGCATCCTTAGTTAACTACATAATTTGCAAAACTAATTTCTTTTCTAGCTATCGTACTAAACAAAGAACAAAGTTTCAAAACATTCATAACTAGACTCATAGTCATTCAATTCAAAGATGTTCACACACTAAAGATGGTAAACAATCCATCGTGGGGTTAACTGGCAAAGAAGAAAGAGACTTACAAATACGCATAGCTTGTACGTCTCAAAAAGAGTCCCTCAAAACTTTGTCATTCCTAAAGTCTCATTTTTCAACATGATGAACACAAAGCATGCACTAACTGAAGACGCCCGCTCCCAACCGTCAGTGTTGGGTTAAAATCATCAGCGGCACAAATTTGGGCGGCCATCCAACGGCCGTGATGGATGGCCGCCACGTGTCCATCCAAAAAATCTTGACCCTTTGATGTATTTTTCTATTAATTGGTACATCTGAACCCGGTTCTAAAACTATTCTAAAATTAAACCAACGGTTTAGTTTTAGAACCACCGTATCCATAGTCATCCCTAACAACTAGAAAACCCTATGGTTAAATCAATCTTTGCTAATTTGTAAATCAAAGGAAATGGATCCTGAGCCATCAACAGTTTACATTGACATTTTATTTTTCAAAGAAATTATCCGGCTGCCATCATCTTATGGACAAAATCAATAATATATGGTTTTCCATTGAATCATTTTTTTTTATAAAATAAAAATTTTAATAATATGTAACGTACATTTTTTTGCTTAGATTTTAAGCTCCGGTTTGTCTAATGGGAAAGAAAGAATTGTTTTATTCTAAAGATTAAGACTTTGAAGACATTATCAAATACATTAACCATTAAAATAAATAAATAAAAATTTGATTATCACCCCAAAATAGGATTAAGGAAAAGATTAATTAGATTTTAATTAGTTTTCTTTTGGAGAAAAGTATTGATGGACGGATGGTGCAGGTGCACTACTAACTAGGAAACTGACGTGATCTATTATCATGTTAAAAAAAATACCATGTGACAAGTTCGAACCTAATATGAACTCCATTCAAAACCAAGCATTTTTTTATTTTTTATTTTCGTTTGGTTTAAAATTTTACTAGTAAATTTACATATTGAACGGGTCAGATTAAGTAATATTGGACGAAGTCAACCGACTGATACTAATATACCTACTGCTAATCGGTCAAGATTATATATTGAAAGTCAATATTAGTCCGGTCTTTTAGTCATAACCAATATGGACCTTCCCCAGAGCTTTTTTTTTTTTTTTTTTTTTGAATAAATTTATTTTTTCCGTGTGGCCAAAAAAAATATGGATAGACTTTGCAGTTTACTGAATTTTTTTTTTGGTAGCAGTTTACTGACCTTTAACCCTAAACAAAGAACGAGCCGGTTGCACGCATTCTTATTTTGTACCTCTCAAATCGTTCCTCCCTCCTACCCAATGACAATCTTTACCGAGTCAATCAAATCATTGACGCGGTTTATACTGCATAAATAGTTACGCGCAGACATACACATACATACGTACTCATCAGTTGACCGTTGGACATCTCGATCCCATCTCTGAGAGACAAAAAAACAAAGGCAAAGACAATGAATGAATTAGAAGAAACACAAAGTCTTAGGATCCATGTATCTTCCCTTTCCCATGTCCCCATCAATCGTGGCAGCAAAAACGTAAGAAGAAGACTTATTTAAAGATGCATCTGGGCTCCATCCTGAATCATAAAATTTTTCTTGGTCAATCCATCGAATTCAAAGTCAGTCAAAAACACAAACCCATTTGACTTGGTCCAGGTTGTTCCGTTTCTCCATTAATCCTGCTCCACAAGGTTTTCATCTCACGGTTTGGCTGGCTACCCAGCTTTAGTACTGATCCTTTGTATCTTATTTATTTACACTGAACAAAATATTTTCCTCGTTTTTTTGTTTACATAATTAATTTCCATACATTATAGTATCTTATATATTTTACCTATTATACAGCATGCATGGTACAATTGATACATCAATTCTGCGATATATTACCATATCGATGGTAGGCAACTCGAAACAATAGGGCGACATTGATTTTTCTAAAAATCGCCAATATAATGTCAAGACATCACTAGTATATCATGAACGGTCGATTTCTCAGCAATATATCGTCAAATTTGTGATATTTAGCTAAATTTTGTTTAATTTTTTATTCTATTTTTGTCATTTTAACATTATTTTGCTCAAAATGCAAAAAAACTCTAAAAGTAATATTAAAACCTCTACAAGCTCCGAAAGCACTACATCCTTGTAGTGGTGGGCCTGGTGGCCTCCTTGAACCACCCACCCACTCACTAGGAAGCAGGACTCCCGTATCCTTCAACAATAGAATTTGAAGCACAAGTAATACTCAACATAATTGTATAATGAATTGCAGACTTGAGTACTTCTCTTCACTAGTTGTGCACTTGTGCTCTCTTTGTATATTTAAATTGGTTTATATGAGTTTTTCGGACCTTCGATTTTGTCCGCATACAGCCGGGCATGTGCCGATTGGTAACTTTAGTTCAGGTAATGTTTTAGGGTAAAATAATGTTTTTCATTGTATTTATTAACTTCAAATTAGACTATACAACAAAATTCATGACAGAATGACCTTAAATATATACCTCCCCGTCGAAACTGGGGTCGATCTTTTACGACACCAATCCAAAAATGGGGAAAAGGTTGCCAACATTCGCGGTATCAGCAGTGTGTTAGTGACCAATCATGATTTTATATGGTTATAAAAATGAGGAAAATACCGTTGGTTCAAAGATTGAAATCGGTCTGCGAAAAAAAAAAAAAAAAGCTCACAGGGAGATCAGACACAAGACGAAAAGAAACCAAGTAACTAAAAACAGATGTTACATGACGCCTTATTGTAGAGACGTGAGAGGAGAGCGGCAAGTAATTAAGTAACTTGGATGATAGGTCATAGGAGGATAATGATAATTTTTTTTTGGAATAGGAGAATTATTATCCTAACCCACCCCACTCATCGCTCCCTTATCTTACGTGTCACACCACAAGTATACAATTTTATAATTATCATCCCCGTTGCCCGTTGCCCGTTGCCCGTTGGCTCCATGCCTCCATCTATCCAATATGTATGATGATGTAATGTATCTATACTATACTCTATAGTCTAAGTCTATACTCGTTTCTCAGCCGGCAAAATGGGAGAGGATTGATCGAATAGAATGCCGGGTTAACCACCCGTTGTGAAGCCCTGTTCTGGGAATCTATACCGTTCATTTTCTAATCTCCAAAGGTAGTCAAACGCTCTGACCGAGATATTAAGATTGGTAGGCCGAAATTCGTAAAATACGAAAAGAAGAAAAATGAAAGGTTAATTACTGTGAGATCCAATCCAATCCAATTCAGTGATCGGGTTTTGGTCCGAACTCCGAACCCAGAGCAGAGCGAGTTGACACTTGTAACGTGACGTAGTCCGTCTAAATGTCTAATATGATAATATTGACTTTTTCAAAGTATTTTCAAATTACTACAGTACTACAGTTCATTTCTCTCTCTCTCTCTCTACAAGACTACAACTAATTATATAATATATATATATATATATATATATTTCATATTGCGAGAGTCATCCTTGTGCCGCCACTGCAATTTCCATTGGAAGGGAGTGACGGCGGAACGGTCAGCATGGAGAGACGAGACAAGCAAGCAAGAAGGCAGGGGGTAAAGATTAAAAAATAATGGAGAGAGAGAAGGAGGAACACAAGAGGGACGGTGAGGGTGAAGCCGTGTCTAGCGGCCTGGCCTGGCCTGGCCTGTACAGCATTTAATTTCCTTCCTTCCTTCCTTCCTTCCCGTCCCATAGGCATTGGGTTAATTTGCTACTAGTTAGTTAGTTGAGCGAGCCTTACCTCTCCCACCTCCTTCATACTCACCTCCGGTGAATGAAAACCTTCATATTCAACTCCCACCTCCCACCTTTCCTTCAAGCACTATTGAGTCCTCTAATGCTTCCTCTCCACCTTCTGCATTCGTACCCCATCTAGCCCAACCTACAATGTCCTCCTTTCATCCTTGAGAGGGCTAGAGATAACGAAGTCTCGGGAATCTCTTAGTGGGGAAATCTTGGGAATCCCGTTGTTTATGAGTTTCTTAGGCTGACTCCGGTGTGGGGCTCTCGTTGGTGTTATTCCTTCCTTTTAACCCCTTTTGCTTCCTGCTCTGGGTCCTTCTGCTTTCTTGGCATCGTACTCTTTGGTGGGCTTGGGTTCCTTCATGGTCTTGGTTACAACTTATCTCGGCTTGGAGCTAAGTCTTCGGTGGTCCTGGGCTATCTGTCGTGGGCTTCTATGGTTCACATGTTTTCCGGGTTAGTCTCTTAGATATATATGCTCGATGGATGCATTCAATCACGGATGTGGTGATCGTTATTGTTATCAATATACTTCTACTTTCGTTTGTGGGGATTGGCCATGAGTTAGTCGCTGTGAGATTCAGGGTCCGATGCCTGGTGGGCAGTCATTGCGGTTTCACTCTCGCTTCAATCCGTCTGGCACCCTCCCCTCATTGTCGCTCCTTCCTTGTCGTGGGTATGAGTCGCATGTGGGTCGTACTCTCGGGGGGGGTGCTCTCGGTATTCTGATCGGCCCTCCCTTGCTATTCCGTGGTGAGCTCGTATACCCGGTATCCCTCTAGTCTTGCATGTCGTCCTCAAGTCAACCGTCCCCAATCTACATCCCTATCACCTCAATCCTGGTTTCCACACTCCCTGCCTTCCCCTTTCGTTCCTTACAATCTTTCACTTTTCCCAACCATCATCTCTTACAGCTTAATCAACCTCGGGATTCATCGCCATCTGAACCTTTTCCCCATCTCTGTAACTTGGCTCCTACTCTTCCCCTCTCATTTTTCATACTTTCCATCTTCTTCCCGTAACCTCATTCTTTCCCTTCTTCCCATTCCCCATCCGGCATTCTTCCCTAACCCTTACCTCGTCTCCTACCCACCATCACCTCCTCTGTGTCTCCCATTCTTTCCCGCCCTTCCTCGTCTCCTCCCCCTTCCTCCATCTGCATGTGCCCGGAACTCTTACCATCGACACCTTTTGACCCTTGTTTGTTTCCCTGTCTTCCCGGGAATCCCTCCTCCCCCCCTTTCCCCTCCTCCTCTGTTCTCTGGCCACCGTCCGTGCCTCAGTCTTGGGCTTGGCCATCTTTTTCTCTCCCCGGGATCGCTCCTGCCTGGTTTTGCTGCTTGTGCCTTGCTCCTTGCTTCCCGGTGCTGTTTTCATTTGGCGCGGCTAGGGTATTTTCTTGTGGATTCTTCTTTGTTCTTGTGCCTCGTGGTCTTGTTTTTTGGTCTAGTGGTTGATATTTTTTTTGTTATTTTGTTGCCATGTTGTTCTTTCTTCATCACATGTGTTTGGATCCTTCGCAGTCTTGGATTGGGATCTATCGCACCCTGGCTTTTTTCAACTCTCTTGCTTGGGTGGAGAATGGGTGATTCTGCCATCGTTCTTTTAGTTTTTGATCTTGTGGTTTGTGGTTTGGGGGAGGGCCTTTCCTGGATACGTTGCTTTTCGTTTCGTTTGGTGGCTTTGTTCCTGTTAGTTCTCTCTTTTTTTTGCCTTTGGTGATCACAATCCTTGTGGTAGCACCGGTGGGGTGCCGCCTTTCGTTTTGGCTGTGGATCGCCCGTGTGTGGTGTGGTGTCTCGCTTGTCCCCTCCGGGATCGGCTTTCGGTGTGGTGTCCTTCAAGTGGAACCGTGAGGTTTTTGGCCATGTTCAAACAACAATTAAGAACCTCAAAAAGAACTGCTGAAACTCCAAGAGGCTGGTCCGGATGTGTACTCGAAACAAAAATGAAGATGGTCACCGATTTGCTAGATGCTGAATTGGAGAAGGAAGAAGCTGTGGGCTCGAAAGCAAAGGTCGAATGGCTCAAACATGGTGATAAGAACACAGGATATTACCACGCTTCAACAATGCAGAGGAGGCTATCTAACCGAATTCTTCAATTGAAAAATTCTGCGGTGAGTGGGTTGATAATGATGATGAAATTTTTGATATTATTCAAAATTACTTTGAAAAGTTATTTACATCGGAAGGTGTTGACCTTGAGGCCCTAGGCTGGGTGTCGGAAAATCTTAATGCGGTTGTGTTACCCGGTGGGATGATGAGTTATCAAAAACTCCATCCCTTGAGGAAGTGAAAAAAGCAATTTTTGACATGGGCCCTACAAAATCACCTGGGCCAAGTGGCTTTCCCCCAATGTTTTTCCAACACCACCGGGATGTTGTTCGAATGATGTGTTAAGCTCGTATTCTTCGAGTTCTTTGAAGCAGGGAGTGATGGATGAAAACTTAAATGCTACATTGATCTGCCTAATTCGAAGAACATTTCTCCCGAGAGTATTGAGCAATACCGCCCCATTAGTTTATGCGAAGTGGTGTTCAAAATCATTACAAAGATTCTTGCAACACGGTTAGGGAAATATATGGATCCGATCATTGAGCCCACCCAATCGGCATTTGTGCCGGAAGGCAAATTTCGACAATATCCTAGTTGCCCATGAAGTATACCACTACTTGAAGAAGAAAACTAAAGGGAAGAAGAAATTTCTAACTATGAAGTTGGATATGCAAAAAGCCTATGATAGGCTTGAATGGGTGTTTATCGGAGAGTACTTCGAAAATGGGATTTAGTCGAAATGGGTGTCTCTTGTGATGGGGTGCATCACAACTACAAATTTTAAACTTTTGATCAATGGAACAGTGAAGGGAGATGTGAAACCCGGAGAGGGTATCCGACAAGGGGACCCCTTGTCTCCGGCCATTTTCTCTTTGTGCTCTCAAGCTCTTTCGGGAATTATCAACAAAGCACAAGTGATGGGAGGAATTGAGGGAGTGAGAATTAGGGGAAGAGGTCCAATGCTAACTCATTTGATGTTCGCAGATGATTGTTTACTCTTCTCGGAGTCAAATTGGAGGCGGTGACCAATCTCAAAGCTTGTCCGGATATATATTGTAGGGCGAGTGGACAAAAAATCAACATGAAGAAGTCTAGACTCACATTTAGCCCAAACACACATGTCAAATTTAGAAGATGGTTCTCTAGAATTCTAAAGATCCCATATGGAGAGGGTGACTCAAAATATCTAGGCTTGCCACGATTTCGGTTGCTCAAAGATCAAGGTGTTCGAGAGCTCCAAGACAAAGTTGAGGGAAACTCCAAAGTTGGAAGAACAAACTATTGTCACAAGCGGTAAGAGTTCTTCTTAAATCGGTGGCCTTTGCATGCCCAACTTTGCCTTCGCACTTTCGATACCTAAGTCTACTCACAAGGCCGAGGAAATCCGCTCGTTTCTTGGGGTAAGAATGAGAAGGGGAAAGGCATACATTGGATTTCATGGGATAGAATGAGCTTACCAAAATCAAAAGGGGGACTTGGATTCAAAGATCCGGATACTCAAACCAAGCACTACTAACCAAGCTTGCGTGGAAACTATGGATGGAACCAAACTCATTATGGGCCTCGGTGATGAAAAATACTTATTTCCCTAATTCTTCTTTCATGAATGCAAGTCTGGGCCAAAATCCATCTGGGCTTGGAGGGGTGTAATTGAAGGAAGAGAGGGTCTTAAAGCGGTCTATCTGGAATTGGTGTGGTTCGAGATCAACATTTGGAACTCATTGGATCCCTTCTCTTCCCATGTTTAGACTCAAGTCCGAACCCCTTGATTGTAATGTTGTGGGTTGGGGTTGATTGATCCTATCAATAGAAGTTGGAAGGCTGATATCATCAAGTCCTTGATCCCTAAGGATGAAGCTGATGAGATTCTAAAATACAACTCCTTGTTCCCTCAACCCAACTCTCTATTTTGGGCACAACTAGAAATGGGCAATTCCGTTAGTCGCTTATGAAGTGCTTATATTGAAGAAAGAAAACAGTTGAGGAGAAGCCATCCTCATCTTCTGTGGACTTTGGAAGCAGTCGATAAAGGTGTATGGGATTACATCGAAGTAGATGCTCCCCAAAGCTTAACAACTTTTTGGAGGATTTGTGGGAGGGCTTAGCAACACCGAGGGGCTGATCAATGAACATACAAGTCGATCCATTATGCCGAGATGCGGTAAGAAAGGAGAGCATTGATCACATTTTCCTCTCATGTCCATTTGCCGAGCAACATGGTTTGGGTCTCAACTCTCATTTACTTCCCCACAAGGAGGGAGCCAATCTCCCGATGGCTTAATTCTGGAAATCTATTGGATTTGGAGAGGGTGGCTTGACAAAGGAAATGACATCCTTGGCGGCTTTTATTTTCGGGAGCTTGGTTGGCCGATGCACTAATTTTAACGGAGGTATCATCTCCTCATCGTTATTGACGTGCAATGAGACATCAAGGGGAGTATCTACAAGTGATCCCATCAAATCAAAAATGGTGGTAGTAGATTGGTGAGACAACCAAATTGGTCTCCTCCAAGCACCGGTTGGGTCAGTAAATTCCGTGCCCATGAAGAAGGCGTGATAGATGTGGTTTGGGTTTATTATTCGATGAAAGGGGTGATTGCTTATTGGCGGTTTCAAAACCTTCTTCCGCCCATCGTGTTGGTTGCGCTTGGCCTTGAGGGATAGCTGTTGTTCCTTGGGTGAATGTCATGACAAGGGGCATTTTGACGCAATCAAGGCTTACCCGCCACTTGGAGCTGTCTCCATCTTGCCCCCGGAGGTTGCCTTCGGATGATATCTATCCTCGCCAAGTTCGTGTTGTGTAATTCATCATATTTATAGGGAAAGTAACTCTGTCTGATTCCCTAGCTAGGAGGGCTCTTCTCTCTCGGCGAGATAGCTTGGCCCCTTCCACTCCTTGGCTCCGGCTTTGTCTCGGTGCCTCGCTGTGCTCGTGCATATCTTTCTGTGGTTGTTGTTTACCAAAAAAAAAAAGTTAGTTGAGCGAGCTATAAATCCTAGATAGCTAGCTAGCTGTGATATTATCTATATATATATATATGATATATCTTTGTTTATCAGATATCACAGCTGCGTCGGCCGGATTCATTAATTTCCAATTTCTCTCTCTTTCGGACGGACGAAAAGCCGAAAACAAACAAAAAGAAAAAAGAAAACAAAAAAAATCTGAATCCTTCTTCTTCTTCTTCTTCTTCTGTTATTCCAGAAAATCTCAGTCATTCATGGACTTTCCCCAACACCCTACCGGCTCTTCGTCTCCTCCCAGGAAGGAAAACCAGATCCAAGGCCCTCGCCCGGCGCCCCTTAAAGTTCGTAAAGACTCCTACAAGATCAAGAAGCCACCTCTCGTTCCACAACCACAACCACAACAGCTACCGCAACGCCAACCTCTACCTCCTCGCCGGCCGGTGATTATCTACGCCGTCTCCCCCAAGGTAATTCACACATCTGCAAGTGACTTCATGACACTGGTTCAACGCCTCACTGGCCCCAATTCATCTTCATCTTCTACCTCCGTCCCATCATCATCGTCATCTTATGTTGATAATACTGCTAGTCATGTCCTTGCTTCGCCCGCGGCGCGATTGGCCACGATTGAAAAGGCTAATAATCGCCCTTGCTTCCAAGCTCTCAAGTCAAGAAAGGTTAATGGTGTTGATCATCATCATATAGTGGAAGGATTTGATGATGAAGAAGAAGACACTAACAGGGGTTCTGCCGGTGCTACACTAGAACTGGAAAGGACAACGTGTTCCTTCCCGGGGATACTATCGCCTGCTCCTTCCTCTTTCCCTCCCATCTCTCCCGGTTTCTTTTCTCCGACACCTGAACCCAATAATAATTATTCCTTATCATCGCTTGCTTTCTTACAAGATCTAAGCCCCGCCTTCCATGGAAATAGGAATTATATTGATGCAGGTACCGTGGTGCCAAGCCCTATAACCTTCTTTTCTTCTGCTCCGTTAACTTCTCCAACTCCATTTATGGATCTCTTCAATCACTTCGACTTATGACATTTCCAATCCATAGGAGATATCAAAAGAGATCGAGAAGGGGTGTAGATCCAAGAAAATGATCGTGATATCTGGGTTTTTTTTTCTTCTTTTAATTTTCTTTTTCCTGTAAAAACACAAAAAATCTACAATTAATTGTCAGGGAAGCGCAGCAGCAGGAGGGTGGTGGCGGTGCAGTTGGAAAGCTATTAAATGGGCTTTTAATTTGGTGGGTTTCACTGGGACGTATGTCAAATCTGCTTCGTTAATTTTTGTGTTCATCAAGTAGGTATGGATTGTAAATTTATGCAACAGAGTCTAGCCAATGGTATTTATTTATTCTTTTCTGTTTTCCACGGTTGAAATGTTATAAATCTTTCGTGGGTTCTCTTGCAAGTTGCAACTTTTTTTTATTTTGTTATTATTTTTATGAAAAGTTTCTTTTATTAATTAATCTCTATTTGAGTTGTATTCTTCTTCTTTTTCAATCTAAATTCATAATAATTCTAACAAGCATGATTCCAAGTTTTGGAATTGCCTTTGGGGGGGGGTTTTTTTTTTTTTTTTTTTTTTTTTTTTTTTTTTTGTTTGGGCCGCCCCCCCCCCCCCCCCCCCCCCCCCCCCCCCCCCCCCCCCCCTTTGCTTTTTTTTTTTTTTTTTCTGCCTTTCCTCCGCTCTGGGCGCCCCCTCTTTTTTTGTGTTTGTTTGTTTTTTTTTTTTTGTTTTTTTAAAAAAAAGGTGTTTAAAAAAAAAAAAAAAAATGTGATACCAATAAATCAGTATTCGCAAAAGGAAGCAATCCATCTTGTTAGTTATACCGCATCTAATCCAATTCATATTAGTATGATGTCTGTAAATGCTAACATATTGGCATGATTTTTATTTTTTATTTTTACCTATGTTTCAAAAAATCGAAGTCAAACTCATTTTGGATCAAAAGATAAAAAAAATTGTTTGGTAACTTATGTGTAAAATACTTTTTTCACTAAAAAATACATTTGGCATTATCTTTATGTAAAATAGTTTTTAAATTTTAAAAATTCTATTTAAAATATATATACATATAGATCCTCTCCTATATTGTATGGTTTTTTCAATTTCAAATCCTCAAGCAATTTGCTCCCCATCTTATAAGAAATTGTTGCAAACTCAAATCTTTTTTTTTTCCCTTCTGGGTAACCGATTGTTGCAAACTCAATATCCTTCCACTCTTCTTACCAAAATAAAAAATGCCCTTCCACTCTATGATTCTTTTCATTCTAACATTCAAAAATACATAAGCATGTTTCTTCATAACCTGAAGCGGTTTAATATGATAAACCAGATCAACCAAACCATAACACAAATGCCTTCTATCATCAAGAATTGAAGCCCATAATCTCTCTTAAGCATGGCAACATTCTATTTAATTCCACCACTCGCAAACTTAATGTCAATGAGTGAAGGAAATTGAAGAGAAAATTAGGGATTGTATGAGTATTCATTTTTTTTTTTGTTAATGTATGAGTATTCATAAGCCTTATGATGAGACAGAAACTCCCACATTGCCAATTTCAAGATTACAACCTTACTTAGTTGATCCAACCAATGCGCAGTCAATATCTAATCCACCACATAATTCGAACCAATTCCCTGCCAACAAATGACCAAAGATCTTCTATGCCAGTCTTTAAATCTATTTTTGTATCTATCACTCTAGGCTTAACCTTGATGCCCTATACCTTCACTTCATAATGGCCAGTCATCTTTGAGATTGTTGAAAAGAATCCAAAGAAAAAGGAGGAACTGGAAGGGGAGAAGATGTTAAGTAATGGAACAAGAAACATCTCATCGACTCAATGCCTCTCTTTTTTTCTTTTTTAACAGAGAACAGATTTGAATCGAACTGATACTTCAATCCAATCAAATGAACAAGAAAACAGATAATATCATCATCAAAACTAAATCTCGAATTTTCTATGAGAAAGAACACAAGAGCCCCCTAAGAAATACAAGAAAGCAGTGAATTTTAAGAAATCTGAGAATTTGAAATTCGAGTCCAGTTCCATTGGCTAGATCTGAAATTCTATCTTCTCATGAATGAAAAGGCTCGTCTTACTTCTGTGAAAAAAGAGAGCCATGATGATTCTTGGCTGGAGTTGGGCTGTTCTGAAAAATGCACCATCTTCTTCTTTTGAAGAACTACATTTTTCTTTTTTTGGTCCTTCATAGCTACCACAGCTGCTGCTTTTTTATAATTTTTGTGCTCTCACCGCTGCTGAACCAGAGGTCCTTTAGCACTTAAAAATAACAAGGAAACGCTCAAGGAACTCCAAACAAGATTTGCAAAGTCAGACTACTGATATCTATTTAGCATTTCATGGACAATTTTTCAGCACTTAAAAATAAAAAAATAAAAAATCCTAGGAGTTCGAAACAAGATTTGCAGAATCAGACTGTTGAAAATTGTTTAGCATTTCATCAACGATTTAGGATTGAATAGAGAAACGAGGACGAATACAAAGAAGTTCTATAAAAGAAAAAGAAAAAAAAAAAAAAAAAAAATACATTACCGTTCTAGCCTCACTCATAACCAGTAGAGTCACATTTGTTTTTTTGGGTAATCTCCATTAGAGTCGCATGTGTATTAGAGATCATCGCGAAAAATAGATGAAAAGTAATTTTCATAGAAAAATAAAAAACAGTTGTCAACCTGTTTATGAGTTTTGATTTTTGTAAATTAAAATGGGTTGTATAAATTGTACCAAATGTTAATATTTCTATTATTTGATTAAAAATGAAAAATAAAAATCCTGCCAAACACTGCCTTAGTCGTTTTTTCAACGCTTAAACTTCGATCGAAAATATCCTTGATATCAAGTGAGTTCCCTGAATTTAAGATTTCACAGTAGAGATTTTGCTTGTTTAAAAAAAGAAAGACAACATATTGACTAATACCTTATTATTTTTTGTTATTATTTCTGATAATGTCAAAAGTTATGGTGGAGTAGTTGAGAATGAAGAAAAAAACCAGGGAAATTTGAATTAGATATTATTTTATATAATTTGATTAGGACAAGTAATTCCAATGAACAAAAGGCTCATCAAGAAAATGTTTACGTGCGGGTTACATGCATTTATCATTCAATAAACTAATAACGGTGCAGGTTTGACCCGGCAAGCTTAATCCCTACATGAGACTCATTTGAAAAATAATAATAAATAAATAAAACAGCAACCTTTTTGTGAAGGAGAGGGTCAAGCCTCATCAAAACAATATGTTCTCCTAAACTCATAAACCATACGATAGAAAGTAACCAACGGCGGTTGGTCCAAGTGGTAAGCAACTTGGTCCGCTTAAGCAAGGTTCCAGTATTGAAACCTTATGGATGCAAAAAATCCCCGCTATGAGACTCACCCACCACAGCGAGGTGTGCGACCTGAGTTGAACACCGGATTAGTCAGGGCAAAGCTTTAGAAACCGGGGTTGGCAACCAAAAAAAAAATCAAAAAAGTATAACCCATGTGGGACCCTTGACATTCTTTTTTTTTTTTCCTTCTAATATTTACAAGTGGGACCCACCACTTTTGTATGGTGATAAAATATCAAGGGAGCACATTCTTCTTCCTTGATATTGTGAACCACATAATAGGATGGTAGGACTTATGTGGGACCCTTGAAATTTCAAATTTTCTTTTTCAATATTTGCAAGTGGGCCCCACCACTTCTATATGGTGAGGAAACATTAGGAGAGCACATTGTTCTTCCTTGACGGAAAAGTGATCCTACTTGGAGGAGGGGTGTGGGGGGAATTATTTTGCATAAATGGGAGTTTACCCCTAACCTCAAAGGCTCAAAGCATAAGCTATCATATTTAAGTATAATAATTGTCAACAAAGAATGGCGTGGATACCGCCCATTCTACGCACATTGCCAACGTGTATTAATGGATCAAGCCATATGGGGAAATGCAGGGAGTTGGGATGTTTTACCTTCCAGAGTAGAGAACTATAGTCCGCTCACACTTCTTAATCACACATTTACGAAAAACGTCCACCTTTGGTTCACCTTGTCAATATTCATTGATGGATCTCTTTATTAAATACGTAGTGAAAAAATGTGAGGGAAATACATTTAGCACAATTTCTACCTGCAAGGGTATAGTCCGCTCACACTTCTTTCCATAATGTATACAGCACTACGATAAATTAGGTTGAACCTCGGTCTAGGCTTACAAAGTCAAGGCGTCAAGCTTTGCTTGGAGAAGTGGGACCCCAGTAAGACCCACATGACCCCATTCTTTTTATGTGAAAGAAAAATATTAGAAAAGCAGATAGTCATCCTACCTTTTAGGCTTTTACCTTGATGGATAAAGAATCCGAATTCCCTTGCCTGACTTGTCCCTCTTCACTTATTCAGGGCCAGGCGGTCCCAACGTCCATAATATTGACATTCTTTTTTTCGGGCCACGGGATGAGGTTGGGGTGGGAGCCGAAAAGGGGGGGTTCTCGTTGGTGATAAATAACAATGCATGCCTTTCAGGACATTCGACCTTAAGTGTAAGAGATTGGTAACACGATCAAGTAGGGACCAAGCTATTTCACAAGCAATCAGGTTTAATGGTTTACTAACCTGAACAATGATTTACAAAGTTAGGCCCACAGTCTTAGAACTGCCACCCAAGTGACGAAGAATCTAAGAAGATAGCATAAAAATGTAGTCCCTCGGAAGACCAATTACAAAATCTTTCTCCAAATTTGAGTTGCCTCAAATAACTTTCACGGACAATAATTGTGGGAACCCCAGAAAAGTTACCTGGTTATTTACACAACCAAAAGTTATCATCATCCGTGCTGAATCTGGTACACCAGATAGGCAAGACCTGCCCCCCAAATTCTGAGAACATCATATTTAAGTATTTTGCCGTGCGTCTCTGACTCTTTATGCTGTTGGTTCAATTAGGTCTCAGAGCCATACAAGCATTGTCAGCAAATTCACAACTTCCAACGGTCACAGGAAAAGCTCCACTCAAGCAGTAGGGTGGCCAGTCCAGACTTCATATCTATGCCATGACTTCATCCCAAGACCTCCCAATCAAAGTGCCAACTTTCTCTCCCATAATGGCTTTGGAGATATTACCAGGCTTGGTTAGATTGAAGACAACAACTGCACCAGGAAATGGCATTGATTTAGAATCAGGGATTCACTTATTTGGCAACCAAAAAAAAAAAAAGACAATGTCATCCAACTGCACCGGGAATGTTGTTTTCTTGGCACAAAGTTATTGCCGTCATGTCCATCACTGAAAGATCCTTCGATGTCACGTCCTGATAGCTTAGATTGTCTAGCAGGCAGGCACCTGAATTATGCCTAGGGTCATCATCATAGACTCCATCAACGTTTGTAGCCTTCAGCAAAACCTCTGCATTAACTGAAGACAAACATGCCCATATTCAGTTAACAAATGCATTGAACATGATTACGACAATTAAAGTATTCGTGCTCTAGACCAAAATGATTCACAAGGTTTTCCTCTGAAATTTTACATGCTGCATGTCAGCTAATTGGCAACGTTTTTACAAGAAATGCTTAACTAAGTTAGTATTAACATCTGAATTAAGGTCCTGCCAACTCAACTTGCAAAGCCTGTGGCACATTGTAGCTAAGACCTTTGATCAAGTCCAGCCTTCAATTCACTATTTACAGAGGGGAAAAACAGATAATTTACTCAATAATTGGTCTTTGCAAATTTGTTAGAAAACAGGACCCTTATGGCCAAAACCATCAGTTGGACAAATTGACTTCCCATAATCGTTGAAGATCTAGTTCATATACTTAAAAGATCGCCAATTAGCAACTCAATAAAGAGAAGTTTGACTTACTTTCTGCACAGCGGAGGGCTGCTGCAGTATCTGTTGTGAAGAATGGGTTACCAGTCCCTGCCGCAAAGATTACCACTCTTCCTTTCTCCAAATGCCTGACAGCTCTTCTTCTAATGTATGGCTCTGCCACCTCAGACATGCGGAATGCAGTCTGAACCCGCGTTGGGATGCCGATGCTCTCCATCGTTGCTTGCAGGAATATTGCATTCATAACAGTTGCTAACATCCTTGTGACCAATTCAAAGAGTGTGAAATTAAACCCAAACCCCCAAAAAGAACACACATAAAGTATAATTAACATGTTCAGAGTTCAGATACAGTAGTACCACCTCCAATGGGTAACTTTACTAAATTGAAATTTCTGCAATAACATTAAATCAAGAAAGGGGGAAAAATGAAAATTTATTTATCAAGATACAACCTAAACTTGATGCTTATTGTCAGGTCCTTTTTCTGTACCTAACAGTTGTAAGGTTCATGCCAGGAAACTAAGCAGCAAGACGGTTGGAGAATGATAAATATACTAAATTGAGACCAAGCACATATCATTTTCATTCAAAGTTGAGCCTGATTTAGGCCCAACTCGCAACCCTACCAGTAAGAGTCTTGGTGCCTGTAAATTATACTTGTAGTCACGCTCACCCCTTCTTCTGATCATATATAGAGGACAAAAATAAATAAAAATAGAAAATAAAATAAAATAAAACAAAACAAGACAGAGACAACAACCAAAAGCAGAAATCTCAAAATTAACCTGTTCTTCCAGTAGTATCACATCATGCATAGCCAAGCCACATATAGCATTATATATGACAACCAAATAATTTTAATATGGAAGTAGTGCAAGCAGATACAGGAGACACAATGGGGAAGCATGGGAATTCAGGAGTAAATGAGAAGAACAAAATCTATGCCCCTACAAATATGAGAGAGAATTAAAAGAAGAAAAAAGTGTGGAGTGAACCAGATTTTAGTTAACAAATGTCTGGCACAAACCTCCCTTCACAAACAGGGATAAGGCTGTGTATATTATACCTCCCAGTCTATGCAGTGGTGGGAGCCTCATGCACTGGACCTTTTAGTAAACCAGCCTTTCAACTGGTATGACCTTATCATCTTCAATATAAATACAGAACAATATGGAATATGTAAATAATTTACCAGTTACAGAAAAGAATAAGAAAAAAGCAGGGAGCTGATAAGGAAACCATTGACTATTAGTTATCTATCAGGTGACAGTCTAGTAGATCGAAGCCCAGAGTATCTGACAGAAACTAAACTAAAGGTAGATTAAGAACCAAGACACAGAGCACTGAGGAGACAACCATATAGAAAATCATAGGAAAAAGAAACTAAGAAGTCACACCAAAAGAAAATTTCACCAATTAAAACCCTGTATGGAACAGGCAAGAATTTCAAATGATATGCTAGATGCATCATTTAAATTTTGATGAGTTGATTACCCAATGTAATCGGCCGAAGAACGATCGAGGCCACTACAACCCGCCCAAGAAGATCCACGAAAGATATTCCCACCACCAACCACTATCGCAACCTAAAATATTCAGCAGATGTAAATTGGTCAATCCTATCCGGGTCAATCCTATCCAAACAGCTAAGGATAAAGCTGGACACACACACACACAAAAAAAAACTATAATAATAACGACAACAATAACAAAAACGAAAGCAAAAAGAGAGGAAAATAAGCTGTGAAAAGAACCACGAACAGAAGACAACCTCAATGCCAAGCCGAGTCACAGATGCCACTTCCCTTGCAATGGACATTGTAACCTGAAAAGGTTAGAGATACCATGCTTAATAAACTATCACGAAAGTCTAAAGAAATGAGGATTCACTAAATCTTAGTAAAACGTTATCCTACCTTTGGATCGATATTTTGTTTCTGATCACCAGCAAGTGCTTCTCCACTTACTTTAAGGAGCACCCTTTGCCATTTGTATGAAGGCTTGGACCTTCCAGCTTCATCCACTGTCAGTCCAAAGGGAGTCACAGTAGATATTTGAGATTGCCTGTGCACAATAAGATACGAATCAAGTGAATAACAAAGCACAGCGTTCTTTGAATTAGTATCACACTAATACTAAGCCTTTTCAAGTCAATAGTGAATTGGAAAAAAAAAGGGACAGGAACAAAGAACAATACCAGAACTTGACAGGAGGAGTAGTTTATTCGAACTAAATAATAACAACAGATCTATGAAACCAACTAAATCTTTGCACTCCTCTAAGGTCTACAAAACCTAATGGACCTCTCATAACAAAGTAAATGGGAAACGGATGCTCTGATTCAATGAAGCCTAGGAGGGAGGGAAAATTCATAAGCCTCAAGATTTTATAGAAAGTATGAGCATCTCTTCTTCCTTGGTAAGTTATTTAACATGGGTCATCTTGCAAAAGGAAAGGGATACACAATACCATAACTTGTTTTGGAGATCATGCAGAGGTAGGGCTCTCTTAAATATATTTTTTTATTTAAAACAAAAAATTGTTTTGCCATACTGTTCCAACAGAATTTTTTCTGCAGTATTAAGATTCAGTAACAATGATATATATTTACAAATGATTGACACTGTTCCAAGGAATAGGGCGTGTTTAAAAGATGACCCATAAGGAGGGCATATGGTCCACCAAGAAAGGTTTTCAAGGATATCTTCTAATTTTAGTATTACAGCCAAATGGATATGTTTCAAGTCATCAGACCATCAGCTAATAGTGCCTTTTCTCAGTCACACACAACACAGTTATTGGGAAGATGACAATATGACATTCCTATCGAGGTCCTGGACATATGCATATGAACATCTTAGTACTGTTAAAACGGCCAATCAAAAACAATGGGAAAAAAAGGAGGGGTCAATATAAAGAACTTAGTTGTATCTTTCTGTCTCATAAGTCCATTTATGATTAGTATCCCTTTCATTTAGTTTAAATGTGGAGTCTGCAAACTCCTCTATCATGCTTAATTTTCAGATCTTGGTACTCCTACTCCAACGTGCAGCTCTCACCATCAACCCCTTAAGAGTCAACTCAACTCTCACAAATAAACAAGGTTCTAATTTTGGATTATAAATAGGTTCCAGAGTGGCAAACAAAACCTTTCCATGTATTTCATCAGAATTCATTTGCTCTCTAAATCAAGATCTCCCTCTTTCTTTTTTCTTTTCTAAAACAATATATTTATCATATCAAGATATTCTTCTCCTAGTTCAAGACGCATTCTATTTTTGAGGCATTAAGATTCTGAAGTTCTGAAATTTTAAAACCTTGCTCTCAAATTATCTACATGTCTCAGTACAGTCAGACAACTGTCGCCACCCCCCCCCCCCCACCCTAAAAGAATATTTGATAATAACAATAAAATTTGTTGAGTTCCATTGTACATACTGTAAAAGGACATCCAATCTTAACACCCATGCTTCTTGTCTCTGACAGCAAGCAAAACTTCCTCCTCTCCATTCCCATTGAGGATTCAAACTTAAATGGCAGTCTAAATATGGCATCAACATTGAACTAAAACATCATAT
Source organism: Hakea prostrata (assembly GCF_041222555.1). NCBI lineage: Eukaryota > Viridiplantae > Streptophyta > Magnoliopsida > Proteales > Proteaceae > Hakea > Hakea prostrata. The sequence goes on along the minus strand of NC_142600.1, from coordinate 11,142,967 downwards.
CTGGATGCAGTGAAGTGATTTTGCTAAGGAAATATCCAGTTCCCTCTCTCCATGCATTCACTCTACTTTCTTCGTTCCATAGATCTAATGTTGTTTCTTACCTTTCACACATTGTTCCATATACTTGTTTTGTGATTCATATTTTACTGTATCTCTATTTAAATCAGTACAACAAATAAAGCTAAACTACAGTCCAATACCCTGCTGAGAAAATCCTTATAAGGAAGGCATCATTGGGATTTCAAATTTTAGATATTGATCATGTCCCTCATTGATCTAGTTTCACCAAGTAAAAATCTAAAGTTTATTTTATTTTTTGGGGCGCTGTTGTGTTGTCGCTCGGGGGATGGGTTGTGTTGGGCAAAGCTATTGGGGGTAGGCGAAGAAGGCAGCATTAACTAACCAAAGAAAATAAAATTATCAACTTATCACATGGAGTGTACCTCCCCCCGGGCCCCCATCCTTCACAGCCGCAAATATGAAGTATGAACGTTTATCTCCTAACTAATAATCAAAGCACCATTTATCGTTTTGACGGGGGGTAAGAATCAAGGCACCATTCGGGTTCGCTGGCCAAGGGTGTTTAGAAGAAACGAACTTCTCCGTCAAAAACCAAGTCCAATTGCTTCCTACACTTGACAAAAACTTCACTAACTCAAATGAATGACAAATTCGCTGGTCCTCAGAGTTACAATAGAGGGCTTTCACTAAAACGACGAATAATAAAAGGTATAACTAATATCCATTGTTGTGTTAAACTGTGTACACCTAGATTAACAGAAACAGATATACCTAATATGCATCTGGTCTGATAACGGCCCTATTTCAGACGAAGAGCAGCAGAGCACCGCCATACGAACATTCCTTTGGTAATCCAACATCGGTCGGTTGCAGTGCTTGAAGGGGAAGAGAAGTGGAGATGAAGACGGAGAAGGAAGGGCGCCGCAGGGGGTCATAGAACGAACTGCTACAGAGGAGAATGAGAAAGCCATCACAAGTTCACTCACAGCCACGAATCGATAATCGCAACGGACACTGACGAGTTATTATTGCCCCACCCGGCTCCTGGCCCCTGCTTAAAGCCTTAAAGTGAGAAGTTCTTTCTAAGCTTTCCACATTAATAATTAAGGTGGGGGCATGCCGCTGCTGTTTAGGGTTTAGCGCTTTGTACTTTGGTGGTGGTAATAAGCGCTAATGATTTTTGAATTCTCTTCCTCTAATCCTCTCCTTGTATATGTATTTCGTCCTCAGTCCGCCCAATGTATTTCTCTAATTTAAATGTTTTGAGGGTAAAAAGGCCTCGCAATTGCAAAATCACCTCTTCGTCAACAACTTGAATTATTTTATTATATTATGATAAAATTTAGGTAAATTAATAGGAAAACTAAAATATAGATAACACAATTATAAGTAAATTGTCAGAAGAGATTGTAGAATGGTTGAGTAGCTCACTTCTTAGTGGAGAGGTCTAATATTCCCATCTCTTACATATAAAACTCTTTTGTTAAAAAAACAAAAAAAATAAATTAATGCTTAAAGGAACTGAAATTTTATGAGACAATTAAGATATATATATATATATATATATAGAATAGATTTTATATATATAGGGGTTGGATATTATATGTGCCATTCGCACATGTCAAAATCTTTTTTAAATGATTATGATTAGATCTTAGCAGATTAATGGTTAAATTTCTAAACGTCTAGTTAAATTACTATTAGTAGGTAAAATGAGGAGGTTAACACTTAATTACTTAAAAGTTAAAACCGACCTAGGGGCTAGGAGCACGCACAGTAATGGTATGGTATGGATTGAAACGGCTTTATGCACGAAGCGGTGGTAGGGAGGGATGTTTCCCACACATAGCCAATACGGGCGGGCAGCAATACGCGCAAAAAGCTGAAGTTGGCGTCGTTTCGGAAACCTGGGGGTTCCGTGAAGAGAGAAACTACTACTACTACTACTGCACTACCCGTAGGAATCGGAGGAGAAGATCAGTAAGATACCATTACCAGTGGGAGTGGGACTCTAGAGAAAGAGAGAGAGTTGTTCTTGTTCTTGTTCTTGTTCTCTATCTCTGCAATTATTAACCTTATTACTTGACAACTCTGGAAAGGAAGCATTACTGGAGAGAGAAGAGAGTCTCTCTCTCTTACATCAGTCATTCTCATTATTGTCTCCCCTCTACTCCCAGTCTCCTTTATTAACATGCACTGTGTGTCAACCCGTGGCACTTGTTTCACATTCTATCTTCTGGAGAAGTTCTTCCAAGTCCTTAAAATTTCGTTTATTTGTGCGATATTTTTCAGCAGAGGAGAAGATCCATTCTGTTGCAGTCGTTTCTTGCATTCTCTGGTTCCTGTTACGGGGCTACCTTCTGAACCATGGTAATTCTTGAAAAGATCTTTTTTTCTTTATGTTCTAGATTTCTATTACTTGGAAAGTAGATACGGCATTTTTCCCTCTCCGCGATTCTCATTATACTTTTGGCATTCTCCGGACTCTTCCGAAATACTTTGTGCCTGCCTTGAAGGAGGCAAAGACCCGCACACGGAAGGCGAAGAGTCCGAAAACCCACAACAGGCTGAAGATTAAGATTTATTTATTTATTTTTAAATTAGGGTTTCAGGGTTTTAGGTTTTCGGGTTTAGGGTGTGGTGTTGACAAGATTTCATTTCAAGAAAGTCCAATTTTCACTGGTTAATTGTTTGGCGGAGGGACATGGGTATGAATATCCAAACTTATGCGAATGCTTCTAGTTTCCCGAGGGGTATTGTGTTTTTATGGGGTTGTTTGGGTGGAGCAGGGGGTTGAGCCCTCTAAGATCAAGTAGAGCTTGCAGATGGGAATTAGAGCTAATAGATGGGATAAAATTAGTAGAAGCCCCACCCCCATCATAGGTTTACAAACTCTCAAGGGAATAGTCTCGTGCCTCATCAGAAAAGAGGAAGAGGATAGAGTGGGATTTCATAGGGAATGAGATCTCCCTAAATGAAGTAGAATTTAGGATAATGAAAGGGGAAGCAAAATTGGGGCATGGAGCTAGAAGAGGGGATTTGCAATCACATAGAAAGGTTCACTTGGTAATGGCAATTAAACGATTGCCAGATGAGGAAGGATTTGGCGAAGGGAGGATGGGCCAATGGAGGTTTAACGATGTAGGTGAGGGATGGAGGAACCTAAATTTTTTTTTGATCTTTCAAGCACTTGATTCTTTGGTGATGGCTTTTTTGATGCCTTTTGCTTGTAGAGTAGTGGTTAGTGATGCAGCCTCAAGTGAACGAGGGCCAGTTCTCCAGGATCTTTTAAGAGAACCAACTCATATGGGACCAAAAAAGGGTTCCTTGAATGAATTTTGGGGTTAGGGTGTATAGATGGTTGTGATGTAAACTGTTTCTAGGGATTCCCTAGGGCCTATGGTTGATTCTCCAAACCCTAGGGTCCCTAATTCGAATTAGGGTATCCTATTAATTTTTTCCAAATTTCGAGTGTCCTAAGTCTGGGTCATAGTGAGCCAAGCTTGTTGTGTAGACGCTAGTTCTTTTTTTTTTTTAATTAATTTGGATTTGGATTTGGATTTGTATTTTGAGAGTTATTGCAGAGTCTTTGTCTAGGTGTGATTCACCCAGTTTTGTTGGGATCCCCTAATTTAAGTCCACTTTTACTCTATTTTTATTTAGGACTCCATATCTACTCGTAGATTCTTAATCGGACCTCTCAGAGTGAGATATGATGGAGTTCTAGTTTATGTTGGAAGTTGTCAATCAAGTAGAGTCCTAATTAGATCTAGTAAGTTAGTTTGAATTCAATTGGGCTTCCTAATTAGAGTCATATTTTATTTCTTATTTGAGGCTATTATTAAAGCTTCCAACCCATGTAATCGCGAGTTGAATTGAATAAAATTATTTGAGTTTGGAGGAAATCCAAGTCGTGGTCTTCTTGGGAAGGCAACAACGATATTTAAAGATCATCTTCTTCAATTTCTAGTATTATTCTCCTTCCTTTAAAATCGACATTTTAATGTTAGCTCCAATTGTGCCATTTGATGGAACAACTTCGAAGATGTAGACCCCCTAATCTTCTTTTGTCTCTTCTCTCGCTTCTTGTGGGAGAAAGCCATTTCCTTCTTTTGGCCTTGCTTTAGGCGCTTCTTTGGTTCCTCGTGGGATTGGGTTTGGTTTTTGAGACAGTATGCAGGATCCTTCATTTGTGATACGACATGTAAGTTGGTATTAAATGCGTTGATCTCTTGCTTGTGGTGGGAGTGAAATTTGAGGAGATGGACCTCCAAATCTAGATCTTTCGACGTGATTTGGAGAGCCATCTGTTTTGATGTTATTTTATGGACTATACTCTCTTCTCCATCCCCAGTTGCAGATACCCCCATGTAACATGACTTTCATAATCTCATGGGGTTTAGGACTCATTTCTTGTTGAGCAATAGATTGTGATTGGCCCCCCCTCTCTTCCCTCTCGTCTCTCCCTCTACATTCTTTTTCCCTATTTGGGGTTTTCGGTTAACAATTATTTCATTCATCCAACAAAAGGGTACCCCTAGAATTTTAGTTTACTTCCGGTTGTTCCCCAGTTGGTTCGTAAGAATTGTGTTTTAATTCCTTGCTTAGGGTTTTGGTTTGTTTGGTGAGATAGATGGATAAAGGTGTATTGATATTTAGGGTATAAAGGATACTTTAAGCCATCCCATGGGAGGTTGATAAATTTGTTGATATGGAGTAGATTTGAGAATGGGATGAAAAACTTAGGGGAATGAGATAAAACTTGAAAGGAATTTATGTCCTTAGAATAATCTTTTCAAGATTCAATGATTTTAGATGGGTGGTTTTTGGGAGATATTGGGTTTCTTGATGGGTAAATCTAGGGTTTGGATGGTTTTGATGGGGCTGAAATTGGGATGGAAGCTTGCTAAGGTTGGGGGAATAATGTTCCTAAAGTTCGGGATAAATCTAATGTTTAGATTGGTCTAGATCTAGTCTTGGACTTTGGATATTTAAAAAGTGTGAAAATCAATAAATTAAAAAAGAGGGTGATATGAGAACTGGTATTAAGTGTTGACTTGTTAATTATCTGTTGCACAAGCCTTGGTGTGGTTGAGATGGAAAGAATTGGAGGTAGGCTACAAGCATTGCTGAAGGAGGATCCTTCTATAGTAGAAAACTTGACCAAATTTCAACAATTTTGGTCGAAATGTCTGCATTTTTCAAAAACGAAACGAAATTCCAATTATTTTAGAAAAGTGTTAGATTTCGATCGAAATTTCGACCGTTCGACCGTTTCGGAGGTTTCGACCAAAATTTCAACCATCTCGACCGAAATTTCAACCATTTCAACATTCAAACTTGTTTTTCCTCAGTTTTTGTTGATTTCTATCCCATTTTCACAACTCTTTTGCCTTCAAGCACCTCTTCTAGAATGTAAAGCATGAGCCATACCCAACAATTCCAAACTTCCCCTTTTTTAATTTTTGTTTTGTTCATGCCTTAAATGATCTCGTATTGCCGTGAAATTAATGTGTTTAGCCTAGTACTCTAATTTATGATTGTGTTTTGTTAACTTTTTTTGTTTAATATTATTTGCTGCCAATTTTTCATTTTCTAATTTTAATAATTATTTTCTAAAATGATATATTTTTATTTTATGTATATAAGAATTTTTTTTTTGATGAATAAATAACGCAAGGTAACCAAATATACAAAGGATGGTCTTTTAAGAAGAAGACCGAAAGGAAAGATTGAAACCCCCGGAGACAATAGTAAGCCTATTCGTTGGGGTATCATCAATCAGGGGGAGGGAAGAAGCAACAAGCCCAGAAGAAACATCAAAGTGGATGGCATTCCAAATCATATCTTTTGAACGAGATTTGGAAGTCCATTTCCAAAGATTCTGTTCCCACCAAAGATGGTGGACAGTAGCACTGAACACGAGCTTACTAACACGATCACAAATGGAGGAGCCTGGAAAGTTTCTCAGAATCCAAGACCACTCACTAGCAAACCCAAAAGATCGCCTCGAATGGGGCCAAATAAAAGAAAGGGCTTTTTTCCAGATAGAACTGGAAAAAGGGCAAGGAAAGAAAATGTGCTCAATGTCCTTGAAACCATTCCAACATAGGATGCAGTTTAAGCTAACGGGGATTTGGCGGCCAATAAGGAAGGATTGGGTGGGGAGGGCTTGGTTAAGATATCTCCAAAGGGTAAGGGAGTGCTGGGGAATGTGGTTTTTGAACCAAATTGGGGGGACCAGGGGGGTTTGGGGTTATGGGCGTGGAGAAGATTCCAGGTAGAGGAGGTGGTAAAGGTCATGGAAGGGGAGGGAAGTCAAAAGGTCAAGTCCTGGGGGGAATTGGAGATAGGGTGAAGGGAATTCCAATCCTGTGTGAGAATGGGGTGGGGGGGGGGGGACCAGGATCCATCAGAGATGAAATTGGATAAAGGGGTGGTCTTAGGCAAGGTTTAAAGTATCGGTATCGAGTATCGTATCGGTTAGGTGATTTTAAGAGATGTATCGTTCTGTATCAAGTATTGTATCGTTTTGACTAATGTATTTTAGTGCAATTCAATAGAGAGACGTATTGATATGTATCGTATCAGTTGTGTCAAATATAGATACGTATCTGCCAATATCATATAGGATCGTGGGATACTTCAGACCCTGGTCTTGGGGATACGGGTATTATAAACAGCACGATGACCAAAAAGGGAAAAGAGAATGCCCATTGGATGCCACAGGTCAAGCCAAAAGGAGATAGGGGAACCAAAGGATATTGAAATGGAGATGGCAAAGAGGGCACAGGGATGCAACAAAGGAAGTTTCCTCCAGATCCAATAAGGATTGGATGGCATAGGGGCCATTCAGAAGGAATCTGAACGGAGAAGGTAGGAGTAAACCCAGGAAACCCAGATGGGATCTTGCTTTGAAGCAATTTTCCAGATAAGTTTAAGGAGGCAAGTAGAGTTGACATCAGTGATACGACGGATGCGGAGGCCTCCTTCAGAGGTTGAGTGCAGATGGGCGACCAACTGATAGAGTGGATGAAGCGGGTAGCTTCATGCCCCTTCCAAAGAAAGGAAGAGAAAATGGACTCCATGGCATGGACAGTGGATTTTGGGATGGTGAAGATTCTACACCAATAGAGATAGGAAGATTGGAGGGCAGAGCGGATGAGCACTTATCGACCAACAAAGGAGAGAAGCTTACCTTTCTAGAGTTGGAGCTTTTTACGGATGTGATCGAGCATAGGAAGGTAGTGATGGTGGGTGAGTCTACCAGGAATGAGAGTAAGACCGAGATAGGTAATAGGTAAAGATCGAGGCTTGAAGCCTGAGAGACTAAGGAGAGAAGCACGATTTGATCAGAGACCCCAGAGAGGAAGATGGTTGATTTATCAAGGTTAACACGAAGGCTAGAGAGAGATTCAAAAAGGGAGAGGGCCGAGAGGATGGAGGAGATGGATAAATGATCGGCTTTGGAGAAGATCATAAAATAATCAACAAAAGCGAGGTGTGGGTGAGCTTGAGAGACTTACATTTGGGAATGGGAGAGATGAGGAGTTGGTTTGTGTTGGATTGGAGGATGCGGGAGAGGGCCTCCAAAGCCAAGGAGAAGAGGTAGGGGGAAAGAAGACAACCTTGGCGAATACCAACATGCGAAGAGAAGAATCCAACAGGGGATCCATTAACGATAATGGAGAATCGGGGGGTGGAGATACAAGTCTTAATCCAGTGGATGAAGGGAGGAGGGAAACCCTTAGAGGCAAGGGAATTACTGATGAAGTCCAAGCGAAAGGAATCGAAGGCTTTATGGAGGTCAACCTTGAGCAGGGTTGCCGGGGAATGAGAAGATCTATCAAACCCATAGACAATTTTTGCACAGAGGAGGATATTGTTAGCAATGCTACGGCCAGAGATGAACACAGATTGGTTTGGACTCACAAGGGAATGCATGACCTTTTTAAGTCTATTCGCTAGAACCTTAGAGATGAATTTGTATAATAGATTGCAGAGAGAGATGGGGCGGAAATCTGAAAGGGAGGAAGCACCTTGCTTCTTAGGGATGAGACAAATGAAAGTTTGATTGAGTTTGATTGATGGAGGAGAGCTGGGAGGGGTTAAAGAAGAAGCTGCGAATAGCATGGACAAGATCGTGCTCAAGGAAATCCCAGGAGGCGAGAAAGAAACCCATACTAAAGCCATCCGAACCAGGGGCCTGATTGGACTTATGGGACCGAATGGCTAAGAGGATCTCTTCAGTGGAAGGGATAGCACAAAGAAAAGAGAAAGAAGAGGGGTCAATGAATTTATTGAAAAGGTTGGGAGGGAGCGGGGAGCTAGGAGGGAGAGAAAGGGGGGAGAGAAGGTTGGAGAAAAAGGAGGTGACCTCAGCCTTGATACTAGGGGGATCGGAGATCCAAGTACCATTACTAGTGAGGAGAGAGGGAATGGAATTGAAATTGTTGTGGGCTTTGAGGGATTTGTGAAAATAGGCAGAGTTAGAATCACCATGCTCAAGCCATTTGATTCGAGCTTTCTGGTGGAGAAAGCTTTCTTCAAGGGAGAGACGAGATGAGAGATCAGAGGAGAGAGCTTTTTCCTGGTCGGTAAGAGAAGGGTTAGAGGGGTCATTGAGGAGAAGAGATTGGATTCTTTGGAGATTCGAGCGATAAGAAGAGACCCTCGAGGGAATATTGCCAAAAGAGGAGTTCCAGGATTTGAGGGCTTCTTTGGTATTGCGAAGCTTGCAAGCAAAAGCAATAAGAGGGAGAGATGGCAGTGGACAGGCTTGGTCTAGGCATTTTTAACTGTGGGAATGAAGAACAGGTGAGAAGTCCACATGTCGAAGAATTTGAAAGGCTTAGGACCAAAGGAGGAGGAGCGAGAGTTGGATGAGACAGGGAGAATGATCAGAGGGACCGGAATTAGGGAAGAAAGCATGGGAAGCAGGAAAGGAAGAGAGCCAAGAGGAGTTAGTGAGGAAGCGATCAAGCTTTGAAACAATTTGATCTGGTCCAGAGCAGCGATTATGCCAAGTGAGGGAGTGCCTAGACCAACGGAGATTAGAAAGGCCAGAGTCCTTGATGCAAGAGTTTAAATCATCAATCGCTATAGGATTTACATGGGAGCCTCCCACTTGCTCATGAGAGAAGCGGATGATATTGAAATCACCACCAAGGCCCCAAGGGAGATCAGAGGAAGTGGAAGAGATAGAGCGGATATTCTGCCAAAGATCAAGACGATTAGAAGATTAGAAGCTTGATTGAAACCATAAATGATGGTGAGAAGAAAAGGGGAGAGTTGGGAGCGAGAATGCTAAGATGCATGAGTTGAGGGGAGGATTTTAGAAGAGTGATTTGGAATCTGGAAGGGTCCCCGAGAATCCAAATCCGACCATTGACACTGATAGAGGAATTAGAGAGAAAAGACAAAGAAGGGAGCAGGAAAGGAAGAGAGCCAGGAATATCATTTTATTTTGTTGACTTGTTGTATATATAACCATTCTACCAAACAATTCATGTATGCTGATGAATCTATGCTTGTATGCAATACAATTTGTACTTGTTAGAACCATTTGTTAGTTAGTATACTTGAATGATAATTTTTTTTTTTGCAAAATACTAGTTCCATTGTGTTTATTGTGCTTTAAATAGGTAGGAGGCAATAAATCAGATTAAATGGACGTCATATAAGGCCTGAAACCTAGGGTTGAAATTAAAAAAAAATCACATGTTTCGACCGAAGAAACCTAAAAATTCCGGCCTTTTCTTGGGTTGAAATCTTGGTTTTGTCCAAAATTTTTTCCTTGGATCATTCAAATAGAAATTCTTGGATGCTTACGCAATCACATGGAGGACCTTACCTTTGAGAAGCTCTACTAACCTTTGCTCTTAGGCAGCAACACACTTTTTATAAATTATTATTATTATATCCTACAATCTGTGGTTTGTTACATGCTAAGGCTTTATTTGTAGCCTTACATAAGAAGTCAAATTAGGACCTAGAATTTGAAACTAACTTTCCTTATACTTAACATCATAGTTGTCAAGGTGAGGTGACGTGAGGCGATAGAGGGTAACAAAAACCAAGGTGCCTTGACTTAAAAAAGGGCCAAGGCACAACTATGTTGAGCATACTAATCTAAATTCAAATTGGGCTCATATAATTGAAGTTATAAGGACTTTTTATCATATCCTAGATTTATCAAATATAACTTATACTAAAATAAAACATGAGAAGACTATTATTCCTTTATAACTTAAGTTGGGTAGAATTTACATAATTAGACCAATTAAACTAAAATATAACCTTTTTCGTACTTGATCTAAACACTAAACTTATGGCATGTATAGTAGGCCTATGACCGCATAAACTTACTTAACTAAGGCCCCCCATCCATATTTATCAACCCTTAGTTGATTTCAAAGGGAAGTTGGCTAATTTGTTATCGAACTTATATCAATTGATTTCAATTGATGTAGTGGGGAAGGCTATAGATGGATTAGTTGGGGGGGGGGGGTTCGAATTAAGGGGTGGTGGTGGGGAACTGGACAATCACTTTTGGAGGTGAGCAAAGAAATAGTTGGATTGGTATTAGTTGAAGAGGAACTGGTGTACAAAGCTTGGAGTTGAAGTAGGGAAAGGGATATATGAGCAATCGAGGATATAATGGAGTTTTGGGCTAGGATCTCATGAATGACAAACGAGAGGATTTGTAGGTCATTGGATAGGGGATAGAGGTGGTGTCAATAGATGGGGATGCATCATGTGATAGAAGGTAGAAAGAATACATTTTTAGCATTGGTACCTGAAGCAAGGGAAGGAGTGATGGGAGGAAAGGGCAAACAAAGGTCAAGATTGGCTTATCTCTTAAGGGGGGTGGGGAATGGTAAGTGAAGTGCTGTTAGTAGCTAGTGTGGGGCCAGTAACTTTATAGGAATTGGTGTACAAAGCTTGAAGTAGAGAAAGGGAACATATGAGTGATCGAGGATATAGTGGAGTTTTAAGCAAGGATCCCATGAACGACAAACGAGAGAGGATTTGCAGGTCATTGAATAGGGGGGTGATGTCAATAGATGGGGATGCATCATGTGATAGCAGGTAGAAATAATCCTTTTTTGCCATTGGTCCCTGAGGCAAGGGGATGGAGTGATGGGAGGAAAGGGCAAACGAAGGTCAAGATTGGCTTATCTCTTAAAGGGGGGGTAGGGGAATGGTAAATGAAGTGCTGTTAGTAACTAGTGTGGGGCCATTAGCTTTAGAGGTGAATGGAGAAGTAGTTGGGGTGGCAATAGTGGAAGTGGACTTGGCCATAGGAGCTAAGTCATGAGATTCGTAACCAAAAGACTTTGAAGACTTGACGTAGAGGAGGTAGCCATTCACTCCATATTAATCATAGGTTGGAGGAGATAGAGGCTTCTTTGGTTAAGATATTAATAGAAAGTCTTGCAAATGCTACCAACTAGTTATGCATTTGGTTTATGCCGTTCTTATAAAATGTGGTTTTATCTCCAAGTAATTTAATTGCTTTTGATCTAGAGAAATGGTTTTGTCCTTTGAGAAGTTTGATTGGTCAAATTATTTATTATTATGTGATTTTTTATTATGCAGATTTTTCAATTAGTCCAAGATTGTTTAAATTTGATTTATATCAAATGGTTTTGATCATAATTTATTTGATGTTCATTAGTGCTATCAAAATTGTTTTGGATGAAAATATTTTTGTTTCTTGAATATAAAACAAATTGATATTTTCCGTCATTATTTTTTAGCAGTGTTTTACCATATTATGATTTGTGTCAATTTCAGATTTGAGAAGAAGTCCAACGTTAAAAAGTTGAAAATTTCACCTACTACCAAACATAGTTGTCAAGGCGTCGCCTCGGCTTCTGGGCTCCTTCGGAGCGCCTCAAATTGGCGTCACCTTATTTTTAGGCAATAAGGCGTCCGCTTTTTTTTCTTTCTTTTTTAAATCATGAGAAAGATGCCTAATTGAAGGCATATATTGAAATGCTTATTAGATTCCGATTGTAAAGTATTTATTGTTTGAACCTATATGCATATGTATAATGACGCTACATGTGATCAAATGTTAAAATAAAAATAAAAACAAACAAAATTGAAAGAGAATAAGTTCTTGACTCAAGTCTCACACTCTCACTCTAATCCCTAATCTCTTTCTCTCTTCCTCTCTTCTTCTCTTCCATTCCCGCAGCGACACTCCGGCAAGCAGTGGCCAAGGACAAGCAACTTCTTCTCTTCCTTCTTGCGAATTTTTATTTAGGACCTATTATGTGTGGTTTGTAGTATGTTGGATGACTTGAGGTAGTCTGATATTAGTTTTTTTACTATATAAGATATGATAGATTTAGAGTAGATGAGATGTACACTAAAAATTTCACTTACAACGCCTCAACCGCCTCAAAAGCGCCTCGGAGGGTGCCTCGTCGACTCATCGCCTCAATTAGCCTAAACCGCCTTGTCGCCGTGACAACTATGCTACCAAATCTAGTTTCTCTTCTTGAAGTGGGGTTGATGATTTTTTTCTTTCGGGGCCTAAAAGTCCACCTGGATATTGTACCTTAACAACTATTCTTACCAGGGGGTGGCCCCAATTTGAGCTTATATTCCTTAGAATAAGCCTAGGATTTTGTTACTTAGGTCATCAGCTTTTGTTCCCATGCTTTAATTTCTATGGGCCCTCCTTATTTGGCCTAGGATAGGGGTGCCTAGATTGCACGTAAAATTAGGTTAAATACTTTGGGCTTTTTTTTTCCTTTTCTTTTTGGGTATGTGTTTTTAGAGCTTGAATTAGTTATCTATGGTTCTAATTAAGCTAGAATTAGTTCCCTAGCCAAAGAAGGAAAGTTAGAATTAGTTGGATGAATTTAGGTTAGGATGTTTAAGCGAATTTTATAGATTTTGGTAGGCTTTAACCTCTGCAACATTGGTGTTTTTGTGTTATGTTTCAATTTTGTCCATTCCTAATAGGATGAGGCTTTGTTATGGCATCAAACTAAATAAGATGGTAAATAATATGCTGATATTAGTTTGTGAAAACCTTATCATTTACTATCATATTTTAATTTCTTTTCGATGCTAATGATTGATTGGTTCTCTTTATGCCCCTGATATTGAGATCTATGATGTGGATTTGTGATGTATCAAAACTATGCGATCTTGGATTGCATGGTGTGCTGGTGTAGCACACTATCTTGGAGAATATAATTCAGACTGGATTATTTAAAAATGCTGAGTGCAACTGTTGGCTGTTGCTTTTGTTCTTTGTGAGATATATGTCTTGTATTTGAAGTTTAGACTCTGTGTGCTTGGTGTTTAAACTTGAAGTACTGATTTCCTGGTGTTTAAAAGTTGGAGAGGTTATTGGTGTTTCAAGTCCAAATTCCTGCTTCACTAGTGGAATCAGTTTATGTTTGAATACCTGCCTACAAGCAGCCAGTGAAGGATAGCGACACAAGTAAGGAGATCCAGCTTCCATAAACGTCTCTTCTCCCCCATTCTTTCTGGGGGTATTTATGTGCATCTCCCCAAGACAATGTGGCCATATTCATGCACCTCCTCAAACAATTATACAGTACATGCATCCCCTCCAAATGGGGTCTAAATTAAGAAATAATCCAAAACCATCCATTCATTCCCTTCCATCTTTTCTTTATCAATTTGGGATTCTGTAGGGAGTGCCGTGAGGGAGGTGCTGAAGTTGTTTAGGATAGTGAAGCGATTAATAGTGGTGACAGAAAAATGAATTGGTTATGTCGTGGCCTGAGTATGAGACTGGGTAAAAGTGGAGTTGAATGAATTTGATGCCATTAGAGATGGTAAGGTGTAGTTAAACTGAGAGGTGGGAAGGTGAGCAATCATGCAAGGTACTACGGAATGGAGGAAGCTTAGGTAGGTGGCGGCTGAAGCTCTGGTGGTTGTTGAGGATGAAAATTGGACCAAAGTTAGAGGTGGTGATGCTGATCAGGTGAGGTTATTACCGAGGGATGAGAATGGTGTCGTCAAGGAGCAAAACCACAACTCTGAGCAGTGGTGTTGCAAGTTGTTATCATCATTGAAGAGTGTGGGAAGCTGTTAAGATCTCTGATTGTCTCAACCCTATCTCCACCCAACACTCACTCTATCAGCACAACCACTGCAAGACTAACACGCGTACCAGGAGTAACAAACACAAAACAAAGGACGGTAAGGTTGCTTCATTCAATCTCACTAAACGATTACAAATAGAGCACCATACACATTCAGGCTTTCATTCATTGACATCAACACCATTACACAAGAACAGCAACAAACTAACTCACACCAAACCTCCCTGGAAGTCTTACTAGCCTGCTCTACACTATCCACTTCACGCCTAATCCCCATTCTCCCATCCTCCTTGACATATCAAAACATTCCTGTCTGCTACACTTCCCTCCAATCACCCTTTGCCAAGTGGACCATTTCTCTGCCCTTCTGCTGTCAAGCAATGTTGTGGCTGCTGTCCAACCCATTTTGGACACCTGTCCCTCCTACTGATTCCTGTCCCCTGTGTGTCCCTCTGGGATTGGTTCTCTGTAGCCAGCTGGAAATGATTCCAAGCTTCTCCTCTTAGTCCTGTGGTTGTACACCTGGGTTATTAAGAGTCTTATCAGAAACAAAAATAGAGAAGTGGGATTCAGATCAACTTAGAAGGTCGACAGCTCATCCTTTCTTTCACCCCATCTCCTCAAATCAACTTAGAAGGCCTGATTCATTTACCCCTATCAATGGAATTGGGATCATTGAATTTCAATGCCTTAGACCATCTACATTTTGGATATCGACATTCCACTGGTGGGATTATTCCTGACTTCATCAACTATTAATTACACTACAACCTCCGCACTTGAAACGGTTCATCGACTCAATGTTGGTATCAACCCTTATATCAGTGGGATATACCCATAATAACCAAGGGCATAAAAGTCATTTTGCACTGATGCTTATTTGAGATTTAATGGTGTTAGTTTTGGAGGGTTTCAATGTAAGGTATGCTTTTCTGAGGGATTGCATGAAAATGTTCTTTTTTGGAGGGGGTGCGTGTAAATTACCCTTTTCTTGAACTTGATTCCCATGAACCTCATTGAGCAACCATTGAATTCTTAACATGAGACACCATTAGTCCATTGCCATCAACACGATCCCCCATTGAGCCCATTCAAACATAAAAAACCTAAATCCCAGCCTTTTCTTGATCTCTATCCAATCAAAGAAAAGAAAACGAACCTGGATCTACAAACTATAACCACTAGATTGGCACCAGATTTTGAGGGCAGCCTCCATTTAAGTTAGTTTCTCATGTCTTCTTAAGCAGCTTATCCTTTTTCCTCCTTAGCTTCTTTTCAAGGTCATGTTACCCTTATGACTCACAAATGAAAAATTAAATATAAGCAAAGAAATGAGGGTCGTATAAGCTTTTCATCTTTTCAGCATGCTTTTTGATCCACCTCCAACATGTTTATATCCTTTGACAGTATTGATTGGTATAACCTGTTATGGTTTGCTTATGTAATCCAGATTGAAGGTAAATTCCCCAAAAGTTGAAGTTATCTGCTCATTTATTTTTGTTTTAAATGAAATGGTGGACCATAGAAAGAAAAAAAAATGAATAGAACATGAAAGTTTTTTCCCAAACATTGAGCATTGAAGAAAAAGTTGGTAATTATTGCAAAACTCCCTCGTCCAAGTGATCAAACTTCAACAGTGATGAATTTTTGTTGAAGTGTGTTTTATTCTATATTTTGGCTTAGATGCCGCCCCCTTGTGCACCACTGCTGCTGCCAGAAAAGAAAAAGAAAAAGGGTATTATGTTTTGAGTTGATTTTGTCCATGGTTGTATACAGAAGCATTGGCATTTGTCTTTCTACCAGGAAAAATGGTATTAGAAGCTGTGTCCTCGTGTTTATCTAACAGGAAGTTGCCGTACTGTGTATCCTGGTGTTTATCTAACAGGAGGTTGCCTTGTACTTTGTATCCTGGTGTTTATCTAACAGGAAGTTGCCTTGTAGTTACACTATCACTCTTATGCCATATGTTTATTTTAATAACAGATTTGATAACATATCTCATGATCTAAACTTGGAGTGTTAATTGTTTCATCTTCTTGTTGACAGGCAGAGATTTGCGAAAAATGTGGTGACAAGGGTTATATGGATTGTCTGATTTACTGTTCCCAGTGTAAAGTGGCTGTGGAGCATCTGTAAGTTTGTGTTTTAGTCTGTAATTGCAACACTAGTCGAAACTAATATTTATAAAGGGTGTACTCACTACTCAGTGCATGAGGCTTTTATCTCTGCTATGCTGAGTTTTCTTGTATGATGCTTCTTAACTGCCCAATATTCTGTGCATTATGTCATTACAAGTAGTATAAGTATTCTATAAAATTTTCTTTTGCGTTTAAAGAATATGCTGACTACACAACACTGGAGATGCACTTCTCTACTTGATGTAACCAGGATTGGCAACCATATGGCAATGCAGAATTTGGCCCAAATCAGACCTGAATCCTAGTGGGGTCAAAAGTGTCACTTCACCACCCCCTTGGAAGCCCAAAATGGTCCTGAAAATTTCAGAATAATTTTAGGATTTGGGAATCTATTTTATGTTTTTCAATTGAGTTACAATTGAGTTAGTGGTACGAGTCCTTATAAGGTTAGGATTCCTAGTTGGAATTCTATTCTCAATTGGATTCCTTGTTGAGTAGGAAGTATATTTTTGCAGCTCTCTATTTGTTTGGGAGTTCTAATTAGATTCCTCCTTTGGTAATCTGAGCAGAGTCTTAGCATATGAAGGAATTCCACTTCAAATTGATTTCTCTGTCGAGTCCTAAGTAGTCTTTTATTTTGTTGAGTCCTATTTTAAATTTCCTTCTTGTAAGAGGCTATAAATATAGCCCTCCACACATGTAGTGGATTTAGACTTGATTAATTGGATGAATTGAGATCTGAAGGAAGAATTGGAGTTGTGGGTTCCAATGAGGAATCCAATGGCTATCTGCTTAATAATTTCTGCAAAATTCAGACTCCTCCCCTTTCTTCAAGCCTGCAGCAACCTGGGTTCTTCAAGTTTTCTGCAGTTCAAGTCTCTCGCAACAATTACAACCCTGGCCCCTGCAAAACCCTCCCCTTTCCCAAACCCTAACTTCACTCCATTACCAGATCCTACTCCATCACAAGCCCTTCCCCTTCCCTCTAGAACCTTATGGTAATTACCCATCCCCTCCCTAGACTCTTCCTTCCATTCTCTTTCATTCCCCAACCCCATTCTATCTTTCCCTGAAATTCCCAAAACCCTAATCCCAGTTTAGACCATCCAAAACCTCACACCCAATCCCATTTTTCTTTGGAACACCATCCCCTTCTCACCCTACACTCGATCGCAACCGAGAAACTATATAAATCTGTAAAACCATAAACCCTAGCTGAGGAAAATTCTGCATAGAGTTCTGTTAAAGCAGAATATTTCTCTTCAAATTTCAGACCCCAAAATAGCCTGGCCGAACCCAAATACCTTCCCCCCCTTAACCTTAGACTTCCCTATTCATAGCTCCAAGGTTTGAAATTCAAACCAACCTTAGCTCCAGGGTATTTGGTGCATTGTTAGCTGCTGTCCACTATGTTTTGACCTAGAAGAGCAGGGTTATAAACCCTATATTGCCTGCCGATTCTTAGAAAAAATCCTATTGCTGGCCCTCTATTCTTGGGTTACATCACTACTTCTACACCCTAATTTAATTTTCTGTTAAACATCGTTCTTTGTATCTTCTCTAGTCATGATTAAGCCTAGGTACCTTCAATGGTCATTTGTGGAATCCCCTTCCATCAATTTGCATCTGTCTATCACAACTCTCCTTTCCCCAAAAAAGAGGGGAAAAGAAAAAAGAATCCTATAAATGCTTACAGAAAGGGTTGGGGGAATAAAGCTAGAAGCTGACAACTAATGTGTTTTGTATTGCATATGTTATTTTATTAATTAAACACATCATGCTGTTTTTTTCTCCAGCTACTGTTTAGACAACAGGCCTGATCGAAATGTGCATGTCACTTGGTCATGTGAGCAATGTGCACATAGGGCCTCATCTTCTTCCAACAAGTGTAGTCTACGCACTGTCAGGAGGAGTAAACGTTTGAAGATTAGGAAGCGAAAAAAGATTCATAAGAAGAATAAGGTACACAATTTATCGAAAGCTGAGACAAATGTGCAGAATTGTG
The DNA here is from genome assembly GCF_041222555.1 of Hakea prostrata. NCBI lineage: Eukaryota > Viridiplantae > Streptophyta > Magnoliopsida > Proteales > Proteaceae > Hakea > Hakea prostrata. The sequence goes on along the minus strand of NC_142600.1, from coordinate 11,124,704 downwards.
GCCCTACTACTATTGCACTACAATCTCTCAGCCTATGTTTGAAGGGAGACACTCAGAGGAATGAAGATATGCTTGATCCTGCTGAGGTAAGATCTGATATTCTTGCATGCATGGGGAACTATCATCAATACTTCTCTTATGATAACCGTGAAGGACCTGAGAAGCCAAAAAAAGGGGGAAGAAAATTGTTACTGGATGATGAGGGGATTTCAGAAGAGGATACTGGGTCTGCTGAAGACAAAAACTCTCCAGTAGTTCCAGATGTTGGGAATGTGCTTGGTCTTTCAAGCGGTGAAGGAGCCAAAAGTTTGAAAAGGCAGGGAAGAAAATTGATACTGGATGATGAGTGCATTTCAGAAGAGGATATTGGATCTGCTGAGGACGGGAACCCATTGGTAGCTTCTGATGTCAGGAAGGTGCCTTTTGGTCTCTCAAGACATAAGCCATTTCCTGTTGGTCTTCCTGTTGAGATAACAACTGATCCTCTTCTGCGCGAGAGAGATTATCATCAACAGAATTCTGATGGTTGTCATGAAGGAGCTAAGAAGCTGAAAAATCAGAGAAGAAAGTTGATACTGGATGTGGGAAGGATTTCATCAGAAGATAATGGAATTGCTGAAGAAAGAAACTCACCAGTAGCTCCAGATGTCAGTAATGCTCCTGTTTTTGCAAGCCGTAAGCCATCTCCAGAAAATGGTTGCTATGGCCCTGCTCGGCCCATCATTGATCCTGCCTGGAGGTATGAGTACTGTTCTTCTTGTGTCTTGCTGCTGCAAATCAGATATCTGATGCTAACTTCTAATTTTTGCTGCCTTGTCCTGATAGGGGATGTTTTAGCATTTGTAATGGAGACTCTTGTAAAGTAGGTATTGTTGCCCATTTGTCGAACAAAGCATGCTTCAAAGTGTTACAGGGGGCAAATGCACTGCCAGTTTTTCTTGGACTGGAAATGCTGCCAAGACCTGATGTCTGGCCCAAGAGTTTTAGTAGATTGCCCCCCATTGATGACAATATTGGTCTTTATTTCTTCCCTGAAAGCAAACGGTATTTCTCTGCTTCTTATTGTGCATATTTTTCATCATCTCTGGTACTAAATTCCACTGCAAATATCTTTGAACGTTCTAACAGTATGAGTTGTTGCAGAGACAAAGCAGCGTTCAGTGGGCTTCTTTATGATGTAATTGATCGGGACCTTGCTCTGAAAGCTGTGACTGATAATGCGGAGCTCCTAATCTTCTCTTCTGATCAACTGCCACCGCTATTCCAAAGTAAGCTAGGAACATTTACTTCTGAGCCTCCGTTTAATTGGCAAGACTTTGACAACTGACTTGATGATTCACAGGATTTCAGGGAGAGTATTACCTTTGGGGTGTTTTTAGGGGGAAACAAGTTTCAGATCCCCCAAAACCTGCTGAGCATCTTTTGATTCAAGATTGCAGCATTGAGTGTGACAGGTCATCCATTTCAACAGATGATTTTGGAAGTCAAAGAGGGAGGCGCCCCATCGAGTTTGGGAGGCAGTGGAGTCCCTTTAGTCCCCTGAGCAGCTATAGGTCTGATTCACCTCATTCTCCTTTGCATCAGAGAGCCATGTCTTCTGGCTTTTCTGGTTTGGCTTGTCCTGACATAATTGAGAAGGCAGTTGATAATGGACAGGACCTGGAGAAGCAGAATGCACATGAAAAAGAGGAACGGCAATATGTATATGCAGATAAGGTAAAGCAGTGTGAATATGAAGAAGGGGAGATACAGACAAAAGATAGCGATGTGGTTTTATTAACTAGTGGAGGGCCGTGGCTTGGTTCTGCCAGTGCTAGCGGGGAAAATATTGGTTTTGAAGGATCCTGTTTAGAATTGTTTCCATTGGAGATGGAGAATATTGCTGTTGTTTCAAAAGCGAGAAGCAGTAGTAAGGTTGACCTGGAGTTGGCATTAGGTCGACCTGGTAGGGTGGCTTCGAAAAATAGGTCACCTGGTCATAAGCAGCTGATGGATGCATACATTCTAGGTCTAAATGACGGTACATTCTAGGAGTATACACTGACATTCAGGCATGTAGTATACCGCTTTTTTGTGCTTTTTGTTGATATGGGAGATCCTTAAGAACAACCATATGGTGTTGCTAGGCTCTTTTTTCAATGGCAAGGTCTGTTTTCTGTTTTGGCGTTGTCTAGGGAGGTGCATCAAGTGTTAATATTTGTGTTGTGACCTGTCCCATGACCTGTGACTCAGCGCTCTGATGATTTTTGGTAGGTACAAAGTGGTCAGAAAGAGGAGCGTGTAGGTGGTAAATGTTTTGATTCTTGGGAAGTATTCTTGTAGTAATGATAGTTTCTTTTGTCTGTTTTTAGTATGTGTATGTTAATAGATGAATTCAAGTCACTAAATCATCCATCCTGGAGTGTCTACATCTTTAGTTCCTGGATTCATTGCTTTGTTCCTTTTTTTTTGTGACTTTCCTGCTGTGAAATATATATGCCCTATAGCGTGGGGTGGAGTTTTTCGTGGTGAGGTCGTTCGCCTGAGTTTTTTATGGCCTAATCCTCCCCTAGCCCAGAGGGTGGTGCTATTGCCGAATCTGTGGCTGTAGGCCATGTTGGATATCCCTTGGCCTTGAGTTTTGCTTGGTTGGTTCGATAAATGCGCTTCTTACCTTCGAACGAACTTGTTGCTTTCAACTGACAATCAAGAGGGTAATTTTACTCAAAAGAAAAGCTGGCGACTTGTTGTGAATCAGGGTTCCGGGTCTTCGCTCACTGGACGACCGTGAATTAACAACCGTAACAGAATAACATCATGCATGGCGAGCCTAGAAGAAAAAAAACTACCTTTTAAGCGAATCATTGCTTTGGAGAGTTGTTCAGGTGAACGTGTAGGAATAAAATCAGATACTTCTCCATTGTTGTTTTGCTGCCGTCTCCACTCATGTATGGTTCGGCTGAAACCAGGAAGCATCAACGTTTCTGTTGGATGTTTTTGGGTTGGCGACTCAAGTTACCAGCTAGCTTGTTCGATCATTAAAATGTAGGGAAACTAAAACACAACTAGATTTTGCAAATTTACAAGCAACTCTGAAATGGAAAATGACTCTACGAACTTAAAAAGGGTTGATTTAGTAGTAACGGTGTAGTCAGTACCTTTTCATGGTCTCAAGTTTTTAGTAGTAAAAATGTATCAGAAAGCAACCTTTCCATGAATGCTGCTCGGTATAATATTCTATGGGTAAATACTAAATAAGCTGGCTTGGTGAGAGGTCAAACAATCTCGAATGCAGGATCAATCTGTTTACAGCTGCATGTAATTAAGCTGTGGCAGCATAGAATCTCTTTTCCCCATCTTTTTGGTTCAAACTTCAAAGGACAAAATAGCGTTCAACGCATATTGTTGAAGTCAAGCAGAATCTTAAAAAGACCATCTTTATTTTGCTCTTTCTGATCTGTATTATTTATGGTTGCTTCTGCAGGGTGTCAAAAATCAGAATTGGATTTGATTGAATCAATCAACCAATCCTTCCGCCCTTTCCTGACAAAAAAAAAAAGAAGATAGGAATCAATCAACAAATCCCAATTGAAATCGCAGTCTCCTACCGTTTATTAAGATATTAATTTTGATACCTCCAAAATAGTCATTCCTGGACTGCTCCTTGGAGAAGATCAACATTCTGTTTAAGAATTTACTTTTAAATGGCAAACTCCCCAACTCCTTGTGGAATAAAGTTTTCCTACACTTGTGGAGAAGGAATCCCTCAATTTTTTTAGTATCTGAGTGCTCCTTCGTGAAGTTCCTTAATATAATGTTAGTGAAGTCACTTGTGACAAACCATATACTGTCGAGAAAGCATAGTTTCAATTGGCAAATGGCCTAACCCCTTTCTTGGATTGAATCGTCACCCTCATCTTTTGAATAGTTCATTTCTTGGTTAATGGCATCCTCAGAAGAAGAATTGAGCACTTGAACTTAGCTCAAGTCCGCAGAAAAAGGGGCAAGATACAGCCCAAGTAAACTATGAAGGAAAACTCTTATGACTTTTAAGTTTCCAATACAGCTGATTTTCTTGGGAAAGAGACTTAACTCTCTACTGTAAGAGATTTAAACTTCTTGATTCCTTGCTACAAGATTCAAATCAAATATAACATAGAACGCAGTTGCACACAGTCACGCACAAGGATAGCTGTAACTTTTGTATTCTTTTTCATGTATCAAATAAATCATCTCAAAGTTTATACTCACAAATATGTGCAAACGAGGGAAAAATTTGCAGAACCTACCTATTCAAGCTGGAACCTGTAAGCTTGGTAACACGAGTAAGATCGCCAAGCAATAGAGCCTACTACATGATTCTACATTGGTTTTCCTAATAAAGGTTAATTCATTGCCTTACTGGCAATCCGTAGTTATGGAAAGTCCTTATAACTCCATCCCTACCTGCCGTCACAATCACTTGACCCCAAGTGGCTGATAGAGCTGTATGATTAATAATATTACAATGCTGTCGCTGTTCCTGTTGATGGTGGTGATCATGGTCTACAACAGGTATATCCCACGAGGGGAGTTTCTCTTCAGGCCATGTGGCTGAGCCTCTTGATAAACCATCCATGGAGAACCAACTACCAAGAGAAAAACGATCAGAATCTCTGATGGATTCGGAGAGTTTTTGTGTTTGCGAGGAGCAGCATGGGCTGCAGCAAGCCAACTCCACATCCTCAATTTCTCCGCTAGACCATGGTATTGCTACGGATACTCCATGCGCAAAGAAATGCTCGCAGGAACGGACAGATTTTGGCTGCTTGGATGATGGAACAGAAGGAATATCATAATTCCAGACATAAACATGAGAGTCCTCCCCAACTGAGATGATATGTCTACCATTTGACGTAAATGAGGCTGACATCTGGCTCCCAGACTTACGGAGACCTGCTGAAAAACAGTATATTAGATGGATAAGGATAATATTTTACATTAGGAAAATAGAAACATAGAAACCACATGTTTTCAAGAATTCATACACACGACGTCGAGGATGAAGACATGAATTTAAAAGTTATCCTCCCAGCTTTGGGGGAAAAGGTTAGGTTAGGTAAGAAAACCCAAATCAACATAAAGAGTTTCAATTGCAAAAATGGCATCTAAACCTTTTATACAATAGGAATCAGGGCCACTGAATACTTGAAAACCTCATTGATAACTGTTACATCTGATGCAATTGGATTTGGAAATGCAGTGAATACTAGGCAACACAGTCTCCAGATAAAGGATGGTTCCTAAGTCTGTAGGAGCCTTTGGGTACTTATACAGTTGTAGTGATATCCCCAGAAGATGAAAAACTTGTATCTTAAATGGTGATTACTTTCACTGATGAATATATGAACTGCTAGGTTTTACTTCTCAATTCTAATATGAATATTCATCTTCAATGGGACCTCTAGTTCTTCCAAGAGTTTATGGTATATAACTAATCGGGTCAACACTGGACATTTGGATACTCCTTAAGACAGAGTATTTGAAATGTATCTATTCATTATAAACCCTGAGGAAATTGGGAAGCAACACAATCAGATTAGAGAACAACATTGCCAACTCGAAACTTATAATGGGTATAAAATGTCTATAGTTTAGTATGCTGCCATACCTCTGTATTTATGAATGACTTCAACTCCATACAAGATGCGAACTTTTGAGTCTGCTGATGTTATCATGACCCTCTGGAAATCCTCCCTACAAAACTGTAACGAAAAAGAACAACAATGAAGATCAGAACAACCTGAACATGAAAATTGTATGATTGGCATAACTAAATGAAAAATAAAATAAAATGCAGCAAAATCTTTGAAAAAACTAACCTGGATTCCAGTAATCCTGCTGTTCCCACTGTTGCTGGAGCACTTTTTCCTTCCTTGAATACAAATTTGTGCATCTAGGTGAATATGATTTTCTATAATACAAAAGAAACAATTTAGTAAATCTTTGAGGACAATGGATGAAAATGAGAAATTTGACACCACCAAGTAAAACAAACATAATCCTCCATTATACACAAAAATATGTACCTAATGTATCATAGAAGCGGCAGCTGCCTGTGATGGAACCAACAATGCATCCCTGCTTGAATAAAAGAGAAAAAAATAAGTTAACAGGAATAATGTGTTTGTAAGATTACCATCATAATTTAACAAGCCATTAAGAACACTTCAAGGTGAGACCAAACAGGGGAAGAAGAAAACCTGTCCATCAGGTTGATAACATATGGCAGTAATAATATCCCGAGCATCAGCCCAGTCAATCACTCGTCCTTCTGAGACACCCCAAAGTCGAACTTTCCCATCTATGGAGCCACTAATAAAGTATCTATCATCAACTGGATTGAACTGAACGCAAGTCACTGACATCAAGCAAAGAGTAAAAGAATACATATCAGTTTTTAGAAGTAGAAGCATCTTTTAGAAATCAAAACATGCACGACAAAGCACTTAGACTCCGGCCAAATAATTTACCATAATTTTTGTGGTGAAAAACATTGAGGCATCCATCCGAACCCACTTTCCATAAACGAACAGTTTGGTCTTTGGATGATGACAATAAAAGCTGCAACAGAAAATATAATTTAGCATAAACTAGACAAGGAGGCATGCATTTGGACAGCCTAAACTGCAACAGAAGAAGAAAAAGAGACCCGGCGGGAGAAGAAAACAAGACAAACAAGTAAGCTCACATTGAGATTCAAAAAATAATAAAAATTGAAAGAGTTAACTACTCACATTAGATTTGGACCAAGAGAGGTCCAGGACATCGCTGACATGGCCGTGAAACTCCTGAACTGGGGAGTCTTCAATCTTGAAGACCTTGTTGGGGATGACGACAGTTGCAGGATTTGATCCTTTCTTCCCCATAGTTAGCTTCCCACCTTTCACTATGTTAAGGAATTTGGAAGACCCTTTAGCAGCAACATATTTGTAAGAAGCATGTGCTGATGTGACGCGCCATATGCGAACAACCCCATCTTCGCCACCAGTAGCCAAGTAGCGACCATCCGGACTGAATTTCATCGTCCAGATGAAGCCCTTGTGAGCTTGAATCTCTTGCCCCATGTAAACCCCAGTGAACTCCATGAATCTCTTCCTGCTGCTTTGCACACGCAGTCTATTTGTCTTTTCTGAATTTTCCACGTCTCCTCCTTTTCTCTTGGTTCTGAGGCTTTTCCAAAAGCTCCTAATTTTGTCCATGCTCGTATCCTGCTGGTGACCATTTGCATCTATCGAAAATGCGACTTCTTTTGGCAACGAGGAATCCAACTCATGTCCGAGGGGCAGAACCAAGAACTTCCCCTGCTCTGCTTCAGGATCCGTAGGCTCTGTTCCTGCTTCTGTCGCCCGTTCATCACAAACAGAAGCTTCGGAAGCACCGTCACCAGACGAAGCCCACAACCTTGAAACAGTCCCACTGCATTCTGTGATCCTTCCGGTACCCCAAGTCTCTAGTGAACAACTGCAAGAAGCATCCTCTGTAATCTCCGTAGAGGAACACCTTACAGAAGGAGAGAATTCATTGAAACCCATGCTGCCAAGAAATCTCTCCCGGCGTTCACGGACACTAGTTGGGTTGCTCCTCCAAATTTCGTAGTCGGAACACACACTCACACAGTCGTCCGAAGATGCAGAATCACAAGATAGAATGCAATCCACAGAATCAAAGAATACGTCTTCCGTCTCCGTCGTCGTCGTTTTCTCCTGATCACAACTCGGCATGTCTTCCAGTAGTGAAGCTGAGACCAAATTTCCACATCAAAAACCGCTGCTACTTTATCCCCACAAGCCTCAATTGTCAACAACCTTTTAAACAGCACAAATGTTAAAGAACCCTAGTTCACGGAGCGAGTCTCCCGCTTGATGACGCCGCCCAATGGTATCCACAGAAATAAAACTGGAACACATAACACAGCAGTTCATCAGATCAGAAGACGGACAATGGCTGTCTGTGTACGAAGTACCAACCCCAATTGACCCAGTTAATCATTTTCATATTCTAAAGGTCCAATGGTAAAACCCCACCTACCCAATTTCCCAATGCAAAATGCGGAACCGAAAACCCGGGAATCTAACACAATAATCAAATGCTTAAAAAGAAGAAAGACGATAGACGTGAAAAGTTCATACCTCGGGTTCGCTGCAAAGCAACGCCACCATTCACAATAATCGCCGACGTCCGAATGCATCTGCGATTACTTCAAAGGTCGGTTAATTAATTCTACACGTTCGTGGAAACGGAAACAAACCCAAATACTCTGCACCGGCGAAAACACACGAGAAAAAAAAAGAAGAAATACTTTAAACGAAGAAAGGGCATCATCCAGCTCTCGCTCGCAGCAGGATGTAACCAGCGAGCGAACGGGCTGGGAATTGAGAGAGAGACAGAGACAGAGAGAGAGGAAAGTGCGCACGAATTATTGAATTAAGCCGGCGCACAGAGCCTTATAAATAGAATCATTAACCCAGACCTCGAGATCTGGTTGCAAAGATGATACCGCACGAGCGACAAACACGAGCGGCGCGGCCTGGCCCGGGAAACAAGACACTACTATTTTCTGCTTCCCTCTTTTTTCTTTCTTTTCTCTCTCTCTCTCTGCCAAATCCCTCCCACCGGTCTCTGCAATGCTCTCTCTCCTTTGATCCATAAAAACGGAAAACGAAAGCTTTTCTTTTTCTCAATTCAAAAAAAAAATCCAGAACAAACAAATGTTTAGTCAAGATCTTCATTGTCAACTAGTATAATAACACGAGTAACAAACCCTACTTACCAAAAAAGAAAAGAAGCACAGAATTGCGACCCAGATAAGAAAAAAAAAAAAAAAACTCACTTTTATCCCACCCTATTTCCAGAATGAATGTTTTTATGAAGAAAATAAGATTGAAAGGAAGTGTCCAAATTTAGAAATTGGCTGATAATATCCATTATTCCAGTGATACGCTTTTTTAAGTGATCAACTCCGAGAGAGAGAGAGAGAGAGAGAGAGCCCTGCTCCTCCCGACTTTCCACAATGCATTAATGGTCCCATTTTTGAAATGCAGCAGAGAAGGGAAAGGGTGCAGGAGAGAGTCGGAGGAGGACAGGCTGTGAAGCAGAGAGAAGGAAGAGGAGGAGGAGGAGTGCGTAGGTTTAGCTGTAAGAGGGCTACCTAGTGAAAGCGATGGCTCCTTAATAGTCTGAGATCCGGTTGAATTAGGCTATTCAAAACGGACACTTGTCTACCCTACCTAGCGTTGTTTCTCTTTTCTCTCTGCTCTGCTCTGGTAGTATTATTACTTTACGCCTATGGTTGTCTCCAGCTAAAGTACCTGGGGTTTCGCGTTGCTGTCGATTTCTGCAATTAAAGTTTAAACCCAACTCCTGGCAGGCTTCTCAGTGCAGGCGTTCCGGTCTTATGGGATTCTGTTCCGGTAATCCCCAAAAGTGGACAAGAAACAGAGCAGTCGAATAAGGCAAAATCTCATTCTTTGGAGCTCCGGCAACCCCAATCTCAGCCTAAATCACCCATTCGCGGCTCAGGACAGCGAAGAAACAAGAAAGAATAGATTAGCTGAAGAAGGTCGGCGTTCAAATTCAAAGTTCCAACTTCCAACAGTCCCAAAGTCAAATCGTTGATTTGCGATTGTCCATTTCCGACTTTTTCTCCGCGACTGCTCCAACTTCAAGCCTCCAACATCAACTCAACCAACACTCAGGCTGGCCTGTGCTTGTCTGTTTTGACTCCTGTCCCTTCTGGTTTCTAGGATTTTTGGCAAGTACTCAATAATCAGTGATTTGTTTGGGGAGGAGGGAACAGGCGAACAGGTGCTCCGCCGCCGCCTGACTTTGCAGTTGCAGTGTTATCTTGGGCCGTGGGACTCCAGAACCGGTTCAGGTTGGTCCAACCGTTTGCTCGTTTAGGTTACCGGTGCGATGATTCAGCTTGTGCATACAAGTAATTAAGTATGCGTATGCGATACGATACATACAGTTGTATTTTTTAAATTTCCTTTTCCTTATTCTTTTTTTCGGAAACATTGCATTGGTTAATCATAAAGTGGTATGATATCAACAGCTGAAAAGCATTCGAAGTCAAAAGTCAACTATATAGAAGGAATAAAAAAAATCTACTTGGACCGGAATCTGTCAGTTTGGCATTTTTTCTTCTTTTCACTTTCTTGGTTTAATACATACTCTTTTTTTGGGTAACCGTATTACATATATTTAAATAATATAGTAACATGTGCATTCTTTGGCGAAGTAAGGATTACAAATCATGTCTGAACCGTACAGACATTAGAGAAGCCAAAAACTTAAAGATATTATTTTTGGGACGCCCTACAAATTATGGTTAAGGGGGTTATCAATCCACCTGATAAAAATGGTATTTTTAGATTTTATTATATATTTTTAAGGTATCCCTTAGATTTGGTGGATCTTCTTATTGTATATAATAATACAAGTATACAGCTTAATTCATCTATGAGAAAAATTATTCCTACTAAATTTGTGGCATATAATTTGACAGTATATACAAAAGTTTAAGAGGCCTGGGGTTTTGAACCCTAAAAGCTAATGATTTTTCATGTTTCATGCAGTTGACTTACTTCAAGATTTCATTAAATTCTTTAATTTAAACTTTGTCAATCTCAAGTAAGAAAATGGAAAGTCATATGGAAGAAATAAAGCCTTCTTATGATTTGATGTTGCTTGTTAATTTGAAGCAAATTAGAAGACACGTGTAAGTAGTACAATATTTTAGGTATTTATGCTTAGGTTATTAGGCCAACTAATAATTTCATTTATGTATTGACATTATTGTCAATAGGTGCACCATAGAGGTTAAGGTAGGTCATCAAGCTAATTAAGTCAGTTTATTTTGAATTAATTAAATATATATATATATGTACAAAAGAATAAAAAGAATTTTATATATATATTTATATATATATATATATTTTATATGGTTGGGCTTGGATCTGCCTGTCATCTTAAAACTCAAATTTTGACCTTGACTACTAGTCTTATTAATCCAATTAATGTCATTTCATTTGGCTTTAAATACATGAAAATTAATGGCTCTAGCTACTTCACTTTCCAAATCATCTAGGTTTGATAATTCCATCATGTTCTCTCTAGCTAACTTAACTGCTTGGAGACTCGGACCATAAGTCTTAGTCCTCATTAATTAAATTTTTTCTTCGATCTCTTTTACTGTAAGTAGCAGTGGTCTTAACTGTCATGGCTAGCTGATGAGTCCAGTAGTTCCACCTATATATATATATATATATATATTAAAGTTCCACTAGACAATTAAGAATCTCACTTGTCACGTAAATGGGGGAGTGGGGAAATCAAACTAGTAGTATATCTACTGTCATTGTTATTTCATGAGATTCAAAATACTCATATAATAACAAGGAAAAACAAAAATATAATATTTAATAAGAGAGAAAAATCTAAGATGGGGGACCGGTGTATCTTTAAGATGTAAGAAGACAATAAGACAATAAGACAATAAGACATAATTAATTATTATGTGCTTGCCAGAGATGTAAAAGAGAAACCAGTACTAGCCCCCATATATATATATGAAATCATTTTATTAATTAAATTTTCTTATCCAACTCGTTCATGCCTAGCTTGCCTAAGAGTGGAATGAGTTGTGTCTTGCATTGCATTAATGGTCAATGAGATTGGTGGGTTCGATCGATTTCTTTTAAAAAAGGGGTACGTCTTAGTTTTGGGACTGATCAAGTCATGTTTGACGTATATTCGATCTCATGAAAAATCTAGGGCTAATTGAAACTTACAACACATTCTAAAGCCCAAAATTTCAATTTCTTGCTTCAGCTGCTAGCCCACATTTTAATCACAGAAACCATTCTGAGAATAATCTCAAACAAGCCTCAATAAACTGAAATTGTTTGAATTCCATACATTTGACAAAGACCATATATGAAGAGTAGGAACATATATAACAAATTAAGAAGGATTAAGTAGCTAGCCATTACTCACCTAGATACGACGTACAGCATGCAGCACCAAGAAGACGCTCGATCTGGAATTTTGGATTTCGAAGATGGAAGAAGAAATTAAGTTGTGATGATCGATCAGTTGTAATTTGTAAAGCTACGACGACTATATATCCTCCGAGACTGGAGTTCTTCTCTACGATCGATGATAGAAGAAGAAGAAGAAGGACCGATCGACGATAGTACAGCTAGCAGATGTGTGTTCACTAGTGTTTGTACATATATATCACTACTCCACGTCTCCACCTCCACGAAGAGAGAGAGAGAGAGAGAGAGACAAGTTTACGATCGATGCAGGTGGTCCAGATCGAAATGGCGAAGCTAGCTCAGATGTCAATTATCAAGTTCATGCAGCTAGCAGAGACGACTATATATATATATATACATATAATTAAGGAGTAAGCAGGTGGGTGGTCCAAGCTAAATAGGCTCAACTTGTTCTGTCTTGTATGTTTAAGTAATTAAGTAGTACCGTATATAAGTTAAGCTTGAATTAGAAAACGTAAAGTTGAGAGAGAGAGAGAGAGAGAGAAGTTGATCAGACACAAAGAAAGACAAAGACGCTGGACATATGATCATCAGAGCATCAAATTGGGTCTTGCTGGTTGAAGGCAGCAGGGAGCATATCTCCGCTGGATCTTCTCTCGAATTCCTCGCGAGCGAGGAATGCCTAAATTAAGGTGCAATAACTCGATCGTTCTTAATTTAAAATTAAGAAGAGAGAATGAATGATATATATGTACATATGTATACTTAAAACGTACTATGTTGTATCCAGTAATTCTTTATATACTAATAGCATAGCAGTTCCTTATGATCAAAACGATCGATATGTTTGGACATTGAACCGACCTCTTCTATATAAGCTGCTCTCTCCAGCAGGTCCAGGTCCAGGTCCAGGGGTCCAGGGGAGCCTTATGTATAATCATTAGTCATGCATGAGTCCCCCTGCTGCAGGCTTCCAGATATCTAAGGCACCTGCGTCGGCCAAGGAGTGATGGGCGTAACACCCACAACTCATTTCCCAACGTGCGTCGTCTCTGTAATAAAGAAGAAGTAGTGATTCATCAAAAATATACGCAATATATGCATGACACACATATATATATATATATTAATGTCAATCTAGTTTTATTAGAGTGAGCCCTACAAATTACTCAACGTAACCGGCCTCTGTTTGATCACAATGAGAAGCAAAGCTGGTTTTACTTTTGACCTTGATCGATCGAGAATTATGTATATACACAGATCGAGATTAGATTAGATTATATATAGGATATGGATGTCAATATATGTCACAACCTTGACCATTGAAGTCAATATATATAAGATCTTTAATTTCTCTAGTAGAAAGGGGTTTAGGGTTAATTAAGTTGGTTTGATGGTAACAATGGAATAGTAGTAATGTGCGCATTATATGTGCGTGCATGAGTGGTTTGCATTAAGCAGTTTGATTTGATTGAGAGGCATGCATTTTCCTTCTAGAGCCACACAATTATATATATATGGCATTATTATTATTATTATTATTATTATGGTTCATGGGCATGCAATGCAATGCAGGCAGCATTTGTTTATAAGTGCAGTGCCGGTGTACGTGGTGTGCCTTGGGAGTTGAGAGACCTAATTAATTAAATTAAATTAAAAGGTCTCCCATGAGAAATAACTTAATTAATTAATCGGTCACTTTATTGGTGTGTATATATATATAATTGGGTACATTCATTCATTCATTCATTGTGTCTCTGTCTGTTTTTCATTTGCTTCACCAAGCAGCACTGCAAACATGTCTAGGAGTTAATTACTCTGATGATCCTTTTACTTTTAATTTATTTTTTCATTTGAATTGCTTCAGTTACCAACCCATATATGCACATGGAATTTAGATTCAAGGTTGATCTTCTTACGACTTTCTCGGCCTTTTGACTTTGGAATGCACCATTTCCAAACCGATCGATCGATAAATGGTCTCATTTTCTGTACGTGGTCCTTCTTTCTCTCTTTCTTCCTTTCTATATATATATATATATATATATATATACTGTTCCTCGCTCCTTGCTGTGGAAGCCATAATATTCTTTGAAATTAATAGGAATCAAATCCATTTTGGTTGAGATTCTCCTCTGCCATAAGATACCACCATTTCTAATTTTATCTTTATTAGAGGTTGCTTAACTTAAAAGATGCTCCTAGTTAAACCATGATTAGACACTCTTACCACTTGGGAACAAATTCAAATTCAAATCTTGCTAGCTAGTTGCAGAGATGCCCATGGTTTACAAGGTGGTGGTACCTAAATATATTGTGGGCCTATTACCGAGCATCATTCATGGGGGCCAAAAAGGCTCAAATGCCAACATATGTATATATATACATATGGGACGGAGGTGAATTTAAGATTCCACGCTAAATCTTTGGTGCTAAACCCTAGAGATTTTACTACCTATGCTTATAGGGCATCTTCCTTGCATCAACTTAAAAGTGTTTTTAAATGATTTCTTATCAATAGCCCACACATGCTCTTTTTAGTTTTGTAGGCATTTGTGGGGGGAGGGGATAATGATGCCTTTTAATCCAACCAAGTCTAATATATATATATATATGCATTAATATTATCAATGGAGCATGTAGGCAGGTGAAGGTCATGCAAGTATTTTTTTAATCTCCCCTGAGTCCCTGACCCGAAAAATGAGGCATGCATTATCAACCTAAAAATGTATATATATGCATACTTTAATCTTTTATTATTTTAGAACAATATTTGATGTCATTGATTACGTATTATATCAAATGAGCTAATAGGTCATCCTTCCATCAAGTTTTTCTTTTTTTCATTCTCAATTCATGAAAGCTACTCGTTCAGTGTTGCATACACATCAAAGCTCTAACTTGATACATAACTGAATCATATATTAATCTCTCCATGTATAATATATATGTTTTATTTTTTTAAAATTTTTTTTAAATCATCAATCAATCCAATCCTAAGGATTGGAGGCTCATAGGTTCACTCGTCGAAAGGAGGATACATGGGGAAAAGACGATAGTTCGAGCATAAGACAAGATTCCTCAGTTTTATTGTCAGTACATAAGTGGTAGTAACTATTGTGATAGAAGCACATCCACTTTGTATAATAGCTTTTTTTTTTTTAATTTTTATAAAATAGTTAAGAATCATTAATTATAGTAACTAATAATGCAAAGCCCATTATGGTCTAGACTAAATAAGATTTGATAGAGAGCATGAGCATATATGTGGTGTTAAAGTTCACAGAACTTTTAACTTTAAGAACAAAATTAGGCTTATGTGTTTAGCAGTACTCAAAGAGGGTTTACCTTTACAGATTCCTTACCTGGAAATTAAAGAGGTTTTTATAGAAATTGAATTTATGATTAAGAATTCAGTAAATGATGTCTTGGTTAACACACATGCATGAGGTTTTTAAATTTCTACCATCCATCTCATCTACATTTAAGGCACCATTTGTTTGTGGCAAAAAAAAAAAAAAAAGGTGATAAAAAGTTTGAAAAATAATTTTTTTAATAAAATCTCAAAAGTATAATTTTTTTACTTCATGGGTGGAAAAACTAGCAAACAAATTCCTTTAAATTAAAGAAATTTATCTAGTGAAGTGATATCTTAGCTTTTCCACTCCATTTCTTTTTAAAACCCTGTAAAATAGGTGAGATTTTGTGAAAAATATTGAAAACAACAAAGTGGGATTCACATTTAACATTTTTTACAAAATCATTTCATTTTTTTTTAATTCTCCCTCACCCTATTACGTAAAAGGCCCACATGAAAAAAATATCTCTTTCAACTAGGTTAAGAGAAATTAAACCTGCAAGTTTTAGTTTTCTAAGTAAGATATGAAAAACAATAAAAGTTGTATTAAAACTTCAATCAAAATCAATCAAAGTATTTTGCTAAATATATTCAATAAATACATATTAGAAACCAAAACGAAGCAAAATTAGAAAAGTGTTTTAGATTTTGAAGAGAAAATTGATAACAATTATGGTGCGAATGTATTGACATTAAACTTCATTACTTGAATGTTGACTGCAACACTAGAAGGTTATGTGAAACAGTGAAAGTGGGGGTGGAAACATGAGTAGTTCCGAAACAATGAGTGATCACCAAGCATTCGGTAGTTGGGGAACAGATCACTGCACCAAATTAAAACAGGATGGGACAAATCAGGACAGACATGAGGAGATCAGAAGGTATGTATGTTGTATGTATGTTTAATCAATCAAGTTGAAACAAGTAATAGGAATTGAAGAGAAAAAAATAAAGAAAATTCATGCATGCGTCGTGTTCAGTACATGTTGATGAGTTTTCATAGCTAGCTAGCTCCTAGCTGGGTTTTTCTTTCCTCATTTGTCTATTTATAACATATAGATAATATATAGATATAAGAAATGGTAGGTCAGGCTGGACTGTCAGTTCGCTCGAAGGGTTTGGTTCGCCTCTCCGTTGTCCTTCTTACCACCGGCTAATCCCTCGCTAGTGTTGGTGGTGGGGTTGTTTGGAAGTAAGGTTGGCTTCTCACTTTGCTCCCCTTCCGCGCCGTTTGGGGGGGTAGTTGGCGGTGGCGCTCTCGGTTCTCGTGCTCCTCGTGCTTGCCCCTCCTTCGTCTCGGGTCTCGTCCTGTGTGCCCTCCTCGTTTTGTGGATTAATGTGGTGCCCTCTCTCTGGTGGGCCTGTGCGAGTTCGTGGGGCCCATCAAGGTTTTGCGTCCCGGCCCATTTTGCATCATTCTAATTGGTGAGTTTGGCTTTCGGGGGGATTCTTTTGCTCGGGAGGTTTCGTGTCCTAATGGATCGGATTCTGGGCGTTGGTTTGTGCCTTGGCTGTTCTGTGGACATTCAAACTTTGTTTGGGATGTAGTGATTCTAGCATCTCGCCTCCAGAGTATTTCCTTTTGTCATGTTAAAAGGGAGTGTAATGCTATTGCAGACTTCCTTGCTGGTCAGGCTGTGTCCGTTGCGTGCCGGACTCTTTGGCCTATTTTAGATCCTAGGTTTCTTGATTTGTGTAATTTTGATGCCTTGCGTGGGTCGCGCGTTAATATATAGACCTCTTTCTACAAAAAAAAAATAAAAAAAAATGGTAGGTCAGTCAGGTCATATATATACTGGTTAATTATCATGTTCCTGCATGTCGTCCTATATATCTTTTTAATCCTCGATCGTACGTGGGAATTGATCGAGCTTGCAGCCAGTAAGCATTAGTATTACTATGCATGCCTGTAAATAAATTGATGATGAAATAATTAATTAGAAGCATTTCTACTCTTGATGTACTTGCTGCTGTCAACTCAAATGAATATCCCATTTTATTCAAATAGAAGCATTTCTACTCTTGATGTACTTGCTGCTGTCAACTCAAATGAATATCCCATTTTATTCAAAGATCTGTATTACTTCACATATATTATTAATGGAAGTAATCACGTACTATATATCTTCAGCATTAATAGGTAGGTAGGTAGGTAGGTAGGTAGGTAGGTAAGGAATATATAATATCACTCACAAGCACAATTCACAATTCACAATTCACAATTCACAAATCAATCTGCACTTTCTCATGTGGATGATCGATGAAAAATGACAAAAATCATTATAATCAGAGATTGAGTACTACGTGAGTCCTTCTGTACCTTCCTAATTCACTCCAATGACTAAGGATTAGCGTTCCAACTTCCAACCACTTACTTACTTTTATTCTCTCTCTCTCTAGCTATATATATATATATATATGATGGAAATGATATATATAGGAAAGTTATTTTAATATAGATTTTAAATATTCTGCTTGATGAGGAACCACCTTCTTCACTTACTGATATGATGTTCACTTACTGATATATGATTTAGAGCATAGGATCCATTTCTCAATCCATATATTTAATGGGACCAAAAATTATGACAATATTACCTATTTTTTTTCCTAGTCAAGACTCAAGAGAACTTCTACACATAAGAGGTCTAAGGAATTATTTATATATTCCACAAGGAAAATAATATTATTATTTTAATAAATATCATAAAATGCCATGATTGATGAGGAATTTTTTTATGGGTGGGGGAAGTAGAAAGTGGTCAGGAGTTAATTAAAAGCATATGATCCCATTTCTCCAATCCATCAATGAGATAATATTGTTATCTTGTTTGATATATATATATATATATATATATATATATTCCATGTCGTTTCTTATTTCAGTTAAAAATGGGTAGATGCAAAGTGCAAAAAGGTAATTAAGTTTTGGAGCAAGATTAATCTCTCAAATAATTCTCAATTCATAACATCTGATATATTATTCAATTTGGAGTTAAAAGCATAGGATCCAATGGCTTTTTAACTTCTCTTGTTTTGAATCGGATCACCGGCCCCTTTCTACTAGAGCACCTAAAGGGGGACTCTAATGTTCATGTTAATTTTAACCATTCTTTTTGTAATTTATTATGTATCAGAATTAATTTTGAATAAATATAATAATTTAGTTAGAAAATGGCAATCGATTAAATCAAAACTCCACTAGTGATCCAACTCAAACAACTCCCGAAAGGCTTTGGTTGGATATATATAGAGATATAAGACACCAAAAGCAAGGTGAAAAGCCATAAAGGAATCAAACTTAAAAAAAAAGAGGAGAAAACTGGGATCAACAGTAACGCATGGATCGAGGTGTTCAACAATCAACATGAAATATTTTCAGAAAGGTTAACAACTCTCTTACTTAGTTAACTGATAATAGATGTTCATTTTCAGAGGGTTAATGACAATTATATCCATATATATAGTAGTTAAAAATATTTTGAGACTATAAAAAAGGAAAATAAGAAATTGAGCAACAAAACGTACCACCACTTTACTGCATAAGTTATTAGAAAGGAGCTAGTGATTATTTGGCACCTTTGCCGATAAGGTAAGAAGGAACATGAGTGTTATATATTATTCAACTAAGACAGGGTTAAGTGTATTTGATCAACTTAAAAAGGAAGTAATGGTTATTTACCCAATTATTTTTAGAATTGAAGACGATAAAGAAAAACCCTATTTAAACGGAACTCCTCTCAAAACTCCACTCTCTTTGTGTTTCAAATATTATTGTGTATCTTGTAATTTTAGTAGTTTATTTATTGTAGTCTACTAAACTTACAAAATATATAAAATAATATTGATAATAGCGTAGAAGATTACAATGACAGAGCGATCTAGGATAGGATTTCAAAATAAGAGATGAATCTAGATTAGAAGATTACAATAAGTAGACTAGCTAGGGTACCAGCAACATTACAAGATATACTCAATAGTATCCGATAACACTTAGCTAAAGAGTGTTCTCGATCCCCTTTTTCATCTCAAGGTGAAACCATTATACAGGCTGCATTGCATTGCTGTTGAAGACCTGAGAGGAGAGACGAGAAAAAGAAAAGAAAAGAAAAGAAAAGACGAGAAAGAAAAAAAGAACACACTATCTGAATGCAACCTGAAATTCTATACCTTCCAACTACCACTTCCCCATTTTGCATTGGGTTTGGGCTTTTTTTTCTTCTTCTTTTTGGGGTCTCTGAGGACTTAACTGTAGTACCAATGGGCTGGGCCTCTGGCATGAAGTCCAAACTGTAGAGCCTTATCCCAAGTCCATAATCCAAATCGTGCGGATCATGTCCACCGTAGATTTCTTACCCCCGATAAAAAAGGGGGAGGTGGGGTCCATCGTGTAAGGTCAAAGTTTGGTTCCAATCCGGCGGTTGTAGCATGGCAGAAGCCGATACACGATGATACCGGCATTATCTACAGTTGTATCGGGTTCACCATACCTATCCGATTCCGAAGGTGCTGGGCAACTTTACAAAACAAAAGAGATGCCTTGCGTAGTTTGCAAGACTTCACTTTTAAGTTTTTAACCTAGACAGCAACTATAAACCCGAAAGAGAAAGAGAAAGAGAAAGAGAAAGAGAAAGAGAGCAAGAGCAAGAGAGAGAGGTTCGTTCTCACAATACCATTAGCTGCTCAGGTTTGCGGTTTCCTCCAAAGGAACGGAAAATCTGGTATCCGGATAAATTAATCACTTTTGCAGGTACAGCATCCCCCGCTCTTCGATTTTATTTCGTGGATCTGTTTAGATCTTCACTCCGTTGCTTCCTTTTCTTTCTCATCGGTTGTTACGCTGTTTATCTTTTTGTTTGCGCCCCCCAGTCGCCTTTTTTTTTTTTTTAACAGTATTTTTGGATATGCATCTCTTAGATCATCGCATCATCGTTCCTTTATAGTTTTCTTATCTTTTGGATCAAAATATTAGGTCACTAGGATAGAGTACGAGTTCCCGTCCCAATAACTAGCTGTGTAAGGATGGGATTATTAGAGGAATACCCTGATTAAGTTGTCAACAAACACCGAATGATGATGAGTTTACTGGGTAGGTCGCAGTAGAATTAATTTGAAGCAACAAAGATAATAATGCTACAATCCAACCAAACCCCCAAAAAAAAAAAAAATTGTGAAAGTGGAAAGATGGTACAATTCTTTTTGATGGTAAACAATCAGGGTTACTTGCTGGCTGATTACGATCGGTCTCGATATGCAGCATAGGTACTCATAGATGTTACAACCTGGCAATATAAGGGATTAATTCACTTGGTTAAATGACAAATAAAGGGAACAAAACTATAAGATAAGAATTTCTCAACTATTTTTAAATAAGTAAAATAGGGTTTGGGTATTAAGTTGGTGTAAGTTTGGGGATTCGGTTTGTAATTGGAGTTCAGAAATAACTAATGAGGATGCATTCTGTGCTGAGAAATCTCTGCACTTGATGCATGCTAAACTTAGTGGTCGATATCTATAGTTGTTTAGAGGTTGACCATTAGCATATCACCTCTGGGACATAGTTGTCACTGGACCTAGGCAAACCAAGGCATTAGAGAGGGCTAGATATGAGACACCACGGGGAATAGCAAGGTTACCTAGCCCCTCACCTAGATGACATGGTGCTGCCTAGCTGACGCCTTGAGAACTATGCTTTAGGATTTTGAGCAGGAGTACTGTTTCTGCGTTTAGTAAAATTTAAGAAACAATAAAGTCCACTGAGCTGATCGTTTGTGGATTTTATTATCTTAAATAAATGAAATGTTCACTTCTTGAAGTCGACTTGGTAAATCATAGTAAACAAGTAGATAGTTGATTTTTATCTTTCATAAACAGATGTTACCATCTCAAGTCCACTGAGGAGATCATTTCTTTGAGCCCTTCTTGGTTCTTTTCATCTAAAAGGTATTTTGATTGAAGTAGGTTTAGTAATTGACTTGTAGTGAATTATAGATTATGCAATAAATTGTAGTGTTGGTTACAGGGGGATATGAAGAAGTGAGTTATAGTTCTCCACCCCCCCCCCTTCATTGGTATGTCAGCTAAAATTATTCAAATCCTTAAGATTCATTCCATACTTCCAGTGAAATGGGTTCAAATGTCAACTCATTTCCCTAATTTCACCTAATATCAGTAATGAAGGATGAAAAATCCAGTTCCTGTCTTGGCCAAATCACTAATGTACAAGGTGTGCAGTGAGGGAAGATGGTGGAAGCAGAATTTTAATTTGTTCTAGATCCCATTTTTTTGCTAGGAATCTAAAGCTTATGATCAGTATTGGGGGGGGGGGGGAGGGAACATATAGAGTTGGGAGCAGACATATAATACCTCCAGAGCAATTGTGAGAATTAGGCCTTGTATCAAGTTTGAACTTGAATAGAGCTGATTGGAGGGCAAGGATTGATGTTGCCAACTCCATTTTATTGATGTAAGGTTCTGATGCAGTTGAGATTGTTCAATCAGCTCAATTGTGCCTAAATTTTTTTTACTTTTGCCTGTTGTTCGTTTATAGACCTTAAGCTTCTTGCCTTTTGGTTTATTAATATGATGGACCTTATTTATAAGCCATAAATTCGGGATAATTTAGTGCATGGGATCAGTAGTTAAATTGAGTGTTTAAGTTCGATTAGAATATTTGAGTTTATTTATTTTAGGGACATCTCTGAATTAAGCCAATGTAATTGGGGTGTCTAAGCGTGTAATCTTTTATTTTATTCATTCTTTTAGAGCAATTCGGAGTCATTCTTTTACAGGTTTAGCTAGAAATTTTATTTAGTTTTTTATATGTAATACATAATCAACTAGAGATGAATTAAGTAAACATATTAACATTTTTCTATGAGTTTTGGTGCTGTTGAGAAATACATACGGGATTGACTTCTCCAACCTGGTCTCTTTTCTCTTTTTCCTCCAAATAAGATTTGATCTATTTCTATTTTCTAAGTTGTACTCTAATAAGTTCCCTCTTGTCATATGTCTGCATCACTTCTTGTTACTTCATGTTTTCTCCCCTTTTTCTTTATTGGAGAGTTCTCCACCATCGTTACTCTTTTTCTGATTTGGAAACTCAAATCAAAGGCCTACAAATCACGTGCCTTATACTTCAGTGATGATAAATACATTGTAATCAAGAAAAATCAACCGGTTCAGACCTGGACTTGGCAGTTGTGGCCTGATATCTCAAGTGTAGGTCTAGGACTTGCTTGAGGCCTAGGTCCACAAAGTCCTCCATTAGTTAGGGGTTTTATCCAATATTGCGGTTCAATAACATCTGCTTTGTATTGAGGTACACATTGCTGCTTCCTGCAAGTTTCATCCCATTATGTCAATGCCCATTGCATTTTAAAAGTTGTATAGGTTTCATGCTTGTGAACTTTAGATGTTGCAGCCTTCAAAATGACTGTAATAGAAAGCAGATTTTTATTTTATTGGTGCTTCATGGTAGATTTTCTTTTGGTCCTTGCGTTAGTGGTCCTTGTATCCTTCCGACTTTATGTTTTCATGTAGAATATTCTCACTAGTTTCTTTATCATGGGGAGCATCGTACTTGAAATACCTAAGGGCTAGGATGCTAGTGCACCCACCATTGTATTTTGTCTTTCCACTATTTTCACAGCATCTGCAAGATGGCTTCGTCATTTAAGTTCCAGGATTAAATTTCCAAAATCTCTATCGGTGAGTTGTTCTTGGTATAACCAATTTTTGTGATTTCGACATGCAGTTGCTGGCATTGACTATTACTTTAATTCAACTTATAACTGTTTCCAACTTGATCTTTAGTTAATGGTATTAGAAGTTGGAATCGAATGGTGATTTCTTGTGTCAATATAAATAGCATTTAATTGATGTGGTAGTGGAGTTTGTGTTTGTTAGAGATGCGATGCTTCATAACTGTTAACTATTTTTAATATTGTGTTGAGTGTTATTGGTTTGTGTATAGAATTACTCTCTCTAGTTTTATTACGATTACAAAAGTGTTGGCGCATATCACTTTATATTCTTCAGAGAATTGATTTGCTTATTAATTCTTTTGCTTTCTTTATTGCTATGAATTCTTGGTGCCAGCAGTGAACTGATGGCTGATGCAGTGGAATACCGCTGTTTTATTGGGGGCCTGTCGTGGTCAACATCTGACAGAAGTCTTAAAAATGCATTTGAGAAGTTTGGCAGTCTTGTTGAAGCTAAGGTAATGATAGTAGATACTCTTAAAGGTGTCTTTTTCCTTATAAGAGTACTATGACTGTGGTCCAACACTTCCCTTTGCGTTAGTGTTATTGTTGTTTTGGTCTTGGAGGTATTAGTTATGGGGAAGATTCATCAGATCAATGGTTTTTCTTGAATGGGGTGCTGTCTAAATCATGTCTGTTGACAGGCAGAGTTAGAACCTCTGGCTCTGGATATCTGATCTAATGAGGTGGTTTCCCTCTCCTTGATCTTGCTTCGTTGGTCTTCAGTGGTCACTACAACCTCTTTTTCCTTCTCTTACTCTCGTTTCTTGGCTGACTCTGTGGTCACCCATTTGGTGTGGAGTTTCATTCTGTATCCTTCAGGAGACATCGAGCTTTCATGGAGTTCTTGAATTTTAGTTTACAGGTTTCATGGTTACTAGGTGATTTGTTCAGTAAGAGACTAAACCTGCGTGCTGAGAGAGAGACAGTGATCACTTCTTGTGCCAGTGTGGTAAAACTGTTACCATTTATTGTTCATGGAGACTGTTTCCCAGGATCACAAAATTGGGTTGTTCTCCTACTATCAGTGGCTTTATCTTGAGTGAAATAATGCGTGGAACAAGTTTTGGGTTAAAGAGGAAAATGTGGCTTTTATTCCATAATGTTGTAAAGGTGGTGGTTCACTGTTTGGTGTGGGTATGGGCGATGGAAGCTTCCATCTCTCTAAATAATTTCGTCTACACTATTTGCTTCTTTGGCTTTATGCAGGTAGTTCTGGATAAGTTCTCTGGCCGTTCTCGTGGATTTGGGTTTGTCACCTTTGATGACAAGAAAGCAATGGAAGAGGCCATTGAGGAAATGAATGGTATGGATTTGGATGGTAGGGCTATTACTGTTGATAAAGCTCAGCCTCATCAAGGCTCTGGTAGAGACCGTGATGGTGATCGTGATCGTGATTATGACCGTGGCCGAGACCGTGGCAGAGACCGTGACTATGGGGGCGGACGGGGATCCAATTCTGGAGACTGCTTTAAATGTGGCAAGCCTGGGCATTTTGCTAGGGAGTGTCCATCTGGTGATGGGGCTAGAGGTAGCAGCAGGTATGGGGGAAGGGATGACAAATATGGTGGTAGTGGTGGTGGTGGTGGTGGCGCTATGGTCCTGATCGTAATGGGGATCGTTATAGTGGACGCAGCAGCAGGGATGGTGGCAGTCGTGGGAGTTCGGGAAGCGACCGATATAATCGTGATCGTTCTGGCCCATATGAGCGTCCCGGAGGTTTCCGGTCTTGAGAAATGACAACTTTGTGCTCTTTAAGGTGTGAAATATTTACCTGCCTTGTAATTATTGATGATCTCTGTGTGGTACTAATGGAAATAACTGTCATTTGCAGCTTAGGAGGCGGTAGAACTGCTGCTAAAGGTTGAAAGTATTCATTCTTGAAGGCCACAATAGGATGTCTTTTCTTCATGAATCTGCTCAGACAATCTAGCTAATCTCACTTTTGCAGTTTGAAACTTTGCAGGAATGTGTGGGGTAACTGTTTTGAGTTCTGTCAGATGCTCAGTACAATGTTTTGGTCAGATGGGGTCTTATGGTTGCTTGACATATGGAATTTGGTCTTGTACTCTTTGAATGCCATTATTGCTGCTGGATTCTGGATGGTTTTACGTGCATAGTTTATTGCAATTCTGGATTCTCAGTCTGGTGTGTGTGTGGATTGTGTCGAGATGGATGGTCATAACAGCTTGGTCTCTTCATCTATGGTTCTAAGAGTAATTTTTTGAGGCCGCTACTGTGGAGAATGTGCTTCTCATCTGAGTATATAGAGGTGATGCTAGAATAAGTAGAGTAAACTTTTCCGATTGGCTTACTTGCTCCAAGAGTCGGGAAACTTTTTGTTTTGTTTTTGTTTTTGTTTTTGTTTTTGTTTTTATTCTTAACAAAAAAAAATTTATTAGAACTAGGGTAACTTTTAATCTTGACACTACCAATTGAAAACCATTTTTTAATCATGTTGAGCTTTTGGCAGGCTACAATTTGACCTTTGTGGTCTTTTTGGATGCATGTTTGGATCCCTGTTGCAATCATGAGCTGCTGAGACACGTTTTGCATATTAAAATTGTGGTAGTAGCTTTTTGGGCAGCAGCAACACAATTTTAAGAATGAGCCTGATGTGGTCTCCAGCTTCGGTGCATTGATGGAAAGAGTCCTATTCCTCCTCGTAAACATGCTCCAGGTTACAAGACTTGCCGTAATGTTCCTGGTCTGGTTCTTTTGTTAGGCGGTGCTCTCCTTTTTTGTGGAGGTGGTTCGTTATCCCCGTTTTAAGGGCCTGCGTAAATTTCCTGGACTCTCTTCTCTTGCAAAGTTCTAGACCATTGGCTGTGTTCTGGTTAAAACCGTGTGGGAGTCCTAGTTGTTGCCCTTCCGTTCACCATGAGTGGGTGGATCCGTTCTGATTCTCGTTGAAAGGTACTTACCTTGTTCGTGTTACATTATGAAATGCCTCGGTTCTCTCTGTTTTGACTTGTGATGGAAGGCAAACAATTCCTTACGGTTGCTTGGCTGCCTTGCAATTTACTGGTTTGCTCTGGGAGGGAAAGTTTAGAAGCTGAGAACGTCTTCCTTCTGCTGGCTAACTTGTTCCCTTTATCAATCTTCTCAGCTGCTAGCACCATGATTTGTAGAGCATGCTATTGGTTTCTTGTTTGGTTTGCCTTTATTTGGAGTTTGTTTGTTCAATTTGTGGTTTCTGCTGGTAGACTTTGGGGTTTCCTCCCCCCTCTTCTAAAGTTACAGTGTTGCTAGCTATCCTGTTGCCGGGAAAACATCAGGATGTTTGATGTAAATTCGTGTTACTATATTAGGGGTTTTGGGGGGAATGAAGAAGCGTTGAAGGGTAAGTGTTGTCAACTACAAAGTTTGACGAGTTAATGAAGGGGGGGTTGTCAGTTTTGTGGGTTGTGATTAGGCTAGGTTGTGGTGGCCTTGGGCAACTTCAATTCCAATTCTTGGGGTCTTTTGCTGTCCTTGTTTTGTATGGTCGAATGTATGTATGCTTGGGTGGAGTGTTTTGATGATGGGATATACCTTAGGCAAAGAATGACATATGAGAACATGTCAAGTAGCTGTTGAATTCAAAGCTGTAGCAAGATATGATTTTCTATGTGTGCTAGCTGTAGCCGCCGGGTCAAGTTTTAAGCCCTAATGATTTTGGACGTACTGAAGTTTCCCAGTCAAGTGCAAGACACGGCTTTGAAAATTGGAGTGTAGTGGCTGGCTGGCTGGCTGATAGTAGTGGTGGGTGTGTGTTATCTGTTAAATGATATGCGGGTATAGTTTTTCTTTGTGGTTAGAGATTTGTGGGGATAGTTAAAAAGACTTAAGAAATAGACCACTGGGGGTGTGGATCAAGTGCCTTAGCGCGCTCGCGCCGGCTTCAGTTGTAGCTTCTCCTGTTTCTCAGGGAATTCTTCACCATGAATTCTTTTCCGGGATAAATAACGCTTTGGAAAGGATGGGGGAATGCAAGTGGGATATGTTGTTGTGTTCCTCTCGCGTCTGGGTTTTAATTCTGTGCAACTTTTCGTGTTTTTTATTTTTAATCAGATCCAGAAAGTTAATCAATTATAGGTAAACTATCAAATAATATCAAAGCCAATACCAGAGGAAAGATGGACAATGATCAACTAAAAAAGAAGGAAGAAGAAAAAAAAAAAAAAAAAAAAAAAAAAAAAAGGCAAAACAAAACATATTTCTTTGGAGAGCGAAGTATGAAATATGTTTCAACAATTATGACAAAATACAACATTTCGTCCCCTAATTCTTGCTCATCTTCCAGATGCAACTTGCGATATTTAAAAAACAATGTATATTGGTTGAAGAAAATTAGTTATAGACTCGAGTTTATGTTAAAGGAAGATGCTTGGTGGACAAGTTGGTCTGGGTTGAAGTTTTGGGGAATATGTTCCGTGGTGAGGCTATCAACGTCCAACAGCCATTCTTATTGGATTTTATGGACGGTCTCAGATCCTGCTTTTGTCTCTACCTTGTTACGCTTCATGAACTTGTTGGGTTGGGTTTCCCCTCATGTGCAGGACTGCAGGACTGACCGGTCTGGTTAGTCAAACTGCTTCTCACACCTAAATTTAGAAATAAAAACATGCCATGACCGACCCTCGGCTAAGATTGTTTGCAGCATAAATACAATGTCAGAATAGATTTTACATTTATAAATGCACCAATGGAAACTTGGTTTTATGTTATAAGTTTTAACCAAACAAGGCATTGAAAACCAAGTAAGTGCATAACTAGGTTTCGTCGTCCTAATCAATTGGAGCAAGTCGCTTAACTAACACACCTGGGTAGCTTGGGACAAAGTGTACTGACTTATCCCTTGAAAGTAAAGATACGAAAATGGGAACAGGGACCCAGTGGTAATTATATTGCAAAATTTTCAGAGTTGTAATTATTCTTCCAACCAACTCATTGTTCATTGTTTCTTGTTTCCCCACAAGAGAAAGACAGATCGCTTATTAA
Organism: Hakea prostrata; assembly: GCF_041222555.1. Lineage (NCBI taxonomy): Eukaryota > Viridiplantae > Streptophyta > Magnoliopsida > Proteales > Proteaceae > Hakea > Hakea prostrata. The sequence continues at coordinate 11,096,574 of NC_142600.1, read as the reverse complement.
AGTATGACTCCCATGTCTGTCTCGATCATAATTTATTTGATGATGGACGATGAGTTGACTATTTCCATTTTTACTTACTTTGTGGGATGGAAGAGGAGGGGGACACCAGTTTATGGTAGGACCCCTCATCATCTTGATGATCAAATATATCTAATCTCAGGTCAGGAGTATATATATACATATATGATGGTCAGTAGGGCCGTGGGAGTCATTAATTTCATGTGATCCACTGGCAGATCTAGTCAAAAGGCTTAAACCAAATCCTACAATTACACTTAATTTAAATAGTCAACCAGATCGATCGTGATTAGCTTTGACTAAATTGAAAAAACTGGATCAGGCCAATTAGAGCTAGCCACTTAAGTTTGGATTCGTCATGATTGATTAAATTGATCTTTTCGGTGGATTTATATCTTAATTCGTACAGGGTTACAGGGTTACAGGGAGGAGGCATCAGGCATGGGGTTCCACTCACTTAAATGTGTGAGTCAATTTTCAGCCTAAATACCTAATTGGTTGATTAAAGGAAGAAAGCTAGCTAGGTAGATGATGATGATGATGATGACGTCAAGTTCAAGTTCAAGTTCAAGTTCCATGGGTGAATTTATTCCTACTTAGATTTTAGGATTCAGACAGATTATTAATTTCCCCACCCATTTTGTTGACTTGAACCCATGTCCACTGAGAAGATGCCACCGGAGCAATTTGACTTCCATGTCCCAAGCACATCAGGTCAGGTGGAGATCGATAAGAGTGGCCGGTTTAGTTGATTTGCTAGAGAAGATCAAATTTCAAACTAGTAGAGTAGCGTGGAAGCTTTTATATAGTCAATGAAGTTGCAGACAGACTTCAATGGGAACTGCCGTTTTCTGGATCGATCATATGTTATTGTTACGGGATGAAATAGAAATTCTTTTGGGGGTGGGGGACACTGCCGCACTGCCACACTGCCACACTGGGGGAAGGGGAAGAAGGGGAAGAAGGGGAAGAAGGGGGAAAAGACGAAATTTATAGAAATTCATATCTCAAGTGGAGTAGTGTCTGTAGACTCTGTACTGTAGTAGTGTTGTTTCATTAGATAAAAAAATCTTTAATTTTACTGTCACTGACCACCGACAGCCACATGGTCGGTCACCTTGACGTGTCAGCCCGCATTCAGGGGATCCTAGATTTCCATGGGAGTTTCTATTTCAGAAGTTCAGTAGTACTGGACTACTAGTACCTAGGTCAAATTTTTGTTTTTTGGTTTTTTGGGTAAACTGCAGTAGGTCAGGTCAATCTTTTTAGTTTTGGTTTTATTTTTTTTTGCAGTAGGTCAATCTTGGATGGTACGTAACAGGCAAGCAAGCAGAAATCCTTCAATATCACGAAACCCATATGAGTATTCTTCAATCTTCATGGGGTGCCCATCTCTTCTCTTCTTCTATATTTTGTCATCACCAGTGAACTTTCTGACGCATGTCTTCCAACTTGACTCTAATAATTCAAACGAAAGCTCTTCATTCATCCAAAGACAAACATGCTTAGCTGGTTTAGAGAAAGCTTCATCGATAACGGACATCTCTATTTAATTATTGTCGATCCCTTTAGAATGCTTGAACTGTCAGTACTGCAAGCTACGTATTTACATTCGTTGATCATCAACACTTACAATATATATTACTGTAACGAATTGCTTCTCCAAGGTATCTACATGGCACTGTAACCAAGTCACGTTAATTATCAGATAATCGAGGTAAATTTGATACATTTATTAAAATAGTTAGTTTCCGTTTCCAAGTTTACATGCAGGCCAGGCCAGGCCCAGCCCAGGCAGGGTAAAGATTGATTGGGATTGGTGTCATTCATCTCTCTTTTCCAAGTTAGTTACTTGTAATTTTCATTATTCATTTTCAATGAAGAGTTTGTTGATAGGACATGAATTGAATCAGGTGTAACTTATATCATCAGATTCATCACATCACAGATCGATGGGCACTTCTTCCAACGAACCTCTCACCTATTTCCTTTCCTACGTGATGATGGTATAGCAAAACTTTACAAATCTATCAATCAGACATTACAGTTAATTTTAGAAAATATTTTAGCTGAATATATAGTCTTTCCTAGAACAGCAAATATCTTTGAATTACAAGGGATGAGAAGTGGGGCTCATGATCTCTGCTAAGATAAAGACTTTCAAGGATGAGAAGTGGGGGCTCATAAGACACTAGCTTCCTCCGTCAAACCATGTTGTTGTAGGGTTTCTTCCGTTCCCAAAATTTTCGGATTAGAGAAAAGCGTATATCACTATTTCGTTTTGAGAATTACTTTTTTCATTTTTTAGCAAATAGCAGAAATAGCTAGATTTTGAATTTGAATAGCTTTAATAAGTATATAATGCAATAAGTGAAATGCGCCAACTCCCAACAGACAAGATAGATAGATAGTTGTTAGTGCGACCATCCTTTTCTCATTTTTTTCTTTGATTGAGATGGAAACCCTATTCATGATCCGAATAATCTCACCCAAAACAGAAAAAGGGAAATCACCGTCAGTAGAACAATGCACACGAGATCGATCATTAGATGGATTAATGACCTAAATCAGTGGCACTCTCTCTCTCTCTCTCTCTATATGGATGTATGGATCTCTCAAGAAAAGGGAAGCCCATTATCTCTTCCTTTCTCTTGTCAGCAGTAGTCAATTTTTTCTAAATCACGAATTGATAAAAACAAGTATTCAAAGGAGGAGTGGGGACTTGAGAGTTGACATACTACCATCATCACCGAACCCGGAGAAAATGGTAAACTTAGTGTAATCAACTAAAACTGCAGAGCATAAGCACCAGACATTTGTCATAATTTAAGGGGAAAAGGCAAGTGAGAAAAAGGAAAGGATCGTATAATCCACCAAGCGAGTGATATATTCCAGATTTCTAATGAAGGGGGGTCACATCATATTCTCCAGTACCATATATAGGAAGCAAAACGAGATGAAAAAATTTCGGAAATTAATTAAATCACAAATTCTTTTATTTTCTTTTCTTTTTTTTTTTTAAGTGAAAAATTGCCTTGTATCATCTCTTCTCTATACAAAAGGTTCTAAACATTGAAGTCTTAGAGTCTGTGTCAAGCTACGAATCATCATCTCCCTCCCACGTTGTTTCACACCACGAAAAATAGGATCAGTTGAAGAAAAAGAAAGAAGAAAAAAAACACTCAATTGAAACCCCAATGACTGAACCACTGACCTCCTGAAATCACGAGGAGGCAAGGTTAATGAAAACCCAACTGCAGGTTTTAAACATAAGCTTTCTAATCAAGTTACATCGAAAGGAATGAAGACTTCATTTACATTAGCCGTACGTCAATCCTGCACGTCCTCATGAGAAGAAGAAAGAAAGAGAGGAAAGCCAAAAAGATCACCTCTGCTTGTTGAAATCGCTCTTCATAGCTAGCTGTACAACATCTATCTTTTATGGTGACGGCTCTCTATGTAAGCCAAAGTCGTTGTGGTTCTTTGAAGGAGCAGAAGGTGGGATCGGCACCGATCTCGGCAAGAACCCTAAGAAGTAACCTGATGACTTGGATTTGACCTCAAACACATGAATGCTTCTTGAGGCATGGCATTGTAGTCCAACGAAGAAGATGCATAAGAAGAACAAAGACAGCAGGAGAATTACAAGCCTGCTTGTATAGAGACCCATTGGCCCCCCAAAAATAAGAAAAATAAGAAGAAAAAAACACACACAATAGAAATGAGCTGGGCGGGGGGGATTGGGGATTAATACAGATGATGGAGATGGAAATAAGAGAAGCAGTGAATGGGAAAATAAGAGAGTTGAGAGAGGAGGTGGAAATGAAGGGTAATTGGAGGAGAGATTAATAAATAAGAAGATAGGAAAGATAGGGGATCCGTGAGGAATGCTTGTTCCAGATGTGAGCTAGTAAGGAGAAAACGATGGGGGAAGGATGGAAACATGGAGAAACAAATGCCGTGTGGCCCGTGTCAATGTCATATATGTGTTAAAACTACAAGGCGAGGCGAGGCGAGGCGAGGGAGGGTGTGCATGGAAAGCTGCGTACTGGCTAGCTAGGAGTGGGTTAGAATTAAGGTGTTTGTTTAGTTAGATACATGGAATGGAATGTAGCCGTTCGAGGCCTTTGGGAAGCTGGAGACAGCCCAGCTCTGAGAGCTTTGAGAGGTTCTATATATATTATATAGAGAGAGAGAGAGAGAGAGAGATGATTGTATGAATCAATTAAGTTCATGTTCAAAGTTCAAATTAAGGGTATAATCGAGGATTCATGAAACAGCAGGAGACTGATACATATATATTATAAATATTAAATACTAAGATGAAACGGAATTAATGGAATGAAAAGAGAAGAGTGGGGTAGTACTACTAGTACCGAGAAAGGAGGAGGAAGAAAAAGAGGTATTATATATATAAATAAATATGTGATGTGAACCTCCCTTCCTCTCCTCACCCGTGGCTGTGAGTGGAGTCTGTGACAGTGTGACCTGTGAGCGAGGCATGGGGGGTTGGAGCCTTGGAGGGATCCGATATATCCATAGGAGAGAAAAGGGAACAGAATAGGAGCTAGGAAGGATTGATTGGTTGTCGATCGTCTCCCGTCCTTACTCTTCAGGTTAGGTTAGGTGACTGTCTGGAGTGGACCCACTGGTATGTCTTCTACCTGTGGCGTACTATGCAAATTTACATACATGTATCTCCTTCTCTTCTCTGCTCTTCAAGTCCCACACTCGCACCATGGAGAAAGATAAACCCCCTTTTCTCTGAATCCGGATCATCACCCTCGACGGGTACTCCCCGACGGGTTTTCCACCACAAAAAAGGTAGGCCCCACCACTGAAAATGTAAAAAAAAAAAAAAAAACCCTCCCATCACCACCCTGGCCTCCCCTGTATTTGGTGGTTTTAAGCGAGTCGCGGATCCGGACTCCTTTTCTCTCCCGGTCGGTCTGTCTGTTTGTTTGTGTGTGTCAAACGTACACACGGGGACAGACACATATGATGGAAACTGGAGAGGTGGAGCTGCTGGAGCAAGCAGAGCAGTTAGCCTAGGCCCTAGGATATAGCTTTTTTGGTAGATAGTTACTTCACTAAGAGGTTAAGGACAAAAGTAATTTCTTTCTTTGCCCCTGTTTGTGCAGGTGGAGCATCTGACATAAATAATATATACATACTGATACATAAAGTGCTGCTTCTGCTTGTACACAGAAAGGGAGGGAGGGAGGGAGGGATCAGGGTCCAGGGACGTGGGCTTAATGGCTTTGCAAATTGCAACCGAACAGGTAAGTCATGCCCATGCATGCAGTCTATAAATAAATGGTATGTCTTTAGCTTTCGCGTCTGTTCGTTTTCCGTAGACATATATCTCATACGTATGACTGAAAGATGCATGTATGTTAGATGGTTGAATTCATGGACGAGTCTTTATCCACGGGGTTAATTATATGTTGAATCTCTAGTGTAGCAGTACTCCCCTCATGAGTCATGAGTCTCATGAGTCTCATGAGTTTCATGACCCACCCCCAACAAATCAAAAGATTCTGTGGTACATGGCGATTGCCCAAGTCATAAAGAAGAGCTGCATGCCATGTCTAAGGTAGCCAGCAATTGTATATATATTTACTTTCCATTGAATATATCCCAATCAATCAGGAAGAGCTGTTTCACCCTAATGCCTGCCTGCCTGGATTGGCTTCCGCGTAATACAAGCTATGCTAGGCAGGGAGGGAGGGAGGGAGGGACCCGTAGTGTACGTTTTGGATAAGAGATGAGCTGTCATCTGTCCACAATGCATTAACACTTTAAAGGTGTAACCGTGTAAGTAATGTAATGCACGTCCAGTACTGTTTGACCAGACCATTTTCTGGCTCTCTCTCTCCCTTTTTCTGGAATATATTCTCATATAGTCATATATATATATATATATACTATTTCTACTTTCTCCAAGCGTCAGTTAGGAATTAGGATAGCCTGTAGGGTTGTCTCTGTTTTTTATGCCCGGGTTCATGCCCTCCTCATATTTATTTTTAAGTAAAATTAGAAATAGATAAACATATAGAACTGGTGAGTACTGGTGAGGTAGCGGGGAATGAATGGAGGGAGAGGACAGAGTTGTACTGTATGATATCCCATCAGAAGTTCGATCAGCTTCAAGCCTTCTGTTTTTGGTCAGTACGTAAAACCATCTGCATATGCCATAATTAATTAAATTCAGCAATTAAGTTCCCAACCTTAACCTTGGGTTGGATGGGTGGGTCTTCAATTGGTGCCAACGTTTCCCCCGGCCTATATTTATGCATCAAAATGCTGAAAATTAATTAATATGAACAACAGATCGAGGAGGCCCACATACCCATTGTAATTATTTAACGGATGGAAGCAATTCAACAGGTTAAAAATTGGGTAATCTCCAACTCCAACTCCAACTCCAAGGTTAGGCTAAAAATTGGGTAATCTCCAACTCCAACTCCAACTCCAAGGTTAGGCCATCAGACACAGATGACCAAAATCAAGATGGAAATTAATATTAATTGCAAAACAATAATAAGGTTCGGACTTAACTGATGAGTGCTTTTGGGCCTGGATATATTAACTATTAAGTAAGTCGATCTTGAGCCTAGCAAGTCTCATTCCCGGCAAAGATTTCCAAGCTTAATTGGATAATGGAGTAGAGATACTTCTAATTAAAATAGATTAATGCATTTACATACATCTACTTCACATGATGATCATGGAATATTAAAAAGAGATTTTTACCGGTAGCTCCTTTCTAGTGAGTGAGGCTGAAATCCAGCGGCGCACACACACTGAAAAACGATTTCACATTTAACCCCAGGAACGTACAATGAATCCTCATCTTTAATTGTTAAGAAAATCATACCTTATTGCAGCGAAAATATTTAAGAAATAAATTAAAGAATATGACACAATATTTTTATTTGGTTCAGTCATGTAAACCTACATTCAAGAATATGACAAACAGTATTACACTATCAAATATCAAAGAAAAGATTACAAATCTAGTTGCTACTCAACACAAACTCACGAGACATGGACCAAGAAAGAGATTAACCAAATCAGAACAACCACACATGATAATCGCATAATCACAATCTCTTCTTCAAGGCAAAACCGAGACCACCAATACCAGAAACTCATCCACGCCTTAGAAGTACCATAGCTTCACCAACACCATACTCAAACACCTCACGAAGTAGCAGCAGCAACCAAGCATCTCCAGCAGAGCTCCACAGCACAAGCTCACGCACCGCAGAGAGAACACGAGAGAAAGAAATGGAAGATATGAAACCCTAAGGCCTTTAAGAGATATATATACAAACCACAGAAAAGACCTAAATAACTTCACATATAAATACATAAGACCTACATATCCCATACAAATGTGAAATGACCCTAAAGCCCCTAACACGTAAGAACATTGATCTAGGATCCAAATAACAATTTTGAAGACCACGAACAATGAATCCTCATCGAAAACCATCGCATTTCAACTCACTTTCCTTCTTATTCACAGTGTGGATTCTCAATCAAATGACACCGATTCACAGTGCGGATTTCCCGTGCGACTAATTAACCCTCATTTTCTTAGCAATGAGATCGTCCATGATCATCTTCCTCTTGAATGACCCAACTGGGTTAACTGGTGGTCCAACAACTGTTCTTTCACCTTCATAAACTTGATAAATAATCGAACCATGGAAAATTATCAGTGAAGAAACAAGGGTTTGGGGATTCGACATGTCTGTAAAAGGAAACTTGTCATCTAGGGTTTTTGGCTGAGGTGAGTGATTTCTGGTAGGCAAGATGAAGGAAGGAAATGGGTGAAAGGTAGAGTGTGATCAGTGACAATTAGGGGGGGGGGGTAATTTGGTCATATGACTTTGTATAAAAGCATTATGGTCATTCTTTAACTATTTGAAATTCAAATTTAGTTAGTAGAATAAAGGCCAATCTGTTAAGTGTGATGAGATCCTTGAGGAGTAGCGGACTATAAATATATCATAAGGGTACCAACCAGAAAGAAATAGCATATATAGTTGGTTGGATAGCGCTTGAACACCATCAATGCACAACGATGAGATGAAGTATTCACAAAGCATCAATGCAACCCAAATACCGCACGATTGATGAAACTTAATTCCATCAGTTAGTTTGATCAATCACCACCTCATCATTAATGCTCTATATTAAAACTAAACTCCCTTAATTTACAGTCTTAAAAGCTCATGTAATCTCCCTTAATTTATAGTCTTAAAAGCTCATGAAGTATATATATATATATATATAGTCAAATATTTGAGTGGAAATCATTAGAAAGAAAAAAAAATAAAAAAAATTGGATATATAGGATGAATTGATCTTCTCAAACTTCAAACAACCGTGCCTGATTTTAATTTGATTCCTAGCAATGAATAATTAATTATGTAGCTAGGCAGGGTGGTTTGTTGTTCAGGGCCCTCTGGCCCTGCTTGTATGTATATATATACCACCAAACCCTAGCTAAAAATAATAAAACAGTAGAGGTTTTCGTTTTGACTTGTGGATTGTGGTCGATCGATCATAGTCCCAAGCTGTCTCGATCTGCTCTAATTAAACGACTAAAACGGGTGAGTTGTTTGACCGAGAAACAATGAGAAGAAAATTAGAGAGCATATGTGGAATTGTGGATCTCACTACTGGAATTAAAGCAATAAGCAAGTCGGACACGGATCCAAATCTACGCACCCTTCTTCACGTTGGAGTTGAAATGAATGTATAGGAAAGAAGGACAAGGTTGGTGGTCGATCCATCCTTTGTCTCTGTCTCTTCTTCTGATGACTATAGGACTCTATATATATATATATACATGTCTATGTGCGGGCGGGCGGGCCTAAGGTTAGGTCTGTCCTTGCGTTTGTGTTTGAACTTTGAAATTTAAATTAATCTGAAAGCGATTGCGTTGATATATCGCTACATCTGTGGGTTTGCGTGGACCGTGGACTTACTGACTGGTATCAATTCAGTCTTAATAAATTTGTGAATGATGAAGAAGAAAGCATCATTTTCTACTCATGGCTGGGGCCTGGGGGCCTGGGGGGCCGGGGATGTAAATTTCAAACTTACGTAAAGTCTAAGTTGGGTGTTTGCGTCTCACTCTCACTCTCACTCTCATGATCATAATTCATACTTCCGTCGTCGCGGCCCACGCCCTCCATGAATCCATGACGGTGACCCCACAACCAAAAACGTCTCCTCTCCATATTATGCATATATATATATATATATGCCAAACCAGGCTCTTCGATCTTAAATCTGGCCAACCAAACAGCCTAACTCCTCCTTTCCACCAAAATAAAAAAAAAATTTTTAAAAAAATGAAAAATTAGCTCCTCCTTCCTCACGGTGGTCTGTGGTGTATGTCACCGTCGACCATTGGCGTATAAGTGACTCTGTTGATTTATATTTGGAACTAATTAACTTTTGATCATTACTAATTTCTTAGTTAAAGGCTAGTTAGTCAAAGTTTGAGTGCACTTTAAAACTAAAACCCGAAACCGGACCCATTTCCGTTTTTTTTTTCTTTCCCACCGAGCTGGACCTGGACGGAGCAACAAAACGCACCGACCAAAACCATCTAAAAAATTTAATTAATTCTACTTGTTAATTAAGTTAAGAATTAGAGAATATTTGGACGGCTTTTTTTTCCTTTTATGCCGGCGGAAAGTTGACCGGTTCTTTCATTTAGGCCTTACTTAATTAATTAATTAATTAGATGATGAGGAGGAAGTCGTGGATTTGGAAGTATCTGTCGTCACGTATGTATGTACAATTTACTCTCTCTGTCTGTCTGGCTTTTGATGGTCAAACTAATCCTCCAAGACTCCCAAGTCCAGGACCCCACATTTGGTAATGTTTGTTTGTTTGTTACTTTGTTTGGTCAATTTTATCTACTTAATTAATTAATTAATTAGTTAGGTACATCCTAATATTTGGGTTTTTCGTTTCTTTTATGCCGGCGCTTGTTGACTGGTTATTCTTTGACCGAGTAGTGAGGGAGCCGTGGAAGTTAGGAAAATACAATACAAGGCTGAAGGCTGAAGGCTTCACTCAGTCAGGTAGGTAGTTGTAGTATCACGTAATTATTATTTTTTTTTTTTTTACAAATGCGCTTTTTTAAATATGGGGATAGGGATATTACATTTGCCGCCGGTAGAAGTTGAACCCATGACCTCTTCACTTAGAAGCAGGTTACTAACCATCCTACTACTCCTCCATTTGCACACAATTCTTTTTTCTCATGTCAATCATGCACTCATGTGTGTGTGGATTTCATCACTGACTCTTTTGTAGGCTAATTGTGTGCGGAAAAATGCTTGCTTATTCAACCTTGAATTAGGATCAAAACTCTTGTTAATGGGTCAATGGTTTGAGGCATCGTTCTTCGATTGATTTTTCTTTTCTGGTAACGAGATGATTCGTCGATCGATTAATACTTAGGACAGTTTAATTTAATCCTAGTATCCATATAATCTTGTGTTTATATTAGACTAGATATTTGCTACATTGATCAAAAAAATTAGATTAGATATTATTTAAAACTAGATTTTTATAGTGTGGTTATTTTTATTTTTTGTCTTTTCTTCAGAAGAAAATTTGTATTAGACCCTTTAGAACAAGACTTAGAGGTATTAAAACCAAATATAACAGAAAGAGAAATTTCTAGAATCTCTACAAAATGGTCTACAAATGTATTAATTGACCCACTAGTACAAATAAAATAAATCAACCGAAACTAAACTAGTCTAATGACTAAGAGAGCCCATTAAGAGCATGAATTGCAACCGTATAGAACAAATGTTGAATATCTCAAACATGAAATCATGTTGTCTCGGCCTCTAAATTTGGACAAAGAATCCCATGGTGCATTACAATGAATCTAAATTTATATATAATAAACATACTTCATTCTTCTAAGTGCTAAAATATACTTCTTTCCAACGTTTTCTTCTTATATTTATCATATAGATATTAATAATCTATTAAAAGTGGTTAATTCATGTTTTTTGGAATGAAAATATATGAATTATTCTTGCTTGCTACCTTTTTCTGTTTTTTGGGTGAACATTCTTGCTTGCTAGCTAGTTGCTACTTTTGATTTTCAACTAATTGAGTACACGCCGAAAGTAGTGCCATTTCTACTCTAATCTTTGACTTTCTCTCCCAAATCAAAAAGGAGAAAAAGGTAAATTGACTCACATCTTTCTCTCTTTCTCTCCTTCTCTCTTTTGGATAGGGTAGGGTCCTCTACTCCTCTCATAGGGTATGATGCGATCAACCAGCCAACGAAGACAAGCGACGATCAACCAACCTCACGCCCCATAAGGATTGAGGATTAATAAGGAGAGACGAGTCCCTCTCTCTCTCTTTCTCTCTCTCTCCCTCTCTCCCACTCTCCCACTACCCCTAAAATGAAAATCAGAAAATCTGTGAAATGCACACGAAGAGGTGAGAGATGCACGTACAGACGCACGCTCGTGCCTAAAGTTCCAAAAGTGGAGTCGAACGGTCTTGGTTGGTTGGAGAGAGGAGAGAGAAAGAGAGAGAAAGAGAGAGAAAGAAAGAGAAAGAAAGAAAAAGAGAGAAAAAGAGAGAAAAAGAGAGAGAAGAGAGGCCCCCACCACTCCACGTTTCCTTGTGACTTTATTACATTCCGTTTGTTTCTTTTTTTCCCTTTTGTTGCTTTAATTTCCTTCCACCCCCTGAAATTAGTATTAAAATAGTGGGCGAGTGACCGAAGCAAACAAACACATTGTTGACCAAAGACCCTTTCAAAACCAAATTTGAGTGTCGAAATACAACTTTGCCCTCACAGTCCACATGACATAACCGCAAGCAGAGCAGATCTAGATTCCTAATGTCTCCCTAATCTCCTTAATTTTTCTCACTGACGTCATTCGCTTTGACCGTCTTATCGCATCGCATCGGCTCCCCTCCCAACCCCAAAGATTGCATTTTCTTTTTTTAATTTTTATGTTTTTTGGATCTTGTCTACTCTTCTCTAGTTCTCTTCCATCTTTGCTTCTCTCCTCTTCAAAACCCATCCAGCTTTGCTTCTCTCCCCCCTCCCATCTCTCTTTCTCTCTCTCTCTCTCTCTCTCTCTCTCTCTCTCTCTCTGTGGTTCCAACTGCATCTTCCAAGCAACTTCTTCAGTTCTCTGTTCCAGCTGTGCTCTCCCCTGGGGATATGAGATTGGAAGAAAAGAAGATGGTGGTGAAGAACGATCTCTACATCACGGTGCCCAGTTTCTTCAAATGTCCAATCTCCCTGGACGTGATGAAATCCCCCGTCAGTCTGTGCACGGGCGTTACCTATGATCGCTCCAGCATCCAAAAGTGGCTCGACAGCGGTAACAACACCTGCCCAGCCACCATGCAGCCTTTACCCACCAAGGATTTCGTCCCCAACCACACCCTCCACCGCCTCATCCAGATCTGGTCCGATTCCCTTACCCCTTCCCCTTCTTCTTCTTCTTCTTCTTCTTCTTCTTCTTCTTCCGTCCTCTCTCGTGACCAAGCCCAAGCCCAAGCCTTGATCAACGCCATACATCACCGCCAAAGAGACCGAGACACCACCGTGAAATTTTCTTCATCTTTGTCCAAGATCATCGATTTCGCCCGTGAGTCTGACCATAACCGCAAGTTCCTCGCTGAGACCGACGATATTGTCTCCACCATCGTTGCCCTTCTGGGCAATGACGAAGAAACTGACATCTTAGAACAGGCAATTACGCTTTTGGACCTGATTCTCATGGATTACGGTGACAAGGAGCAGCTCATGAGATATATCTTAAAGGGCGATCGTGATTTCATGTCTTCCATTCTTCTAGTCCTGCAAAACGGAAAACTGGATTCTAGGATCGCTTCCGCTCGGATTTTGGAATCCATCGCTGTGGCCCCCGAATCCAAGCTTCTAATCGCCGAGAAGGAAGGCGTCTTAACGGAACTGTTGCGTTTGTTGAGCCCCGTGGTGACGGATGAATCTACCGCTGCAGCAGCCATCGATGCCGGATTATCTTGCTTAATTGCGATATCCATGCCGAGGCGAATCCGATTAAAAATCGTGAAACTAGGAGCTGTCGAGTTGTTCGCTAAATTGCTCCAACGGCCAGATTCGGGAGCTTCCATCATCGAGAAGGTTTTGAAGTTGTTAGAGATGGTGTCCACCTGCCCGGCGGGTCGCACGGCCATATGTGATGATCCAGGCTGCGTGGCTGCCATAGTACAGAAAATGCTCAAAGTATCAAAGAAGGCAACAGAGCATGCCGTGGTGATACTGTGGAGCGTGTGTCATTTGTTCACAGACCAGAATGCCCAGGAGACCGTTACCAAAGCCAACGGCTTGACCAAGATATTGCTTTTGATGCAGAGTAATTGTTCGCCGTCCGTCCGGCAGATGTCCGGCGACCTCCTTAAGATCTTCCGTGTTAACTCCAAATCTTGTCTTTCTGGTTATGATACTAAAACCACCCATATCATGCCTTTTTGACTATTCTTCTTCTTGTTCGCTCGTTAGAACACTAATTACTGGGAAAGAAGTAACCCAAAAAAAAAAATACTGGGAAAGAAAGGAATAGAAAAATCCCAAAAACGATAGACTGTTGTAAATGAAGAAAATTTTTGTTAACGAAAGTGAAGTATAAAGAGAAAACCCAATTCAATTTTGTTTTTCTCTGTGCATTTTATCTTTTTCGATCTGTTTCTTGTGTTCAACAAACGCTGTACAGCTAACACATAATACAATTTTGATTTTTTTTGACAGTCGTGTGGAGCTTAAATCTCGTAACTTATTTCTAAGTGTCTAAGCTTATGATCCGGACGCTTAAATTATCTTTGAGGTTTACAGAATAGAGAAATGGTTGTTCAGTATCAGCTCTGAGAGGAAAAAATGGGCCTAAATTTTATTAACTTTGAGTGATTTTCATTAAAATTGGGATCGGAAAAACGTAAAGGAGGAGGGGATGCAAACTGGGTTTGCTCAAGTTTCATAGTTTCAGAGGTCCCAGGCATCTGATGAAATAAACTTCTTTCTAGTTAAGGAGGATGGTGGTAGGGGAAAGAAACAAGATGGAATTTCTGGGTGAAAGATGACGACTATACGTACGGTAGTGGGGAGGTATACGAATACGAAGCTTCGGAAGGAATTCCGGGTGAAAAGTTTGATGTGGTGGTGGTGGTGGTGGTGGTGGGGAAGATACAATATGGAATTCAAGATACGAAGCTCCCCATTAAAACTAATTAATGGAGTGGAGTGTCTGAAGAGACAAATTACCCGCAATTGCAGAAACGGTTTGCTGACGCTGATTTTGCTTTTTGTCCTGAAATTTGTCGCTCGCCTCGGTCCTTTGATGAACAATGAATCTATGATGTAGGTGGGAACAGGGAAGGCGAGAGTGAGGACTACTAATGGGAATTATAGAAAGAAGAAAGATTTTGACTTATGGGGATTCCAAAGGGGACGGGTAAAGGAAAGCAAAAGACATTATCATGATATTTGCATTTCTTTTTCACTCTTTCTTTCTTTCTTTCCCTGTTATGGCCATGTCATGGGCATTATTAATTAGTTCAGCAAGTCCAGAAAGATATTACGGAGATTGGATCGCTGGAAGGGCAAGCTTAGTGTGAAAGCGGTGGAAGACACAAAAATCCAGGATATAGTTTGATTCCCATAATTCATTAAATTATTTCAATATGTAAATATTTACTAGTAAATAAATTCAGTAAGTGACCCGGAAACAGGGTCACAAGTCATTCCCCATTGGTCCAGGAATCGGAATTTTTTTAGTTTTGGGTATCCATTCCTGAGTCCTAATTCCACTCAGTACAACTTGTCAAGACCCTAACATTGTTTACTATTTGTTTTTATTTCTTTCTTGATTCTAATATGTGTAACTTTCTTTAATTTCTGCATGACTTCTTCCTTTATAGGGGCTCAAAAATTATAATCTAAAGTGGAAGGTATGAAATGGGTTCCCTAAGCACTCAAAACCCAAAAGATTTAGAGTCAGTCGTCATCTTCTCTCTTCTGGTCCCTCTCTTAGTATATTCTCTTTCTTTCTCAGTAACTGCTGAGTGAGTTAACTGAAAGAAATGGTGATGGAATCCATGTACCTGACCTACGAGGATGGAGCCCATGTCATGTCTCAGGTCTTCTCCATGATGAATTTGATGGCATGGACAATATTATGAAAGCAGCTAAGGATGATTGGATACTTTTGTTAACGCATGGAGTGAGCAGTGGCTGAACCCTGAAGACAGTTTCAGAATCATGTACGCATAATTAGAAGCAGCTAGCCCAGAACTTAGAGTAACAAGCTAGCTTACAATATTATCATCAACTACTCTTAACAATTTCCAGTAATACAAACCAGCTGCTGCCTTGGAGCGCGCTCCACGCACTTGTGGGTACGTTTTGAATGAATCTCAATCACTTGACCTCCTCATGCATGCATACGTTAACGAATGATGTCTCTTTCAAGTTTCAGGTTCCAAAAAACTCTTTTGCTTTCCTCCATATTCCTCAAAAGAGCGAAGCTGGCTGGGCTTATTCAGTTATTCTCCACTCCACTGGATTAGTATCTTATTATTTTTAATTTCCCTTTCCCATTTCCATTCCCATTCCGCCGGTTAAATCAGTCTTCCCTTGGACCTATAATTTGCTTCCTCATTACCTCACCATTAATACATCATTGAGCTTCTTTCTGCTCAGAACCCAAGGTTCCTTCTTTAACTTAACTTTCATAAGTAACAGGAAGAAGATGAAGAAGAAAAAGAAAGGTTCAGTCAACCCAACTGTTCATCTTCCGGCTTTCAGGTTCAACACAAACAACTATATATGTCGAAAATAAAAATTATATATATATATTAAGAGCGTGCATGGTGTAACTTCAATGGATAGGCTAAGGGCTATGAAATGGAACTCCGCGCGAATATCCAACCACATATTCTTATTTATTGCTGAGAGAGATCGAAATAATTTGCTTTTAGAAACAGTAAAGCCGATCATGGCTTGTTTGGCATGCACTCTCGGAAAAAAAGATTCTGGGTCCAAAATTCATTATTCATATGAAGCATTAAAATAGAGAATAATTGGTTTCTAGAAGCTATTCGGAGGATACATATATCAAACATACATGCTTCATGGTAATTCCATATCTTAATTTATAGTTCGAGATGGATCGATCAAGTATATATGCATGGGGTTTTTCAGAAAAAAGATGTACTGTTCGTCTCTATGATGAGAAATTACTGTGAATATATAATCTCATCAACGAATTGAAGAACGCTCACATCTGTAACCAGAGACGAAACAAGGAGCAAAATAAAGGTAACAAAAAACTTAACAAAACAAAACCAACCTGTAGGCTGTAGCCCCATTAATTTAAAAAATAGAAAAGATGGGCAAGCAGTATTCAATTCCTGGTGATGTAATCTCTGATGGGTCGGTCGGATGAGGAGCTAGCCAGCTGGCTAGGGTTAGACTTTGGTGGTCCTGCCTGCGGTGCGAACACACGCCATATATGATATATCCTTTGTTCCTTTGATAATTGTCATTGGCATCATGTTGAGCATAACTATTATCCACCAACGAGGAGAATCCATATGATGTGAGTGAGTGAGGGAGGGCCGGGGGTCCCTACTCCCTAGCTAGCTTTTCCCTCGCTCGATCTACTCAATTTTTTGGGATTTTGGTTGGAGAGATGCTCTTCTGTCTCACACTGCGAAGATCTCCACCCAAGGAACAAGTGAACAACAACATCATACTATATATCATATCATGGGATGTCACTGAAAAATGGCAAACCCATCAAGCTGAAATCATCCTGAGAGTCGCAATCAAATTAATGTCGCCTTCCGTTCCGTTGTGCCGACTGCCGAAAACCTCCCCCCAAAAAATATGGATGTAACGGTACCAATCAAGCTTAACATTAATTAAAATGTCAAAACAGAGAGAATAATACCTCCCCACCAACCCACCCAACCAGTGTCCCAATTGGATGGTGATTTATGACGTTCTGGCTTTCAGTTATATATTTCATTACATTACGTTACATTACATTACATTACATTACTTTACTGCAAGAGATAAGTAAGTGACAACAACACTACTTACTGCTGCTACCTCTAAAGCCTATTCCTATTCCATCTTCATCACATCACATCACATCGATGTTGGGAAGACATGCCTATGCGCAGTCTTTATCAGATCGATCCAAAACTAGATTAGTGCTCCTTGCTTGCGACACATCAAACTGTGAGGGCCGGATAGGGACCATACGGCTTCTCAGATCGGATTTTGTTTTTGCTGTTACCTTACCCTTGAAACTTGAAAGGATATATCTGTTTGCATGTCTTAATTCCTTCCTCAAGAGCCACCTTCATGTTTTAATTCCACAGAGCTAGCAGTGACACTGGTACTAGTATATATAAGGACGTCAGACAACTACAGTGCAGCTGCCGCCAGCTACCTACATACGACAGATCTCTCTCAACTGTAGAAGTAGAATCAACCAGTGTCTCATTCCAAATCAGACCTTATTAGCGGATCAACCAGTGTCTCATTCCAAATCAGACCTTATTAGCGGGTCACAATTGCAAAAGCAAGCAGAAGCTAGCTCTAGCAGTTTTAGATCCTAAAACCAAAATCCAAATCTACATTTATATATATCGTAATAACCATGGAACAATATACGGAGAGAATATCTTGTCAATAAATACCCACAATGGCCTCTTTCAGCTTAAGTCCTTGGCCATCCGGCCCCATAGAAGCTAGGTGGAAATTAATATCATGCATGCCAGAAGTTCATTTGGATCGTCCCACCCATAAATAAATGTATCCAGCTATTGCTGAAATCAATTAGTTTTCTCCTCTGTGGGTGGGTGCATATAAGGCCCACTGGACACCTAGTAATATCATGATGTGGCTCGGTAATGTGCACCTAGTTATTGCACTTGTCTCATTTTTTCGATTGAGAAAATTTTCTACTTGAAGAATTAATTTCAACCATTTTTCTTTCTATTTGTTCTGAACTTTTCAACTAGTCCTCACAACACAGAGCGGAAGACCTACTCTCCAACGAAGAAGCATGCCATTGCCAAAAGGGAAAGCTAGCTAACCCTTGGCTTGGTAGTTGTTTTTCTCTGGCGTAGCTGATTTTCAATGTCTTTGTTATATTTTAATTGTAATTCACAGGATCAGCTTTAATTTATGCGTGGTTTACCATCAGTGTAAAGACATACTCTATATAATACAAATATGTGGTCCATCACAAGGATGTCATACCCTCCTTACAAATGAGAATCACTTCCTTTTCTTTCTTTTTTTTTTAATTTATTGTGAAATACACATTTTTATTTTGTTCTGAAAGAGAATAATAGTTTTACCGACTGCATGGCAAGGAGAGTGCATCAGCTATCAGTGATATTTATAATGTCATGGCCATTTTCAATCCATATCTCTATGACCTTTGTAATCTCCCCCATCAGCCTTCACTGCAGGGAGAATTTTAACTTTCGATCCATTTTATAGAAATATTAGCAAAGCAATAATTGACAACATAACTTTCCTCCAATGCAAGTGCAATAAAACCTAATCATATATTAAACATCATTTCTAGGATAGCTATCGATTTCTAGCAGAATATATGGATGTTACAAAAATGTTTTGTCTTATGAGATTTAGTATACTTTTATTTTCATTCATTCAAGAGTGGAGCCAAGATTTAACATGGAGTCTGACTTTCAAATTTCTACTATATATAAATCAAGTATCAATTCAAAATCTATAACCACAAAGTACAAGGATATTTCTACTCATTGTTTTTATCATTAAAAGATTTCTTTGTCAAAATGAACATTTCAAAAAATGAAGAAGAGGTAAATGTTGAGATTTCACACATGAAAAGAGGAGTAGAGAATAATTGAAAGGAGAGATTTTTATAAAAACTATTTATAACATTCAGGGCATATTAGTTAATTAAAGCTTCAACTCTGATAATTTGGACATAAATAGTTTTTTTCTGGGTAGAAAATCGTGGCATAGTAGTTTTTTTTTTGGATATGAGGTTGATCCGAGCGGCACCACAATTACATAGTAGTTATAATTCTAATAATTTAGCTTTACGAATTACATCCATTTATATGGTAGCAGAAAAGAAGAAGAAAAAGAGGAGCAAAGAAATGGAATCAGATGAAAGGGGGAAGAAGAGAGAACGAAGAAAGTACTTTCTCTTTGCTAAAAGAAACAGACCATCAAGTTTCAGAAAGAAAAGCTATTTCAAGTTTTAGTAAAACCACCGCAGCAGCGCAGCTGTTGCTTTGGTTGGACCCCCGAAACCTCTTAAAAAGACCTAAAATCGCGATTTGATTCCGTCACCACCTCTCTACCTCTCTTCTTTCTGTGTCTTCTGTTCCAGTAGTTAACCTTTTGATGTTGCAAGTTGCAACAACACATTCGAAGGCTTCAAGTATCTCGTGAAAAATCATATCTATATGATGACATCTAAAACAATTGCAGTGAAAAGACGATGGATTATCCCCACTGCCGCGGCCGCTGATGGCAGTTTTCTGGGAGTTTCTCCAACCATCTTTTCAGATTTCAGTGCAAGAGACGAGACATACGTCATTTTTTCAGTAAGAAAGGCAATTTGGTCTGTAAAGTTAAATCCACGATTGCTAGATGGGGTCCAGAAAATTCCTATCCTTATTCCTTTCTCGAACAAAATTTAGCAGGTTCCTCAAACAGCCGAAAGGCAACAGCAAAAATGAAATGAGTCAATCCCTTCTACAGCAGTCCTCAACTCGACAACAACTATTCTTTCCTTCCACAGAGAAGAGAACTCTTTCATTCTCAATGTATCTAGAAGCTGAACCACCGCATCTTGAACCTGACCATGATGAATACAATGTTTCTGCTACTTCAACTGGGAAGCCATTATTACTAAGGTCGAGTATTTGCAACTGCTTTGCCATACCAACGGCCTTGGTAAGATCCTGAATGAATTCACAGCCTACGAGTGGCGGATTTTTTGGGCATGAGCTGGTGCAACTGTCATCACAACCAGATAAGACGGGATCTTGCCTGATAGGGCCATCTTCACTATCGTCAACTTCGAGGTTGTTCGAGTCCGCCTTCACCATGCATGAATCCTGTTGAACTTCCTCAGGTGCAGATACCTTAACTGAATTATCAGCAAAGTTGAGACCTGGCTCCACAGATTTTGAGGACCCTTGCCTTGTTCCACCATATTCCAGAGAACGTGTTTTGTCCAACTCAGAATTCTCGGCAAGATTTAGCTCCTCTAGAAAGTCATTTTCTGCACATGATAATAAAGCTTCAGTGAGTTGGATTTTTTTTTGACGGGCTTGTATAAAAGTTGGAACTATGGCTACACGTATTTTAACCTGCCAAGGCCTCGATTATTTGAAGAACTCCAATCAGACCCAGATGGCATTTGTTAAGGACCAAAACTTTCAGACAGCACTCAGGATTCGTGAGTAATGACGCCAAAGCATTAGCACCCTGTTTTCATGTTTCTAGTTAGGATACTGCGAAACGTATTACTCAGACAGCCAAATTTACCATTCAAATCATTCAAGCTAGCAAGACAAGTAAACAAGATTTAGCTCGGAGCTATAGCTCCTAGTGGGACACTGCTTAGATGGGTGAAGGCCCGTTTTTGAGTTTAGCTGTAGCAGCCTCAAATCCAAGCAAGTCATGGTCGAGAACATATTCGTTAAACTACTCAAATTTGGTTGAAAATGTGGTCATTATCCTAAATATTGCAACTCAGAGCACATAAAACTATTCTCTTTTTAGAATATCTCAGCACCTTTATTCATTATTTGAAGGAAAAACTAAAGTACAGATCAAATGCAAAATCAAATTCATCATTTCACCAACAAGAAACGAACAACAAACCTCTAGCCCAGGAGAGTTTCCTCCAAGGTTCAGCTCAACGATACTGGAGGTTGAAGTAAACTCTGCACAAAATCTGATGAAGTAATGAGACTTCAGTCCGCAATATGACAGGTCAAGCTTCATTAGCTCTTGCGATCCACTAAACAATGCTTCAGTTAACTGCAGTGCTCCATCCTGCCATGTCATGAGTTCATGAATTGAGGCATAGATAAGCAGAGAGGATTCTGAGTGGTACAAGGTTAAGAAAATCCACCAGGAAAACTATAAAAATCAGAAATGCAGAATTTACTCACATCTCCCAAATTAGTAGTCCCCAGCATCAACCCTGACAAGCATGAGGTTCTAGCAAGTTTGCAAAGGCCATCAACTGCAGACTTGCTTAGCCTTATGCCATTCAAATTCAATTCTGAAAATCTGAAAAATGCAAAATTCTATCATGCATGTTTACCATAATGATGCTCACAGAAAGTCTTTTCCAAGAACACTCCCTGGCTACGGGGAAGAAAAGAATTATGTATCGAATGAGACTTACCTCTTCAATCCGGCAAGTTTAGCCAATAGATTAACCATTACATTACCACTGATGGGGTTGTTATTTCCTGTCAAGAGATATGGATTTCTAATCTCCATCAAACACAGGTTAAGAAGAGTAGCAAAACTAGTTTCACTGGTAAGTTCCAACATATTCGAGTACCTAAGGAAAGTTGTGTCAGTACCGATTCAACATCCAGGGCATCAGCAACTTTCTGAATGGTTCTCGACATAATAGAACAGCGCTCTATATTTAAGCTATAAAGAGCTACAGAACGAAGAACATATGTCAGTTTGATGTAGGTAGGTATGATATAGGATCTCTAACGCCCAAGATGGCTCCACCCTAACCCGAAAAAGGTTGACATATGCAACATTCACATGCAACACAAACACATAATCGTATAACAGATTTATTATAACCAGTATTTATCAGTAAACAACACTGAATAAGCTGAGCAGAAAGAGAAGTACAACACCTTTGCAATTCTTCAAGATGGTTGAAAGGTAGGATGCACAAGAATCTGTTAGACGGTTCCCTGAGATATCAAGTACTTCCAATCTAGCAACCAGTACAGGACATTCACAGATCTGTTGGTTTCAGAAAGAAAAACAATTATGGAAGTAGTTGAAACCATAGTGGCTAGGGAAGGTTCAATTAAATTATTGTGTACCTGGAGGAAATCTCAGTTGCACACTAACTATAGGTTTACTTTTATTTTTCTTTTGATGGGGGGGGGGGGGTTACTATAGGTTTTCTTAAGCCACTGAATTAATAGCTTCATACCCTAGTGGTCTTGCCATATTGTGGTCTGTTTAGTTTTATGATGCAAAACAGATTAGTCTTGAGATGTTAAGCCTTGTTTTTGGCATTAATTAACCATACACGACCATTATAGGAATTCTTGCAAGCCTCCCAGGATAGCGTATCCATCTAAATGTGAAAAAATTATATCTTTTCTTTTTAATTGACAGGGGAGGTCTGGAGGAGGAAATACATAATAAGCTTTCAGAATCAGATAGCAAGATAGTTAACAAAAATATGTAGAAAACCTGGAACAAAGCAGTTGGACCAAATCGATTGCAGTGCAAGTCCAAAGTCAGCCCACCATATTTTTGGTCTGATGACATAAATATTTGTTTCAGTTTCTCCATTGTTTCATTTCCTGGAAAAGAAAAAAAGGGTCAAGGCTAAGTATTAAGGCCTTAAATTTGACTGGTATCCAACAGAGCAAACACAAAAATCAAATAAAAAAAGTTGTTAATACTGAAATTCAGACCTAACAGATTGTGAGAAAGATTTATCGTGGCAATTGTCTTCTGTTCACGCAGCGCATCTATTAAGGGTGCTACTATTACATCTTGCATTTCACAGTTAGATGCATTCACTTCATCATCAGAAACCTAGGAAACAAAATTACCCACCCAAACTTACCAGTTGTAGAGCAAACCAAAACATAGAAGGATCTGCAAGTATACATAGATGTATATGGTATGCCTACCTCCAAGTTGTATAAATTCTTCAGTAACTTCATATTGGCTGGCTCAGACAACTTATTGCAACAATCAATATACAGCTTTATCAGACGTTTTTGAACCCACCCTGCAAAGAAAATGTAAATAGGAAGAAGTATCAGTGAACTACCCCTAAAACTTTTATTGTATTACCAACACCAGAGGAGCTGGGGCTATTTTGTTAAACCTAGGAAACAAAATAAACCACCTAACTTCCAAGTTAATTTAAAATAGCCTCAAGTATGTATGAGATTTATGATTTCTCTTTGAAGAGTTATATTGTGATATGGAGAGCAATGTAGCAAACCACCTAAACTTTGAGTTAATCTAAAAATATCCTCAAGGATGTATGAAATTTTGTAAATTCCTTTCTAAAAGCTATATCGTGATATGTAGAGCAGACCATACTTATAGAGACTCTCTACCCCCTGAGGCTTCAGTTTTGCACCAAGCTACTAGACATTACATCCCATCAGCTTGAAGGATCGATCAAGTACTAGGTAGATTCTGACCCATTCTTGTATTTCACATCCATCTTCTTAGCACTCTCTTTGTGTATATTACATGCCATGAGCTTGAAGACATGATCAGTCCAGTGTTTAGATACAGTTAAAGCCATTCCTGTACCTTTTTCCATCTTCAATCACTTTGTGTTTGTGTGTGTATTTATATACTGAAGCCAAGTGAGGTTGGTCACTTGAGTATGGGATCATTCATGGAATCCCAAGAGCAATATGAATTTCATAACAGATGTCCCCTTGGACCCCTAGATGCCATGAAAACGGTGTCACCGTTCTGTCCCACGGAATACTTCTCTATCATTGTGTTTCCATCAACACTGCAATCAAGCCTTCTCCATCACAAATCAACACCAGAAAAAGGGTTACATTATCAAATACTGAACAATTGACCACAGCATGAAGATTATTTTGCATGGAACAACAATGCCTGATGGATATACAAGCCACCACATATTAAAGGTTTTTAAACAATGAAGGGAAATGTGACAGGAAGAATGGGTTATAAAAATAGTATCATTTCTGATTAACAATTATATGCATTCTTTTTGAGAAAATTCTGACACATAGCTCGTACCATCAATAGCTACTTCAATCCAGCCTTTTCCCCATGCATGATCCTTGAAACTATCTGCATCTAAGGATTCCAGAATTTTACCACCATACTTCATATGCCGAATGACAGGGAGCAGGCCTGTACGGGAAGGACATTTTTAGATCAATATTAGCATTTAAAGAGAGCATGAATTCTGTGTAAAGGCATGCTTGAGTACTAAAAGCTAATATAACAGCCAGAGCTAGATAGGTTAGCATACTACTCTGGCCCATTACTTAAAGTGGAGCTTGGTGCTGTTAAGCCAATAAACTATGCAACAACAGTCTGTAAACCCCCATCCAAGACCCAGCAGATGGAACTTATGAAGCTTAAAATCCTGTACAGTATAAAAGGTGTACCCAGTGTGCAATGTTAGAGCCATTGTAGGGTCTTAAGAGGGTCATAATGTAAGCAGCCTTCTCTTGGTTTCACAAAGTGGCTGTTTTCTGGCTCAAACCTGTGACCAATGGGTCACAATGGAGCAAACGTACCATTGCACCACAGCTGCCTTCTGAGTTCTGAAAGCCAGAGTAGTATGCTGAAGACAATTGCAGACTAATCATTAGTGTGAGCTTTATAGTAACAGCAAGAGTGCTAATACAGTTGTATCAATCATGTGAACCAAGTTACTTGTTCTAGCCAAGACACAATGATCAGGTTTCCATGATGCATCAAATAAAAGGGTTCCTTGCAATGCCAGTGTAAAGGTTCTTTCCTTGGAGGGATATCAAGTGAAAATATTAAAAATATGAAATACCCGAGAATTTTACACATGGTAGAGCTACAGTGATCTGAGACTTATGAGGGTGCCCGCATGCAATTTCAAAGGCAATGTAAAAATCTTTTCTATTATATGTATTGGGAAGGTGATGATGCCAAATTGTCTGTGTGCAATTGCATGCCTTGGAGGAGGGTATTAGTGGAAAAGCTGTTGTTGTGGCTATTATGGTAAAACATTAAAAATGGGGGATACCTAAGACGTTTTACACATGGCAGTGCTACAGTAATTTGAATCTTATGAGGGTGCTAGCATACCATTCTGATATTAAGCTGGTATAGTGATAATATTTTCCTATATATATTTTAAAGACTCAAACAGAGCTGATTGGAAGGAAAGAAGCCATGTAGCCAACCCCATTTAGTTGCGACAAGGCTTGTTGTTGTTGAACATTGGAAAAACTCTGTTAAATTGTTTGTGTGCAATTTCATGCCTCAGAGGGGTATTAGTGGAAAGGCAGCTTCGATTACTATCTTTCACTCCATACACAGAGTAGGGGTTCTGTGGTGGTGGTTGGGGGGGGGGGGGGGGGTTAAAAAGGAAGGAAAAATAACTCATGAAGCAATGATCAACTCAATCAATCTCCATGGCTTAATTATCCCTTTTTTTTTTTTACTTTCCAACTTATTGACAAAATAGCCAGATGAAAACTCCAAAACCAAACTCAAAGAGCTTATTCTTCTCTCCAACTTCAAATAAACTTCGATCAGAGAAGGGCTGATTGAATTCTAGCAACGAAGAATATATACTTTTCTTGGCCAATTCTTACCAACTACGTTTTGACTTTTTTTTTTTCCTGTTACTTCAATCAGAGAAGGGCCGATTAAATTTTAGCACTGAAAATCTATCTGATTCTTTGCAACTACTCTTGTTTTGACTCTTTTTGCAACTACTCTTGTTTTTACTCTTTCACTGTTTCTAGATCTCTATTCTATTCTATGCTGTCTGTGGTGGATCTACACTAGTTTTTCTTTTGCTTTATAGTTAGAAATTAGAATTTCATCTTTCTTAAATTATGTAGTAATTTCATAATGACTCGAAGTCCCTTTCTCAATTCTCTTCACCTAGTCAATCTCTGATATTTTGGGTGATCTAAGAGCCAATAACAATATAAGAGTTTAATGGAACTACCTCTTGCCCGTTTCTTTTCAGGGAGTTGTAAATAGTACAAGCATGCAACTTCAACCTTCAAAGACATAATACTAGGCATATTGCCCTCTGTCCATGAATGTGCATCCACATCTACCATGTGACCATCAATTTTAAATATGATATGCTGCTGCAATTAGAAAACAGAGACACAATGTTAGCAAAATCCTGTAGGTAATGCAAGAAATTTCAAGGAACAACCTGTTTTCAAATACTCAGACATTTTAATGGAACCCATTTAGAATTAGAAATACTTACACCATATCCATCATCAGAACCATGGAGAGCACCACTTTGTTTTTGTAGTGAGTTATCGGGATCATGATAATCAGTTTTAGAACTGCTCATAGCGATATTTGAAGCATCAGCAACATCCTCAGCGCTCAAAGATCTTAAGCATGTGTTGTTTAGAGCAACAACTTCAGGGCTCCGTAATTTGTCAGCACAAGTGCTTGCATTGAGATCAACAGGAACGCAGACAGCTGCATCCTTAGAAGGAACAAACCGTGAGGAATCCTGCAAAACCAAAAAGGTCAGAAAGAACTTAAAACAAAAAATTGACCTACTCCAACAGAATACAGCAGCAGAAGGATTGGTTGATAGTTATGTTGTACATAGATACCTGGAAGTCCCTAATGGGCCCATTAAGTGCATCAATCTCT
Organism: Hakea prostrata; assembly: GCF_041222555.1. Classification (NCBI taxonomy): domain Eukaryota; kingdom Viridiplantae; phylum Streptophyta; class Magnoliopsida; order Proteales; family Proteaceae; genus Hakea; species Hakea prostrata. The sequence continues at coordinate 11,069,831 of NC_142600.1, read as the reverse complement.
TTATCTGCCAGAAATAAATCAGTTTCATTTATAGGTGAAAATTAAAATGTCAAATGATAGTGAAAATAAGCATCAAAACCTACAGTTGTAAGATGTACCAACATCTTCAACTGGACAATCGTTATCCCTTCTTCTTGAGTATTGTATCTCATCATGCTCGTCACTTTCATCATCAGAGAGGACTACACGAACACGTTTACGACCAACTACTCGCTCCTGACTACCAATTGATCTAACTGAACCTTTTGGCAAAGCTTCAATTGGCCCCATAAAATCACTATCCCTTTTTTGTTCGACTGCGCTTGTTCCAAGCAAATTCTTAGTGGACCGAAGAAGTGAAATTAGAGGTACATCATCATTGAACTCCTCAACCATGGTAACTGTTTTAGATGTTTTAGACCTAGATTTGGTAGTTTTTGGCAAAAGGCGTGATTGAGAGTCAGCATCTACATCATCCCCTTCTGTTTCTGTCTCAGAGCAGCAATTTCCCTCCAAATTTTGCACTTCAGTTTTGGTTGTTCTTTTCAAATTGTCAATTTTGAGTTGTAACCTCCTGAACAAAAGCATCTTTATGTTCAGAGACATAGATCACATAATAGTCAAGCTCTGATAAAGAGTTTGGGTGGGTGAGTCATTCAAGCAATAGATAGGCATTTTGTGTCACATATCGCATGCTGTGGATAGACCGTGAAAACTAAGTAACATGTAAATGATTGAATGGTAAAATAAAGTAATAGAGGTGAATGACTTGTATAGTTTTACTCTGCCAAAAAAATTCTTCAATGAAAGATCATTCAGTGATCCAGATTTTTACTTTGGCAGGTGAATGCTGACAGTAACTTCTTAACTCCCAACTTAAGAGCAAGGTTTGAGAAGTTGGCTTCAACCAAGATTTTGACTTTGATATAAAGCAACGTAATTTGGCTTTCAACCAAAACCTCAGAACCCCACAAATTTTGGTGGTTCGTTTTGCTTGACAATAGGGTGGCTGAATGGCCAATTAAGCATCTTTAAACATAATGGAACTTTTAGATTGTTAAAATACAGTCAAAATACTAGTTTGGTTATGTAACCTAAGTTTGGGTTATGTAATCTAAGTTTGCAGTGTACATTGTACCATAGCCATGTACTTCTCAAATATAGTCTGCGCTACACATAATTTAGGACTGTGATAAGCCTCTAATGAAGATTCAATGAAAATAACTAAATTTGCATTACAAGATACAAACGGAAAAAAAAATCATGTAATATTATTAAATGTAAAACATTACCACTAACAAGTACAGATACGAGTGTAAAAACGTCAGGCAAGGTGAAAGTCAAAAGGCCCTAAAAAGGTGTTCCTCCTACTCTATGTCAAAGAGTTTTCAGCAGATTGCTCCCCTCTTACTCTATCACAAAGATGTGATATCATGCTACACTTGAAAACAGTCAAAGCGCATAACGACATCCTGATAGATCTCATCATCAATGTACTCCAGGATGCCAATCTCAGATACAGACCAATGGGTTGAGAAGATGATGCAAGTTTGCATCTCTTTATAATTGTTTGGTAAACCAGGGTGATATGGTTGTCAGGCAACTGAAATTGAGAAGGATTTGTCCTCAAAACAACATTCCCTGTGACTACTCATCATGAGCAGAGGGGAATGAAGATGCTGAATTGGCATACTGATCAAACCCAACAATGACCAGCCCATGATATAAAATACAACAACTTTACTTCATGTAGATCAATTGATGGAAGATGATCCCTAGGGGTGTGTTAGAAGAAAGAAGACAATGAGAAAACACAATCATCTGGGGGGACTGGGGAGGAAAGAGACACAAGCTCAGGAAAAGTTAAACTACCTCTTAGTCCATTGGTTCAATTATAGGGGAGGCTATACCTTCTACAACGTATTTATAAAGGAGGGACAGTTTGAAAAGAAACCCCCCCCCCCCTCCCCTCCTGCAAAGAAAAAAAATTTTGGGAAATTCCATATCCAGTTGAAAATTTTTAATTGGGAAATTCCATATCAGGTTGTTGCCAGAATTCCCTGCTGACTCAGTAATTGAACAACAAAAATATAAAAGAGTAATCAATTAATAATTTCTCCCTTTCGGCCCTAGGAAATCAAGGAGCCCTAAGTAGACTCAAATATAAAACTGAACCAAGACAACTTAATTGAATAGGTATAGAGGAGCTCTATAACAAAAAAATTATGTACTCCCTCAAATGGCTCCACAAGTTGGGAGGATAAAATTCATACATTACAATTCTAAAAGACTATATTATGTCTCTAGCCTATTTTGCAATACAACCAACATTTCAAAATTACAAATCAGAGGTCCAAAACAGAGGACCAAGCTACCTCCAATGGCGATGATAATGTTCTAGCAGTATTACTTCAGTCAACATTCTCAAGGCTAGAAAATTTGGTTGAATAACCATTATTGATATATAAGCTTCACAAGGGGCTAAAGATGTAAGCGAGAATGAACCATGAATTACCTGGCCTCTTTAATATTGTCAAATCTTATCATGTGGCTGTAGTGCATATTCTCTAAGGCTGAAATCTGGACCCAAGGCAGATTTGCTTGAACTGCAACTCTGTATTATATGGCAAAAAGCATGAGCAAAAAGCAATATGACTTTGGGATTCCATTATACCAAACAAAATATTTTACTTCAATGGTCCATAACCTTGTCCATTACAAGTGAAATTTGGATAAAAGTAATGACTTGAGAGAGATAATTGCCTGTAGCCCTCCTCAAATGCCTTTTGCGCTCCACTCCAATCCCCGCTAGAGTCCAGGACAGTTCCAGTATTTATTTTTGCTAATGCTTGCCCCTGAAATTAATGCATCACAGATAGAGGCCACCACTGGGATCAATGATCATGAATGTGTTAAATAGCCCAATCCACATCTGAGATTTCAATTTCCAAGCCAATCAAAACAAAAGTTTTTCCTTCAAATTCCATCATCATGATTTTGGATTCGGCAAAATAAAATATAGTGCTAGTTTTTACAAATTTTCGACATTTACCTCCAGGTTCCCAATGGATTGGTAGGCATCCAAGCTCTTCATGTACCATTTAAGCGCTTTCTTGAAATTCCTGAGCTTCTGGTATGATTCTCCAATGGCTAGGAAGGAATCACCCAACTTTTCTTTGTCACAGAGTTCACCTGCTACTCTTTTCTTTCTTTTGGCAAATTCACGATGCTAGTACACCAAATAATGCAATAAGAGGAGCACAATTTTTAAACATTAAAAACAAAAGATAAGTATTCTGAGTCTAATACTCTACCTCAAAATCCACATGCATCCATAATTATCAGATATCAAGAAACAAACTTTTGATATCTAAACAAATTGATCATGATACAGGTATTTTCATGCTTAGCATGCTGGTCAAGTGCTCACTTGTTGAATGGTTGGTCACAAGTTCAATTCCTGGTAACAAGGTAAGGCTGCCTAAATTTGGCCCTCCCAGGACCCTGCTACATGCGAGAGCCTTGTCCACTGGATACAGCCTTTATACAGGTACTTTACAATGATTTCAGCTCTAATTTAAAATCCTGGATACTTATTTGATTTTTTTTCACCCAAAATAAATTCATTACAGTTGATGTCAAATACAAATATTTCAACTGAATTTCATTGAAATTATGAACACAATAAGATGTAAGCAATGTTGAACCAAATTTCTGGTATTAAATATGTTAATACAGAATAATTAATTAATACATTAATTGGTTGGATGCAATCTACACTCTTTTAGTTTGTAGTTGGATGCTTCTTTTTTTTGGGGGATGAATATGATGCTTCTAGTTTATACAAAGGTAAACAACAAATTAGATTTTGTGTCAGAGTTTGTTCTTGCAAAAGAACTCGTGAGAAAATTCTGTCCAATCCAAATCCTACTAGGTATGATGAACAGTAACAGAATGTGAAACTCTCTCATGGGTGAGCCTTGTATCCTTCGGAACGAACCTATTGTTGAGTAATTGCAACCATTCTGTTGAACCAATCAATTTAGTGGGCTAGTTAAAGATAAACAAAGAAGTCACAACATCCTTTAGTGAGGCCACATCATACAAATTCTTGGGACAAGGCTCTCAGCAAGAGCTAAATTTAACTTGTTATGTCAATAGACCATGGAAGAAACTAATACAGCCAACAAACAAGAGATGACAATAACTTAGGTTGAAGCACAAGCTAGGCTGGAAAAGATAGTTCCCACCACATCTAGTCAATCCAAGGCATCAGCTGAGGATTAGAAGTCAAGGGGACACTTTAGCAACCAAGGTGCCCCTACAGCAAAGGATGCCTAGATGCTTAGGTTAGAAAATGTCCTAACAAGTAACAACTATGGTCTATGGTGAAAAGCAGTCAGCTAATCAGAATAACAGACTTTAAGGTAAATGGCCAAAAGACTGAAAATCTAGTACTCGAGACAGTGTGGAACAGGTCATAGCTATATATATAAAGTGCAGTTTACCAAAATAAGGTCCATCATGGACTATCATTTTGGTGTGATTTTTAAAAATCTAAGGGTTCCTCTATGTTTATAGGACCTAAAACAGGTCATCCAACGAGTTCATATGCCCCCCCCCCCCCCCAAAAAAAAAAAAAAAAGAAAGAAAGAAGAAAAGAATCAAAAAACTTGGTTCCAGGCCTGATTGAAACCATGCATAAAAAAAATCTAGGACAAACACAAGCTATCAGGCTTTGAGATACCCCAAAAACAGGGATCATGATTTAGGTACAAGAAAAATTAATTTCAAAATTTCTGTGGAACTGTATATTTATGTTACATGTCTTCTCATAAATTATGTCTAGTTAACACAGTTGTTTTGTTTGCCTATTCATGTACAGCTGCATGGTATGCACATGCTATAGTTGTAGTTCTAGTATAGAAGCGTACCGTACTGCATGTCAATCAGTTTAACTCCTACTAGTAGTCCTATTACGGTATGCTGCAGTTGTTTTGGAGAGTTGTCGCAGTATTAAGCATGCCCATGGTCCACAAAGCATTGGTAACAGAATTTGTTTCCATGAGTGCCAGACATTGGTGAACCTCCCAATTTAAATATCTGGCAATGTAAGCAACCAACTTGTGACTTGAACCAAAAAGGCAAGTTGATTCTTTAGCCAGTACACCTCTTTTAATAGGTATCTGTCTTTGTTGAGACTGAGTGAGCATGCATAGGTGCATGCAAATGAAACATTATCATCATCACCACGTGCCTGACTGGGATGCTGTACTTTAGAGTGTTGTAATTATTACTTATTTATTCGTATATGATTGTTGAAACAATCTAATTAGCTGCAAGTAACCAAATGTATACATGCTTGATGTATTTCTATATGCAACCGTTACCATTTTACCTCTAGAATAATACGTACGTAATTCTTTTAAATTATTACCCCTAAAGGATACAAAATGTCTGGAAAAAGACCCTTCTGAATTATGATCATACTTTCGAGGATTGAGGAAACACCAGGTCAAAATATGCAGAGAGACTAGTAGAACAAACTTACTTTAAGCCATGCTAAGATGATGCTGGCCTTCTCAATTAGACGGTCCAGGCATGCATTCTGATCTAACAGACACTTCCTCTCACTTGATGTCCCCCTGGCAGTGGTCATGGTTCTTGAAAGCTTCTTGAGATTTTGTTCTTCACTCTTCATATCATCCATTACTTTAATTGCTTCTTTCACAGTTTCAATATTCTGACGGATCTGCTCAACCAAAGCATCCTCATCTTCCATGGATTCTGCTTTTCTAAGCGCCTTTTGATAGCACATAGTTGCTTCTGAATGCTTCTGAACCCGGTAATGCAATTCACCAAGGTTGATGAACCCTTTTGCCTCTCCTTGATGATGACCGATTCTCTGACAGATTATTATGTCTTTCTCAATATGCTCTCGAGCTTTATCCCACATTCTTAGCTCTGTATATAGACCTCCAAGATTGTGATGAAGCCTGGTGCGTGCATCATCATCTTCAGCCACCTCTTCTTCATCACATATCTTCAATCCCTCAAGAAGAATAGTTTCAGCTTCTTCGAAGTTTTCAAAATCCATTTCAAGCATGCCAAGGTTATTGTGGGCATCAATATATTCTTTGAGGAAGGATGAAGAGTTCCTAGATGATGGGTGTTCCTTGAGCATCTGAGCAAATTTCATGGCTGCTGTGAAATACTTCTTAGCATTCCGACGAGAGTAAATGTCATCCTCAGATTTTAAAAACATTTCATAGTATGTCCGGCCAAGTTGGGTGCTGGCTCTTTGCTGCTCAACGAGGTCATTAATGTCCTTGGCAAGCTCCAAATGCTTTTTCTGGGATCCATAACCACAAAAGAAAAGCTTAAACTCTATTTAAAGAACTTAAGAAACAACTACCCTATATATAAGAGGGAGGAGAGATGGAAAGGATACTGTCAGCATGGAGCTTTATTGATGCTAAGCCATTGAAAAATATGTAAAAATAATGGAGACTGAAAAAAGAGAAAATAGAAGATAGAAATTGGAGAAGAAGAAAAAGAAAAACCCTAAGTAGACATTAAATAAGAGAAACTTAGTGTCAAAGAAAATCTAACTGGACACCAAAGAGACAGAGATCTAAAAGAGACGTCTGAAAGCACCGACAATACTGAGAAGCATATAGCTTCGGAAACCAAATTGGTGAAGCTATAAACCTAGAAAGTGGAAGTTTTCAAAAAAGCATCCAATATGACAATTCAATTAATCCAAACTTAAGCACGACAAAAATGAACTCGATAGTATTTTTTTTATCAACAGATTACCTGGTAGATTAGGGCTTCTTCGAATTGTTCGAGTCGGAGATAAACCTCGCCAAGGGACTGACAAGTGGGGAGCAGCTGTTTCTCAGGGAGATATTTAACGGAGATTTCGTAATCAATGCGCAGCCATTTGAGAGCTTCAACGTATTCTCCTTTTTTCTTCAAAAGGTCTCCGATGGTGTTCGCCCATCTGGCCTCTTCTTGACGATTGCCCTCTTCCGAAGCATGTCTGTAAGCTTTCTTGGCTTGATTTAGTTGAACATCGTCTCTCGCCATTTACTTCTTACTGTATTCAAGAATCAGATTATTCGGAGTTAGGGTAATGATATAAACAGATCTCGGTCTCAAACAACTGGTTTTTTCGATTCCCTGCGGAGTTCTGTTCTTCACGATGACAAGATGACAAGGGTTGTGGGTTGTTATCGATCTGAATGATCGATTTCTTAGGTTTCCAGCTGTACCTACAAGAGGTAGGCGGAAACAGAACTCTCTCTCTTAATCTCTCACTAAATCAGCAGTCGCTCGATCTCTCTGAATCTCTCGCTTGATCTCTCTTGAACCTCTCAATCCCCATAGAATCATACTACCATAATATATTCATATTTATATTCATACTACTAAGCACGTAGTTTACTTTTTCACAAATCTTTTTCTGTCCTTTTCCATCCTTAGAATTTTTCTAAATACCAATAATATTGTACTATTTATTATTTCTTTAGTTATTTTTGCAAGAATAATTTGGACATTGTAGTCATGAATTATTATAAATTTATCTTTAATTTTAATCCCGATTTCTCTCTTGACCTTTTTCAATTTCTCTCAAACTCTGTCGCTTTATCCCTCTCCTTTTCAGACTCTCTCAGAATCTCTCTCTAAATCACCACTATCTCTTAACACCTCTCTCAATCTCAATCTCAGTCTCTCGCTCTCTATATCCCTCTCCCTCTCGAACTCGCTCGGAATCCCTCTCGCTCATAATCCCTCGCGATCTCTCTGAACTCGCTCGGGCTATCAAGTGTTTTTCGGCAATCTCTTTTCATGCAGTATTTGATAACGATGACAAGGGTTGTTATCGATCTCACAAGATTGGAATGATCGATTTCTTAGGTTTTCAGTTGGTAGGCGGAAACAGAAATCTCTCTAAATCTCTCACTAAATCAGCAGTCGCTCGATCTCTCTGAATCTCTCGCTTGATCTCTCTCGAACTCTCAATCCCCTCAATCTCTCTCAAAGTCTCTCGATCTCTCGATCTCTCGCTCCGTCAAGGCTGGTTTGCAGTTTCTTGTTGGAAGAATCGGTCGTTACTTGAAGAAAGGTCATTACTCTCAGCGTGTTGGAACCGGTGCACCAGTGTATTTGGCGGTTGTGCTCGAATATCTTGCAGCTGAGGTACTTTCTTGCTTGCCGATTCATCTACTTTGACGTTATTTGTACAATGGGATTCTTGATTTATTGGTTTTGTGAGGGAAGCGGTTGTTGGATTTGATGGTTTCGGTCCTATGGAGAAGGGTGGAAATACTACGAATTCCAGCACGATACAAGGCTGGTGAAGCCTACGATTCTACTTGGTTAGATTTATTGCAGTATCTATTTTTCCTGCTGGGTTAGAGTTGGTGTAGACTTGCACAAATTAATCGCTACGTTCCTACGATTCTACGAAGTTTGGTTTATTTGAATCATTGCTACGTTCATAACAACTAAAACTACCATCCCATTACTGGGTTCTACTGACAATTCATAACTACTTATTGTTCATGGATGTGGTTAATGATAAAGAATTCCATCAGATTCTATTTGATTTCACAAGGTGTTTCGCCATCTTAATATCTATATTTCATAATTTTTTTATGATCTTTATTCATTGACTTCATTATATTAGTTCATCAAATGCTAACTATGATGGGTTAATCAGCTCGTGTTCTTTAAATAAGATTATACTCTATGAGTTTGAAATCAATAGGTGAAAAGTTCTTGTTTTTTATTTTACGCACATGGTATACCTAAGACATCTCTCTTCCTCTGAGATGGGTCTTAATGCAGGTGTGCTTGCACTTAATGACAGGGTAGGTACTATGACACGGTCTTATCAACCAAATTGGCAGGATTTGGGCATGCAGGCTTTATGTTTATGACTTCAGCCAAGGACAAAGTTAGCTACATCTATTTAAATGTGAATGCTGCTGGAGCAGGGTTAATGTTGACAGAAACATAAAGCAGAAGGAATGAACCTAAAAGAAGGTGGATTTCACATATAAGTTGGAGATGAAATGTTGCAGTGTAGCAGGTTGGATTTTACATTCAAACTTGTTACTGGATTTTAGATGAAAACTAGTATTGAGTTTGAGTTTACAAACTAGAGACATAAAACAATGGTTCTTGCACTCATGCAACCTTACACCTACAAGTTTGAGAAGCATAAGAGATAGATAAGATAATTGGTTGTCAAAAATATAGACTAGCAGCTACAAAATTAAAAGATTACGACCAATGTTTTGTTCCAAATCGCAAGAACAAAAAGAGATAGTTGTGTAAGTCACTATAAGTATTTTAACAAGTCTAATTAGTATTCACTGACCTTTGATTTAGCCAAAAAAAAAGAGAGTTAATGATACATAATATTAAATATCCTTTCAACCAAAAAACATATATACTAAATCTTCTCATGACAACATGAGTAACGTCTTAGGTTGACAAACATATTATTGTTGGAAAATCTCATCTTTTCATAAAATTATATCAAGAGGTTTTGACAATTATTTAATTAAGGTAACCATTGTTATTTTTCAATAATTCTTTATTTCTTTTCCCCTCAATTTGTCTTAATATGTTGTCCCTAATAATGTTGAAAATCAATCCTTATCTGATTAGGTAGACTCATTCGAATTTCGAACTCTTCCTCTAAATAACTGCAGTAACCTTTGTGGATGATTGAAGCCATGCATTAAGATATATTTCCTTTATGATTTACTAGTGTTGATGCACAATCCTGTTTGTCCCTTCAGCCGGTTGAACCTGCAAAGATGAGCTCGACCGTGGAGGTCGAGTTTTCACCTCCGACGATCTAGTTAGAAATCCGACTAAGGAAGGCAAGAAAGTAATGAACAATAATAATACGAATAGCGATAATTCTATTCAGCGTACCTTTCTCTTGTGCCCCTTTACCTTTTTATAGATTTTCTATGTATGAGTTTGAGTGAGGCTCAAACCCTAGTTAGGTTGTGATCTGACTCTTAGTCATTGAGTCCTACTCAAGCACGAGTAGTTGAGTCGTGACTGAATACTATTTCCTTGGCTAGAATCTTATTCAGATTTACCTTGTTATTCAGCCTTTGTACTTGTTCGACTGACCTTGACTTGGTTGGTCTAACGTGATCCGAACTGGTCGGACTAGGCTCAAACCGACCCTGGTTTGATTCCGAGCTGGTCGGACTAGGCTCAAACCAACCTGGTTTGATTCCGATCTGGTCGGACTGGGCTTAAAGCGGACTGGTTTAAGCTTATTTATTCTTTCCTTATCAACTAGTAAACTTCCACATTTATATACATATAACCATTTATGAGGGTGTATTAAAAAATATTCAACAGATAAGTGAAGTAATATAGCTCACATGTATGGCATGGTAGTTAATTTTTACGGAAAAAAATGGGAATTATTTAGTTTTTAAATTTGTGTACAATATTACTAATTTATCTCATAATACTTATACAAAAAAAAAAAAGAGATTTTTTTTTTTTTGGCACGAGAGACCTCATGATACAATAATACTTTGTCAATAGAGTTCAACTTATGGTAAAAGTTATCAAAATTAGGTTAAGCTAGCTCTCAACCAAATAAGCTCATCCTAAGTCACAGTAACAGGTGATCATTAGTTATAAGGTTGTTGGATGTACTATAAAGAGAAATAATATTTCAAACTATAATATGAAATGGTGAATAAAATTAAAATAAAATGAATGCAAATAAAAGTTTAAAGTTGTGATGTTTATTAAAAATACTAATCGTGAGGCATTTTAAGAATATCTCATTTCTCTTTTATTATTTTTTCTTGGTGTCTTGGAACTACTTTGTTCATACATCATGTGTGATTTCTTTAGAAATATATTACAAATGATTGAGGATAATGAATAACCATACAAAATTTATTAAGCGTGATAAGTATGATTTCTCATCCTTTCCCTAATTGTCTCTAATTTGAATTCTTTCCATATCATTTCATCATCTCATTTGAATTCTTTCCATATCATTTCATCTATGATTTCTCATACTTTCCCTAATAAAATCATCGGATTGTTTGTGGTTATTTCTATAGTTATTCTATGTATTTAACTATAGTTTAACACAATGATTTTCAGTTTATTTCGTTTTAAAGGATAATTTTGACATACTGGAGGCAATTGAAATACAAATAAACTATAAGAGAAAAATCTCAGGTAAAATTTTCATTTCTAACTTTGTAATAATTTAAATTAAGTTATAATATTTATTCTTAATGAGTTGAATGATTATCGAATCTTTTGATTACAAAATTTCATATATATATATATATATATATATATATATATATATATATATATATATATATATATATATTTTTTTTTTTTTACTAGTAAAAATGTGCACGCACGTCACTTATTGTGTTGTATATACTAAATTTCAACATGAGAATCGCAAATTGCATGGATGCGTAGGGTGGAACGAATTGATTCATACCTTAATCCGAAAATCCCTTTCGTTTTTAAATTTTCCTGTCTTCAAATTTGTCCAAATTTCCCTCCATTATAGATATTTACATACTTTTATTTTATTAGAAAGTGGAAGGGTTTTCAAAAAAAAACATCCAATAAGACAATTCAATTAATCCAAACTTAAGCACGACAAAAATGAACTCGATGGTTATTTTTTATCAACGGATTACCTGGTAGATTAGGGCTTCTTCGAATTGTTCAAGTCGGAGATAAACCTCGCCAAGGGACTGACAAGTGGGGAGCAGCTGTTTCTCGGGGAGATATTTAACGGAGATTTCGTAATCAATGCGCAGCCATTTGAGAGCTTCAATGTATTCTCCTTTTTTCTTCAAAATGTCTCCGATGGTGTTCGCCCATCTGGCCTCTTCTTGACGATTGACCTCTTCGGAAGCATGTCTGTAAGCTTTCTTGGCTTGATTTAGTTGAACATCGTCTCTCGCCATTTACTTCTTACTGTATTCAAGAATCAGATTATTCGGAGTTAGGGTAATGATATAAACAGATCTGTGTTTCCGGTCTCAAACAACTGGTTTTTTCGATTCCTTGCGGAGTTCTGTTCTTGAAGCTTCAACGCTGATTCAAGTGTTAAACCGCTCCCAAAATTGTGACTTCCCGCAAAAAATACGCGAGGAAAACTAATGCGCAAAGCGCAAGGTTTCAATTTTTAAATGACGTCGTTTAAAAGTGGGACTGATGTGATTTTGGGATAATTTTGTTTTATTTTGGTAAATTTGATCCAAATTTAGTTTAGAAAAAATCATATTTAATTTAAAGGTACATTGTTATTACTATTCTCAAAATACTATTATAAAGTCAAGGTACATCGCGACATTTCTATTTTCTTAAATACCCTTATCTATATTCAATCAATTAGACCTTAAAAGTCACTATTAAATGATGTCCAAACTTGTAATTTTCATAAATTAAAGAAGTTGTCTTTGATGCGGATGACAGTTCACCTGGAATTCACGGGTTATGTGTTGTGTTTTATAAACAATGTTAGAGTATCGTTGGAGAGGATGTTTGCAAATTCATTTCTATTTTTTTCAAAAACCCTAGAGTTCCTTGACAAGTTAAGCTCTCTAGGTTCACTCTTATTATTAAGGGAGGATCTCAAATAACTTTCAATGACTATAGACCTATTGTTGTCAGTTCCCTACTCTGTGCGAATAGAATTAAATATATCATCTACAAATTGGTTGATCTCAACCAAACAGCCTTCATCCAATGAAGACAAATTAGTAACAATGTTCTTTTGTGTCAAGATCTTCTTTATAGCTATCATCTTAAAACAATTAACCAAATTTGACATAAGAAAATCTTATGACACAGTGATGCCTGTGGTGCTCACTATCAAATGCGTGCCACATGGATTTCATTAAATTTCAATCGCTCAAAATACCATATGCACATTTAAACCAGTATTTTTTGTTAGCTCAAACCCTTAATCAGTTAAGTGATATTAAATCAATTTTTCTTTGAGGTAAAGCAATCCGGTTGGAATTTAATAAAATCCATATGACACGCATTTTACAGTAAGTACCACAAGCACAACATATTAGACACACTACTGAAACAAAATGTAACTCCTAACGTGTTCTCAAATATTTGAAAACTAAAATCCTCTGGCAAGCGTTTATTGCAAACTTCCAAACAATTTTTCTCAGCAATGCCAAGAAATTTCTTAGTTCTATCAAAACAACACATCTTTTGATTTAAGATAGACAACAAAACTATGAATCTGTTAAATAAAGGCATAGCGCTGCCCTACCTGCCTGCAAGCAACCATTACAATGGTGACCGGATGATAACATAAGGTGGCGTGATTTATGGAAATTTCATTACTCGTGCATGTTTAGTGTTCCATTCTTCTGCGCATTAATATCTCATTTTTTTTTATTACCAAAAAAAAAAAAAAAAAACTTCTTTTTTTAAATTCATTTTGAAACCAACGTGGTTACCACCATCAATGGAGTTGACGACGAAAATGCATATTCCTCCGTTATTCGCTCGAGATTATCTAAATTGTGTGTGAACTGTGAAGTGTGAAGACACTTAAAAAAGTATTATCATAATGCCTACGAGCTCACCACTAATTGGAGTTGGTTAGTTACCTCCGGAACGAAAGCTCAAACGAAAATGAAAATGAAGTCATCTGAAGGTGGCAAGAATCCAAGAAAACGATTTGGTAGTCGAAAACGACGATGACATCTATCATCAGACTAATTACTTCATAATATCTTCTTAATCTTGTTGGTCTAAGAGTCATTTGTTTGCTGAGCTTCAAGCTTATACAAAGTTGTGACATCTGATCACTCGTGTGGGGATTGAAATTTGATGGGTTGTAGTCGTTAACTTCCAAAGTAGATGGTTAAGTCTCAGAAACTCATATTTTACCGTTTTCGTCTGTATTACTTCTCTGGGAGAATGTCTGTACCTGATGGCAATTCTTTCCTGCTCCAGATCTTCTGGGTCATTTGGGAGATGAGCCATTTTTTTTGCTTGTTTTGATTTTCTTGACTATCGCATATTTGGAACTTTTTCTTTTCTTCGTTGCAAATGCCCCCCCCTGTTTTAGATCTTATAGGCCACTTGGGATTTGGGTGAAAACCCTTTTCGTCCGAGGCTCAATACTCTGCAAGAAAGTATGGAATATCTTTTCTTTGGAAACGAATCAAGATGTTAACGAATTTTGTACGTAATACGGTGCTCTTGTTTTAATCTTTTACTCTTTCTTCATCTTAGCAGAGAAGTGACAAAGAGATGGAAGGAGTGGTACATCTTGAAACAGGATTTGCATCCCCGAGTCAGCCTCTGTTACGTGTTGCTGTGGCTATTGCAGGGAGTAGAAACAGTGCGTTCGGGATCAAATGGACCTTGGAGAACTTCATTTCAGAGGGAAAAGTTCTAGTTAATCTGTTACATGTTCGTGAACCAATCACTGAAGTCCCTACCACTTGTAAGTCACCCATCTCCTTTATAAACGATCTTTTCGTTTTAGTGAAAAGCCTCCGACACAAATATTTAGGATTTAAGACAACATGGGTAATAGATATATAGGAATGTGGTGATTTGATGAGCTTGGATCAGCTCATCTCGTGTGCAGGGTGAGTACCACATGTTATGGGTTAGGTTGATAAGAAGCAAAAGGGCTTTTGCTTAAAGATGATTCGAATCCACCCCTGCTTACATGTTATATCCTTGCACTCCAAACACCACTTTCGTTCTTGTTAATTGAAGTCGATAGATTAAAATTTGACTGAAATCTTCGATGGATGTCTTTCTAGTGGGAATCTATCCAGTCTCGCAAGTTGCAGAAGACGTTGTAGCAGCTTATAAAATGGTAGTGGAAAGGGAAATCATGACAATGCTTCTTCCCTTCAAGCAAATGTGTACGCAAAGAAAGGTTAATCCTATTCATATCTCTTCAACTAAAACTCATGGATCATTATTGATCTGATGCCATGGATGTCTTTAGGGGCAAAAAAAAGAGAGGCTTACTTGCTTTCATGCAGGTTCAAGTATATGTTACCATGATTGAAGGGGCTGATATAGCTGATGCAATACTGAAAGAGATCTCTAATTCTAGAATCACCAGGCTTGTCATTGGATCTTCATCCCCTAGCATTATAACAAGGTAATAACATAAAATTCTTTCTATTCTAGAATCCTTCTTTTAATTTTCATTTTCTGAAGAAACCCCAAAGGTTTACTGATGGAGTGTAATACGAAAACGTAAGTTTCGACTGGACAAGTTCCTAAGCTCCTTAGTCGGACCGATAACATACGACCACTTACGTTTCCCAGAGGCCTGCCTTAGTTTGATTTTAGTTATAAAAAGAATATTATACTTATAATTGTTCACATTATTCTATGATTTTAATATCTATTTCTTTCCTCCTTGCTCTCATGATTGAATGCAATTATCAACAAATGAAGATGTTTCAGGAGGTTTAAGAGCAAGAGTATATCTTCAAGAATTGTGGAATGTGCTCCAAGCTTTTGTGCCGTCTATGTAGTATCCAAGGGAAAGTTGTCTACCTCGCGTCCATTAGGTGTATCTGCAAATGATGCAGTTCATCTTGACAGAAGCTGCTCATCCAGCTCTACAGCTTCTTCTATCAGGCAATCAGGTAGTCCTTCCTTCCAACTACGGCTAATGTTTGAAATGGTTTTGTTGGTTTAATCAGGTACACAATCACACACTGTTAGAAACTGAAAAGCATACTTACTCATCTACTGCAGTGTCTGCATTATGGTTTTGATGTATTGTTTATATATGCTTGCAATATCTGGTAATTTTCAGGCCAAGGCTTTGGTTCTCCACCCTCTGGTTTCAGCCCTAGGCGAGTACGGACTCAAAGATTTCATGCCATCTCAAATCTATCAACTCCTGCAACTTCAGCCAACAATTCAAATCGTCCATCTCTAGATGTAAAAACCCTGGGTGACATAATAGGTTCCAAGTCCAGTGACTCGACAGAGAATGGGTCAAAGATAACTGACGAACGCTCCAACTTAGAAGATAATGGATCAGGGATATTTAACAATGTGATTCCCTCAGAACTTGCAAAATATAGTGCAAAAAGAACTTCAGATAAGAGATCTACCTTGCAAACTTCAAGAAGTATTGGAATTAGGATATCTGACTCGGGATCCTCCATAGAAGCTGAAACAGACAGTAGTGGATCAAGTTCATCTGATGAAGAATTCAATTTCCAAGTTGCAACAGAAAATACTGGATCAAGTCTATCTGGTAAACATTTAATCTTTGAAGCTGCAAGAGATACTGGAACAAGACTCTTAAGTAGAGAGTCCAGCTTTAAAGGAAGTGATCTAGTGAATATAACAGCTAGAGGACCAATCTTAGAGGCTTCAGCAAAAAATGGAACAGAAATGTATCACAAAAGTTCCCCCTTGCAAGTTGCGGTAGATAATGGATCAAGAGAATTTGACAAAGTATCCGCATTAATAGAAAATGGATCAAGGGTGCATAACAATGGATTCACCTTTGATGCTACAGTAAATACTACTGGGACCAGACTATGTGAAGAGAATGGATCAAAGGTATCTCACAATGGATTAACAGTCGGCGCTGCATTAGGTACTACTAGACCAATGCTACCTGCCATAGAGTCCATTTCTGAAGATAAGTTCACAACTGAAGCTGCGATAGATAATGGATCAATGATATCGGATCAAAGCACTGAGTTGGAAGCTCCATCATCACTTACTACTTCAGCCAGCGAGGTTACCTTTACTCCTGTTGTTAAGACAATTTGTTTCTACTGTATAATAAATGTTACCAGAGGAAAACTGACAAGGAAATTGGGTTATATTTTGGTTTTTATATCCACTCACTGAGAAGATGAGTAGCTACCAGCAGTAATTTTGATCTTAGCTTTAAAAACTGGAGTGAAACTGGACACTTATTGACACCCCTGTCTTAACCGAGAACATTTTCTTACAAGCTTAGTTTTTCTCTTTTCTTCTTCTTCTTCTTTTTTTTTTTTTTTAAATAATAATGACTTCGCCATGTGAACAGATGAAGCCTAGAATCTCAGCAACTTTTGGTCCAAAAAAGTCTGCAGCCTATCAAATCTGTAACAATTTTGCTGGTTTATATGTTCAGAATTACAGAGTTTGACCTTCCATCACCTCATTCAGTCTCCATTCTATAGTCCTATACAACCCACTAATCATCAGGGTATTTTATCAGTCTCTTAATGCACTTCCAAGAGGAACATAAAATCCTTTGGAGGCAGAGTCACCATAAAGCCATGCTGTTTTACTCGTTGATTTTTTTTTTGGCGCCCAAACTCATTGATTTTCTCAGTAATGTTGTTTTAAAATTTCCGAATATGTGTTTAGTAAAAAAAAATTGACCATTTTCAAGAAAAAGCCTTGCAGTTATATACTTAAAACCATCACTTCTATTTCAATATATTCTTTGTACCATCAATCTCCATGTGGGCAACTAAAATTCATTGCCAATTCTTAGTTTCCCAACCTTATTGTTTTATGCAATTGTGATAAGAGGATCAATATTTTCTGCAGGTTGATATCGTATTTGACTTAAAGGAGCTTGGAATTGACTGGAGTCAGCTAAGCAAAATCTATGCAATACCCCCAAAGAAGGCGATTGACGTTTCCTCTGAGAAAGTAAGCCTGAAGTTCACTGTGAACTCGTAGGAAAGTAATTTGATTTCTGTAAATTTCTTCCAAAGGCAACTTTAGTTTTGTGAATACATTCACAACCAGGAAACAAGGTGAAGTTTCTGTAGCTTCACAAAACTGGTGAAAGTATGAATGAATAAAATAATAATCCAGGCAGAACTTGTGACTCGAGTCCACAAAGTCACAGAATACCTAATTCATTCTGATAATTTGGATAAAAGAACAAGTTTCTAAAGTTTTTTGTCAGTGACTAAATGGAAGGAATTGGCTGAGGCATACATATGCCAAAAGACTCTTAACATTTGAGTTTAAAAATACAAATCGAGGTTCAGCCAAAATTCTCAAATACCAAATGCAATATACCTAGGCTTTAATTTTTTGGATTAGAAAGTGTCAGGAAGTTGAGTGAATTAGGTCTTTGGACAAGTGGGCTCAACACAGATCGTCCTGGCCTTGAACCTACAAACCAAAAACCAAACTGGAGACTCTTACTTTTATTCTTGTTATTGAAACAGCAAACTGATGCATGTAAACAAAGGAAGGGACAGACAGATAGTCCAAAGAAGGTATTGTTCAATGGGGACAACACCCGAGATTTACAAAGGCAAGAGAAAGAGAAATGTGAAGTTGTGAAACAGAAAGATAATGAGTACAAGAGGGAATGTGTTAAAACTGAAGCCAACTTGGATGATAAAGAGAAAGAAAGCCTTGACAAGGCTTCCACCAGCCTGCATTCTGATGAGCTATATAACATGTTCACATGGGAAGACATAGTGTTGGCAACATCATCCTTCTCCAGTGATCTTTTGATTGGAGAGGGAGCATTTGGTTCTGTTTATAAGTGCAAGTTGCATCACACCACAACAGCTGTGAAAATTCTTCACTCTAAAGAAAGTCACTGGACTAAGCAATTCCATCAGGAGGTAATGATTATCCATTTCTCTCAAACGACCTTTGTTGCCTTCAACATATTTTGAATTTGAATGCAGAATCTGTCTCCGTGTTTTAGAAAATATTAAGAGCATTTATCTATGTATCTTAGTTAATTTTTAATTGACATAATTTTCGCTTCAGGTTGAGGTATTGAGCAAAATCCGTCATCCCCATTTGGTGCTTCTTCTTGGTTCCTGTCCTGATCATGGTTGCCTAGTTTATGAGTACATGGAGAAAGGCAGTCTGGATGACAGGTTGCTTCGGAAGGATAACACCCCCCCAATCCCATGGTTTGAACGGTATCGAATAGCTTGGGAAGTAGCTTCTGCATTGGTTTTCCTACACAATGCAAAACCAAAACCAATTGTTCATCGTGACCTAAAACCAGCAAACATCTTGCTTGATCACAACTATGTCAGCAAGATTGGTGATGTAGGCCTTTCCACAAAGTTGCCTTCAGACAATGCTACTATCTTCAAGGAAACAAGTCCTGTTGGGACACTGTGCTACATTGATCCTGAATATCAAAGGACAGGGATGATCTCACCTAAGTCTGATGTTTATGCATTTGGCATGGTAATCCTGCAGTTGCTTACTGCAAAACCTGCCATAGCATTGACCCGAGTTGCAGAAAAAGCATTGGAAAACGGCCGTTTGAGGGACATCTTGGATCCAGAGGCTGGGAATTGGCCAGTTGAAGAAACTCAGGAATTGGCCGTATTAGGATTGAGCTGCACTGAGTTAAGACACCGTGACCGACCTGATTTGAAAGCTCAAATTCTTCCAGTTTTAGAGAAGTTGTTAGCGGTTGCTGAAAGAGCTAGAGATTCATCAGCTTATGGTCCTTCATCGCCTTGTGTTCCTTCATCGCCTCCGCAACACTTCATTTGCCCAATACTCCAAGTATGTGTCTTACATCTTCTGTTCAATAAATTAATTTTCGTCTATTTGTAGATTAGATGCACATTTCCATTCGTATGGTAGGTATTTATTTTGCTATTTATCAGTTTCAATTGAAGGATTCTATTTCCCTTGCTGTTCCTTTGATCTGCTGGATTTGTTAGTTGGAATCTGACGTTTAAGATTGTTGGTGAACAGGATGTAATGGATGAACCTTGTGTTGCTGCTGATGGGTACACGTACGATCGCAAAGCTATAGAGTTGTGGCTCAAGGATAATGAGAATTCACCAATGACTAATCTCCCCTTACCCAGCAAGAATCTCTTACCAAACTTTACTCTTCATTCCGCTATAATGGACTGGAAGTCCAGGAAGGAGTGACGCTAGCCACTCTCCTGATTGTTCCTTCCAAGGCGATTATGTTGTTTTTCTTCAAAAACTACAACTTCTCATCTGGAAGGGAAGGTTGAGAGGTCTGGTCATCGTATATATAGCTTGTACAATATGACTTGGAGAAGTGATGTTTCCAGGCTACAGAACTAATTTTAATGCTTAAATAACAACAAAGAAAACTCTGCGGACCATAAATTATTCTACTCAATAAAATCTTGAATCAAGGTGACATTTTTTTATATTGGGCTAAACAAATATGATCTAATAATCAACGCAGAGACTTTCACGTTGCGAAGAAAAAGAGTGTAAGGAAACAAGCATTAGAGCTACTTAACTGAGACAATCTGATTGTACTTGCTTGTCTTGGCCGTATTTTCTGAAGACTCTTGAATCGCCTGTTCGTTCTACTCTCTTCAACCAGATTCAGTTCCAATCTCGACTCCTCGACATCAATTATTCGAACTTGCCTTTGATTCCCAACATAAAGCATCGGTACGATGAGAAAGGCCCCCCTCCTTCCAAACTCGATTTCAAATGTTAGAATAAATAGTTCGGCTTAACCAATTGACAGGGCCATACCCCCAGATGATAAATGAGCCGCACCTCACGCCAAGCACGTTCCTCTGCGTCTGTAATTCTGTATCCTATTGCTAATGTATCGATATCATCAGGGACTGATAAATGATAATAGATTGGTTGTATCGGCCACCAGTGGTCCAGCTTTTTAGTTTATGCCCGGTAGGATACAATCCATCGTATAGATGCACACAAGAACCAATACCAATACCCTCCACCATCACCATGTAGAACCAACCTGCAAATGTTCGAACAACAACGGACCAATCTTCTACTCTCCAAAATGTGTAAAATTTACATTCTCCGCAGTAGCCAGAGGACGATATTTGTGTAAAAAAAAAAAAAAAAAAACTCCGTAGTTGCAGAAAAGACAAGTACAGGCCATGAGGAAGCAACATAACCAAAAACTTTAACCTCTATCTTTTTACTGCCCACGTCATCTCACAAATTGATGATATTTTTTTCCTTTTATATACATCACATACAATAGGTAGGATAAAGGGCAGATACCCAGAGATTAAATTAAAAATTAACAAAGATATAAATTAAGGGGGCAAAAAAGATAAAAGTCAACCCCTCCAGCAGAGCAGGGACCTGCACCATGGCCTTAGAAACAATCACATTCTCGGATCCAAAATGTTTCGAAGGCGAAGTCTTTTCTCCCACTAAGGTTGCGAAGTAGGTGAGACAGCTTCCTCGGGTCTCAAAGATGCCTGACTGGAAATCCCTGATGACTTGTCCGAGCCTCTAACGTTATATTTTTCGTACACCTTATCACGATTCGCAGACCACCAAGACTCAGCTTGATGTTCTCCAAACCTTCTCCGGCTGCAAATGCATTTCCAACATCAAAATTGATCATAAGCCAATTAACAGCCCCAATAATCTAATGCCTCCTAAACTTCAATCATTATCTATGTAGGCAGGAAAGATGTTTACCTCATCCTAGATGCTAACCATATTAGAGAGAGAGGGATAGAGAGGTACCTGAAGCGCACTCGCTTGAGATCTCGGGTTCCGTCTCGGAGGGCTACAAGGGTTATATATACACCAGGTTCATACTGCTCAATCCATTCAGCCTCAACTTGATGACCATTGCCTGGAGCAGGATTCCTTGCTTTCGTACCACTCTCACCATTTTGCAAAGACACAGTTTCCTTGCCACCAGCAGCCTCAGACATGCTAACATCGGCATATACTCCGGCATTGCCATTTCGAAATCCCATCTCTGCATGGTTATTCATTATCTTGGACGTGACACTTCCCCGATTTTGCATGTAGGGATCAGCTTCAGTGGTTCCACGAGCATTTCTTGTAATATAGGCCTGCCCTGGAGTGGGATTAACATTGCTAGAGTCAGCTACTGTAGCATTAGCCAACTGAGCACCATTCTTTGCATCAGATCTTAAATGATATTCTCCAATCGTTTCAGAGTGAAAAATCCCATTAGGTTCCAAGCCATTTGGTACATGAACCGTCTTCAGGCTTTCAGTCTCATAAGCACCAGGTGGCAGTCTCTCAGCCATACCCTTAAGCTGGACAACATTGCAAGCCATAATCAGTACAACACATGGCAACCAGTTGCAGATTTACACAATTCACAATAACCGTTACATTCACGGTGAAAGGAGTATATGCATTAAAAGCACAGCATACAAGATGAAAATTAACCATAAAGAAGTTCATATCAATTTAATCCTAAGGTAAACTAAATATCCTTGAATAGATTGAACCTTGCTGAAGATTGGTTTACAATCCGATGACCAAAAACTAGAAAGGCGGTATACTGTAGTTGTAAAATGGAAGAAATTGCCCAATAAAGTAAAATGGATTATTGGAAACTATGGCATAAAGATCTGTACAAAATAGTGCATATTGGCAATCTCAAAACATGGACACGCTCTTGGGACTTGCTTCATGGAGTATACTAAGGTCAAACCACATAAATCATTCTCTTCAATGTGTGGGTGAATGTTGCTTTCAAAATGAAGTACCAAAGCAGCCCTGATCTTGCACCCTGGATCAAGGAATCATATTTCTTCTTCCTGGCCAATAGATCTGCAAGTCCTGTTGCCGCAAGCACAAGGCATGGCTGGCTTTCTTCTTTCTTGCCTGAGGTCCTCGAGCAACATTTTCTGCGATGTTTCCATTTGTTTGCATCACAAAAGTTCTGGTTGGTCAGCAAACTTTTTAAGTTCTCAGTAGGCTAGTTTGAAACAACAGTTCACTGCTCCCCATACCATTTCCCTTCTGATGTTGCTCCCCACTGATAATCAGTTTATTCCTTTTGTTCTTAATGCATGGCAAACGGTAGTGGTCTGCGCACTTCCTCTAGGAACATCAACAGTGCACTATATGACACAAATACCAGACTCAATACTATTGCTTTGAATGGATGAATGTACCTGCCATGGGCTAGAAATGTCACTGTTTCTCTTGGGGGTGGGTCAATATTAGGTTTAAAAATG
This sequence comes from Hakea prostrata, assembly GCF_041222555.1. NCBI lineage: Eukaryota > Viridiplantae > Streptophyta > Magnoliopsida > Proteales > Proteaceae > Hakea > Hakea prostrata. Next base: position 11,046,843 of record NC_142600.1, on the reverse strand, counting down.
AAAGAATTACCCCACCAGATTCTAAAGATCTTGCTAAGTCATGGTTATTAATTCCATGAATTCCCTATCTATGAATTTTTTGTACCACTGAAAATGCTGCTTTATGAGATCTCCTTAAGACATGAATGACGAACACATGCCTCAAAGAGTTTTTTAATTATAACAGAAATTTGCTCATGCTGCGAAGCTCCAAAATAACCTTTTACTGAACATCAAGGCAATAGGTAGAAGAAATGAAATGAGCTTCAACAATATCATCCTCCAGCTGAAAAGAGGGAATCTATTGGCAGCATAAAGAACAAAATCAAATATTTCAGTTGCTAGCAAGTGAAGCCGAATATGAAGATAAAAAAACAACAGATTCTCATGAGTCCTGTTCTCCATTTACATGTGTTTGTGCTGCCATAAAAGAAGAAGATGCAACAAAATGGGTAATGAATCTAAAATTTAAATGGGAAGAAGTGATTTGGAATATTGCCCTGACTCAAAATACTGATATGAAATGACAGGCTGACAAAGTAAGGGAGGGTAAGGATTCGATTCTTATAGGGGCAGAAGGTAAGGACGATGTTCTTGCTCTTCACCACAGAAACAGAACTGGACATACTAGAGATAATTGGATTTGTCAGCTGCTTTTGCATCTGAGCAAAGATACAGCCATTAAAATAAAAGAAGCAGCACAAACCAGTTCAACCAAGTCACAGGCTCCACTGGAAAAGATCAAATCAAATAATTCTGGTAGTATATGTAAATGATACTATCATATCTGACAATGAATCTCCTGGTATAGCCAAAGTCAAAACCTATCTTCACCAGCACTTCCAAATGAAGGATTTGGGTTTACTTCGGTATTTTTTTGGAATTGAAATGATCTGAAGAAAGGAGATCAATTTGTCTCGAAGGAAGTATGTCATTGGTCAATCGACTGTTACTGGATTCCTTGCAGCCAAACCTATAGATACTCCCATGGATCCACCTTAAAAACTTGGTTCTAATGACAGTGAGGAATTTGAACATCCCCATTGGTACAGACAACTTGTAGGCAAGCTTATATATCTTTCAGTTACTAAACCAGGCATATCCTTTACTGTCTCTGCAGCGAGTTAGTTTATGCATTCTCCCAAGAAGATCCTTTGGGAAGCTATATGTCACATCTTAAATACCTTAAAGGAGCACCATGAAAGGGGCATGTCTATCATCCTCACCATCACATGACAGCACCGGGTATTCTGATGCTGATTAGGCATGGCTGATGGTGATCGACGATCTACTACCAACCTCATCATTTTTTTTTGGATGAATGAATAATATATTAAAAAGAAAAACAAGCAGCACTACAACAGAAGAAAACAAAGGGCAGACATGAAAGAAAGAGAGGGGGGGAGGAGGAGCAGTGAGCTCAAGAGGGGGAGAGGATGGAGCAGTTTTGGCCCCAGAAACTAACAATCAACCTATTTATGGGGCTGTCAGCAACAGGGGGTGGGGGAGGTAGAGCAATCTAGATGAAACATCAAAGAAGATGGTTTTCCAAATCATGTCTAGGGATTGCAATTTGGGAGTCCATCTTCTAAGGTTGCGCTCCCACCAAATGTGATGGATGGCGGCACTAAAGACTAGCTGGCCAAGGCGGTCACAGATGGAGTGACCGGCAAAATTCCTCGAGATCCAATACCAATCACGAACGAACCCATGTGAGCGCCTCGAGTGAGGCCAAATGGAAGCAAGGGCTCTATCCCAAAGGGGACGGGAGAAGGGACAGGAGAAGAAAAGGTGATCAATGTCCTCTGAACCACTCCAGCAAAGGGTGCAGCTAGGGTTGGCGGGGATGTGGCGGCTGATGAGGAAGGATTGGGTAGGGAGAGCATAGTTGAAAGCTCTCCAAAGGTGAGGGTATGATGGGGAATGTGACGGGAGAAGGGACAGGAGAATAAAAGGTGGTCAATGTCCTCTGAAGCACTCCAGCCAAAGGGTGCAGCTAGGGTTGGCGGGGATGTGGTGGCTGATGAGGAAGGATTGGATAGGGAGAGCTTAGTTGAAAGCTCTCCAAAGGTGAGGGTATGATGGGGAATGTGGCCTTTGAACCAAACCAAATGGGACCAGGGGATTGGGGGGGGGGGGCGGAGAAGATTCCAAGCGACGGAGGCGGTAAATGATTTAGAAGGTGATGGGGACCAAATGGAGGTATCTCAAGTCAGGCTGGGGATCGGGGGGAGCGCATTCCAAACATGAGTGAGACTAGGGTGGGGGAGAGGGGCCAAGCCCCGTGGGAGATGAAGGTGTCCAGGGTGCCAATCTTAGGGATGCGGGTCTCATAGACTGCACGGGGACCAAGAAGGTTGACGAGAATGCCCAACGAATGCCAAGGGTCTAGCCAGAAGAGGGTGGAGGAACCATTCGAGACTTGGATAGAGATGGCAGAGAGGGCACAGGGCTGAAGGAGAAGGATTTTCCTCCAGATCCAGGAAGGGTTTGAGGGGCAGAAAGCAGTCCAAAAAGAATCCTGTTTGAGAATGTAAGAATAGACCCACGAGACCCAGATGGAGTCATGCTTGGAAGCAATCTTCCAAATGAGCTTAAGGAGGCAGGCCAAGTTAACATCAAGGATACGACGGATGCCAAGGCCACCCTCAGCTTTGGGGCGACACGCCGCCCAAGAGATCGGATGAAGGAATCTGAAAGCTTCTTGACCTTTCTAGAGGAAGGCACAAAAGAGGGACTCCATGGACTGAATAATGGATTTGGGGATAGAGAAGATACCACTCCAATAAAGGTAAGAAGAATGGAGGACAAATTGAATGAGCACCACTCTCCCTGCAAAGGAAAGAAGCTTGCCTTTCCAAAGTTGAAGCTTTTTCCTAATATGGTCAAGCATAAGAGAGCAGTGATGGCGGGTGAGCCTACCGGGGATAAGAGGGAGGCCAAGGTAGGTCACAGGGAAGGAGCCAGGACTGACCCTAAAAGCTGTAGGAGAGAAGCTCGGGTAGCATCCGAGACACCGGAGAGAAAGAGAGTGGATTTGTTGAGGTTGACACGGAGGCCGAAAAGAGATTCAAACAAAGAGAGGGAGGAAAGAATGGTGGAAATGGATTGATGGTCAGCTTTGGAGAAGATCATCCGCAAAGGCGAGGTGGGTGAGGTTAGAGGATCTGCACTTGGGAATAGGTGAGATGAGGAGCTGATCCGTATTAGACTGGAGGATCCGGGAGAGGACCTCGAGAGCTAGGGTGAACAGGAGTTAGGTGCCAAAGCTAAATGTAGAGCCATAGTTCAAACTACTAGTGAGTTGTCATGGATTCAGTCCTTGAGTTGGGGTTGTTAGTAACTCAACCTATGAGAACGTTTTGTGACAGTCAAACTGCAATCTATATTGCTAGTAGTCTTGTCTTCCATGAGCATTGCTAAGCACATCAAAGTTAATTGCCATTTTGTTCGAGATGTTGCTTTGAAAAAGAAGATTGTTAATCCCTTTGTTTCTACTACTAAGCAACTAGGAGACATCTTTCACAAGTAACTCTTTGGACCCATGTTCAAGAATGGATGTTGCCAGCTAGGCATAGGAGATATTATGCTCCAGCTAATGGATGGTTACTTTCTTTTTTTCTTATTGTTTGATTGACTAGTAATCTCCTCAGGATCGTTTATTTTTTCAGTAGATTGGGGAGATTCTAGGCACTATGTAATGTTCCTTTTTTATGTAACACAGTTTAGTAAAATTTTCCTCAACTGAGATTGGGTTCTATTCAATAAAGAAAATACATAGGGGAGAGCCTCAATACACACGAGCTCTCTCCCTTCTCCTTTGTCTTATGCTTCTCTCCTCTTCTTTTCTCTTCACCCTCATCATCCTTGCTAGTCTAGCCTTTTAAATATCTGAAGCTACTACACGCTTCACGGACCTTAAGGGTTAAATGAAGAGTTTTAATAATGTATAAGAGTACATAGGGGAGAGCCTCACTACACACGAGCTCTCTCCCTCTCTCTCCTTTGTCTTCTGCTTCTCCCCTCCTCTCTGCTCTTCACCCTCATCGTCCCTGCTGGTCTGGCCTTCTAAATATTTGAAGCTGCTACACACTTTGTGGATCTAAAGGAGTAAATGAAGAGTTTAATATCTGCCTCTCTCTCTCTCTCTCTCTCTCTCTCTCCAATTTGATTGAGTACGGTAGTGAGCCAAAGTCGGAGAATCCCTCTGGGAGAAGGGACATCTGCATGTTTCGTGTCTGTCTCTCTCTCTTCATTCTCTCACTATTCCTCGTGTGAACGAGTCTCTTCTCTCTATCTCCCCCCTCCTGCCCTCCCTCCCTCCTAGCTTCCACTTACTCTTCCTCTATCTTCCTTTCTTCCTACTTCTCTCTCACCATGCTAAGATCTATTACGTGCCCTCCTTCCCAGCAACTGCCACTTCTGTTTTGCCATGCCCTAATCTCCTTGCTACCGTTTATCAATGCAAAGCTTCTTAAGTCAACTCTATTGAAGACCCTGCTTCGAATGGAGATTTTGAGCCTGTTGTAACCTCTTTGTCTCTGGTTCTGATATTAGGGCTTCTAAATTCTTTTTCAGCTCTATAACAGCTAAAAAGCCTCTTCGGCCATGCTACTACAACTTTCATATCCTGCAATGCTGCTCCAGGCACCACCGAAGCATCTAGGTCAAGAAATCCCTCAAACGTGATGCTCTACCACTTGTGATCCTTGCCAAGTCAAGAAATAGTGTGATTTCTAGGTTTGGCTCTCGAGCTTGGCCCCTTGGCCTTGTCTTTTAGTCCATTTTAGTCCATTATTGCCTAGTGCTTTGTATCTTCTTTCTCTTTGTACACCTGCCGCATGTCCCTCCTCCCTTAGGTAATGAATCTTTGTATTCATCCCAAAAATTATGTGTAATGAGGGTCATCATAAATTCAATCTTCAAATAACCGATGTAATATAGTACTATATTTGATTGATCAAAACAGTATCCAAATAGGACCTTTCACAGGGAATCAATTTCAAATTTGATAGACTTACGATGAAACAAAAATTAGATGTAAAGAGGGCTGAAACTAGAGTGGTATTATAAGGATAATAGCATAACAATACATGGTGAATAGATTTTCAAAATAGGGGCAGAACTATGATGAAAAAATTGAAAGGACAATATGAGGGAATTGAGAATAACAATGTAACACCCGGGCTTCACACTGCAAGGTGGATCGATTGAATCAAACACCAACCTACATTGATCAAACTAGGATTCTCCATAAAGAAGGAATGCTAACAAAACAATTTGATTTCAATTGATGAGTGGTGTGTCCTCACCTCTTACATAAGTCTCTTTATATAGTATTATAAAGAAACATAAACATTAATGGTAACATCCAGCCACTAGCTAACACCATCTACCTATTAAGAACTCAACTATTACCTAACTCTTGACAAAGGAAAACTCCTTTGACAATGAGTTCTTTTATTTTCAAAGAACAATATTTTTTATTGACTTTTCAAGAACTAGACTTGGGCTTAGGTCTAAACCATGGAGATCAAAATATGTGGGTTAACTTTAATCCGCTAAAACAGCCATAGCCCATGAACGTCATGGGCTGATTTGGGTGATAGCTTTAGGCTTTTGATGGGCCTGACCCAATGGGCTTCTTCTTTCTTAAATATGTCTTCAATTCTGCATCACGATGTAATGGCTAAATTATCAACTTCATCATGACATGTGAAAACTAAAGTAAAAGCACATTGAACCAAAATAGAGAAGTTATATGCAATGCAAAGTTCGGGAAAGTGGTCACTAATGAATCCTGTTCAAGGCCAATAACTGAAAAGAACATGTCTGAATACGAAAATTACCTGAGCAGTCAGGGATTTTATTACTTCTTTTGCAGCTTTAGACTTGGCGGATTCTTCTGCAGCCACCATTTTAGCTTCTTGGATTCTCTTTTCTGATTTCCGCAGCTCAAATTCTTGAAGTTCACACTGTTGTCTCAGGCTATCAACCTATACCAGGTCCACACAAAAAAATGACACATTCAGCATGCAGATGACAATTACCTAGGGATCACAGGTAGAGCAACGGAATAATATTTCCAACGAAAATATATGCACCTGTGCTCGCAGCTTCAGTACTTCTTGATTCAGGAGTTCATTTGTTTTCTTGAGGCTATCTGTGATGCTTTTAGAGAAAGAAAGGCCTGACATTGTAGGAACAGGTGTGGCAGAACGTGGCGGGCTGGGTTTTCTTGAGAATGGTGACACTGCCCTGGAGCTAGTTCCAGACTGACCTACAGATGTCAGAACTGGTTTGGGAACTGCACGGCGCATGTCAACTGTACTTGCCAAAGCTATATCTTTTAGTTGTATAAGAGAGAGTGTTTGGGAAGCTCTAACAAGTGAGAACGTGTCTGCCTTCTTTCCCTGTTTGGCTGCTTTGCTATCTAGCTGCTTGATCAAATCCAAATTAGTGGGGGTCAAAGCCTTGGATAATCTTATATCAGCCTTGTCTAACCTGTCTCTGTTTTCACCTGAAAGTCGAGGTACCACATTTCTCCTGTTGCTGTTATTACTTGTTTCCGAAACTTTGTTCAGCTTGGCAAAACAGGAATCACACACACGATGAAGCTTGCCAGGATTAGGAGCCAGGGCTGCCCTTAAAGCTTTTCTGGAGCTACAGGCATGGCAGTGCACAAGGCCACAGTTATAGCAATTGTGCCTTTTCCGAGTAAATCCAAAGGCCTGTCTACATGCTGAGCACTGAAACTGCTCGGCTCCAGATACCCATTTGTGAAGACATATCGCTGCAGTGAAGTTTGAACCACAGGCAATATATTTAACATGTCTATCCTTTAAAGCTTCTACCAATGTTGGTGTTTTCCGATCTTCAATGTCCCCATGTCCCAGTCTCCCATTTGTTCCCTTTCCCCAAGTGTATACCTCATTCTTTGCTGTCAGCACTGCTATGTGATATGCACCACAAGCAACCTCTTCAACAGATTCACCCGCAAGCTTGTCTTCCACCAAGCAAGGTAATTTGCCATCAGCATTGGGATTCCCAAGCTGGCCATAAACTGTACTTCCCATTGTAAAAACATGTCCTGATGTGGTTAAGCCAATTGTTAGACTATGGCCACAAGCAAGTTTATGAAAATTATAATCAATCAGGGACGGCACACAGGTGGGTTTCAATCGCGGCTCCTTGTCTCCATGGCCTAAACGATTTTTGTCTCCATCGCCCCAAGTAAACAATTTACCCGACGAAACGCTAGCACTAGATTGGGTCACAATGACTTCCACCACGGCAGCAGTATGCCATACACCACAAGCAACAGCAATTGTTTTCAACCCCATCAGAGATTCAACTTCTCTTGGGTAAGCAACACTTTCTTTGTTGCCATGGCCCAACACACCAAAGGTCCCATCACCAAATGTGAACAGCTGACCCATTGATGTTATCAAGGCTGTATGCCAAGGACCACAGGTAACTGAAGCAACCTGAAGTCCTTCTAGAGGACCTGCTAGTCTCTTGGGTATCCAGTGACTCACATCAGTACCATGACCAAGTAGCCCTGCATTATGGGTGCCATCTCCCCAACTATAAAGTTCTCCTGCCATGGTGACAGCGCAAGTATGGAACTCTCCACAGGAAACAAAATCAACACTGCAGGTCGCTAAAGATTCCACCAGACGAGGTTGAATAACATCTTTCCCAACTCCATGACCAAGCCGTCCACCAGATTCTTCACCCCATGTAAAAACTTCTCCTTGCCTTGTAACAAGTGCAGCATGCCTAACCCCACAGGCTATATGATGAACATCCAACACTAAATTAGACTCCAATGGCTTAGGAAGAAGCACATCAGTTCTTGGGCTCAAAGGAAGAACATTCTTATCAGCCCCAACCTTCACAAAATTATCACACATAATCTCACCCCAAATGTATACATCTCCTAAAGCCTCACAATCATCCTGTGCAGAACCATGACTAGAAGTACTAGGGGCACTTGAAACACTAATTCGAAAGGCATCTGAACCAGATCCTTTTACTTGCATATTTGTACGGTCTAATGCTACATGTGACATTTCAGAATGCTCAGAACTCTCTAGAGTAGGATAACACCTGGGAAAAATACTTGTGTTGCAATCAACAGAGGCTTCTGGAGAGCTAATATCACGCATGCAACTAATGGAACTGTCACTTGGACTACTTGATGTCAAGTCTCTGCCACCCTGAAACAAAAAATCACAAAGCCATACATCAGCATGACATGCAAGAAGACATCCTAGGGATGCTCTGTGAACAAAGCATTACTGTACAGAACAAACCTTTTCTTCTCATAGACCAGAGATAAAAACTGGTAGCTCAACCTCCTAATAATCTTCTTAATACCAAAGACAATCTCTTTCTTTTCATTATCAACCAAGAAAATTTACAATCCTCAAGGGACACAATTTTGTAAAGTATTCCCAAACGAAAAATACAAGTACTGAAATAAGGCCTCAGAGAACAATTGTATACCACAAATCCGGCAACAGAAAAACTAAGCTTGTGATGTGAAAAATGGAAAAGTTTCCCCTTTTTTTAATTTTAAGCCAAAACCAAAAGGACTAAAGTATCATTTTTCTGTTGTAAAAGAAGCATTTCCTTCTGCTGGCATCTTCTGCTTGGTCAAATTTACATCATGGCTAATACAAAATGAGACACTAAACCATAACCTACTACTATTTTGGTTTTTAGTACTACATGAGGACAGCATGAAAACGCCATTCAACTGTTGAAGATCCCAAAATGGCATGAAAGATTTTTGCAAAACCAAGCAGGTATTTATGTTTGCATGAGAGAGTTTATTCTGTCAACGTTTATTTGAGCAGCAGATGGGGGTGGGTTGGTGGTGGGGGCGTTTAAAGGGATCAGAATTCAACACAAGTAGAATTACATCAAAGTAAAGTCCATCATTCCATCCATCAATTTTCGAACGTCCACATCGACCAGAAGATATCAATGCTTTAAGGCCAGTAATCCACAAGTCCACCTCAGTTTTGTCCTTACAAATCTGAAAAGTGACCAATATAAGATTTACAATAATTATCTACAGAAAGAAAACTAAAAAGTGACAGCTAAACAGAAACTAAGGAGACACCAATCAAATAATTGGGAGAAGAAATTTTGTAGGCGTACGAACCAGATCAAGCGATCGTTTTCCACTGGCATATAAAAGAGAAAAAGACAAGTAATCCTTGTCGGGCAGCGGAAACCGTTGGAAGACAGACTGACACAGTACAACCGAAAAACAAATAAATTTAATTGCCAAGATGTAAGCGATAGCATATAATAAAATAGCTAACGCCACAGCTTAAATGAATGTCGCAGTAAAAAGTCAGGAAATATATCAAATTAGAAAAGCTAAAAATCTTACAGTTCTTTGTCCAGGGATTATATTTGAGACAGAAGCTAACTTCAATGTTCTTTCTTCACCACTTGAAAGCCAGGTCAAGGATGACTCATCCTGTGAATTTAAGTGAGATAGTGATAAGCAATACTAGTAAATTGTCGACATAGACTAACTATGCATGCAAATAGGTTATAAAAGCTGGTTCACTAAAACATTTGACAGAATTTTAAAAAGTACTATAGAGTACATTTATATAAACCTTAAAATAAATTCAAGGCTATCATTTATTAGTGAGAAAGTACACCAATTGTTTGTTTATATGGTGCAGAACTAGTGATGCATCTCGATGCGAAACAACCATTAAAGAAATAGAACCTTTGGCTCACAATCAGCAAGTTTGACCAGAATGATTGTTCGCCCATTCAGCATACAGACAGATACAAGAATGTTATAAGGTTTTCTCATGAAAAAAACAGCAAGTTCTTTACAGCCATGCAAAAAAATGCAGCTCTAAACTTTTCATTCAAATTCAAAATTCTTAACATCAGACATGTTCAGTATGTATGAGAGATGTCACCAATATATCAATCTCTCATAGAGAGACTTCCAATACAAGCACAAAAATCTACAACAAATCAAGCATTTCATGGATATAAATATGACAGATCGATGTAAGTCAGAATTGTCCTGTTCATACCTGTATTTGCGCCATTATGATACAAGTCAAGCCCAAACAGCCAAAAAGGCACATAAATTTGCATTTGCAGTCAAAAGAACATGACCTTAACATAAGATCTAGTATACCCATGGATGACTATAAGAAACCAGACACTCAAAAGCAATACAGTTTACAGAAAGAAAATGTCAGCCAACATACATTTGAAAGTTTGAACGGGCAAAACTTTGGCTTCCCTTTGCGACCATACTTGAGCAATTGAGCACCTTTCTTTAGAGCTATTAATGCCTGCAAGAGTTATCATAGCCCATTCAAAGCAAAAATCACTATATAAAGCTCTTCTGAAAGGTAACAGGAGAAAATGGTAATCCAACATATGGCTCAAGATACAAAATCTTTGTTTCTCACAATAAAATGAAGCAAAACTATCACATATGTTTACTGATATCTAGATTAATCAGTAATAAGTATCTATCTATTAATGCACAATATCCATACACTAAGGATTATATACAAAAACCAAAGGACCAGATTTTCCCAACAGGCATCTACTTCTGCCACACAGACCAGGCAAGATGGGGCTGAAATTTTCCAGACAGTAAGATTTCCAGGTTACATTCTCTTGAGTCAATTTTCAGCTCAAAAGATGTTTGCCACATAGAAAACAAACCATTGAAAAATCTAGGATCAGGACCACTAAGGGAGCACAGGGACATTCATGTGAACATATACCATTTGAATTTTACTTATTTATTATTATTTTTATTTTTTTGGGGGGTGGGGATTATATGAATGAATTCTGAGATTTCACATACAAGACCTGTAAATACCACTCCCCTGTATATCCAATTATTTTATTTGCCACACCATTCTTCCATGTGGCAGTAATATATGTACCTAAATATTAATATTTGAAGTTGCAATCCTTTTTCTAATGATGATCATGTAGCCTCAAAAACTTGAGCCTGAAATTTGATACATAAAGAATCATAGTGGCATTTTATCCATCCGATGGTTGGATTGGGTACAACAACGTTCCATACTGCGACGCCTCAACACCAATGAAGAAATTCCTCCCTATACTAGCAACTCTAGATTGTTTGTCTAGCGAACCCTACTGAACTCTTATAGATAAGAAAACGATATTTTATATTATGTTATAAATGTAAAGAGAATAACATATAAGGAGACAAAGGAAAATATAGCTAACATGGGTTGGAATTTATAAGAATGTGAAAAATGCTTTTATGCTTTAAAAGAATTGTAACGTTAAAAAGCCTCAAATTTGGTGGCCGCAAAGAATTTCACATTAATCCCCTCAATCTCCCCCGGGTCCTGTTTGCATGTTGTTGCAACGTTTGCTGGCCCCTCTTTCTTTCCCCGCGGATATCATGTCTGCCCATCTGGCCCCATACCAGACCCATATAAGGGGAATCCCATGCCTGTTAATGTGGATATTTCTCGAAAGACCCTATATTTTATGAAGTTCCAATGATTCAGCAACATCAAAAAGTTTCAGAGTTGACCTGAACAAATAGGATTTTATAATCAACTCATACAATATGAGCATGCAACCATAGCCAGATAACATCCAAGACTTGAATTTAAAAGTCAAGGTTTCTCTGATGACTGATCACCCTCTTTCATCCTTTGAATCCTTAAACAGTCAAAAAAGCCTTCTAACTTCCAAGAATTCACATTTTTGGATCAATTTAACTACCTTATACATGGTCCCTTTCGGTGCTTTCCTAGTCTTCTCCAGAATTTTAAGCGCTCCAACTGCTGTGCTTCTGTTAAGGCAAAAAACTCTAGCTACTTTCTTGCCACATTTGACATCTAGTATAGAGCATGAGCTCATCAAGAGTCCTTTGGAGAAGGTGATACATAAACTCACGGAAGTTGATACACACACTATTCTTTAAGCCCTTTATACAACAACAACAATAAGCCTTGTCCCAACTAAATGGGGTTGGCTACATAGATTATTGCCTTCCAATCAGTTCTGTTTGAGGTCATACTAGATACAAGGCCTAAGCTATTCATATCATATCTCACCACTTCTCTTAAGGTTATCTTAGGTCTACCCCTAGCTCTATTAGTTTTTTCAATTTGGATTATATCACTTCTACGAACAAGGGCATTTATAGGTCTCCGTTAAACATGGTCGTGCCACCTCAAACGACTTTCCTGAAGCTTCTCACTTATGGGAGCAACTCCCAAACCAACTCTAATATGATCAAGAATGATTTTATCCTTCCTAGTTTTGCCACTCATCCATCTTAGCATCCTCATTTTTACTACACTAAATTTATCTATATATTTCTTTTTAACAGCCCAACACTCTGCACCATATATCATAGCTGGTCTCCTATAGAATTTTTCTTTAAACTTCAATGGAATACATTGATCACCCAAACCCTTTTTCATGGATTCGACCTTTAAGCCCTTGATAATACACTATTTTAAGGAATATAAGCCACAGATCCATGTACCAGCACAGAAGACAATAACTGTGTGGATCTAAATGCCAAAAACAAGATAACGCCATCCTCATGATATGGAAATTTACTTACAGATGCGACAGCTAGATGGAACAAGAAAAGCAAAGAAGGTCGGAAGGATATCTCAAATCATTTAAAGTTACACTTCCAACTGCAACAATGCAGCTGATAAACCAATTTTCATCTATTGACCTAATGTGCTTGGCACTGTGGGTGCTGATTTTGCAGATCACTGTAGCGTCGGAGCACTGGTTTTTTGGGCTGGCCACCTTCCCCTTGGAATCCTCACATGTTACTCAGTAACCAAATTCTGTTTGTTTTTGCCCGAGCTTTACTAAATAGCGAGAAAGTCGTAGCGGTGATGACCAACACATCCCAATGCGATGAGCTACAGTTATTGTAAGTAGTAAATCAACACTTCAAGTCAAGAAGATATTCCAAGGTCAATAAGAATTCAGTCTCCAATTAATATCTTGCAGCACGCCTGGAATCCCACATAATTTCATCCAATATTCACAAATTTTACAGCATACTACTCAGAATCTGAGATCCAACCAAAAAAAAAAAAAAAAACCCTTCCAAAATTACAAAATTTTGCTTTAAAAAAATCCGATATTTACGGCGAAGGTTAAGAGAATCTTCACAAAACTAACCTGTTCGACGTCTCGTCCGGCATTCCCATAGCTAACAAGATCTTCCATTCCATGTGAGAGAATTCCGGAAACACAAACCCATCGATCGTGGAAGAGTTGCAGTCAACATAGATGACGGCTTCTTCCGTGAACTACCATCAATATTCAGCTAAAGAAGGCCCTCTTGTCTATCTCTCCGCCGGAAGAATGAGAAGGAAAAAAAAAAAAAAAAAAAAAAAGGAAAAGGGAAAACTGAAGAAGACCAAGAGAAACCTGCCTGCCGTAAGCCCTCCTAGAGCCGTACAAGTTTCCAGATCTGCCAACCTTTTCCTTTCTTCGCTTCACAGCCTAAAGAAACACTACAGAAGTAGAAGATGGGCTAAAATCAGTATGTGTTTGAACTACAAAATTCTGAAGTCGATTATCCACATGTGTAAGCAGAATGGAGTGAACATAGACGACTAGCCGAAAAGGTAAAGTCGGTGTCGTCGATGAAGACTAGAAAGGTTTACGGAGAGTAATTCCGGCGGGCGACCGGAATTCCCCGTCGACGATAAAATCTCTGAGGCAGAGATAATCGGATTTAACTTCCAGGTCGCGTCCGTGTAATGTTAAAGTACGAGTCAAAGATAGAGGAAGAAAAAAATAAGGGAAAAAAAAAAAGCATGAAATCGCCTGCGAGAACAAAAATTCCATAAAAAGACAGATTTTCCTTTTTCCCGGCTCATCTTTGAAGACGTTTCGAATCGGGTGATTAAGCTGACGTGTAATTGCTAAATCAACCGTTTAAACACAAATTTTGACTGGTCAATGCCCGGCATTCAAATGATGACTGAATTGGATTTGGGGGTGAAATCAATGAAGTAATTGCAATCAAAACCGACTGAGCCAAACGATTAACGTTAAGTTGATCCGTATCGGATTGTGTATTGATGCTTTTTTAAAATTTCAGGAAAGGTGACGTTGATATTAAAGTTTTTTTTTTTTTTAAATGATATTTTATTGAGTGAAGAAAGATTGATTGTAACTGTGAAAGTGCGTCTCGAAATTACAAAAGTGCCCTTAAAAAATAAAGGAATGTATTGATTGGCGAGCCAGATTTGGGGTAGGGGTCCCAACCTACTAGGCTACCTACCTACCCCCTTCATAGCTAGGTTCCCGCCGTGGCGGCGTTGTGGAAGCGGTGGGTCCCTTGTAATGGACATGTTACACGGGCGGAATCATCTCAGCCGTTGGATACGTTATATAGTATAAATGTGATGCTGTTATCGCACAAATTTTGTCCTGTCGTGGCCGAGGCAGTCTCTGTTTGGGTCTTCACCAATCATGATATATATACACTGAAATAATTACATTGTGAGATCACAAACCATATGGGTCATGGGTGGTCCAGGTAGCAAAATGACCCACAGGGCCACACCGACCATGTCATCAAGGATTTCCAAAATTCCGATGGAATCGGTTATCCCATGTAAATGATAAGTCTCTGAATTCCAAATCCATCGTAACTAGTTCAATCCTTGATTGATCTTATCTCCAGATCAATAAGAGTTTTAAGTTATATTTAAAGTATCAACAAGTTGTATAGTTTGATCGTAAACAAATTGTAATTCACTAATCTGAGTGTGGAAAAATTCTCTCTCAAACAAAATTCTAACTTGGTATCAGTTTTTCACCCATGGCTTATTTTCTGATTTCACCTACCAACATCGTTTCTCTCCTACTTGTAAAGCTTGATCGAAGCAACTATCTCCTCTGGAAATCACAATTTCTTTCTCTACTTCATGCACATGACCTTTATGGCTATGTTGATGGAACCAATCCAGCTCCTCTTCAAATCATATCCAATACCTCCATCCAGGGGCGAGGGGACCATGGATTTTTAAAATTTTTATATAAATTCCCTTAATTCCCTTGTTTTTTCCAATTTTTTCTCTTCCTATATGTGAAATGTCGCTATTTGACCCCCCAATATTGAGAACAACATTTTAAAAGTAAAATAATGGGCACATATATCATTCCTAATTAAAAACTAATTCCTCAATCTCTATTTATTCTCCCCACTATTCTCTCTTATCTTTTCTTCCTATTTATTCTCTTCTGTTTCTATAAATCTGGTTAAAGGAAATTTTTGAAAAAACATCTTATTAGGTATTCAAAAATCGAAATGTCATTCATAATTAGAAAGTAACTCTTCAATCCCTATTTATTATCTTCTATATCCTCTCTCCTCTTTCTTCTTATTTATTCTCTTCCTTTTCTTTCTTTCTATTTATTCTCTTTGCTTTCTATAAGCGTGGTTAAGAAAATTTGGAAAAAAAATCTACTCCACAATTAGGTACTCTTTCTCTTTCTCAATTTATTTATCGTTTATCTTTTTCTCTTTTTTTTTTATTATTTTTATTTGATTTTATATTCTATGTTTTTTTATTTCTTCTGTAATTTTTGTTATTTGATTTTGAATTGTGAATAAAATATCTATAGTTAGTAGATAACTAATTGCCATTGATTTGCATCTCTTACCTAGAAAAAAAATTGGTTTACATCTCTTACCAAAGAAAATATTGGCTTGCATCTAACTTTTTAGGGTTGAAGTCATGTGTATATATATATTTTTTATATATTATTGCTTTAATTTTACCTATATTTTGTCGGAAAAAAAATCATTATCAATAATTTACTTTTTTTTTTTGTCAAATATGTGTGGGCCTCACAAAATATATGTGGGTCTATTCTTTAATATAATAAAATAATTTAGAGGTGGGACCTCAAATGAATCTTATAAGGGCCCATATAATATGTGTGATAAAAAAGCATTAGTGCTTCCCTAACGGGCAGGTTATCTGGCTTTCGTTCTTCGCCCCCCCAATATTTCATCCTGGGTCCGCCCTTGCCTCCATCACATCACCCACATCAACATCAATTCCTAACCCTGAGTATTCTCAATGGCACAAGCAAGACCAAATGATCTTATCTTTGATCATCTCATCCCTTTCTGAAAGTGTTATTTTTCAAATAGTTGGTCTCACCACTTCCCACACTGCTTGGAATTCATTTGAACGGACTTATGCCTCACAATCTCAAGTCCACATAATGCAATTGAAATACCAACTTTTGCAAATTCGCAAAGGCCACTCTTCTATGGCCGAATATATTCAGAAGATTAAATCTATTGTTGATCATTTTGCCGCTGCTACTCACCGAAATTCTGATGCGGATATTATCAAACAAGACAACAACTTGACTTGCCTTCATCAGAAGTTAATCTATCCACCAGATCAACCCCCAAACCTTCTTCCCCCATACAGCGGTGTAATGTTATTTTCGCTATGCACCATGTGACAATGCTTTCAAGTTGAATTCTTCTCCATAAGCTTTCTTGGCAGGACCCATAGTTTCATTTAATCCTTATTGGTGCCCTGACTCAGGTGTCACTCATCATATTACATCCAATGTAATTCACATGGATACAACAATGCCTAACCATGATATTGGTCAACTTCACAATGCCAATGGTTTAAGTTTGTACATAAAAAATATTGGAAGTGCTTCTCTATCTACGCCTTTTAAAATTCTTACTTTATCTAAAGTGCTACATTTTCTTTCTATTACTAAAAATTTGCTCTATGTGAGTAAATTTACACGTGATAATAATGTTTATATGAAATTTCATCCAAGTTCGTGCTTTGTGAAGGATCTAAAAACAGGGACTATTCTACTTCAAGGATCAATTGAAGCTAATTTCTATTGCTTTCATCCACCAACCGCATCTCCCTCTGTTCATCTCAACAAATGTGTCTCAAGAAGTGTGGCATGACCGATTAAGGCATCTGTCAAAGATAACTTTTGACTCTCTCCTTGCAGGTATCCAAAATTGGGATGGAATCGGGTTATCCCGCCAACTTACTTTATTCTTTCTTTCTTTATTATTATTATTATTATTTTTTTTTTTGGTAAAAGCATTAGTGTATTAGATGAGATAAAAGCCCCAGAGACATTATAACTTATGGAATTTAAAAGGAAACCACCAGTAAAGATTTGAAAGAGGAGGGTGTGTTTGTTACGTGAAGCTTCAATCATAGTGAGTTCTTTGGAGAATTGTTAAACTCGTTAAATAATCTTAATTTTATAAAACATTATTCATGTTCCAAAATTGCTTTCATATTCAATACCCTGACCACTTGGTGACAATGCTAACATTTGGTTCCTCTGATCTTGTGGAAAGAAAACTCTTAAGGCATTGATTTGAGGGTTTTTTTTGTCCCCCTCCAAATAAAGAGGATCGATCAAAATACCGGATTTGTGTTATTATGTGATTTTTTTTATTAAATTTTAATTTCAAACGAAATAAAGAGATTGATTTGCAGCTAAAAATAACTTTAAATAGGTTTTTCCTTTTCTTGTTCGGGATAAAAGATACTTTATACATCAATAGTTCATGGGTAAAAGATTTATTTCATGTAGTTGAATGCATTGATTGAATATGGAAAATTGTTTGACACATCAAAATAATGAGATATATCTCATCGAGGTATTAACTAAATTATTGAACACCTTATGAACAAATTATTTTCAAAAACATGGCACATGGTTAAGTCCATAGGAGGACCTTTTTACTTTTTTCTTTTTTCTTCTCTCTCTTCAAACAAGTTTTTTTTTTCTTTCTTCTATATAAGGAGAAATTATATTAATTTAATTGAGGTATCACACAATATAACGAGACTTATTGTTAAGTTAATGGGCATTTGAAAACATCAATGAGATCGGTCCATCCACTTCTACCCAAATGAATCACGTGACCACATGAAATCTTTACGAGGAATTACACCACTTTGGTGTAAGAATTGAGACCATTCGACCAATAGTTATGGATTACAATTTTATTATTTTTATTTTGACATTATAAGAGTGAATGAACAATAAAGAAACGGATTAAGGCTCTTTTTGGTATCAATTCTCATTCTCTATTATGCCTATTTAAAATAAATAAGTACAAGAATTCATTTTTGGTCAAGAATGAAAAATGGTTTGGTGAATTTTATCGAAAATAAATTATGAAATGAAAAATAAGTTTGGTGTCAAGATAAAAAATTGTTAAAAATGATAGTAAACAAGTGAGAAAAGAAGGAAAAAGTATGGTTGTTATAAAAGAATGTGTATTGACTATTTTACCCTCATCTTACTTATAGAACTTTAAGTAAACTTACACAAATGAAGATAATGAAATTCTCATCATAATCCATAATGGACAAAAAGTTCATTATGGATTTTGGAGGTTTTTCTATTATTTTAAATAAAAATAAAATTCAGAATAGATGCCAAACAATTTAAAATAATGAAAATTTCTCATAATTGACAATGATAATTGATACCAAAAAGAGCCTAAGCTAATTGCAACTCTTACGAGAAAACTATAGGTGTAAATTTGCGACTCAAACCATTAAAATCGAACCGTACCAGCCTGGAACGAATCTTAATAGGTTATGTTTGGGCTGAGAGTGGCAGACCCTGCACCAATCGCAACCCGTTTTGTAGTTTTATATTTGTAAATGATAAGTCTCTGAATCCAAATTCAAATCTATCGTAACTAGTTCTATCCTCTATTGATCTTATCTCCATCCGATCAAGAAGAGTTTTGAGTTATAGTTAAGTATCAACAAGTTGTAGAGTTTGATTGTAAACAAGTTATAATTCAAACTAAAATATTTGTATTAAATATTGCTTGAATCATTAAACTACCACTAGGTAGTTGGTATAGACTATCAGAAAAATTGAGCATGAATTCAAAGATCAAATAGTCTTCTACTACTTGTAAAGACAATTAAATATGAATGCCCAATTGGATGTACCAAGTTTATTTAAATTAAGTAAATATTTATCCAATTCAGAGATATTTCTTTGTATATCAAGCTAAATACCAACCCAAAAATGAGACGGATTTCATAGAAGGGAAAAACCAACATTCTCACAAACACAAGAGCCCAATTTCAAGACAATGAATCATAGCATAAGTTAGAATTTAAAAGGGTTTTATTTGAATATTTGTTTCTATGTTATTACTTACTATATGAGTTATTGATTTCTATAAAGCGGGTGAAATTTATATAATGTGGAATGACTTTTCATTTTTTATTGGGAATTAATCAATAGCAATTTTGTTTTCCATATAATTTTGGCTCTTAGTATAGGATACTCAAATTTTTTTTTTGTTGCATATCATAAATTGTTAGCCAAAATCGTTAGTTAGCCCAAGTATAGATTGTTAGTCGGAACCTAAATCGTACCAAACCGAAACCGACTTGAAATCATTATTTTGCTAACAGACCGTGTTTGGATTGGGTATTTTGAACCCGAAACTCCCCAAACCGCACCGTTGATAACCCTAGGAGAAAACACATCAATTTGGTTACATAAGAATAAGGGGAAAGAAAAAAGAGGAAAAGACATTAATTATTTTATTATTGTTATATAATTGTTTTGGACAAGAGAAGTTAACATTGAGAATAATAATTTAGTTTTGGTAAGAGCATTGCGAATAATAAATAATAATGAGGAGTCATAAAAGTGAAAGCCGCCCCTGGAAAATTGTGATGATAATTTGGTTTAACAAAAGGTGGTGTTGGAAACTTGGAACTCAAATTACTCATAAGTCATAACCAACGGAAGACAGACAAAGATCAGAAAACGAGGATGAAAATAGGTCCCCATGGCCCCTGGCCCCACCCACCCTTTCTCCTTTGCCCTTTTCCCTTTCCCCTTTCCCCGTAGATGGAGATGACAGTGATGCTCTGATGCTCTTCGAAGTCCTAACATTACCTTGCTTTCAAACAATGGCATATCGGTCATTTTGAGAAACTACAAGTTACCCATCCTTAGATTTTGACTATTTGAATGTTAAGTTTTTCAAGTTTTGATTGTCAATGGACCCCTTAGCACTATAAATGACAATAATGCCTCTCACTCACCTTTAATTAGGTAATGAAAATGTTCAATCTAAACCTTTCCCCTTACCGGAAAATAATACAATCTCAATGTAAATCTATCACTTGAGGCTGAATAGCCATCCCATAATCTGTTAAAAGAAGAAGATATGTGCCCTTCATTCTCTTATAGAGACCATCAATTCATGTGTCATTCAGACAACTAGAATCTTTTTTTCTTCTTCTTTTTGGTAATAGACAACTAGAATCTTATTTCTTACTCTCTTTTTTTCTTTAAACCTTTTTAGTTTTAAATTAAATAAAGAGTGATTTGGAAGAGACACCCCTTAGATCCGCTTGAATGGGACCGCATCATATGTCTTTTATATACTATAGAGTATAGACACACCATAGACTCTATGGCATAGATCCCTTAGATCCCCTTTAGATAGTAAAATCATTAAAATCATTAATTTCTATATACATTATAGACCGACCTTCAAATCTCGTAGCCACGTTCTATTGACCTTTCTAGCTTCCTCTTTTGTTCAGCGAAACTTTTCTTAATTAAATAAAGTACGCATTCTCTTTTCCATTTCCTTTCTTTTTTTTGTTATTTATTTCGCCCAAGTTTAAATATATAAATATATATACATATTTTTATTATTATTTTGTTTCCTAAAATAAGAAGTCTATATAATAAAGCTTGTAAACAAAAGCCACCATCACTAGTTTGTCATCCCTTTCTTTCTTTAAAATAAGAAAGTTATTTCTAGGTCGAAAACATTCCTAATTTATTTTAAAATCCTCAATTCTTTTCCTTCTATTTTAATGATTATTTCATTATATGATAATTAAAAAAAAAAAAATTGGTCCAAAAATGTGGCCTACAATAATAGTCACATATGACTGAGTCTTCATTTGGTAGTGCCCACATAGTCCACAATTCTAGATATTTCTTCCCCTCCCCAAACCCCCTAAAGAGGTTCTATTTGTTTTCTAATAATAAGACGAGACTAGAAGTTTGAAACTATAATTGTGTTTGGCTAGGTTGTTGGCTTGTAAAGAAATATAATAGTCTACGTTAAATATTCGATGGATCAGAACCAAACAACTGCAACAGCGATAGGGGAAAAGAAAAGGTTGCATTTAAACTTTGACAATAAACATCAACTATTTACAATTTTCTTTCTGACTTATTTTAAAATCGTAAGACTCTTTAAGGGCCTGTTTGGTTACATGAATCTAGAGATTTCAAATCTCTGGATTCATGAACGCTTTGGTTGTAAAAATCTAGATTCATGAAATCCCCTATAGTGTAGTGATCGTTTATGGGGGGTGAAATCCAGAGATTTCAAAAAAGCTATACAATTGTACATTCACAAAAATCATGTCAATCAAATAAATTTTTAGGATGAATTCACAGATTTCATTCCACAACCAAACACTTAATTTTTTAAATTATAACTCCATAGATTTGAAGTCTATAGATTTGAAATCTCTAGATATTTGAAATCTCCAGACTCATGTAACCAAACAGGCCCTAAAAGCACTAAAACAGGATTGCAACCCCAGGAAATTGTTACCTTCTCAAGAATCCGTGGTAGAGGAACTCGTCAAAGGACAGACGATTCACTGCAACAACAAATAGAAAGTAAAAAGGTATGGGGGGGGGGGGGGCTACATTAACTTATTAAAGACTTCAGAAAAACTGAAACTGGTGGACCGGTGGTGAAGCCAGACCTGGATTCTTACAAAGTAACCTTGTACAAATATCTATAGAGTCTGGGTGCAATCCAGGGAGGATGAGCTGAGAAAATGGCAAGCATGCGCTCTCCTTGATGTTCCGTATCAGCTGAAATTAACCAAACCACCAGTGCCATAAGATAAAATAAAGTTCCAGCGTGCTGGGAAAAGAAGCTACCTGAACATTGTTCCTCCCACTATATGGTGGATATCCATTCAAAAGCTCAAAAAGAATTGCACCAATGCTCCACATATCAACCTGCATGAGAAAACTGAGTTTCACTGGCCATTTTGAACCACTAAAGAAGCCGAATTTCTATTTACCTTCTCATCGTATCTTTGAAATTGCAAAACTTCTGGAGCCATGTACATAGGGGACCCGCAGATGCTCTCAACAAAGTCTCCTGGATGTAAGACTCTGATTCCACAACCTTTATGTGTCATCATATTGCCATTCGATGGCAAGCAAAATTACAGGAAACAAATAACTTGTATTACCTTGAGAGTCCAAAATCAGCTATCTTGAGTACTGCATCACTGTTGGGGGTAGAGAGTAGGATATTCTGCTCCAAAGAAAATATCCATGCAAACCTAGTGTAAGAAATGTTTTGCAAGAATTACTTCAATAAAAAATGATTTGCAGAAATTGCTTTAAAGCAAAATGACATGAAATCGGTATAAAACATAAATACAACAAGAAAATCTAGAATATGACTTCCATTTAAATTTAATTCTACTAAGAGAAGTCAAAACTTGGTCCATTATAATTGCCACCTATAGGCCACACCAATCCCACATATGGATCCGGCTTTGTTTCCTCATTCAAACACTTCGAGGTCTCCAATGGGAAAATGAATAACATAAAAGAGTGTACGTGGGTTTACAAGTTGTGAATTCCTTTACCTCAGGTTTCAAGTCACGATGGATGATGTGATGTGCTCGCAGGACTTGCAAACCAGCTCCTGGTGCATACATGTCAAGAACCACTGTTGATTACAAACAGGACAGAAGAACTAGAAATATTTGTTCAATCAGTAATAGAACAAAAAAGTACCAAGCTGCCATGTAAATCTTCTGACAATTGATTCTTGAATCCTTCCATTCTGCCGAATGAAAGATGCTAGATCACCTCCTGCACAGAACTCCAAGACCAGGTAAATGCACCCTTCATCCTGATTGAGAAGATGGACAAATTTTCAGGGTTTTCTTTCAGTGATCTAATACAATATGTAAAAGGATCTCTTTGTTGGGCTTACTCTTGATCCATTGTATTTACAAATAAGGGCTATTTTTATAGGCCTAAGCAGTATTGTACCACTTAATCTCTAACTAGCTCAGCTGTTAAGTGCTCTAATTCAGAATGAGTTCATTGAGACAGTTGGAAAAGTGCTCTAATTCAGAATGGGTTCATGGAGACAGTTGGAAAAGTGCTCTAATTCAGAATGGGTTCATGGAGACAGTTGGAAGCATAATCTGGTCTTCCGGACAAAATTTTATTCAGTATTCAGAAAAAGACACTTCACATAGTTTACTTACTGCTGGAGTGTGGGTTTAATCTTACAATAAAAACAGTTTCTCTGTTATGACTCAGCAACGAGTAGAGCCAACTATGCAGACAGATGGTCAACAACTGGCCAAATGGGTGGGGAGTCTAGGGCTAACACGGTCAATACCAGGATGTCCATGCACGACAAGAGGTGCCCAACCTTCTTAGAAGACTAGGTTGATCCCACACGTGTACGGTGAAGATGTAATGTGCTGTGCAAAACATGCTTAAAGAATGAGTGCAGGATCTTCTAGAAAGTCTGCACCCTAACGTTTTATGACAAAAGGAATACATAAAAAGCTGTAACATGAAATGAGGGTTTTATAAAGAAAGCAATACCCCGAAATCCCCTCTCCTTCCAGCTTCTTCTCAAACATGGCCAACTTTTCGTCTTTCTCTCACCCTCTTTCTTCTTACTATTGTAACATATTTAGTAGAGGCGTAACATTCTCATGGAATCAGTGGATATTTTTAATTAACTTGCCCAACTAAAACATCCAGATTTGCACAAGGCAGCTCCCCAGGGATATCTGTAGACAGTCCATGCCATGGTTTTCCAAAAGCCATCCAATCCTGTCTATCTTCATCTTTAAATTTCTCAATTGAGTCAACCTCAGGGGAGCACCGAATGTGCTCTAGATAAAAAAGACCTGAGGTTTCCAAGCCCAAAAACTTCATCTGAATCTGTAACCAATGGTTTACCTTTTGCGTAGACAGGATGAAGGGTGTGAGAACATTGACCAAAAAAAAAAAAATGACAAAACCATATTACCTACTCTGAATCAATGCAAGCCACCATAAACAAATTTCAGGTTTCAAACAGTTAGTGCTAAAGATCTTTCTCACATTATGAGAATCCAAAGTAAATCTTCCAAAATCATCATCGGTTAACAGCTATCATTTTCCGATCCAAGTTCCCCCTGAAGGGAACAATGAACCTAATTATTTGGGATTATTTCGTTGCGCTTGTGGTTCTCTTCAACAGCGCTTTCTCAGACACCCTTGTGACCTATTGGCATACCCTTCTCAGTGACACAGATTCTCATGATAATTCTTTATTTTAAATCCCTTTTTCCCCATCCAAAACAAATTGTAATTCTGCTAAAGCAAGTTCGAGACGATTAATAAAGGAAACTTCATATGTGTTTCAACTAGTTTACGGCTTGGTGGCGAACTGGGTAAGAACCGAGTCGATTTAATGAACTACCCAATCGAGTCAGTTAAAACCTAAATTTGAAATTCTCCAAGAAACTTCAAAGGAAGTGTGATTCAAAAATATAAACCCTAGAAAGAGAGCAATAAAATATAAAATTTGGGGGGGATGGAACTTTAGGAATTGGATGAGTAATCAAAGAAAGTGTTGATCGAAAGAGAGTTGAAAAAACCAACCTCAACCTCAAAAGCGTCTATAAGACGAATAATATTGGGGTGCTTTACACTGGACAAAAAGTTGAGCTCGCAGTCCAAGCAACCCTTGAGGTTTCTGTTCAGTTTGGAGAGATAAATTTGCTTCAGCGCAACATCTTCGCCGCTCAGTCGGTGCTGCGCCTTCCAGACAATCGACATGGGACCTTCTCCTACTTTCCCTTTCAAGATATACTCTCCAACCATGCCGATTCCAGACTCGGAGGAGATGTCCGTAGCCTCGACCTCCATACCTTCATACTTGACGATTAACGATTAACTGACAAACATCGCCACTACTCCTACACTACACCATTTGAAGTTGGAAGTGATTCGAGAATCATTGGAGGACACCAGGTCTCTGGAACACGGTAGACGGAACGTTAGATTCTTCTATTGCGAAATTTAACCAGGCGTTTCATGCTTTCATCACTTCATGTCTAATAGCCGACAGGCCCGAAACTGCCCTGGGCCCGTCTTGGGCTAGGCTAGATTTTCACACCAAACATTTGGATTGGGCCTTGCCCAGCATTTAGGAAGCCCAACCCAATGTTATGTCCTTACTTCGTACCAGGGGAAAAAAGAAAAAACCCAATGTTGTGTGTACATAAAATGTAATTATTTGATGTTATTAAATGCCATATGGTGGAATTTTATTTTATTTTTTTAAATGACAATTTTACATATATTGGTGATGGTGCTACTTTATATATCATCACCGAGAATCAAACCCTGACCTTATATCTTTAAAGAAGGTTTGGTAATGAACTAGGTAAGTGTTTTTAGGGATTTTTTTTTGGGTATCATTTGATGTTTATCATGTCATTAAATTTGTATCTAAGGTTAAATCAAAAGAGCTGAAGTGCACTTGCAAATGTTGTTTTTTATTTATTTATATTTAATGGTTTTGGAAGTTATAAATTTGTAAGTTGATGCCTTTGTAAATGAAGTTTTGGGTGTGTTTTTTTTTTTTTATTTTTATTTTTTTAAATGAGGTTCATCCGAGCCAGCTTGCCCGTTCCACCACTACATCTTCAAGATGCTTTTATATAATTAATATAGGCGGACCCCAAGGAGATTCGAACTCTAATCTCCTATATGGAAGCGTTAGTCTTTGCCAGCTAAGCTACTCTCGAAGTTGATTTTGGGTGTTTTAGTACCAGTTTTTTGAGAAGACTAATAACAATAATGAAGTTTTCTTTACTGATTTCTCTCCGACCATAATCATAAACCATTGCTAATGTATTACTATAGGTTTCTTATTTTGATTAATAATAATCTACAAAATTATGTTATATTATATAAAAAGAGAAGGATGGCAAAGAAATTAACACAACACTGAGTCTTTATCTTTTAAACGTTAGGGGTTTGGATAGAGGTCCGTATTCTCCTCACATTTTCTCATCACATATTATAAAATGTATATTTTTATCAAATTTCACAAGTTGATTTTTCTTCTAATATATTTTACAACAGACACAAGATCTCAAGTGCTATGGGTGCGGAGAACACACTAACATTTCCCTTGAGAAATATAAAATCTTGATGAGTTAAGAATCAAGCTCCTGCTGTGTTGATTACCAATGAGCTGGATAGATATTTTTTTTCTCCTTCTGCAATTCGTACACGGTACAGTCAGCCGATGGACAACCTGCCATGGACAGAACTGTTTCAGATGGATGATCATCTGGCAGGGCGTGGCCGGGGACCAATATGGCTGGTCCACAACGTTCACCCATCATCCAGTGTCCGGTAATTTTTCCAACAAAAAAGAAAAAGTGTCCGGTAATTTTAGATTTTTAGTAACTGATTTATCAATTATGATCCATTCCGTATGGTTATAAGTTATAACTTGTAAGTGAAAATC
This sequence comes from Hakea prostrata, assembly GCF_041222555.1. Classification (NCBI taxonomy): domain Eukaryota; kingdom Viridiplantae; phylum Streptophyta; class Magnoliopsida; order Proteales; family Proteaceae; genus Hakea; species Hakea prostrata. The sequence continues at coordinate 11,020,187 of NC_142600.1, read as the reverse complement.
TTGACCAAAAAAAACTTATAAGTAAATGTTAGGTGATAAAACCGAGAGATTACTTACTTTTACGATAAGAGTTTTTTTATTTTTTTTTTTTTTAACAACGAGAAGAGTATTTTCAAATTCCAACCCCAACCTCGTTTTATTCCCTTTCCTCGGCTCTCTACTTATTATTTTAACTTTTTCCTTAGAATCACAAATCGTGTCGATCCACAGGACCACAGGTAATTCTTTTATAAAATCCAAATATTTTAATGTACGTATAAATTAGTCTCGATATCACATTTGATTTCCCAACTTTTATTTTTTCGCCTACCTTTTTACCTTTTCACCGTGCATGGACCTTTTGGCTGCGTTTGCTAGCAAAAGTGGAATGGAAAAAAATGATAGAAAAAAATATTGAGCCTCATGTGTAATGAGGTGAAAAAAAAATATAAATATATGAAGGGTTTTGTGAAAAATGATAGTGATTGGTCGCACTTTTACTTTTCTAAACTTTTTCACAAAATCTCACAAAATTTGTAAAGTTTTAAAAATTCTTGGGATAGAAAAATTGGGTTGCTAATCACCAGACAAATTCCATTGATTCAATGAAGCTTGTCTCTCATTTTTTCACTCATGGCAACCAAACAATATACATTTTTAGAAAATGGTAATTTTCATCTGGACCCCCTGAGGTTTGGTCTATGTCAATTTTAGTCCATAAAGATTGAGACTTTGCATGTACCTCCACAGTACTATAGAAAAAATCAATTTAAGGACAAATTATAGATTTTAGGACCAATTTGCCCTTATTCTATTTTTTCAATTAAATTTTTTTACACAAACCCACCACCTACTATGAAAGTGGTGACTCCCCTTTTAATCCAAAAATTACAAAAAACAAAAAAGAAAAGCACATCATTGTGAAAAAAATTGGATACAAAATGCTGTTTTGGTAGATCCAGGAGTGTATCTGAGAAAGAAATATGGGCGTCTGCAAATTGCAAAGCTCATCCATGCCCAATCCCTCCAAAGCCACAAAAGGCCATGAAACTGTGACTTTTGGAGAGCCATAGTAGTAGCAGAAACACAACCCACATCTACAAGTGATCACCAAACAACCATGGGACTTTGCCACGAAAAAGCGGCATTTGGGACGTCTCTGCCATTTCTTCTGCTTTGCAAGATCCATAAACATCATATGTTTGTTGTTTTTCTCATTGAGTTTTGCATTCTATTGTTGAATGCTATGGAACCTTACATTGCGCACAAAACAGCCTTATGCAAAGGGGAGCATTTTGATTTTCTAATTACCTGCAAATCATCATTCACCAACAACGTAGAGCAATCTTTGGAGGGGCAGTAAAATATTTTATCCTCCCGAATTAAAGACTCTAAAAGAACAACCTCATTTGGAAATCACGTCGGGTGCAAGGAATGAACAACATGAATCAACCTCTCACATTCCTTTACAACCCATATCTGGGCACTTTATACTCGTTTTCTTCTCTGCTAACTTGATTTTCACAAAATGGTAATGCAATCAATACATAATACATGGATGCATCCACTCAGGAAAAACGACTTGGAGCGCCGGCTTTCAAAGCAGATTTTGCATCGGAAAGTTTCCAGTGGGAGTGGATGTAAGAGAGAGAGAGAGTTTGTTTTTTCATGTCAATGGTGATAAAACCCAAATTTAATTGTTGATTTATCAAATTTAATTGTTGATTTGTTGATAATTTTAAGTAAAATTTTTTTTTCTCATCACATTTGAACATTTCGAAAGTTGTCACCATAACAAATCATGATACACGTACTGTAAATTTGTCATTTGTACGAGAAAAAATTGTCATTGTAATTTTCGTAATTGAAATGATTGGAGTGACAATGGAATTTGACAATTGACTTACCTATTTGACGTTCTACACTGAATTAAATAAAATGATCAGTAAAAATGACTAAACGAAATAATAAATTCATATATTTATGTCGATCATGATTGTAAAAATATTTTTAATTTAACGAAATACATTATCGATATAGAATACAAATCAAATATTACATAAACCTAGAGGCTTTGTTTGATATAATTTTGTAATTAAATATTAAATATTTATTATTTATTCTATAATGTGTGCACACTTAATATACATTGCAAATATGCAATTTCAACATAATAAGATGGTTATACATGCCCAAAATCTAATACTAACAATCAAAGACGCAACACACATAAATACAAGGTTTAAAATATCCAAAGATACAATAAGATAGGAGCTAATAGGTATCTATGTTGGATACAGTTGATATGATACATATCAATATAGGTCATATATATCTTTTTCTTTTCTAAAAGGTATGCATTTATTTTTTTGTAGAATAAAAAGTATGTATTCATTTTTTTTCTTCTATGGGGCAAGCAAAAAATTATATTAGATTCTCTAAAGTAATAGTAGAAGTAGGAAAAATAGTAAATACAAAACCAGCTAGTGGGGACTGCCACCAAACGCCACTAGATTAAGACTTCTTAACATCAGGGGCTAGGAAGTCAGCATGATCATTACAACCCTCAAGGACATAACGAAAACATACATATTAAAGACAACAAATGCACCGAAGGATATCTTGGACTAAGCCATAACTTGACCAATCGAGATTGATGGCCTGGTTGTACAAACCCTTGATGGCAGCGAGATAATAAACAAAAAAGACAACATGAGTAATACGGAGTATACTCATATTTAGAAAATTTCTACACACAAATCAGAAAGAAGTCAGCGTTACATTTCATAGCCGTCGATTCACCACTGTTTTTAGTTGTGGGAGTATATACTTGAGGTACAATTGCATGTCCATGACCCTCTTTTCTTGCCCACTTTGGTATAAAAAACAAAACAAATTTTGAAGTATCTTGCTCTCAGAATCCTATCCCACAACGTTTGCAGTTGAGTGATTAAATCGCTAGCCTTGTTTGAGTGATAAAGCTGAGTTATAATCATCAATTTTATTGAATCCCAATCCGCCCTTTTCTTTAATTTGGCAAAATTTCTCCAAAAAATCATGTTTAATTGCCTGTGCTTCCTTGGATTCCCATTCCAAAATGGTCGACATATCGCCTATATTTTTGTGCATACATTTTTTGGGAATCTGAGGCATTGCATTTGATAGAGTGTTAATGATTGGATTGCGAATTGCATTAATATTCCCCTTCTTACAAATGATAGGTTATTTGCTTTGCAACACGTCATCTTCCTAACCATCTGATCCATAACAATTTGTAGTAGTCTTGTTTTTCCCTCCCCCACCAACAGTGTTGTTCCCAAGTAAGAGGTTTCCTTTTCTATTTATAATTTTCTATCACTCGCAAAATAGCCAACATCCGATTTCCATTTGCTCTCGGTGCACTCTTGTTGAAGAAGGCTCTGCTTTGTCAAAGTTAATTTATTGGCTTGTCATGTCAGAGATAAGTTTCAAGACGAATTTCAAAGCAAGTATTTCTTCCGTTTCAGCTTTATAGAAAAAAAAAACGTATCATCAGTAAAGAAGATGTGAGAAATTTATGATACCCCAATCCCACCTTTATTCCACTCAGAATGTCCAAATTCACTTACTCATCAAAAAAACAAGATAAGACCTCCATGATAAAAAACAATAGATAAGGACTCAAGGAACAACCTTGTCTTAATCATCGGGATCCAGAAAACCATTAGAAGAAGACCCAATTAGCTTAACTGAGTAAGTAGGTGAAGAAATTAAAGCTTTGATAAGCGTGCATTATTTCTCATCAAAACCAAGAAAATTAGAGAGTTTTACAATAATATCTCTATCAGTTCTATCATATTGAAGACAACAAATGCTCCGAATGATATCTTGGACTAAGCCATAACTTGACCAAGCGAGATTGATGGCTTGATTGTGTAAAGCTTTGATGGCAGCAAGATAATAATAATAAAAAAAGACAACATGAGTAATACGGAATTCTAACATGACAAATAGATTAATCCTAATAGCCTCAAGCTCCATTGCAAAAGCTGATAAACAAAAATAAAACTTTGATTTGATTAGAACAAAATGTCCCGTAAGATTCTCGACAATACAAGTTCTATTAATGCGTTTAGAAATAGGACTTGAAGAGCATAGAGAAGTCACCGGAACTAGTTCGTAGAGGAGTGAAGCTTGGAATAGCAAAAAGTAATAAAATGTATTTATGAGAAGAAGTCGGCACAATTGGATCCAAGGTTTCATTGCATTAGTGTGTATTTCGTTCAGTAACCTGTCTAAGTACAGTATAGCGTTAAAGAAAGATGGCTACCGACTACGCACAAGAATTTACTGCGTTATGTCATACTATTTGGGGGAAAAAAAAGGAAAAAGAAACAAGCAAATGTACAAAAAGTCAAGAGAGAGAGAGACAATAATGAACTGGCGAGCACGCTAAAGAAATGGTGATTGAGAGGTGACAGTCGGCAACAAATAAATTTAAAGACCTATGTATGCAAAAAAGACAAACCCTAATTAAAGATCTGGACAAATCCCAATTAAAGACACGGGCGGGGGTCCTTAGTCTTTTCCAGTTCCGGAAAGGAAAAGTCATTTGGGGGTTGGAGCCTTGGAGCCTTGGAGGTGGGTTTTGTCAATTCCTCTTTTCGTGGAATGTAATGTCAGAGACTCAGAATGTGTCACTATGTGTCACAGCAGCCTAGACAGAAACAAATTGATAAAAGATAATTCAGAAAAAAAAAAAAAAAGAAAGACAGTGTGGGACCCACGAGATTGATGCGAGATCATGGGTGTGGTCATGATTCATTCATAATGTTTCCATAACAATATACAATATTGAAATTTAAAAGGAAATACTTTTCAACGAAGATAATCTCTTTTCAAAATCATGGAGTAATCGATGGCGTTTGTGCATACGTTACGTTCTCGTGTTTTTGATTTTCATCCTTTTGGTTGAAGTTAGGTTCATATTTTTCAGACAAACCTGAAAGCTGACAAGAGTCTTTCCTGCATCTTTTGGACCGGATTTACGTACCTACCCTACCCTCGTCATCGTCAGATTTGTCAGTCAATCAAGAGAAACCAGAAACGTTCCACCACTCCATGACTCCACTCCACTCCACTCCACTCCACTCCATTCCTTCCCACAAGTATTGGAGGGTAACAAGTTGTAATAACCAAACCAAGTTAAGTCAAATTTTGAAGCTAGCCACAGCTGGGCTGTACTATTTTATTTCACGAGGGAGGCCTGTCATTTCTGCATATTCAGTCTAGATCTATCTATCTATTATTACTGTTGTTTTTTGTAAAAATCTATCAAATTCTTACTACTTGAGATTTGAATTGGAACTCGGAAGGTAAATCGGCAAGCTATATATAGGAAGGAAGGTTGGGGTAAAGACTTAAAAGAGTTCCAACACAGATTGGTGAACCGATCATGAGAAGACAGGGGGGAGTCCAGTGCGGCTCAATGGCAGCAACCCTCCTTGGCAATACTCTTCTGGTGCTACTGCTGTCCTTTTGCTTCCCACTCCACGCCAATGGGGGTCATCCTCACTACCCCTACTCCTCTCCCCCGCCACCCAAGAAACCTCCTCCCACTCCTGGTCCTCCCTACTACCATTACAAGTCTCCACCGCCACCACCACCACCCCGGTGCACAAATTCCCTCCCCTAGCGCCACCTAAACCGCCTCATCTCCACCCACCGTACAAGTATAAATCACCACCACCACCACCTCCGACGGTGCATTTGTATCCTCCACCTTCACCACCCAAGGCACCTTACAAACCACCTCCACAACCCCCGCCAACCCCTGTTTACAAGTACAAATCACCACCACCACCTCCGCCGGTGCATTTGTATCCTCCACCTTCACCACCCAAGGCACCTCTCAAACCACCTCACAAGCCCCCGCCAACCCCTGTTTACAAGTACAAATCACCACCACCACCTCCCCCGGTGCATGCGTATCCTCCACCATCACCACCCAAGGCACCTTACAAACCACCTCACAAGCCCCCGCCAACCCCTGTTTACAAGTACAAATCACCACCACCACCTCCGCCGGTGCATGTGTATCCTCCTCCATCGCCACCCATGGCACCTCACAAGCCTCCAACCCCCGTTTATAAGTACAAGTCACCACCACCACCTCCGCCGGTGCACGTGTATCCTCCACCATCACCACCCAAGGCACCTCACAAGCCTCCAACCCCGGTTTACAAGTACAAATCACCGCCACCACCTCCGCCGGTGCATGTGTATCCTCCAAAGGCACCTCACAAGCCACCACAAAAGCCTCCAACCCCCGTTTATAAGTACAAATCACCACCTCCACCTCCGCCGGTGCATGTGTATCCTCCACACAAGCCTCCAACCCCTATTTATAAGTACAAATCACCTCCTCCACCTCCGCCAGTGCATAAATATCCTCCATTAGCACCACCCAAGGGACCTTATAAGCCACCTCACATGCCTCCGACCCCTGTTTACAAGTACAAGTCACCACCACCTCCACCACCAGTCCACAAGTATCCACCACATTCACCACCTAAGGCACCTTACAAGCCTCCCACTCCAGTGTACAAGTACAAGTCGCCGCCACCACCACCAGCTCCAAAACATTACGCTTACGCTTCTCCTCCTCCTCCCCACCACTACTAAAGAAAGCTTGGAAAAGAAAATGGTAAGCTTCTTACATTTTATACACTTTCAGATACTTGGAACTTAAACCTTGATGAAATCCTTCTTACCTAAGATACATAGGAATGCTGCAAATGTGTATGTATTGAAACATATGAACACAATTGATCTTTTTTGCAGGAAAGAGGTCTGATAGGACGTTCAACAAGGCCGAATAAGAAAGGAGTGATGCTGTTCTTCTTCAAAAGAGAGGAGGGAAAGCGAATCTCCTCTTTTATCATTCTTGTTCTTGCAATAGTGTGCTAGTAACAATAATCATGGAAAGTGCTACCATTTGAGAGAGAGAGAGAGAGAGAAATTCTACAGCTTTCCATGTACAATGGTCAATATAGTGTGTATGGTAATTAAAGAGGCTTGAGCATGGCTCTTTCTCCATATAGTCTCCTTTTGCTTAATGTATGAGCATCTGTTGTCATCAACCTTAATAGCATTTTTTTACCAAAAAAGAAAAAACCTTCATAGCAAGATGGAGAGGAGTCGTAAATAAGTTTTACCGAAAAAAAGAGAGCCTAAAAACAATAAAGGTGACAGTTGATGCGATGCCAGCCCATTTCCTAAGGCTGATAACCTAAGAGGATATAAATCGATCGATTCTCCCTTTCAGTCTACATTGAACTGAAACGGCTTGTGTGGGAAATAAGAATCTGAAATTGTTTCAAGAATCCTCAATGTTTTGAGTCTCGTTGTCTCTCGGAGAAAGTTGAAAACAGCTTCAGTTGATCAGAGTGGTGTGGCTTTTATGACGTTTCAAGCAAGTTTGCCTTTCCTTGGTAAGGTGATAAAGCGAAAAGAATAAGTTAATAGAGAAAACAAACAACCAATGGTCACTCAAGCTTTGGCTTAAAAGTCACATGCCATAAAATGGTACTTGTTTGTCGTTTTTCCTCTTCTAAGATCAAAATTGAAACTAATTAGGATCTGAATCTAATAAATTTTTAAATTCTCTAGTTTTTTTTTCTTCCTTTTGCTTTTTTTTAGAAATACAAGATTCACAACCTAATGGGTCTACTCTTGATCCTTAGATAATAATTATTATTATTATGCTTTTTTGAATCTGAAGAGTTTATATAAAGGGTGGGGGACTATGCCATAAAATGGTACTTGTTTGGGATCCTTAGATAATTTCCTCTCACATGTAGCAATCTTGATAGAATTACGGGAATTGTGGGGTGAGAATTGTGGGATGTGAACCCACGGTTTCCAGTCAAAAAATCAACGCCTAGACGCATGGATGGATGTCTTGTTCGATGGTAGATGATTTGGACTCGTTGGTGGGCGTGCCTATGGGAATAGGGCATCCAAAATGTCCAATGAGTTATTGGATGTCTGTTTAAATAGAAAATTTGCACGTTTAGACCTAATTACCCCTTCCGATAGGTACCACATTTATTTATCCCTAAAGATTTTAACATCCCCCCCCCTTTTTGGTGTGTCTTGGATTCTCTCAAAGGCTTCACAATCGTTCCATTGTTGGGTTTGAGACTGCATAGTGCACATGTTTTGGGTTGGTTGTAATTATAATTCTTTGAGTTAATATTGCCAGGGATAGAATTATAATTCTATGCAAATTTTGCACAAAAAAATAATTATATCAAAATTAGGATTTTGAGTTTTATGCCGTTTCTACATACCGCTAGGTTGTTTAGGAAGTAATATAGCCACATTCCATGAATATTTGCATGTTTTAGGAGCAAAAAAAAGGGGCGAAGAAGAGGATGTGGATTTCCTTAGTATCAAATACACAACACTAGTAGGATAATTTAAATTCCATGAATTTTTGTATATTATTGTATAATGCTTCTCCTCATTTTTAAGGTACATGACATTTTTTAGATTCAATGTTAAAGATCTTTCCTCTTTATTCAAAATCACTTTCATCATATCCATTCGGTACCCACGCTTGAAATTAACATATACATTGGAGACCGAAGTATATGTTCCTAAAGATTTTTGGTCTCTTGAGAATCTGGAGCGCTTCACTGGCTTTTAAAGGTTGAAAAAGGAAAAGAAAAGAAAAAAAATTACAAAATTATTGAAATGAGATATAAAGTTTGATCCATCATGCCATAAAGTGGTTACACCAAATATTAAAACGTTTTTCAAGAAGCTGAATGCATTTTGAGAAAACATGGAAAGAGAGGATTCGAATAATTTGTGGGGTCCTCATTCTCTCTAGCTACGAGAAAGCCAAAACATGGAAAGAGAAGAAAACTAGGCAGCTAGAACGGGGAGAAGTTAGGTTTGAAATTAAAGTTGGTTTTGATGTTGCCAACCCCTCCAATTAAAGTGACACTGCATGTTACTCAAAAGAAAGTTGAGCAAAAATTTCCATCTTTTGTGCCACAATATTCTAAGCAGTATTTGAATTTGACTTGCTGAGTTATAGAACTGCAAGCAAGATACATACGTTTCTTCCCAGAATGAAAACAGACACTGCCACTTTCATGGCCGTGTCGTCTTGAAAACTCGATCTACAAGTTCACATGGTAAGTAAATTTTGACGAGAATAGTATTCACAGACATTTGATTAATTTGGCCACGCTAGCTAATGCCATATATATAATCAAATCAAATAGACTTATAGACTGCCAGCAAGTGCCAATTAGTGGCAGCCCAGTTCCATACAGAGAAGATAGACACTGGACCCATTGACGTTATCTTTTGACATTGTAGTGTTTTGTTTTCTTGCAGGAAACTAGATTTAATGCTTCACTACATATTCAAATTTATCTTCTTCAAACTCTTTTCATTTGTTCTTTCGTTGAAACTTCAGAATTCCATCTTTTGCTTTTGCAATGTGTGTAACAGCTACAAAAAGAGGGGATCGGAGGGCAGTTGAGAGTATCTTCGTCTGGTTTTACTTTTCATTTCTGTTGTGTGTCTCCTTGATTGTATTCATTCAAATATTCAATTGCAATTTGTTCGATCGAGATCGAGTTTTTATTTGTTTCTTAAGAGTCAGTCATAAGAGAGCCAGGAATAATTAAGAGTGACACATTCGAATTCCATTTTGTTAATTAAATGTTTAAAAGTGGATATTAATTATGTTAAGCACAACAGTGAACGTAGAGACAGATAAAAACCATAAGCCAGACCTGTCAAGGCTCATGGAAAAAGAAAGGAAGAAAAATGACCAAGGGGCCGGCGTCTAGAGTCTCTAGACACTGAGACCGTGAGACGTAAGGAAGAATAATTAATTAAAAAAGAAAGAAAGGAAGAATAATATACGTGCGCAAGTTGCATGGTGGTGGACCTTGTTTTAGTCCTGCACAGACACTCATGCCATACATTTAGGTCCGTCCGATCAAAATTTGAATCAAAATTTAATTTAGATGGAAATTAAAAACTGAACCAGAATTTTGGATTCGGGAATCCAAAATTTCGCTTAACCTTTATGCTGATTTAGTGAAGCAATTTCAACGGTGATGGATACCGCCACAAGGAAGGAAAAAAGTGGGATAGCATAATACTTGGAATATGCTGCGAACCGTAGTCATCATAATACTTCGAATATGCTGCGATTGTGAACCGTTGTCCTTGTTTTACATGCTCCTGCGCGCGCGGTGGCGCGTCTTCAAATTCAAAAGCATTTGTTTTCTTTGATTGATTGAGATATTGATTGATTGAATGATTGATGTCCAATTCTCTCATTTCCCACTGTAAGTAGATAAGTGGGCCCTGCTGCTTTCTTGATTGATGTCTCATATATGTTCGTGGCACTGGCACCTAGGATTATAGGATGATATTATTTGATAATTTAAAAAAATAAAGATTATCTCACCGCTTTAAAATTTATTAATGTATAAAACATCTAATAGTGTGTTTTTTTTTTAACAAATGCACTTTTATACATATAGAAAAATTGGCGATGGGGATATTACATATGTCGCCGAAGTGACGTTCTTAACTACTCCACTATCCTTCCATTGGCAAAATAGTGTGTTAATAAAGCGGTAAAAGCCTAACCTCCTCAGGGAGATCCTAGATTTCTATTCATCCGACGACATTAATATACTGTACATCCCCACCCTATATAAAAAACTTCTATTAAAAAAAAATCTAATCAAAGATAAATAAATTACATAGTTAATAAACAATAGGAATTGAAAAAGATGATCATTCATTGAATATATGAATGGATCGAAGCATACTGAAAAAGAAAAAGATGGATTTTTTTCTTTCTTTTTCGGTAAACTGAAGAAGATTGACTTGAGGCTGGCAATTTGAATGAGTCTGTCATGCACCTTTTCTTTTTCTGAATGGATGAGAACAGAGATACAAACGGCACAGGGCCAGCAATTTTGAGGACATGTCACGTGAAGGAAGCCCTATCTTCCCCAGATTTCATTTGTCTTGTTATCAACAACATGAAGTCCCAATCCAAACCCGTGCTGGTCCTGTATACTTACAGGCTACTGTACAAAGTTACTGCTCTCTTCCGTTCTAATAAAACTGTTCCCTCAATCAGGAAAAACAACACAAGAGTATGGGCTGCGTCAGGGCGGAAATTTTCAATTTTCTAACAGGCAATTTGCAGGTCATAAGTGGTATCTTTTTTCGATTCACTAAACTCATTAAAAAAGAAAAAGAAAAAGAAGAAGAAAAGAGTATCACTCCACACTTTCGCTGCGGTGGGGAAGGGGAGAATGGAGATACACGATGCACATCGATAGTCAATGAGCAGATAACGTCAATACGTCCATTTTCTTTTCCTCATCTTGGCGGTGGTTCAAATTGGGCCTTCTAAGTCTGCTTGAGAAAAGATAAAATAAGAGAGGATATAACTGTGTTCATGCACCATATCTCATACGCGGGCAGTAATTATTGTGTTTTTTTTTTTGGAGAAGAATGAAGAATCAATCCTCCTTCATTCGTAGACTCGAAAGGATTTAATAACATAACAAATTTCAATGCAACACTGTCAGCAGTCGTTCAGAATACTACTAAGCATCTAATGAAACTAAATTATGTACCACTCCCAATAAATAAAGAATCAGTTCCTTCAAGTTTTGGTCCCCGGACTTCTCTGGAGTATCGTCCAACTAATGTAGAGTATATACAAAGGGTGAGGGTGAAGATAAAGACAATGGGTTCCTTATTTGGCAGCACTTAACTACTAAGTTGGGGACTAATCAGCAGATCATCATATCACCTGCAAAATTAAGACAACCATCACGAATAAACTAGAGGAATTAATCTAGGCACAGCATTAACAAAGTTCTCTTTCCTGAAGAAGTGCAGCAAGTGAAACAGCCGATTAAGTTCGGGCAGTCAAAACATCTGAACCCCCCAGCACCCACCCGCAGTAGGAAAACTCTCAACATATCGTTGAGACCTCATGAGATATCTCTATTTATCCATTTAGGAATATGAGACGATGTGCTTAGGTCCACTATAGGTTTTTTTTTTTGAGATAATTATTTTCAAATACTCTTTTTATAAGATTTATTCTATGAGTTCTCTAATGTTTGACTAGGGAATGAAGTCATCATACCAAAACAACACCATGTTTGGTTGTAAATGAATAGAAAGAGACTTTAATTTAATATTCTAATATGATTATTAATTCGTTTAAAAATTACACTAACCAACTCATTTAGTTGAAATTGATTATTTATATATTGCCATGAAAAATGCCATAAGAGATGGACATATTAAAAAAGCTATATACTGGACTTGATGTATGAGTATATGATGTGTATAATAGGCCATTTTAAAGTCTTACTTCAGCGTAGTAATTTCCCAGTTGGGGGTCCGAAATGGGACTCATGTCTAGTTGTCGATACTATTTTCTTTCACAAGTCACCAGCGTATACAGAAGGGTTGAAATAAGCTGGACAGCAACTTTCAGCCCCAGTTGACCCCTAATATCCTTCAAAGTTGGAGCCTCGAGTTAGGGGTTTGGGGAGAGGGGGATCCAACCAACACAGCGAGATCTCGATCCAATTCTCTTTTTTGAGTGGGTGACATGGGCTTGATGTGGTACCATAACCAGTTTAGCCATTTCTCTTTCTTTCTTCTTCTTCCTTCTTTTTTTTTTGCCTTAATGTAAAACTGGTCACACCATGAGTGGGACTACTACTTAAGTCGTCATTCAATATTTAATAAGAGAATTGGGACTACCTCTAAAGTATCTTTACGTTATTGGAACTGCTGTTTCAATATTTAATAAGAGCGGGGAGCCGAACAAGGAAATGATTTGATTAACTAAACAAGCATGGTTGTTAACTTAGCAATATGAAGCAGCATGAGGTGAGAGGTTTAGGTTGACCAGGAAGCTCAACCATCTAAACCTTCCCCCCTTCTCACTTTGCCCAGTTTTAAGTTTCTCTTTTTGTTTTGTGTTCTACCCTCAAAAAAACTTAACTATTCTTTTTGTTCTGTGTTCTATTCTATCCCAATTCTGAGATCCATTTGAAGGTCCATTGCTACTGCAGGAGTTGTCATTTGGTTACTAGAAGTGTGTTTTGTTGCTAGTTCATCAGTTTTTGGGCTGGAGAAGAAAGAATACACACTGGAGTCCAACTTTTCTGGTGTTTCTTGCTGAAAACTTCAAGACCTCAAAACTGCATATCCATCCGTCTACTGTCTAGGATTTTCAATGCCTTTTGAGATTTTAATTCTGGGCTTTAACATTCTATTTCCCTGACCAGTTGATGTCTCAGTATGCAGCAATTGGTTTTGGATGAAATCTAGAAGAGGTGTTTCCATGTTTTATTTAAGTCTTATTTGAAGTTGTAATTCCAATAGAAAAGCTATAGTTACTGTTCACATGAACAATAACCGTGGCATAGTAACTCCAGTCCTAATTAAGTCCTGGTCTCCATTGTAGTCTGACACTTATGCCAGCCAATTTGGCTATATATATTGATGTAATTGCCCATTAGAGATCCAAGTGTCCCATTTTATATCTATTAACGAAGCTTCAAGATTGTTGAAAATTCTCAAAGTTCAAGGATTAATTCAAGCTTTCCACAGGCTGTTCTTCAATAACAGTTAGTTCTTTCTCGTTTACTCCTCTAACTTCCAATCCCCAGTAACCCCCTTTCTTTCTATTTTCGTTTTCTTTAAAACCTATCTCCAGTACTCATTAATCATCAGAATCCATTAGAAATCCATCCCATAGCCTGTAGATATCATTCCCTTCTTCCAATCAAGGGTGTACATCAAAATACCATCCAAAATCCAAAGGTTTTAAACCCCTTTCTTGAATTTTTGTAATCCCCAAGAAACCCAAATTCCAAACTTAAATCTCCCCCTATCGAACCATTAGTACAGTCCCAAACATTAGGGATCACTCCTATATAACCCCATCCATCCATACATACCACTACTATAAATCTCTCCATAGCTATCCAACCACCACAACCTAAGTTCTTATGTATCACAATCAACTATTCAAAATCCTGAAACCCTAGCCCTTAATTTTTAGTTGAGAAAAGTTAGCCCCTACTTGAACCTTTTCAATCTAAGGCTATGGGGTCAAGCAAAAAGATGCAGGATGAGATCTCAGGGTCCGAATAAGGTTGAATGCTTGAAGAGATGGGTAAGGGAATTTAAAAAAGACGGTTCAGTTCTAATGATCAGAAGTGGGTTTCTCAGACTACAGAAGTTTTTAGAGTTGTGTGTGTTTGGGTGAATTTCTTGCTAGTCATGATCTTGAAATCCGTTGAATGAATGGGTGTGAAACTTGGATTGAACCTGACTGCAGGTGACTGAGAATGACCTCAACATACTTGGGGGGAGTCCAATGGATGGATTCTTGTTGATCTGGTTTCATGTTTTTTGGTTCTTGATAATTTCATGTCAAGAAGGGTAGCTTATTTTGGGATTTTTAGCAGTCTGATGTGGCTACAACTTGGAGTGTGGGGGATAATATACGCAGGCAGTGGGCTGAATCTGGAAGTATCCTAATGGTGAATCTGGACTGTTGGTTTAACTTCTAAGGAAATTGGGTTTTCAGAAAGAAAAAAGAAAGAAAGAAGAGGGATGAGAATGGATGAATCTCTTTACCAAATGCCAGTCTTCTCAAGGCAGCAAAACTTCTACAGTAGATCAACTCCGAAGGCTGACTCCACGGTCAACTAATGAACTAGGAGTTCAAGCACCTTGCACCCACCCTCTTTGTGGACTTAAGCCACCAGGGAAACCACCACTTGGACTTTAAACACCAAGCACAATCAGCTACCTGGACTTTAGCTAACAGAAATCTGGACTTTAAGCAACAAATTACACTCTTTCACAGGGAAGGTAGGCAGCAGCCTGATTTGCTTAATGCAAAAATCATTTACTCATGTCTGATTTCATTCTCCCAAGATGGGCGTCATTAACTAGGAGGCTTTAACACCCAATTAAGAGGTCCTAATAAACAAGAAAAATTAACTCTATTTAAAAACAAGCCACCACCAAGTCTTGGAAGGTGTGATTACTAATTACATGACTGAAGCCAAAATCATGATAATTAGTTCAATCTTCTAGTGCACTGTTACACAATGGAGATTGTAATTTTCCAGTACTAAATTAAGCCATGTGGCTTTTATGCGGGCAGATGACCTTAAAAATAGAAATCATTAATTAAATGGCCCAAAACATAACCCTAGGCTGTCCATCAAGATAAAAGCTCACTTTGGTGCTGATCTGCGTCAACACCTTAAAACCTCCACAGACCAACCAGCCATTGAAATCACTTCTTTTTTAAATCGAATTCTCTTCTCAACATAAGGAAGCTCAATGCAAAGTTGCAGCCTTGTTTGACCACTATAAACCCCAGATTCCTCATTACTCTTTTCAAAACCCTAAACCCTAACCCCAATTGCTGCAGATCAATTCCACACATTCCACCATTACAAGTTCATGTCATGTAACCTTCATCGACAGACTCTTTTACATCAACATAACCTAAACCTACCATCAATCCTAAGTCCTACCAAACACAAAACTTAAATTGATTAAAAAAAAAACAACCTAATTTTGACCTAGAGCAAAACATATAAATTCATGGCAGGCCATGATTGTAGGCTTCTAGTTGGATACCTCTGATCCAGAACTACATTAAAAGGTTGACACTCCTAAAAAAGTATGCGGGAATCAAGAAAGGACCTGATTTCTATGCATCTCCTATTCTTTTGTTGAGATAATAGACAATAAGGTACCTGCAGATGCAAATGTAGTTGATGTATTCCCATACATAACAAGGCGAATCCTCATCCCATAGAAACTTACTACTAAAGGAAAATCAAGTAAAGAAAGAGCAGATTTAAAACCTAGGACCTGCTAACCAGCTGAAGCAGAAAAGAAACACAGGAACTGCCAAGCAACTGAAGCAAAAACAGAAATACAAACATAACAAATTTAGAAAGGAAACCAACGTAAAGAATCTCTAAGTTTGTTTATGAGGAAAAATATATAAGGAGATGACACAGCATCACAGACACCACAATATCTCACTTCTAGATCAACAAAATTGTTAAAAAGGGTAAAGGAGACAGACATTATCATGAACTGGGAAAGTGAAGCAACTTTAATACCTGTGAGGTTCACAAATGATTTCCAGAGGGCCCACTTTCATATACAGAAGCTTGCAAGGGAACTGAAGGAGATTGGATGGAAGCATCAGAGAATGATCTCAACACCTTGGAACAGTTCATCTGCAGACAAGGTAGTCCTGGGGCTGAAGCCTGACTTTCAAGAGGCAAATCTTCATAACGGAATACAAACTTACAATCGGGAAATGCTTTAAAGGTTGACTTCCTCTTGCTGTACTTTCTTAAATACCGATCAGACTCACTGCATACTTTATTTTTCAGCATAGAAGAATCCCCCTTACATGAGATTTGGCTCATGTTTCCAACATTATTATACTCCCATTCATTCTTCTTCTGGGAAGACTGGGATCCAGATTCAGTACTGTTGTTGCCCCCACTAGACTTAACAAATTTATTGGAACAGCTTGCCTCGTCTTCCTTAATAGGCAATTTGACTTTATCATCTTTACAATCCAGTTTATTAAGGGGACCTGCTTTCAACACTTCCTTAGAACTTGCAATTACATTATCTTCACCATAGTCTTTACATTGCTTCACCTGAGACTTAGAATCTTTTTCCACCTTCGTATTTTCCCCCAAAGCAACCAAGTTAGTAGAAGAATCATGATCCGATGGGGCAATGCGTACTGAAGGTTCTGAAATAGCTTTATCAGGGTTTTCAAATAATTTGTTCTCAGTGCAAACTTCAAGCTTTCCACAAACACTAGGACTTCCAGGATCAGAGGCGTTCGCTAATGAATTCCCATTACAGTGCCATAGTCTTGGAGAATGAGAGCTGTCTGAATTTAATGAGCACAAGTTCTTGGCAATCCTTGGCGAGCTGTTGATTGCCCGATGCAACCGGAGTGCCAATTCTGCATCGTCAATGATCGAAGCACAACTTGCAGGAGAATCCTTCACTTTCTTCTCCTCTCTTGCAGCTACGACAGCCAAACTCAGTGCACTTCTAGCCAGCTCCGCGGCCCTGCTTGCTGCAACTGCTTTTGTGAAGGCCTTCTCTCTGGCCAAAGTTGCAGCAGCAATCTTCTTCTCGGCAGTCGAATTCGCATCCTTCACGACATCATCCAATAATTTGGAAGAAGCCTCAGGAGCAGATACCCTAGAATTCTCCACCGAACAAGCATCTGACAATATCTTGTCTCTACTAGGGTTTCTACTCATACAAGCCACGTTTGAATTAGCCAGGGGTCTTGGAACCCAACAATCAATGCAAGTAAAAGAAACCGAACCCGAATTGGAGCATGGAGAATACCCAGGATACTTCAAAATGCAAGCTTTGTGAATCCTTCGATCACACTCGCGGCAACCCACACTGTCTTCAGAAACTCCCACAAAACAGTAAGAACAAATTTTTGCGGATTCTACACCATCAAAGCATTTCTTGCAAAGAAGTACAAGACGCCACTCACTATCTAGCGTTAGGAGCTTATCTTTCCCCCCCTTATTCATTCGAGCACCACAGGCATGGCAATCGGAGATACTCGGCAATTCTTGGGTCCTTTTACGTAATCGAACAGACGAAGCGGACAAAGCAGAGCCCGCAGATGAAAGTCCATTCTGCATCAGACTAACAAGTAGCCTCTTACGTGGAGGAAGAGACGAACGAGCATCAATACCGCTGCCGGCAGCTGACGCTGCTGCCGCCGAACCTGACATACTGGCTCCTACTTCTACTTCCTCCACCATTGACGAGAAATAATTAAGCAAAGGTGGAGGGCTGTGGACAATTAGGGTTCCACACAGAGCGAGAAGTCAGTTCTAAGGTTTTGACATAGGTGAAAGCGTTTCCCCATTGATGATCTAGGGTTCATTGGCGATCCAGGTGAAAGCGGAGTTCACGATCTCAGCAATGCCGCAATTGTCAATTGTGGAAATGTTTCTTGGGGGCAGAAATGGAATAGAAATGTATACTTTGCCCGTTCTGGTTTTGTATATTTTGGAAATGGACCGGATCACATGTGAATCGCTGACTCGGTCTATTGTTCTTCGCACCAACTTGGTTTTTCGCACATTTGAGAACCAGTTCCACGAAATCCGGGTGAAAAAATGGCTTTCTGAAAAGAAACAAGGGGCACAGATGGAATTCTATATAAAAACATAACAGAACCGTCATAATACGAAAGGAGAAGCCCATATCCGATATTCCTCCTCTGCAACTCCTCGTCTCTCAAGTCGTTGGATTGCACGACTATCTCTTTACGTAATTCTGTTCCTTGACTTCGCCTTTCGATTAATAAATTTTCCCTCTTGCCGCTTTGGTGTGGGTAACCAAAAAAAAAAAAAAAAAAAAAAAAAAACTCTCAACTTCGGGCAGCCTCTTCATCTCGTCTTCTCCCTTTCACTGTCGGCGATCCTCTGTTCTGCCGTCTCTCTACAGCCTCCTTATTCGATTATCTCAAAGGTAACATATTCTTTCTCATGATCCTTTTAATTGGATTTAGGTTTTATTAATCCTACGATCGGTTGAAACTAAAAGCTTGAGCCTCCTCGAACTTGAAACCATTAATTTCTATCTGGTCAGCCCCCCCGCCCGCACCTTCGAAGATAAAAATCTGATCAGTCTACGTTAATCAGGTGCCTGAAAATGGATGTCCAGTGAATATCATTTCATTTAGAAAAGAAAATCAAAGAGAGTAGAAATACGACTTTCTGTCTCAGAGGATAAGAAAAAATACCCTTGGCTTCTCAGTAAGACCAGTTGTCATTTCTGTGGGCAAATTCTCGATGCTGGAAAAACCACTTGGGAGTGATCAACGTGGGTAGTGAACATAAAAATTTCCCGGGTAAGGTTGGTCACATATACGTTGCTCTTGTCATCACTATACCTTGAAGAGACAGCCTTCTGCTCTTCAAATCCATTTCAACTATCTTCACTCTGTTGTTAAAGAAAAAAACCTTAAATTCTTACTGCCTGACCATGATTCCCCCCCCCCCCCCTTTTTATTAAGTCTTTATATCTATATTGAATTGATTGCAGCTCCCGTTAAATCCAGAAAATTATTTTGAAATCATAATTAGAAACATGTATTATATATGAACCAAAACTGTGTAAACCAGAACAGAATATATTAAAAGCTGATCATGGTTCACAGATAAGTCTCGGAATTGAAAGAACTGAATCAGCTGTGTTGGTTTTGCAGAAAGTTAGAGAGAAAAGACACACCATGGCCAAGGCTTGCAAGGGCCTCGCTATGGAACTTGTCAAGTGTCTCAGTGAAAGTGACTGTGTCAAGGTAATCCATCTGTTTTTCTCTGTGGTTTGTGTCTTGATTCTTGTTTTCTCCTTTCTTATTGTGGTTTGGTGGTGGGGTGGTGTTGGGGTCTTTGAGGAGTTTCATCAACTAATATGATTGTATGATGATTGTCTCTGCGTTGCTCTTTTATTATTTGTTACTAGGTGTCCCTTAGACTCATCTGGTTTATCTTCTGTTTGCCTTTTTTTTCTTTCTTCAAGACTTTATTGTCTACCTACTTTATTCCAATCTGTGAAACAACCTGTTCGTTTGCTGCTTCACCATTGTGGCCTCTAGGTCACAGTGAATCTGTTGCACACCTTCAGTTCTTTAGAGGGATTTTAATTTTGTCTTTCTTATTCAATCTGGCAAAATTTGACAATTCGGTTATCATTGATTGGATATCTCATTGCTTTATCTTGTTCTGTGTGCTCTAAACTGGGAATGAATTATGAATATACCAAGTAGAATAGGACGGGAAATTAGGAATATAAATGAGCTTTAGGTTTTATGGCTTAAAATGTTATTAAAATGTTCTTTGCTTTGTGAAATGATTGTTGAATTTTGTTAGTTCAATACTCATTGTAACTCCTCCCAATATGATTTTTTTTTGTTCTTTGTTTCTCCTCATCTTGAAAATTTACTACATTGTTTACCTGTATTCAGGTCCAGAACCGGTCATACAGGGAATGTGCTGGAGAAAAGCCCCCAACTATATCAAGCGAGTGTGTGGGTCTGAGAGAAACATTTTTCAATTGCAAGAGAGGCCAGGCATGTTCAATTATTTATTTTCCTTTTTATTTTATATTTTGTAAGCTGAGAACTATATATTCATGCTTTTTAGCTGTTCAACTTGTTCTCCTCCTTTTCCCTGTAACTTTCACTTGTATATTTTATTATCACAATAGGCAAGGAGTCAAATTATATTGGCATTTTAATCTTGAGCCTTCTCAGAGGGACAGACTCATTTTGCTGATGCGCTGTCCATTACATTCATATATTACTTGCTTATACATTTGCTGTACTTTGGGAAAGTCTCCTTATCTCCCCAGATAACTAACATTGTACTAAAGAACTTGTAATCAAAATTAAAAGATAATTACAGAAATAGTAAAGAACAAGAAAAATATAATTACACAAATTTTGGTTAGTCTATTTACCATAAAGTATCCACATTCTATTTGTCATTAGGTTTCAGTAAATAGGATTGATATTGTTCTGTCGGAGCAAATGGTCCGCTGAAACAGATGACTACTCAACACTTGTTTATGTGTATAACCTATAACTTTCAGCCTGGTTCACACGGTAGGATACGATGGTTCTTCTTCAAGGCTTCTTTTCTTTTTTTTCAGCCTGTCACCAACCTTCTACTTAAAAAGTGGCAATTTAATTCTAGACGTTTAAGGTGCATTATTATTAGAACTTGAAAACTAAGGCTCTAGTGTTATCTGGTATTATTTTGAATAACTGCTTGGAGGACAGTTATGGCTGAGTTTCACGAATAGTTTGTCTTGTTAATTTGTCTTACTTCCTTAAAAATTAATTATGGCTATGAGTTGTACAAATCATTTGTCTCGGGACTCTTGTCTTACTTCTTTAGTAATTTATCTTTGAAGTAGACTTTAACGCTTTGAAATCATTCATCAAAAGTATACAACTCATTTGGCCTAAATTTTTGTAAGTCTTTTACATCCTTAAACTTAAAATTATGCAATCTTTAAGGTTATTTTTGTAGAGTCATATATTGGATTTCCTGCTGATTCGGCAGGGATTTCACATCACAGCTGCAATATGGTATGTCAGGTTTTTAGTTGCACCTGGGAGATCCCCTTTACCCTCCTCTTTGTCAACAAATATCAAGATCAAGGAAAGTGATGGAGAAGGTAGGTTGAAAAAAGATGGGGGAGGAGAAGAGGATATTGTAGAATGTTGTGTTGCGAGTCTCTTCAAACCCCTTTAACATGTATTAATTTATTTATATAGTATTTATTAGTTCAATATTTAATTTGTTTCAAGTTACCATTGTAAGAGAATTAGAGTTAGAATTGGAGTTGCAAGTTCTTATATCTGTTTCATTGTCTTATAAGGAGTCTTGTTATTCCCCTGATATTATCATGTGGAATCCAACTACAGAAAGAGTGAACTGAGTCAACATTTGAGTTTTGTCTGTGAGAGAGTCGCTTGTTTGACATCTTTCCCCTTCCCCGTGCAGTATTCCCATCTTTCAATAGGCTAGTCAGCAAGTGGCTTTTCGATATTATTCTTCCCAGAATTAGTTCCCTTATTCATAGACCATAATCCACTTGACATTTCATGCACCATGGCACCATATGCTATTTTTTATTTGGGGGGGGGGGGGGGGGGGGGGATTACAGTTGTGGGATTCTGATTGTCAGCTGATGTGAGTTGATTTATTTAGGTGTTGGAAGGTTATTGCCCCCCCCGTCCCTGTGGGACTCTGCTTGTGCGAAAGCCTTAGTACCAGGTTTGCCCTTTTTTGCTTTTAGGGTTATTCGGGCTGGGGATTGGTTAGTAACAACTGGTCAGAATTGAACATCTAAGACCTCAAATGCTGGGTGTCTTGCTTGTATGAACGGAGTTCTATATAGTTTCTGTGCCCTACATACCAACCAAGAATTATAGTGTGTACTAGCTGGCAAGAAATGAGCTTTTCTTCATAACAGGCAATTAGGGTGGACATATTATGACCTCCAGTAGGCTTATATTGCTATAAACTGGAGGGGAAAAATATTCAGTATCTTCTCTTGTGGTTTTTGGACGGGTAGCACCAAATTGTAGTGAATGTTTGACCTTATTTTGCTTCATTCCAATTCATGTTTATTGGTTTTTTGAATTTTGAATCTCTTCTACTTCTTCAGGTTGACATGAGATCTCGGATTCGTGGAAACAAGGGCTACTAGATGGTCTGACATTTGTTATGCCATGCCTTGATTTTGTATAGCTTCCATTGCTACTACTTTGTTTTTTTGGGTAAAATAATTAATTTACTACTACACTGATCATACTAAACTGTTTTTTGTATTATTGCTGATAAGTATGTAGAGCCAAGTTGAATTTTCCCATGCTCAACATTCACAAACTCTAAATTTTTCATGTTTTATCCCGCGGTTAAACTATTGTTGATTTTTTTTTTATTGAATTACAACCTTATTTGATCAGGGAGGCATTATCTCATGGATTGTGGTCTACTTGACTTTGAATTGTTTTCCTGACTTCTGTTTGATTTAATTTAATATCTTTCTATTTAAGTGTTAAATCTTGTGTAAGCCTAGATTGCCTGGTGACAATTTGTTTTCGATGGCTAAAGATAGCTGTCAGATTGTAGTAGTGGCACAGAAATTGTTTAGCCAACTCCATTTGATTGGGAAGCCGGGTTAATTGATTTGAGCTGTCCTGTGATGCATAAGTTTCTAAACATATTTGAAGAGACTGTATGAGCAGCTTTAGATCATATATTGTTGGACAACCAATTTACTCATGATACGGCAATGTTCTTTTAGGAACCTTTAAACATGCTATTGAACAAACCAATTTACTCATTATCTTGCATATGATAATACAGGGAAATGTAATTATGCCCTACTTAAGAGACATTTTCAATGACCTTGCAGTTCATGATCCACACTTGGTAATATGTGAGTGGTAGTCCTGGTGATGGGGGATTTCTCATAAAGTTTTGTTTGCTGCCGGCATTGGTATTTTCTGAGTCATTGAATCTTAAAATTATCACTGTTGCGATTGATATTTTGCTCTCTTGAGTCTCTTTGTTCTTTGGCTTGATGTTTGCTTTGCCTTGGAAGTAGTGTTTAAGAATCACACTTTGAGGGTTCAAGTTCGAGCTGCACCTGCCACTGTTTGTTCTCTGATCTGCTGCCCTAAAATCGCCTTCTATCACACTTTTCTTGAATAATCTGTTCACTATTTGCCCTTGGTCTATCTTTTGGCACATTTTCCTGGGCCAGCTCAGCCAACAAAGGGTCAACGTGGTGGGCGGTGGGCCACCATTCATCTAACGAATCTGTACGTACGTGTTTTTTATTCTCTCATGTTTCTGATCCTTGTCATAGTTGGTAAGACTTGCAATTGTTGCGTTGCATCAACGAAGAATGACCATTGAGTTCAAGATTCTGAATTTCTTCATACTATAAGTTCGAAGTTCAAATCTCCTATAAGTTTAAAGTTCTAATCTCTTCGGAATCAGGGTGAAGCCCCGACTATGTATAAAATATTCCCCCCTTTATGTGAGGCTACCAAGATCACACCCGATTTTGACCTGCTCGTCTACTTAACAGACCTTTTCATGTTTCTGTGGATAGGTTAGCATCTTATGGAATATAAGATTTGGGAGACAAGAACTTTCATGTTTCTATGGATAGGTTAGCATCTTATGGAATATAAGATTTGGGAGATTAGATTACATTAGATTTGGCCTGTTTGTTACTTGAGTTTGGAGATTTAAAAAATTTAGAGATTTCAAATCTATGGAGTCATGGTTCATAAAATTAACTGTTTGGTTACCTTGAATTTTTGTAATGAAATCTATAAGGGCATGTTTGGTTACATGAGTCTGGAGATTTCAAATATCTATAGATTTCAAATCTATCGAGTTATAATTTGTAAAATTAGATGTTCGGTTGTGGAATGAAATCTGTGGATTCATCCTAAAAAACTATTTGATTGACGTGATTTTTGTGAATGTGCAAATGTATAGTTTTTTTAAATCTCTGGATTTCACCTCTTACCCATAAATCTATATATTCACGTTTTTAGTATAAAAAGGTGAATCTCTATATTTCATGAATCTAAAGATTTTTACAACCAAACGGGTATAATTCTCAGATTCATGAATTCAAAGATTTGAAATCTCTGGATTCATGTAACCAAACAAGTCCTAAATTCATCTTGAAAGTGAATCCCTAAGTTTCATGAATCCAAAAATTTACACAACCAAACGGGCATAAATCTCCCATTTGTGAATCTAGAGATTTCAAATCTCTAGAATAGGCCTTTTCAGATTTTATTGATATACACTCAACTTTCTTCTATGCAATTCATGCTCTCAATTCAGATAAAATGCATCTTACTTGACAATACGCCACTCTTACCATTTAGTAGTGGGAGATTATATGTTAGCATCGTGGGAAGCCTCTCTCAATAATATATATTGAATTTGATAAAACCTCATAATACATATAGTAAAGTTTGCGCACCAGAGTTATACAAGAAACCATTCTAGCCATAAAATCATTTTTTTTTGTATGTATTTGTATGTATTTATAGACTATTGGTAGACTGGGACATGTATTATTTACGTGTCAAGCACTAGAGTCTATGAAGAGCTGAGACAGACAGCGTTAACAAAAAACAGAGACTTTATAAAACGGGTTTTTCGGTTTGTTTCGGTGCAAAAGGAATTGTTTTTTGAGGGGTAAAGAAACTTATACTGTTGGTTGGTAAGTGGAATTAAGACATGTCATCCATCTTCCCTTTCTCTAACTGAATTATAAGGAGATTGTTTTTCTCATATTATACATGAGCATATATCATAAATCGAGCAAATTTCTATTATTCCTTTCTACTTTTTTTTGGTAAATATTATTCCTTTCTACTAAAGCTCTATTTATTAAAATTTCCTTACTCAAAAGTTTTACACTGATTCCCCAAGAATCTAAACTCTCACCTCTCTCTTTCTCCCCTTATTTTTGTATATTCTCAAATTTTTTTCTTCCTTCTTCTTTTGGTAACCATATCTTCTCAAAATTATGCCTAGAAGAATTTGAAGGTCAAAAACCATAGTACTGGGTATCCATAGACCATAATCTGAGGTCATTAGGACAAGCCGGCAAAACTGGAAGACATAAAATTGAAGTCTCTAGCTCACATGTACTGTTCACTCAAACATAATTTTCTAAGGGCAAAATAAACCATTAAGAATTCAAGTGGAAAAGAGCATTCATATCCTTCTATTTATTTATTTTTAATCAAACTTTCATTAAGAAAGGGGACAAGAAAAGAAACTGAACATAACCTTAATAACCACTCAAAGGAACATGGCCAATACCTCGGGCTCTAAACCGTAGGCCTTCTGTGCTAGATGATCCGCAATACATTTGGATTGTCTAAAAACATAAATGGGTATAAATTTAATATTTTCAATTACATGTAATATAAAAAAACATCCATATCCTTCACATACATATGGTATACCACCATATCCTATTAAGATACCATATGTTACATTGCCGCATTGCTTTTCAATTGGAAAGATTCGGGTTTACTTATAAAAATTCCCACCAAGTTCTATGTTCCTCCTTTCATTTTCAACCATTTTATGTCAAAACAAATTTGGCCATGGAACTGTTATGAAAAAGTCTTCTCTAATGGTAACGGATGGCAACATTCATCCCTGAATAATGACAAGACTATGCACCAGTGATCATTAAGGATAAATTATCCATTGAATGCCTCATTGAAAGTGTGCACATACATGGTTACCGCTCATAGACATCAAGTTGAGAGTCTTGAGACTCCATGAGCCAGCATTCGTGATAGAAAAGGAAGCGGCCGTGGGAACTGTTGACTACCTATGTATGGTACTTGCTCGGTTGCTCCGAAAACAAACTTCGGAATTTGTAAAAATAGGACCCATGCTTAAAGAAAGTGGCCAATAAAGATTGATGAATGAATTACGGACCTACTGAAGATTAACGAATTCAGCACAATCCACTCTTCCCTGTCATTTACAAATCGGAAACTGCATCGTGTGATCCTTAATCTTATGTCCTGCAAGCAAATGGATAACAAGCCTAACGGAAATTGGAGAACACAGAGAACAGAAGACAGAGTCATGCAGTCAGCAAGGGAAACTGATCCATGACCAATCACACTGGTGGAGGATCGGACTTGAAAAGCCAATGGTGGGTTAATAAAGCTGTTAAATGCCCAATCTCCCACGGGAAGTCTTGGGTTCGCACACAAAAGAGGCGCATTAACATACACCAACCCAAACCGGGTATAAAAGCTCCTATTCCAAATAAAACAAAAACAAAGAAGAGGGACTTGGAAATCTTTGTAAGCCAGGAAAATGACTTTGGACTGACCAGTCATATGAACAGAACCACCAAAATGAACGATCCATGAAGTGGGAAGAGGTAGAAGTAAGCAAAGCTGACATACTTCAGTCCCGTCTACAGATTAATTTTTGCATTTATTGATGTAATGGACCTACTCATAGGCCAAAAAAGCACAAGTAATGTCAACACATAAGATTAGTAGTTAAATAGGGTGTTTGAATCAGACCAGGATACTTAACAGCTAGATGAATTCTGTTTGAGTTTTCTTGACCAACAAAAAGAATTCGGTTTGAGTTTACTGTATTGAGTCTTTTAGAGTAATTAAAACTCCTTTTATGATTAGGAAGTAGGAATTTTAAGACCTACATATTTTCTTTTTCTGGGTAGAAAGGCCTATATAAATATATATGTAATAAGTCCCAGCAATCAGAAATGATTGAATAAAGAATGTAAATTTTTTCTCAAAGTTTTGTTACTTCTGAGCAATCATACAGGATTGATATCCAGACCTGATTTCTTCTACACTTCTATTCTATTCTCCTAATTTCTTTCTCCCATGAACATCTTCAACTGTACAAGCTGCTGTTCCAGAAGGTCTTCAACAAACAACAATCTGAATCACCCACGATCTTGATTATTCTTCTTGTAAATCCTTAACCATAAATTCTAGCTTTTCCTCCATGTCAGGATACTGTCCACAAACCCTAAAACCTCACGTAACAATCCAACCATCGAAATACTATACAATATTTGGACTGAATCACCCTCAGACCTATGAGAACTCAATACAGGCGGCATCTCATTCTGACAATCACAAGCCCTAGAGTCTTCTCCATCTTCTTCCTTCCTGAAACTTGGCAACTGAACCCTAATTGGTGTTACTTCAATTCCAATAATATTCCACCATTCAAAGATCATCAAACCTTCACTGTTGGATTCCCTTACACTCAGTAATTGACCTAATCCTCCCATCAAGCCCTAGGTTTTGCTAAACCCCAACCCTAATTTTGACCTAATGAAATTTTTCTGTTCATAGCAGATCCTGGTTACTGGCTTCTAATTGGATTCCCACTAATCTAGAAGAGCACTGGATAGAGATGAGAAGAAGACTGAGCCATCCGAGAACTCAAAATGAGTTGTTATGCTGGCTTGTCGTTTATCTATATCAATAAATTGAAGTACAATCACAACAGAATAAGGAAATCCAGATACAATAGGAAGCTATAGACTATGCATGAGAAAACTCGGCAAACAAGTAATAAAAAAAGACTCTCATGACAGGGACGCTCCCACTTCGTGAGTGGTGTTGAACACTATTACAATGGTCCAAGAAGGGTACGCACAACACCCTATAGGACTGCTAAGAAATTACTTAATGAGTAAGGGGTTCATAGTAATTGCTTTCTTTCCATATGCCATTGAGTGAAGAAATCAGAAGTTACAGAAACCAAAAGCCAACAAAATCAAAGCAGCCTCCTGTAGAACAGAAAATATTACCACAACATACCGTCTTGGTAGCTTGGTAACAGCAGTGTTCAACACCACAAAAGAACCCTTGTTTTCAAATTGGATTAAACAATGAAATGAGTGTGAATAAGCCCCTCATGCTTTAAGTTGTGGCCACCATCTTCCTATCACCCATTGAATATGAAATTAACAGTAAATCATCACCACTTCCATGCCATCATCCAACATTGCAGTATTCTACTATAAGGTGTATGCAGTGCATGAGGCTCCTGCCACTGCATGGTCTGGAAGCAGGGTAAGTGTTTACAAAGCCTTAACCCAGCTTAGGCCATTCGACAATTTGAACCTGAGACAATCAGGTTGTAATGTAGCAACCTGTTATCTTACTCTGTCTACAGTAGCCACCATGTGAGCCTTGTGTGGAGCCCACTAGCTAATAACGCATTTCTAACCCCTCATTGGTCTGGTGTACATATTTCTTCTTACAATATCCATTTAAGAATCCTCCTCCTTGTCTTCATGATTTATGAACATAATAACTCCATCTTCTGTTCCTTATGGAGCAAACTTTACAGCCCATATTTTGCAAGTAAAGCTTCAGAGTCTGATCAGTCTCCAATCCCTAGAATGGTGTGGTTCAAATGCAAATAGCAAAAGAATACTCTAGATTACAACTCATCTCCATTATTAAGTATAGACTTGCGGTTTCCTGGCCATGAGCATGAATTGAGCAGGCACAATATCAGGTTGCCAACTCCTTATAGTTTAAGTGTAGTTCTAAACATAATATGAATTGGAAAAAGAAGATTAAATAGCTGGGAGAAGACCAGAATTCACATTATGTTGGTTTAAATAAAACTGCATAAAACAGAATGTATTACGCCATCACAGAAGAACACCTAGTATTGGGCTTTTTAAGGTTTAAAATGTTCAGCATCTCAACAAGCTGACATAATTCTATGGCTTTACATGGTATTCAAACCCATCGGTTAAGGTAGAATTATTTTCAAAGTGCCATTACAATCCCAAGTTTCAGTCCACCCTCATTATAGGTGTTTGATTCAAATTCAGTAGCATGGCCAGAATTAGATATACAAGTTAGCAGCAATTTTTTTTTGGGGGAAGTAAAACAAA
The DNA here is from genome assembly GCF_041222555.1 of Hakea prostrata. Taxonomy (NCBI): domain Eukaryota; kingdom Viridiplantae; phylum Streptophyta; class Magnoliopsida; order Proteales; family Proteaceae; genus Hakea; species Hakea prostrata. Next base: position 10,991,033 of record NC_142600.1, on the reverse strand, counting down.
TTAGAAACAATAACATGTTAAACATCAAAGGATGAGCATTTCTGAATCAACATGAAATTGCATGCAGCTCTTTTGAATAAGTTAAATAGTCTTAATCCGTTAACGGATGACAGGATCCATGAAATATCATCAGAAACTATCAAATTGGGATCGATAAGAAAAGAAATTTGGCCGACATACCAGTATCAAGGCATGCGAAGATGAAACCCACGCACCCCATCACGACATGGCTGCAAGCCGAGCTTCAAACACAAATCCCCTTAGTAGGCCATCCCCATTCCCCGGAACCCCATCAATCCATTTCCACTCACCCTTCCCACCTTCGGAAGAACAATTCCACATTGCCAATTTCCCTACTCTTCTCGCAGAGAAACACACACGATCCCCACCTCCAAAAACCTTAAACTTACTGGACTCTTGAAAGCAGCGGAACATTTCTGCCGGCATTCGACCTGCCTCATCCCACTCCAACGTATCTAAATCCAACCTCAGAATCAAAATCGTCGAACACGAAGCATTCAACGAGAAAGACGACTTTAGACCACCCACCATCAGAATTCGATTCCCCGAAGCCCTAACAAGCCGAGGCCTCTTGAGTATATCAAACACGTCACCCCATTCGTGTCTCTCCAACCGATTCCAACCCTGCGACTTCACGAGCTCGGCAAGCGTGCAAGAGAACAGCTTCCACTGGCTCCGCCAAGGAGTTCCAACGTCGCATAGGGCGAAAACCGAGTCGGAGACCATAATCGGGCTTCGAGGCTTGGAAGCCAAATTGGAAGAGAATTTGAGCCATGACCCCGAGCCGGAGAAGTAGAGAGCAGCGAGTTCGGTAAGAACTAGGACACGGCCAGAGCTTCCAACCAGGACGGTGCCGTGGCGAGACCACGCGGAGCCCAGAGGAGGTAAGACTCTGAACTGGCGAGTCAAGGGATTGCATAGCACAAGAGATTTGCAGGAATCGGGAGAATCAGCCCAAAGGTAGACGAGTCCGAGAGAAGAAGCGACGGCGATGGGAGACCTGAAGGGGAGGAAGTCAAGGGGGAATCTGATCCAGTGGTTTTGGTCCGGGTCAAAAACCGGAAGAAGAGGTCGGGAAGACAAGTGGCGGCTGTGATGGTGGTGATGATGATGAGAAGAAGGGCGGAGAGCGATCAGACGCAGCGGTGGTCGGAGGGAGAGAAGATGAAGGAAGGACGGAGACGTTAGCGTCTGGTAGAAGAATTTACAGACAGAACGGCAGATCAAGATCTGATGGAGGGGAAGGTAGGAGAAGATCTGATGAATTGTGTCCGGCGGAAGGCAAAGAATCGACGGAGTTTCCATTCTTTTCGTCTTCTTCTTTTTCTTCTTCTTCTCAAGAGAGGTTGTCGGAAGGTGACCGGAGCTGAGCTGAATATCTCTGATTTGAAGCGGAACGCAGACGGAGAAACGTTGCAGAGTCTTCGGCCGGCCGGAATTCAGGAATTCCGGGAGCTTAGGGAACGGCGGCTCTTACATGTAACGGATTGGTCCTGAGCGAGGCGGGGACGCCTTGGGAGGGTTGTCTTCTTCTTCCGTCTTCGTCTCGTTGTCTATTCTTTCGAAGATCCTGCGGTCAGGATCTCATTGCAAAGCTGAACATGGGCCTTTTTGCTTTTCTTAATTTTATTTATTTATTTATTCTCTGCTGGGGACATCTTGCAGGCAGGCATCTCGGACCCTTGGATGTTTCTTTGTTTTTGATTTTTTAAGAAAATTACACGCCAAAATTAATGATCACCATTATTACATCAAAATTACATGCCATACATGCCATTCATATGCATAATTACATATTACTTACATTTAAATTCTACTATTAAATAATTAGTAAAATTATTTAAATATCTTTATTTTTATTTAACTCATTTAAATTTTGAATTTTAAAATACTCAAATGCCCTCTAGGCAGGAAAATGACAATAATACCCACAATTTAATACTAGTGAAGGGAGATCCCTTCACCCATCTTCTACCTACAACCCTTCCCCTTCCCTTGTCGGCAACCAACTGGCCCCATGTCGTTCCTCCAAATCCAACTCCTCTGCAAATTCCTAAGATTCAACCCCCGCAATTCTCTAGTAAATGATTGAACTCAAAGCCCATTCAAAGTGAATGCTTTGATCCATTGAATTCTCCCAACTGAGAGACTAGTGTTCAATCAAAATTTAAATCTCTATCTTATTTAATCTCAATGATTCAAAACCTTCTAAAATTTCAAATGCAATAATTTTTGAGTTTTTTTAGTAGTTGCACGCTTTAATGCCTTAAACTACAAATTGCACACTCTCAAAATTACAAGTTACACACTTTTAACACTCCATCAAATATGCTATTGATCTATGAGTAAAATAATCATATTACTCTCATTATAGGCAAATGACATAACTATTCCCATTAAAATCCTCCCACACTCAATCTTTAAGTCACCCACCTTCTACCTACATTTTGCTAGAAACCGCCACACTCCGTTAAAAATCTCTCTTCCCACTATCCCTTGCTAGAAATCTCTCAGATGCTAATGTCTTTACCTTTGTTGCCTTCAATTTTGTACAAAAGGGGAGGAAGAAGAAACTGAGACAAAAGCTGATAATCAAGTCCTAGATCCACCTGAAGAGTCCTTTTCCCTATAAAAGGTAACATATTCTAATTTCAGCTAATCAACTTCGATTCCAGACAGTAACCCATTGGCATCGGTAGGTGCTTCAACACGATGTGATGCCACATAAGGGGGAGGGGGGCTACCACCAATCAAGAAGGCAACGAAGAATTAAGACTTCAAGAATTAACAATCAACATATTCCTAGGACAATTAAAAAACTGGGGAATAGAGTATAGAAATGAGCCTAGAAGAAATATCAAAATAGATAACATTCCAAATCAAGATTTAAGAACATAAATTGAAAATACATCTTCCCGTATTGTGTTCCATAGTTATTCCCTTGGGAATTGTATAACACCTAATTTCGAACCATTTGACCGTTGTGCAACCTTTGTTGTTGTTAACCCAAAACCCATGACAACAATCCGATTCAAAGTTGAGCGTGAAGAATGTTTAACAAACCCAATGAATATAGAAGGCTCTAAAGTAATTATTGCACTGAAAATTCTTTAGAAGTGGGTTTTCAATTCTGTTTTATGTTTGGAAGATCAGAAACGAAACCAAAACGCGAACCCATGATTGTTGCGAACGCGAATCTCGTACTCATAAGATCTTCAGCGCTTCCATGTCTTCTTTCTCAGTTTAGGGTTTTCCAATTTAGGGAATTGTTGTGGATTGATTCGTTGCGTGAAATGGATCGATTCTCAATTTGAAACTCGACACTTTTGTATTCAATTCCTATACCTTCTCCAGATTCTTCGAAATGACTCACTTCATCTGTTGCATAATCTACACAATCCAAATCCCTTTTCTGAGAAACAGATCGTTCGCTGCTTGAGCCAGACCGAAATTCTCCCGAATTCTTACACCCAAACACGATTCCCTCCATACCCACTTCTCTATTAGGATCATCTCCATACCTGGGTTCCAAACTAGCATCAACCCAACTAGGATTATCAGATTCGACAAAATTCCATTCTGAAAGGTCATGTTCAGAGATCCTTCTTTCATATCTCTTATTTGAATCAAGCAGAAAATATATAGGCCTGGAATTTTAATTGCACAGTTTGCATCGGAGACGACCGCATTTTGCTTCGTCGTCATTGGTTTTTCACTGAAATGCAATAAAACAAAGCCCAAATCTGCAACTTCAGTATCACCGACTGAAGAGTAAAGTAGCAGTAAGCAATGAACCAAAAGACTGCAATCAAAAGAAGAAATATTTCGGCAGATGACGGTGGGTGGAGAGATTTCCCGCAAAGGCCGTTGTGTTGGTTTCCCAGTGAAGGTGGGCAGTTTCTAGCGAGTGTAGGTAGAAGAAAAGTTAAGAAAAATCCCATCATTCGATAAAGAGTTGAGAGTGAAAATGTTTAAAAATGAAAGTAGTTATGTTGTTTGACTCTGGGGGTGAGGTTGTTTTTTTTTTTTTTCTATTAATTTTTTTTTTTTTTGTTTGGGGGTTTTTTTAATTATTAAAGTGGCATTTTTTTTAAAGGGGCCAAAGGGGGCCCTTTTTTGGTTTTTTTTCCCCCTAAAGTGTGCAACTTGTAAAGGCTCTTAATTCTTTTATTCCAGATGGTTGCAAGATTCAAGTTCGATCAAGAAGAGTTACCCTAAAATTTCTAGATTTTAGGTGGTGAAGAAGGAAGCTCTCCATGGTCTTAGAGATTCTTTTGCGGTGTCAGCTGGTGAATTTTTCGCATGGTTACAGAACCTCTTAATGTCAAATTCTTTTTTTCTTATCAATTGTAGTCACATTCTCAGTAAGGAGGAAACTCGTGACTCTTCACTACCCCTCATCTTATCTTCTTCGATACATTTAATCGGAATTCAGTCCATCAAAGGACTAGTGAACCATCTTTTTTCCCCATTTTCCGTCTTCTAAGTTGGTGTTCATACACCTTTTCTTACTTCTTTGCCTATATTATCTTAAGGAAATTCCATTTTATGGTTTTTGTGAATTTTATTTATCAAGAAATTGTTGGAATTGAGCTAAGCAAAAGTTTTAAATTTCCTCAATTACAACCGGAAGGCTATGCGTTGAACGACTTTCATTGACTTAGGAATGTGGACGACAATGTCCCGAAGTGAAGCTTGATTTCTCAATGTTCTGTGTCCAGCAACAACGAAACCATTGATACTGAAAACAGATAGCCATGGCACTAGGGTTTTGTGAGAGGGAAGAAAGCAAAACTCGAGAGGGAGAGGAGAGAGAGAGAGAGAGAGAGAGAGAGAGAGAGAGAGAGAGAGAGAGAGAGAGAGTGTTGGTGGAAGATGGTTGAAGGGACCCATCTAAGGGCTGGGTAGGATCATTTTAAATGAACTAAACAAAGATAATAGTATTTAAATACTTTTACTAAACATTTAATACCAGAAATTTAACTGTAGATAATTTATAATTATGCATGTGGGTACCATGTAATTTTGAAGATAAAATTGGATGGTCACTAGTTTCACCCAAAAAATAATGAATGCCATATAATTTTCTTTCTCTCTCTCTTCCCTGGCACAGTCACCATTGTGACATGTGTGTGAGATGGATCGGACGATCTAAAATATCTACAATGTTAGGCTCTCATCATTTCAAATCCCACGTTCAATAAAAACTTAATCCTTGTTAAATAACAACAATTTCTTCATGCCCATCTCGGTGAAAACTTAAATTAAGACCAGAATAGCAAGGGCTAAAAAAATATAAAAAATACTGAAGATAAAGTTGGTTCACATGTTCCATAAATAAAGCTAAGATTGTTGAGTAAATTCTATAAGTAAAGCTAAGTTGTGAGTAACCATAAAAGGGTTATATTATAACATAACAACTAATCCTCAAAGATGAAAAAGTAGTGAAGATGCATGTAAATTAAGCTTGAATTTTTATTCTGTCATTTTTGACAAGGAGATGGATGATCAATTTTCTAATGAATGTGTGACATATATATATATATATATATATATATTCATAAATCACGTTACAAAGTTTTGATTAAATTATTTTTCTTGTAATCTAACATCAACCCTTTGATATGATGATCCATTTTTTTGTCAGAAATATGTTGGATAAAATTCCAAGTAAGCTATCATGGACAAATCTTAGTTTTGAAGAAAGAAAAAAAAATCATGTCATGATTTTGGTGTAAATAAAATCATAAAAAAAACTAGCCACTTGGAATACTTGTAATTATTAAAAAAACTTATATATATCGACATCATTGTGTGGTGTGTGGTGTTGGAGCATAATCAACTCAGCATTTATTTATTGGTTGCGGGTGGATCAATTGAATATGGGTTGTAGGGCCTCTAGTTTTGATGATTCTACTTTGCTTTGCATTGGTTTTTTCAAACATTTTGATAATTTTTTTATGATGTTTGGAAGTTAAGGAATGAGGCGTTGTTTATAAAACTAAACATGATCCCAATAAACTTATGGCTCTTCTGTCAAAATGGTCCAAGGAGTTTGGTTTAACCCCCGTAGAACACACATGATGGAGCTAACCCCTTTTTGTGCCAAATAAGATGTGCTTATGCAAGAATGATAATATGATGGACGAACTCTATGGTGACCCAATCTTGATATTTCTAGGTGTGGAGAACAATACTAGGGCCGTATCTGATGTTTTCAGGGATTAGTTCAAAGAAATCTTGTATACTAGATGAATCTAGGCTATAAAGATGGCAAAAAGTTTCTCAAAGTTGTGCTCAACAAACTCAGCAAAGGCATGAAACATGCAAAGAGCTTTAATAAATAAATTAAAGATATAACAAATTTGGCAAAGGCATGGAACATACAAAGAGCTTTAGTAAATAAATTAAAGATATATGGTGTAACAACTAACAACCAAGAGGTCGAGCAGATGCTTTTTAAGCCAAATAAGGGAGTATGGCCCCAAGACAAGGTGGAAAATATTTTAGATCCCCTTCCCCTCCAACAGATATGGGATCACCCCAATGAAGACCTCTCAATTGGGCCTCGAATTTGGCCCTCCAAGCATCCTTTATACAAGTCAATTATAGATGGGTCAACACCACCGTAAACGAATTATGTAATTCTCCTACCAACTGGTTTTTATTTTTGATTTCTATAAAAAAAAAAAAAAAAAAAACCCTTATATGCATCTGGATATCTTCCACATATTCAACACCTCCCCATCCCTAAATTGGACATTCTATTTGATTTACTTATCTTTCTTTAAAGATTAGAATGAAGAAAAATTCTTGTATAAATACGAACGTTATTGTATAGAGAATATAAACTGTATGTAGTTGATATTCAATTTATTTCATTCATAACATTTATGAATGAAAAAATTATTTTTAGATAAAGAGTCAAGACATCCATGCTAGAAAGGTCTTGGAGTCAAAGACAATAAATCTACTAATCTTTTGAGGGAAGTAGACTTGACATTAAATTAAGAAATTTTTAACCTAGTTGAATTACCTAAGCTCATTGTTAAAGGGCCAAGGATAACTAAAATTGAAATACAGTTTAAAAGACAAGTTCCAAATCTGAAGAGGTCTAAGGCCTTGTGGGTTAGATCTGGCTGCTATTCCGATTGAATTAATACAACATAAACCATAGGTAAACTGGAAATCGCATTAGCACATTTTAATTGAAAATACAACATAAACTTTAGGTAAACTGGAAATAGCATTAGCTTATCACATTTTAATTGAAAGCGAACGATATATAAAGCTTCTCTCTGATCGATCGATGACTTCTCCCCCTTCTTCCTTTTCCAACCCGGAAGCTTTCCATTAGTATTACTACGCTCTAGCTAGCTTTTGCATTAACAAGAACCACGACACCATAGTAAGGGTTCGCTTTCCTTTATTCTCTTAATAAGAAGAAGATCAGCAACTAACAAACTTCGAATCCTTTTTATTCAGAAGAGTACTCTTGCATAGTAGTAACCTCGTTTCTGCAAATTAAGGATAATTAGTGTAACAATATAGAAATTAAAGAAATTCATAAGCATCTTAAGGGTTTGAGTAGGAACCCATTACTTACAAGCTAGCTAGCTTACCATTTTGGCTTTCTTAGCTAGCTAGGGGTGGTGAAGAGGATTTAGTTTGTCTGCTGGCAGGGGAGATGGTGGAGACTCTTGGTAAGAAGGAAGAGGGGGTTGATGGTGACATTTGTGGCGGCCGTGGCAGTGGCGATGAGGTGGCGGAGGCGAAACTGCTACGGGATAATTTGCAGTGGTCTTCACCGGCAAGCAGCTAAGAGACACCATCACCACTACAAGGGTTGCAACGAGGAATGCCATAAAGCAGCCAATATTGCCTACTGGTCTTGTCATCTTCAGTCTTCACCACCAGTTAGTTAGATGGATAATTAATGGATATGCTCGATCGCAAGTCTCAATGATATGATTTTCACCCTTCCTGACCCCTTCTATATTATATTGGGAACAGAGCTTTGCAAATTTACAAAAAAGCACAGCTGTAGCAGATAGCTAGCACCACGGCGGCCAATTTTCCATTTTATGTGTCTCCATTTCACACCTTAAAAAGTAAACCCTACCAGATGCTGATCTTCCATGTCCGTCTCTGCAGGCTGCACGACATGGTTGATTAATATATGATATCCCTGCTCAAATCTCACGTCAAGAGAGCAGGGCAGGGCATGGGCTGGGCAGGGCCACTCGTTCATTTCATTCAATTCTGATAGACTAATCTTTGTCCCTTGATGCTCAAATGACACGATCAAGAGGTCCACCCCTGACCCCCCACCTTCCATTGGCATTAAACTCCAAGATTTTCTTTTTTTTTGGGTAGAAAACTAGATAACTCCAACTCTCCAAGAGTCTTTTACACCAACCTTTTAGTTTTGTCTGATGTCATCACTTTACTTTTGAAGTTTCAACGATGGATCGAGAGAGATTATCCTTTTATTCTTAATTAAAAAAAAACATAATATAAAAAATAATTAATATGAAATTAATATTGTACTCTTGAAGTACATACCTAATACAATCCACTCGTATAATATAATTCCTGCTTCCCACTTCTATGTCACTATCTATAAAGTTAGCAACCCTGGCTAGGTCTCACTTGTTAATTTCGTAGCAAAACTACAAGCTGCTTGTAAAAAACTCTAGATTTATCTGTTCGATCGATGCTCAACTCATTGGTCAAGAGGATCACTCGTCCATTTGCAAAATTCCTGACAATGGTAATTAAAAAAAGAAATTCGTAAGTAAGAATCTTAAGGGTTTGAATAGGAATCCGCGGCAAGCTTACCATTATGCCTTTCTCAGAGGTGGTGGAAGACGATTTAGTTTGGCTGCTTGCAGGGGAGATGGTGGTGAGTGTGGTTGTAGACTTATAGTGGCTTCTTTTGGTAAGAAAGAAAGAGGGGGTCGATGGTGACATTATTTGGTTACTCTATAGTATTCTAAGGCCTGCAACTAATGTTCTTTTTCTTCTAAACCTGTGTGTTTTCACTATGGTTGGGTTTGTTTGTTGAAATAAAGGTAGGGATGAGAAAATTTTTGAAAAAAAAAAAAATCTTTTGTTATTTTTCCTTTAAATTCTAGGGTGCGTTTATTTGCATTGGTGGGGTGGGAAAAAATTGGTGGTAAAAAAACATGTGAGTCATATATGTAGTGGGATGAGGAAAATGAAAGGGTTTTGTGAAAAATTGATAATGGTGGGTCCCATATTTTACTTTTCTAAATTTTATCACAAAATTCCATCAAATTTGTGAGGTTTTAAAAAGTCTTGGGGTGGAAAAATTTTTGAATTAAAGAAACTTGTCTTTCACTTTTCTACGCCAAGTAATCAAACAAACACAATTTTAGAATTTTTCAGGGAAAAGTAAGAAATCTACAAGCTTTTCAAGATTTTTCCCACCCCATCTTTATTCCAACAAACAAACCCAGCCTAAAAGTGTACATTCTTTGGTTGTTTGAGGTGTAAAAGTTACAGTTAAAACTTGTCTGGTGAGGTGGTAATTCAATTTTTCACTTCAATTTTTTTTTAAATCCCACAAAATATGTAAGACTTTGGGAAAAAATGTAGAAAAATAAAATACAAGACCCACAATTAACAATTTTTCACTTTCTTTTCATTTCTTTCTTCCTCACTCCATTATCCATGAGTCTATATTTTTTTTCCCCTCACTTCTTATTTCCCACCCAACTTTGCAAACAAACGCACTCAAATATGATTGTCATTCGACTAATCCGATCAATCACGTATTTTGTATGCTGGTTCACTTACACGTGACATTTTTGGAGCAATAGGTTTGGATATGCTCCCAGGTCTTAATGATTGATCCCTTCCAGAATCCAAAAAGACTACCGGTTCAATATCCACAGAATTCAAACCCGTGACAACGCACGCCCCTGGCCAACCAGCTAGAAAATTCTACAATTATATTTACTTATAAAAGTACATCTGTAGCTAGCACCACGCCAAATTTCCATTGCTTTCCATTACGTTAAAAGTACACCCTACCAAATGGTCCAAATTCATTCTGATCTTCGATGTCCGTCTCTGGCAGCACGACATGGTTAATTAATATTGGCGTCATCCATTCTCAAATCAATCTCACTTCAAGACTCAAGAGGGCAGGGCAGGGTCACTCATTTTTTCATTAAATTCTGGTAGACTAGTCTTTGTCTGTTGATGCTCATCAAATGGCACGTCAAGAGGTCCACCCCTCACCCCTTCCTCCATTGGCATCACACCCTTGAGTATTTAAGTATTTTACAACATTAACTTTTCAGTTTTGCAATGAAACGTTGCTTCATTATCATTTTATTCTTCATTAAAAAATAAAATATAAAATATAAAAAAATAAAAAATTAATTGAAATTACTATTATACCACCCTTGACCTAATCCAATTCCCCCCTATGTATGGTAATTCATCCTTCCACTTCTATCATCGGATCGATTCCCCGTGAATCTCTATAAAGTCACAGTGAATAATCCTCCTGGGGTCTCACTTGTTTTGTAGCAGCAGAACTAAAACTCTAGATTTATCTCTTTCGATCAATGCTCAAATCATTGGTCTAGTCAATTAAAAGGACCACTCATCCACTTGCATTTTCCCGTTTTTAGTCCTGTTAGACGGCTATACCAGTTGTATTGTCTCTGTGTGTGTCTATCAATTATCGACAGGTAAAATCAACGAGGATAGCACACCAATTGATCACTAAAGACTTCATCAGTTGAGATACCCAGTTGAAGACTCACACATCTTCCTCCTGCAACTGCAAATTAACACAAAGTAGATTAATGATCGATGGGTTTTAAGTTGTTGGTGCTTTTGTTCGTTCGCACTAGTGTCTTCCTTCTACTCTGGTGCAGTTGCATGAGCTTGGCACATTCAAATGTAACAGATCGGCTTGCTTTATTGGCTTTCAAGGCTGGCATAACCCAGGATCCTTCTCACGTCCTCAGCTCCTGGAATGAATCCATTCCTCATTGCAAGTGGCAAGGTGTTATATGCAGCGGTCGTTTACATCCACACAGGGTCCTAGAAGTGAATCTAAGATCAAGAGGTTTGGAAGGGGTCATGACACCAGAAATAGGAAATCTCAGCTTCCTTCAAGGGATTGATCTTGAAAACAATAGCTTCCATGGTGAAATCCCTCATCAAGTAAACTTTCTCTCTGGACTTAACCTTCTAAATCTGAACAACAATTCCTTCGAGGGAAAAATTCCCTCAAACATGTCTCATTGCTCCAACCTTGTGCGACTCAATTTAGACAACAACTATATTGAGGGGGAAATCCCAGTCGAGCTTGGGTCCTTGCCCATGCTTGAATTCCTTTCATTCCATCAAAACAAATTGACTGGGCATATCCCACCTTCCCTTGGAAACCTTTCATATCTTAAACACCTTGGTGCACGAAACAATGGCTTAAGAGGAAGTATTCCAGATTCACTTGGCCAATTGAGAAGCTTAGAAATTCTTGCACTTGGTGGAAATAACTTGTCCGGTGTCATCCCTTCCTCTATATATAATCTTTCATTACTCCAGAGACTTGATTTTGGAATAAATCAACTTGAAGGAAGTCTTCCACAAAATCTAGGAGTTAATTTGTTGAATCTACAATGGGTCTCATTTGCAGTAAACCAATTTTATGGACAAATTCCAATTTCCTTATCCAACTTATCTAAAGTGGAACAGCTTTTTCTTGGAGTAAACAATTTTACAGGAAAAGTAGCCATTCATTTTGGAGGCCTATCAAAGCTTACTAGGCTTTCAATGGACAGAAATCACTTGGGAGGTGGAGAGGCTGATGATCTGAGTTTCATCAAAACATTGACCAACTGTAGTCGTCTACAAGAATTGTGGCTTCAACGTAATCGGTTTGGTGGTTTGCTCCCCAGTACCATATCAAACTTATCAGCTCACCTGCGGATGTTTTCATTGGCAAGAAATCAAATATCTGGAAGCATCCCAGCAGGAATTGAGAACCTTGTAAGCTTACTGCACTTAAACCTATCTAGAAACTTACTGGAAGGAAGTATTCCGAAGTCAATTGGGAGACTTCACATGCTAAATGAACTTGATTTAGGTGGGAACAGATTCACAGGGTCTATCCCTCCTCTTGGGAACTTGACACAATTGATTGAGCTCTTTTTATATGGTAATCACTTGCATGGAAGTATATCTTCAAGTCTCAAAAACTGCACCAAATTGTTACACTTGAATCTTGCGGACAATATCTTGGATGGCGTCGTCCCCAAAGAGGTATTTGATTCTTCTGGGTTGATTGAGCTATGGTTGGGTAGAAATCAGTTGATTGGTTCTCTACCTCCGGAAGTGGGTCAACTCACCCATCTTGGAATCTTAGATGTTTCCGAGAATATGTTGTCTGGTGCTATCCCTGGCACCCTTGGTGCTTGTACAAGCCTAGAAAGCCTTTTCATGGAGGGTAACTTATTTCAAGGATCTCTACCAACGTCCTTGGAATATCTTAGAAGTCTTCAAGATTTAGATGCTTCACGTAACAATTTTTCTGGGATTATTCCAAAATATTTGGCAAAATTTGAGTTTTTTCGAAATTTGAATTTATCGTTTAATCATTTGGAGGGCGAGGTTCCAGTAGAAGGAGCCTTTGGAAATTTGAGTATAGTTTGTCTCATTGGAAACTATAAGCTTTGTGGAGGTATACCAGAACTTCATTTGACATCATGCCATACTAGAGGTGGTAGGTCTCACATTTTCAAGTTGATAGCTATCATATGTTCCTGTGGAGTCTCTCTTAGTTTGATGTTTATGATATTGTTCTTCATTCTCTTTTTGAAAAGAAAAGAGAGGAAAGAATCCACAACGTTTTTTATGGAGGATGGTCATTTTAGAATCTCTTATGCCCAACTTCTTAAAGCTACTAATGGATTCTCTTCAGCAAATTTGATTGGAGTGGGAAGTTATAGTTCTGTATACCAAGGCATTCTTAATCCTGGAGAAATAATTGTTGCAGTGAAGGTCCTCAACATTGAACAGAGAAATGCTTCCAAGAGTTTTCTAGCTGAATGTGAAGTCCTTAGAAATGTTCGACATCGAAATCTGGTTAGAATCTTAACATCTTGCTCAAGTCTGGATAACGAAGGGAACAATTTTATGGCTTTGATATATGAGTTCATGCCGGGAGGAAATTTGGATAGGTGGTTACATCCAGATGAAAATGGAATGCAAGGTTTACAAAGGCCCCTAAAGCTCATTACAAGATTGAATATTGCGATTGATATAGGAGCAGCATTGGATTACCTTCACCACCATTGTCATATGCAGATCATCCACTGTGGTATAAAGCCAAGTAATGTTCTTCTCAATGATGATTTGATAGCACATTTGGGCGATTTTGGAATATCAAGAATTCTATCAAAAGTTTCAGGTGCAAATCAAAATCAAACTGGTTCACTCGGAATAAAGGGATCTATTGGATATATTGCACCAGGTAATCTACCCATTTATTGATCTATATATGGTTTAAAGCTTTGTTTTTGTTTGTTTTTTTTTTTTTTTTCTGCTTATTTTTAGGAAGTTGACTGAGTATAACTCATTAAAATGATTATATTATTTGTCTCATAATTTTTTTTGGTGAAAGTTGTCTCATCACTTTCGCACAAGACCATAATTAGGACATAAGTACATATATTCAAATAAAAATATGACATTGAGACTCTATAGTCTTATGACATGCAGTATTTTCTTGCCTTACTGCAATTATATCATACTTGACTTCCATAGGATATAATGATGCATATAGTTTATTTATTGGGGTTCCGTATAAATATAATGATTAATGTCGTGGAAGCTGTAAAATTACTAGGATTTAAGGCCGTACGTAAATTCCATATATCATACGGGAGCCTATGTTGTAGAAATGCTTAATGGGATACAATTCATAACATGGATGCATACCCATCTCAGATCAACACCCAATAATTTGCTCTATGAGATTCCAAACTAACTTAATTGGCATTTAGCTGAAGAGCATGTTTCTATTGTCAAATTATTCTTCCAGCTTAGACCAGTATATTTCACTTATATTTTCACTAGTTGTAAAGTATATACTAACAAGTTATCTATAAATTATAGAGTTTGCTGTTGGTGCTGATGTTTCAACGTACAATGATGTCTATAGTTATGGAATTCTCTTGTTAGAGATGTTTACATCAAAGCGACCTACTGATGAAATGTTTAAAGATAACTTAAACATTCATTGTTGGGCCGAGATGGCTTTGCATGATGATGTGACAACGATCATTGATCCTGCACTTCTAACCATGGAAGGAGAACAGGAGGTCCAAGCAGAAACAATTGCCAACACCACTAAGAGTCAAAGATGCATGAGAGATAGACTGCAAGAATGCTTTTATCTAGTTATTAAAATTGGAGTTGCTTGCTCAGCGAAATCACCATGGAATAGGATGGACATGAAAGATGTCATGAGAGAATTACATCTGATCAAGGACATTTATCTTGGAATTGCTTCTGGCTAAATAAGATGAAATATGACAAAGGCAATTGGCAATATTTCATCATCAATATGGTATCCATCAATTATCGTATCAGTCATTTGTAAATCGTGTATTGACTTCTTATGTTGGAGTTACAAAGATATGCAGAGGATCTCTCCTGATTTCGGTTTCACCACTTGTTTGAGCAGCTAATTGCTCTGCTTCTAGATTTTTCACATTAGTGTTGGGGATTCTTTCCTCATTCTGTATTGATTTCTTATGTATTTTTCACTTATTTCAATAAGACCACCCTATTAAGAAAATGATATGGTGATATTTCAAGTCATGTAGCTTATGCTTCAAAATATGAATGTTCGGCTCCGACGATTTATAAAGCCAACGATTTTCTTCATAGTGTTTTTATATTTATGCCCGCTGAAATGGGTGCAAACCAAGATTTCCCTAGAGAAGTTGGGTCTTTAACCGCTTTAACATGTATCACCTTTGACTCTTTCACAAGATTTATTCATGTTAAGATGAGTAATGTGTGCAACCTTCGTGAAGGTGTTACTGTGTTAGGGTGGGAGCACGGGGGCATAAGACCGTTTGAGGGCAAAGGATCTGGAATCGGGCGGTGGCTGCGTCATAAAGTTGGAAATGTGGCGGGGTCATTTGATTCCTCATCAGGCGCTGCGGCTGGCTCTCTTCAGTCCCTCGGTACCTCCACCGCGTTAGCGACAGAAGTGGCCTGCGTGCTTTGAGCGAAATGGTCGCCTTTTCAACGCCACGGGTTTGAGATTTGCATCGCATTTCCTGGTTCAATCCGCCCATTTTTCGTGGATCTTTACGGTGTATGCTCTGCTGGTTTTTATTTCATCTGCTTTGGAAATCTTCTATCTCCTCACTTGCCAATTCCCTCTTTCCATCAAATTTCCTATTACGTTTGTGGTTTAACGTTTAGTTGTCTTCTGAAATCTTGGCATTCCTTCCTTCAGTCCTTGTGCTTTCATTCAAATTGAAGTCCTGTTGCAACTGAGCAGTCGTTTATACTTGGTTTCTAAGGGCTTGAAGAGATCGTGGAAGAGCTAGTCTCGAATTCTCGATATCGGAGTTAGATCCTTAGCAATTTAGCTGGATACAGCATGGTTGGCAGTGTTGAAGCATTTCCTGCTGAGGTGAACGGAATTATTGAACCGTTACCGGAAGAATTTGATCCTAGGGCTGTGCTACCTGAACCTTTGCCAGCGAACGTTGAAAACGGAGCTTTCGTCAATGGCGATGGGGTAGACAAGCACAGTGGGGACGTTGTGTTGGGAAGGAGTCCTGATACGATTTGTCTCGAGGTTACAGAACCTGATGCGGACGATGATGTTACCGGAGAAAGGGAGGCCTATATGGCTAGTGTATTGTCAAGGTACCGCAAGTCTCTAATTGAAAGAACCAAGCATCACATAGGTACAAATCCTTCATAATTTTCATTATTGCTTCAATTTTCGTAAACGGTTATGAGAAGCATTTGTTGGATTTTCTGAATTAATGATACGATGGCTCTTGTTTTGTACGCACGCACTGTAAATTTGTTAATGAAACCTGTAAAATATGGAGGTCTGCCGAGAAGGAAGCTGAAAGTAGTTGCACATCCCTTTTGCTTTGGGTTCTGTTAGCTTCAGTCCATTACCAAATGGCTCACAGCGAAGTGATTTCTTGGTCCACAATCCACATCTTTGTTGATGAACGGTCTTTTAAGCTGTGTTTGCTGGAAAATAAAAGACTGTTCCCTATGTGTGCAAAACCCCTTCAACTTGGAAGTAAAACTCACACAATTAGCCCAGGAAAATCTCACTAAACTAATCAATAATAATACCCATTCTTTTCTAGTCAGGATTGGAGGCTTACAACTTGCAAGAGTAAACAACATTCTTGGATAACAAGATAAATCACATTTCAATCTAGATTCACTGAGTGTAATACTCTCACCCCCATATTTAACATGACAAACACGGTAAAAATATTTTTGCCATGATGCTACCCAAGTTTGATGAATACTTTCTAAAACTTTATAAAGAAATTAGGTAAAGTTGTCTTTCTCTGTGTGAGCTTGCTTTGTACCTTCTCTGCATCTTTATAGTGTAGAAAGCTTTCTGACTTAAGTGACAGAATTTCTAACTTTCTACATGTGGAGAGGCTTACACTGTTTTTATCGTTGTGTTCATTCTCTTCTTCTTTTAACACAAGGAAAGAGAGGTTAGGAATAGCTCATTTCCTTTCACAATATAAACTACTTATCCATAAATGAAGTATCAAAATAGCTCATTTCCTTTCAGAATTAATGACATAAGCATCTGTTCTTGCCACTAGAAAACCTGATCAAAGTAACAAGCTTCTTCGGGAGAAATGCAATCACTGCCAACTACTTCAATTTTGATATCGAACATAACTTCCACCATCTTTGAGTGTCACTGGAATGGGGATTGGTTGTGTGCTCAAGTATTAAAGTGTTCAATAAGGTTAGCATTACATCAAATTGCTTAGAAACCATTTGTGGAGAGCGTTATAACTTATAACTCAGTAGCTTTAGGGATCACATTCGTTGGGTTGACCACAGATTTTTTTTACTAGACGATGCTCTAGTCCATAATTTAGCTTCTTGTGGCAACATTACAAATTAGAAGATTAGAAGAATGGGTTTGTTAATACTGAAATTATACCATACCATATACGCAACTGTGTCATTTTTTTCTTACCAATTTTTACCGAAAGCATACCGTGCCGCTTTTAAAATATTGTTTTCATACCGTACCGTATAAATTCAGTATAGTACGGTTTCGGTATCCTTTTTGAAATTTGGTACGGTACTGTACCGTAGTGAATTGATTTCCTTACTTCTGTAGAATGTATTTGATCCATTCAATTGTACATGAAGACTCTGTTTTAACCCTTCAACTTTTCCTCTCATATAGAGAAATTGCTTCATTTCTGGTATACTTGCCCTTAAAAAGTATTTTTCAAGTTACCATTTGGGTGTAAGCATGTTCCTTAACCCGACTATTAATATTTGGCAAACATGAAAATTCCAAGATTTTCCTTTTTATATTTCTTATACAATTTTCAGTATGAAACTATGCTCATCCTCATGCCTGCATATTAAAATTTTTATAGGCTACCCGTATAACCTGGACTTTGATTATGGAGCTCTTTCACAGCTGCAACATTTCTCCATCAATAACCTGGGTGATCCCTTCATTGAGAGTAACTATGGGGTTCATTCCAGACAATTTGAGGTTGGTGTTTTAAATTGGTTTGCCCGTCTCTGGGAACTGGAGAAGAAAGATTACTGGGGATACATTACAAATTGTGGCACTGAAGGAAATCTTCATGGCATCCTTGTTGGGTTAGTATTTGAAGCTCATCAGCTGGCTAGATTACTTCTAATTTTTTTTCACTGGTCTAATAACTATTTCTGTGTGTGAAGTGCTGAATGAGACATTTTTTTTTCATTGTGCAGGAGGGAAGTGTTTCCTGATGGAATTCTTTATGCATCGCGAGAGTCACATTATTCAGTTTTCAAAGCAGCAAGGATGTACAGGATGGAATATATAAAGGTTGACACGCTAGTCTCTGGTGAGATTGATTGCACAGATTTCAAATCCAAACTCCTCCTTAACAAGGATAAACCTGCTATCATCAATGTAAACATAGGTATGTTGTTATTCATTTTGTGTACCAAGTCTTGCTTTGTGCTCTGTCTATTTTTGCCATTGCTGATATTGTAGATCTTGTTTGAGAAATTACAGGAACAACACTTAAAGGAGCTGTTGATGATCTTGATCTGGTTATAAGCACTCTAGAAGCAACTGGATTCTCACATGACCGGTTCTACATTCACTGCGACGGATCCTTGTTTGGGCTCATGATGCCTTTTGTAAAACGTGTAAGTCCGCTTACATTTCCATAATACCTCTTTTTCCAATCCACATAGAGGACTGTTTTTGACAGGATGGATGAAGCTCTGCTTTATGTAGATCTGAAATAAGTCTGGACAATTTGATCAATGCTTCTTGTCTGATCTCCGAAGTCTATCTTGTGTATTTGGGTGATCCCACTCTTCTGATTTGGTGCTACTTACAATGCCGTTTTTGATACTCATACTTCATTCTGGCCATCATAACTAATAGAGGGACTGAATGTTTTCGATGTTCTAAAATTTGGGCAATTTGGTGAATGCTTCTTGGGTGATCTCCAAAGTATGTCTTGTTTATTTTGGCGATCCCAGCCATCTGATATAATGCTTTGAAGTGCAATTTTCTGTTCTCAACCTCATTCTGGCCACCCAAATTAATACAGGGGACTGGATGTTTTTACTCTTCCTGTTGGGTGGTTGTTTTGCTGGTGGGGCTTCCACATGCATGGGTGAAATTGTGATCTATCAGTTGTGATTCTAGTAATTTTTTGTATCTGAGACTAATAACAAGTACAGTGAGATGCCTTTAATTTTTCCCTTATTCCAGTTGTCACTATAAATTTACCTCCGTCTGATTTTGTTGAAAATGAAAATTCAAAAGCTGTCATTGTCCCCCCCCCCCCCCCTTTTATACTACACACATGAAGTGACTAGAATTATCTTCACTAGAAGAAAGTTTGGTATTTTAAGGGTGAAAAGGTAAGACTACAACTTATTTACACCTTATGTGTCAATAAGAAAATCCCTTTGTAAGAATATCGCTAACTTTAACCAAATAGCAGAACCCTATGGGTGGTTCTGAGTTCAACTCCATGTACCCCTGGTGCCTTTGCAACCCAGGGGGTTGGGGGGGGGGGGTTAGTGTTCCTCACTGCTTTGGTGAAAGTTCCCTGGTATGACACTGTCCATGAGGTTATGGGTTTAATATGCTGTCAGAACAATCAGGCTGAGGCCTGGATCCACATCCTTACAGATGGAGGGGGAGGGGGAAGAAAAGCAGTTTTTTTGAGGTGGAAGATAGAAGACAGGGTACAATTTTAGTTACTGCATTTGGTAAAAGATATAGTTGAAAGATTCAGTCACTGCATTTAGTAACAATTTGAATTTGTCCTCAGTTACTCTTTGTATTAGCTAAGAAGCTCTAACTTTGCTATCGTTTTCTACCAACATATATATTTCTTTTCTGCTAAAACATTTTTTTTTAGCAAACATGGATATTATTAATTTGTCTTTGTCTCTAGTGTTCTGGATTTTATTCCCATGTGTATGTTGATTTTTCTTGTTGATGAGCAGGCACCAAAAGTCTCATTTGAAAAACCAATTGGAAGTGTAAGTGTATCTGGCCACAAATTTGTGGGATGCCCGATGCCTTGTGGCGTTCACATAACAAGATTGGAACATATCGATGTGCTATCAAACAATGTTGAGTACCTTGCATCCCGGGATGCCACCATCATGGGTAGCCGTAATGGGCACGCTCCAATCTTCCTCTGGTACACTCTGAACCGAAAAGGCTACCGAGGTTTCCAGAAAGAAGTTCAGAAGTGCCTCCGGAATGCTAAATATTTGAAGGATCGCCTTAGAGCAATAGGGATTGGTGCCATGCTTAATGAGCTCAGCAGCACTGTTGTTTTTGAGCGTCCACAAGATGAGGAATTTGTTCGTCGCTGGCAGCTTGCCTGCGAAGGAAACATTGCTCATGTAACAGTGATGCCCAACATTACTATTGAGAAACTCGATGGTTTCTTGAATGAACTGGTTCAGAAGCGCTCGATCTGGTATCAAGATGGAAAGCTGCAACCTCCTTGTATTGCATCTGATTTAGGAGAGGAAAATTGTAGTTGTACTCTTCATAAGTGATGGATCAATCTTCCTTGTGTTTCTCGAATTGTGGTAAGTGAATCAATATTCATTAGCAAGTGTGTGGAGGACTCAGCACCAGATTTCCCTCTCACCTTTCTCTTCTTGGTTTTATTCTCTAGCCAGATCTTTGAGCATTTTCATTCTTTGGCTTGTTACCATCACTTTTTGGGGACTGTTCTATTTATATCAACCAAAACTGCATTATTATTCATCAATCAATGTGTGTGATCCAAAGGGACTTTGCAGCTTCAATACGTAATGTTACTCTCATACATCAGAAGGCCGTATCCAACTACCTTCGTGGTTCCAGCTTTACTGATGAGAAACAGAAGAAAAGCAACTTCTTCTTCATGCCTACGTTGGTAAACATCACACAGAAACAAGACCAATATTCAGTTGTTGAAACGTTCAAAGACCAGACGTGCAGAAGACAGAAGAGTGCAAAGAGGCTTGCTTGGCTGACAGTAACTATGCTGTTGAAACGTTCAAAGACCAGACGTGCAGAAGACAGAAGGCCCCTTTGAGATACGCGAGCAGGAAAACGCATTTGTATGCATTTAGCTTCAATTTTCTTAGAGAATCCAATTGCAGTAGTTCCACTACAACTAAGTCCATTTCCTCCAACCCACTCCGCTTGTTTTTATGTATTTCACATGTAAAACTCACTTGGAGTGTCTTAAAAAAATTTGTTTTTGGGGGGTAAAGGAGCGTCTTGCATGAAAAAGTACTATAGTGCAAAACCGTTTCGACCAATGAAACAGTGTTCAGATTGGAAAGTGCCAGGTGCTTGATTGATATGCAAACCAAAAGCTCCAATTTTATTTTTTTGTTATTAGCCAGTTATCCTCCCTGAATATTTCTTATATCCCTTATGATTCTAAAACCAGAACTCTCTGAATGTTTGTTACATACGTTATGAGTCTATAATTAGAACTATGTATCAGGTTCTGCCGTTGGAGTACGCTGGAGATAGCTCGGCTTCCGGGTAACTTGGTTTGTTGCTGTCTGTGGTTGTATCCTTTCTTCTTTTAGAAGACGTGCGCGCACACACGCTTTTCCAGTCGTATCAACATTGTGCACAGATATTAATACTCTATCTCCTTCCTCAAACCACCAATACTCTTTCAATTGGGTCCGTCCTCGTGAGAAAACTAACGCAATAACTGGTTTACCATTTCAGCCAACTGACTTAAAGAGGCTTATCATGAGATGACGCTCATGTAGAGTCCACTAACTAATCAACATACCAATTCACTTGGCCTTGGGTTGCCATCAGATCAGGTTTCATTCATTTAGGAGCATCATAAACCTGAAGGCATCGCTAGAACGAACAGAGAATCATTGCTCAAAAGCCGCTAAGAAGCCCTCCACTACTCTTTACAACAAATCTGAAAGTATAATATCCAGAACATTCTAAATTAAGGGTAACCGGTCTCCAATTCCTCGTCGGAATCAAACTAAAATGTCACCCCTCCATATATGTAGTGGTCCATTAGAAGCTAATCCATCTGCTACAACCTATTCTAAGAGGGGCTAATCAGGGTAAAGACAACTCTTCACAATCCGAGCGGTATTACATATAGATATGCATATACTAATATACATAGTATATACAAAGAAAAAGAAGGGGGGGGGGGGAAAGGCTTGTGAAAATTCACTCATTGACTTGCAAGTTGCAACCCACCAATTTGTCATAAAAAATAACATTTTGGCATCAAACTTGCAACGCCAGGAACCCCATTAGGTCCTCTGCTGGAAATCTTGCTGCGGTTGTCCCCTTAGAGTCTGGCCATTGGAAGATGACTGAGTGCCAGGCTGCTGCTGTGTTTGATGGTTCCCAAATTGGCCCAAAGTCTGAGATTGAGAGAAGAATGCAGGTGGCAATCCTCGAATGAAAGGGTTGCCATTGACCGCATGGCCTTGGCTAGTAGCTAACCGGAGCCGCTGTACTTCTTCCCTCAAGGTTTCATTCAGAGCTAAAACAGAGCAAACAGATATATTTCAGTTTCAACTAGCTGCATTTGTGAGAAACAAAGGGTTTGCAGGGCAATCTGGTCCAGGACAGAAGAAGAATCTCAGCAAATAAACGAGCAAATTGTTCTTCACCATACATACCATCTCGCAGCTGTGCTTGTTGCTCCATAGCCTGCAACCTCAGTTTGAGTTCTTTGTTTTCAGTAGTCAATCCAGTGGTGTCTCTCTGCATTAAATGAATGAAACTTCAGATCTCTCCCCACTGATAATCCATGAACCCCAAGTTTCACTAAAACAAACACCATCAAGGAAACAGCACATTTATAAAGACAAACGCAGTGCAGGAGGCTCTTCCTACTGCAGGTCTGGGAAGAGTCATAATATATGTAGCCTTACCTCTGCTTGGCAGTCATAACATATAAAGCCTATTTTACATTACAATTCCAGAAAATAAAAAAACAACCTAATCAGAATGTTAAAGAAGATGGTCTTTAGAATAACAACCTAATCAGGCAGCTCAAAATGTCTATTATGTCATCAAATGATTGGTCCATTCTATCTTTGTAACTGGATAATGTGATTTCCTAGATGTGACCCAGAGTAAAAAATGCAGAAGTACTGGTGATGGCAATGTCATGCATCAGCCATTAGAATATTTATATGCATACACACTGAAGCTTTGTCATCATTTGCAATTGTAAGGTGAAGAACTAGTGGAAGATCAATTACAACATGATCAATATTAAGGGAAGTTGGGGACATCAATATTAAGGGGAGTTGGGGACAGGAAATCATCAATAGGAATGAGATGTTGGAAATTAACTTCTAGCAGGAAAAGGGGTAAGAAAAAGGATACCATACTCATCAAGCAAATCATCATAGAATACATCAATGATCTTGATTTTTAATTCCACAGGGAATACATGGATGCCTTTTATAGATACGTTTATAGACTTGTGGAGATAGAAATCTATTTCTTTCGGCTTTCAATTTCAGAGCATAAATGTTTGTTGGGGTTCCATCATCTAGTATATTTCATAAAGAGGTCAATTTCAGAGCAAATGAGCTTGCCAAACTGAGGAACTAAGAATTTGCCATCTCAGGATCCTCACTTTCCAGGATGACCAATCAAACTCGTCTATTCAGAATTTAGTCCTCTCACAACTTAATATGCCAGTCAACTCATCTGTGGAAAGCAGTCCTATCAGTGATCGAAAGTCCACCATCCCAGCCCAATATATATTAAATGACACAAAACCCCACAGCAAAAAACCAGACAACGATCATATGATAAACCACAAGAACATCACCAACAGAAATTGACCAAAGAGGTCATTCCCTAACTAAGCACTCAATGATTGTCACAAATTCCAGGCAAATATATGAGGGAGCACATATCCAATCTTTAGAATTTGAACCCCCCTAAAAATAATAAAAAAATCCAGAATTTAGTACCCCTTTTCTGTATCTCTGTATAATTCAGTGGTAAAAGAGTAAAAACAGTTAGAAAGTTGATACCTGCAGCATCGTGACCTGAGCCGATAAGGTGGTTGCTTCAGTCTGAAGTGTCTGCACCTTCCTCTCCAGCTCACTAGTATATCGAATTTTCCTCTCTTTCGACCTTGCTGCCGATTGTCGGTTTGCAAGAATCCTACAGAGGACATACGGCCAAACAAATTCAGAGGCACAGGAAGAAATGAGGCTTCCATTTAAGTATACTTGGTCAGCATCGCTATCTAAATAAAGCTAGCAGAATAACAATAATCAGTTGAAGTATATACTGATAAAGAACCCATAAAACCAAGTACAGAGCCCTCGCAGGTTACTCATGAACAGTCATTCAATCAAACAATTTCTTTATATTTTAGAGACGTAAAAGTAAATCCGAAGATCTTCCAACGAAACAATTGATCGATAAGAACAATTAAGCACGTTTACCAAAATCCAATCTCGAATTTCGATCAAAATCCAAACGAGTTGATAAAGGGAAATGCGAAACCTCTTGGCTCTCTTAGGATCAATCAAAGCCAGCTCCGCAAGCTTGTCGGGTCCCAAAGCTTTCTTAGTACTATCAAACGTCTCCATATCGAAGGAAGACAAAGACCCATCCATGGAACTGCTATGCCTATGCATCCTCTTCTCAGAGACTCCATTTCTCCCGGCAAACTTGTCAGGTTCGCTGCCACCTTCGGCACTGACAGGTGACGGTTGTTGAAACCCTAAGCCCTCAAAGAAATCGGAATCGACAGAATAGCTCCTGACATGAGTTCCAACTCCCCCCTTGCCCTTACTTTTGTCTCCGGCGGTGGAATCAACGTTCATGGGGACACCAACATCGGCGTTGTCGTTGGTGGGAGTCGTGGCGGTGGCGCTATCTTCGGAGAGAGAAGGCAAGTCTAGGGCAGAAAGGTCCACATCAGGGTCGAAGAGGAAGTCGTCGGTGAAGCGGAAGAAGGTCTCTGACTGAGCACGTCGATGGTGGGATCCACGGTTTGGAGTGTCAGGCATCTGATCGATGTCTAATCTGCCGGGAAAGGTGGCTCCGGCAGCTCTGCTGGTGAACTGAGCATCCATGCTTCAGCTTTTTGGGTTAGTAATCCAGAATCCTCCTCTGGGGTTGTTGGGTTTGTTCTTGGATATGTTCGCCTTTGTTAATCAACGGCAGCATTGAAAGCTTCGTATCGATACGGGGGGAGTGGAGACGTTGAATTTCTACTCTCTCTCTCTCTCTTCTGCGGGAAATAGCAGTGAAACCCTGGGCTCGGCTCAATAGAAACATTTCTACTCATCATCCATCACAAGAAACAAAACGAAAAGTGAAAAAAGAAAAGACGGTGAAACGGTGAATTTGATATGTTAACTGGAGCGGGTGAGTCATGAGTCATGGCGACGACTCATGACCCAGGTGAGGTTGTGGGACCCACTGGCACAACTTCCGAAAAAAGTCAAAAGCCCAATATTAATAAGTGGGAATATAGATATAAATCAGGCAGAGGAGGTTTGGTGCTTTGGAATCTGGATAGCTGGATTGGAATTTTGGAAGGTCCATAACATACAGCGGAGCGGGGTTTGTGTTCCGGTTGACACGTTTTGCTTTGACAAAAGTAAACAAATCTATCACTGGGCCCCACGGGGTTCTCCTTACGTAAACTAAGGTTTTTAATAAAGTTCTACTTTGAAGTTTTAAGTCTTTTAACCCCCCGAAAAAAGCGAAAAAAAAAAGAAAGGAAGGAGACTACCATGTATCGTCTCCTCCCCCATGTGAGCAGGTGAGACCGTGAGAGTATGTTCACCGGGCAGTTGGAAATTTGGACCGGCCTAGACGACACGCTGACGCAACGTGAGGTCTGTGGTTCAGCCATGGATCGAGTTTGGTTCGCCCTCACGGCTCCGGTCCTAAACTACTCGTAGGAATCAGGTTCGTGTTCGGATCGAATTCCCTGTATACTTTCATGATTCCCTTTCAAGGATGCTAATTAATTGGTGATTTCATTATCAGAAATCAAAGTTAAATCGATTATTGGCTTTGTTGTAAAAAATCAAGATTCAAGATAGTGTTATGGTATGGGGTAAATCAGCTTCAATCGATTTTAATGGCTTTAAGAAAGTCAGTTACTTTTGAATTTGAAATTTCTTTCTTCAGTGATCTTCACATCTTTTTCTTTTCCTGTTTTCGGTTTAGCTAGGCTGCTTCTTGTCTGAAAACTGTTTTATATTCTGTTTCCAGTATTTGTTTATAAGAACCAACATCCGTGTCCAGCACCCAGAGGCCGGAGCTCTGTAACCTTCTCTTCCACGTTTCCTTCAATCCCTTCAGGGTAATCATTAATCGTGTGACGCCATTGAAAAGCTAAAACACACACACATATATTTTATATCTTTTAGGTAAGAAGAAATACAGCTTTTTGTTGTTTACATCAGAAACAGAGACTTTCGCTCTCGATCAGGACTTTGCTTGGATCCCTTTTATCACTCGAATACTGCTTGGGCACCTGGGCGGTCCCAGGTGCCAACTCTCAAGAATACCAATTGGCCGTTTTTATGATCTATTAGTGTTATGTTTGGTTGCCGAAAAAAAAAAAGAGCTTAATATTCATTAAAACACCAAAGAAATAAAACCAAGTGAAGAAGAAAAGAAAAAAATTCTCTGTGCGTAACCCTTCTAAGATAAATACCATACCCACTAACCCTGAGCAATCACTAGCGTGTTGTCAAAGTTTCAGATTCATGGTTTATTCTTTCTATAATTTAGATTTTTGTATGATTCTACAAAAGATTTGAGAATGACATTACATCTAATTTCTTCGTCTTGTTACTGTTTTAGCTAGGTGGGGAGAAAAGTGGAAAAATATATTAACCTTTTAATTAAAAAAAAAAAAAAAAAAAAAAAGCACAATGGAGACATGAATCGACAGTTAAATTATCCTTTTGATCAATTACATGAAAAATTGAATGGTGCCATCAGTAGTTGATTAGGTTTGAGTCATTTCTACAAAAAATTCTGCTGATTAATGAGATTCAACCAGTTGATTTTTGTTGATTGGATCAGCTGTTCTTATTATCATCATTTTACTTTCCATAAAATTTTAAACAAGAAAATCAACAACTTAAGTTACAATAGATTTACCTCCAAATAAAGCTCAAGAGGCAAAGTGGCCATTGCTGATCGACGAGTCCCCTTCCTTGCTAAAAGTAAAACAGAAAAAGACCATAAAAAAAAAAACAATTCACAGAATCAATATGCTGAATTATTGAACAAGAAATGAATGATTATTTAAATTTGAATTAGGCATAAACTTGACTAAAAGTTGCAAAAAGAAAACGTTCAGAAATAATATTTAAGGAAAAAAAAATGAATGAAACTTTTGAGCATTGGAGGTTTGCTGTGATAGTATGGTATGTAATAGATTAAACCCCTCTTGGGC
Source organism: Hakea prostrata (assembly GCF_041222555.1). Lineage (NCBI taxonomy): Eukaryota > Viridiplantae > Streptophyta > Magnoliopsida > Proteales > Proteaceae > Hakea > Hakea prostrata. The sequence goes on along the minus strand of NC_142600.1, from coordinate 10,963,764 downwards.
ACAAACCCCTCTTGGGCATGGAAAAGTGTTTTAGAAGGAAGGAAAATACTTAAATCTGGCTTAGTATGGGTTGTGGGGAATGGAAATTCTATAAGAGTTTGGAGACCATGGATCATCTCGAGTTCGATTTCAAACGAGAGCCACACGAGTCTGAGATATTTCTGGTTCGATCTATTGATGGTCTCGCGGGGGGCTTATGGGGTGTTTGATAGGGGATGCGGGCTTCTTGAGTGTTTCTTACTCCTGGGGCTTGTTGCGTGGGCTTTTCTTCTCCATCACTTACTCTTCGGGGTCAGCCTCACATCGGGAGTCCGGCATTTGATTCTAGGTTGGTTTGGACATGTCTGCGGCTCCTTCATGTTTGGAGAGTGTGTGCTAGGCTTTCCGGGGCTTTTCGTTTTGTCCGATGTCAATGATCACCTTCTCTGGCTTTGCGGGTTGGTTTGCTCTCCTTTTCTTTCTCTCCTCGGTGATCCTTTGTGCTGTCGTTTCAATTGGGGTGCCTCGAGGGTCGTTTGGCTCATCTCTCTCGCTCTTCTTGGGATTTGGGCCTCCCGGTGTTTGGGTTTGTCTCTGCGGTGGTGGCTGGGGCGTATTCGGGTTGCGGATTCGTCCGATGTTGGTGATGGGTTTTTCCTCCTTTGGCTCTTTGTGGTCTCTAGTGGGTGGTTTGCGGGTTCTGCCCTTTAGGGGTTGCGTTTTTTTGACTCGTGGGCGAGTGGGCTTTGGGTATTTGTTGGCTCTAGAGGAAGGCTTTGTTAATGTCCGGTGGGGACGGATCGGGGCGATCGAATTTGTGACCACGGGCCGATTCCGGGACATTCAAAACTTAGTCCGGGATGTGGTGATCTTTCCTCTAGAATTCCAAATCTTTCTTTTTTTCATGTTAAAAGGGAGTGTCATGCTGTAGCAGACTTCCTTGGGTAAGGTGGTGCGTGCCGGACTCTTTGGCCTATGTTAGATCCGGGTTTCTGATCTGTATCCGGATGCCTGCGGGGCCGCGTTAATATATAGACCCTTTTCTACCAAAAAAAAAAAAAAAAATAGATTAAAGCTTAAATGTTTTTAAATGCCACATGTGGAACTGGGCCGTGGATCAAAACAATACAAATGGGCTCCGATTCACTAATGGAACTTGGGATAACCATCAATTAATTTGTCAATAATGTAAACTGATCAGGACCACTAGAATTAGCTACTCGACCCATGGTCGTACGAAACACCGCTCACATTGATGTTGAAAATTGAAATGGATTCATGATTCAATTAGCATCAAATCCTTTCTTGGTGAGTAATCCCCATTTGGTAAGTAGAACACTAACTACACAAAATGCATATAAACCCACTATCGGGTTTGATAATTAGGTGGGTATATTATATATTGGGGAGGAATGGCTGAGAAAGCATTAAAAACTGTGGTTGGAATTAGATTGATTGAGCTGGTGGACTTCTTGTGGAATCACACTCCTACAATTTAACAGACACTTTCTCATGCATCCCCTAGCTAGTGCTCTTCCATTTGGCAACCCATCTCAATACCTATGGAACTTCTCTTCTCAATCAATGAGAAAATTTTTATTTTTGAAACGACAAAGAATCTATTCATCAATGGTGATTTGATCTTGTGATTGGATTCTACGGAGGATATATGCCATCTCACCCTACTCATTGTATGAGAACATTGTTTCTAATCTAATCACATCAGTTCCAAATGTATTACACATGAAATCAGGATCCAGGCCATTTAGTTGATTTCAAGGGCTTGAAACATTATGATCTGATTCTTGGAACCTTGGTTACATCCCAACTTAGGTAAAATTTGAAGTAAATTTGCACATAAATGAAGAGAATGAAATTCTCACCATAATCCATAATAGACAAAAAATCTATTATGAATTTTAGAGATTTTTTTATTATTTTAAATAAAATTAAAAACTGATAATAAATGCCAAATAATTTAAAATAAAGAAAATTTCTTATAATTGAGAATGATAATTGATACCAAAAAAAGCATTAACTAAGAAACATTGTTCATTTCTACCATAAAAATGGAAGCAATTGCTCATTGCAGACCGACCAACTTTTCCATAATTCGCACAAAACTTTTTTAGTCAAACAACAATTAGAAAAAAAAAATTAATAATTAACAAATCCTAGATACATTATTATTAGAAATTGCAATTTGAAGTGCCATGCTATCTCTATCCTTACAAGACTAGAGATCATTTGTAGGTCGCAAGGCCATGACCAGCAGCACAAGGGTCAAGCTAGGATTTGACATTAGGAGAGGTCAATTACCGATATTTCACACAAAATACAATGAATTTTTCACACTTTGTTAAAATTTTGTAATCTTTAGTTTTAAATTTTTTTTTCCAATTAGGGACTCACCTATGATATTCCACACATGAGAAGAGGATGTGAATCCGAAGAGGACGAGAGGATAAATTTCAAGATTTCGGATGAAAATTTTCACACTGCATGTTTCACCAGACAACACAGCCCCAATCTTTTATTCGATTGTTAATTATTTTTTTCGTTTTCACTATAAGATTTCTGGGAATCTACAAACTAAAATATTAGCGGTAGAGAATCGATCATCTTCATACTCGATTAAGATGAATCTACACTCATGTTTCTTTGACCTTTGCTGCTTTCCTTGAAGTCATCTTTTCAAAGTACATGCATCCAAAAGTGATGAGAGAGAGAGAGACTTAGACTCCAGCAAGTCCAATCAACCTGGATAATCCATAGGTTGTAGCCATGGCAAGCACACCAGCAATCAACACCCTGAAACAAGACCTCTTCACAGGTGCGTTACCTAAAACCGCACCCATCCATCCAAACACCACCAACGCCAAGGTCGACACCGCAATCACCACCCCCAACCGCACCGCCATAAACACTTATAAACGCTGCCCCAAGGAGCGGCACCAGTGCACCTATTGTGAACGCAAGACCCGATGCCACCGCTGCCTGAAGTGGGTTTGGCAATTTCTGTTTCTTGCCCTCCTCCTCAGATGAGTCTCCATTATTTGTTCTTTTTTTCACTGTCTCTCTGACATACCTCTACATCCCGCTGAGAATATACAGATACAAACTCTCCAATTAATGTCCATACTACAAGCTCCAGCGACCATCCCTGCAAACCCTGAAATGTTACGTCTGTCCTCACGGCTCCCACTCCCATCATCAGTGATGCAGTGGAGACCAACCCATCGCTGGCTCCAAGAACGGCTGCTCGAAGCCACTGAGCCCTTTGGCAGTAATCTAGCTATCTCTTCCTTGGGCTCTTCCCCTAGTTTTTGTCCTTCAATATCGTTATGGTTGTTGATTGAGATCTCAGGATTAATGGTATTTTCCTTCATTGAAGGTTGCTTGCCAGCCTCAGTTATTGCCTCCATGAAAGGGGAAAATTAACAAGTAGAAGCAAAAAGAAAGGTTGTATTACGACAGAAATTCAGAAAGGCTACTATGAAGAAGGCAACTGGAGGAAGGAGAAAAGAAGATAAAAGTGGAAATGAAGCCACACGCCCCCTCTATCTGGTATTTATCGTTGCAGAATCCACTGTTTTCTTCATAGTGACTCGTGAAGAATATCTCTCATTCTACATTATGCAGTTACCTTCACCATTTTTCTTTTTTGGGCAGAGTTACCTTCACCATTACAACCGGAAGAAAAACACAACTGTGATGCCTTCACCAAGTTTAATTACATCGCTAATAGGGTCAACTTGTTAAGAATATGTAACTTCCAAATTCGAATCATATTATGGATAGGAAATACATGCAGATGTCCTATACAGGTGAGTTTTACACCAGTGATGGAAGATTGAGAATCTAGGATTTTTATTATTGAAAAAAAAAAAGATATTATCTCTTGCTTTGTCACGCATTTATAGATCTTTCGTTCTGATGGTGTAAACTAAGTGGTTGCCTATAAATTCTAAAAATTTGAGTCCTTTGATGTGATGGTGTCATTACTAATTCAGACCTTTTATTTTTCCGTAAGTATTACTAATTCAGACCTTGTAACAGCATCTACTGCAATTGGAAGGAAGGAAAAAAACGTAATGAAATTTTTAGCGCCACTCCCGTGTGATCCCGTGTGAACTTTGAATTATTCAATTTATCAATTAGATACTCTATTATTAATAACATTAGTCTCACTTAGTTTTTATTTATCTATTTTCAATATTAACCTTGCATTCTAAGAAAATATAACAAATGAGAGGGGGAAAATAATTATTAATTTGTGACATGATAATAAAATCATGAAGATGCAAGAATGACTATTAGGGAATCAGTTTAGTTTAATTTCCGCTGCAACAAACTATATTTCATTCAAACTTTGATGTCCCTTTTGATTAACTTTAGATAATGGATGACTGTAACATTTTGATCAATCAAGTTTGATAACTCTATACTTGAACTTGATTTATTCTTGTCCTTTTAATTATGCTATATCATGTGTTGTATGGAATTGTCACTGAACCTAGGTCTTGCGGTGTATCACCCCCACGGGTATTCGGGTATGGCCAGATCCGGCTGGGTGGGGTGTGAAAGAGGTGGTATCAGAGCCTTGGTTCATACAAGTCCTAACTCCATGTGATATAGTAGGGTCATCCTTGAGTCATAGATCCAGAAGTGACTTGAATCTTTCTTAGAAGTGAATAATATAAAATTTGGATTAGAAACTTGAATACATGAAGCATAAGATACCAAAGTTTGAATAATGCACAATAATTAAAGTTTATGACTTATTATGGGGTTGTAGTCATGGTTAAAGTAAAGTTTGTCAGTTTTAAGTTATTGTGTAGGTGTGTTGAGTTGTGAGTTGAGTCTTGAGTTGAAAATTGTTGTTGTGAGACATGTTGGTGAGTGAGTCTTTGTTGTGAGGTATTGTCGAGAGTAAGTTCTCATGAGTCAGAGTCGTGTTGTCGTCGGGTGTTGTCGTATGAGTCTGAGTCGAGAGTCGTTGTTGGGAGTAATGGTCGTGAGTGGTCGTTTTGAGTTATAAGTCATAACTAAATAGTTACAATTCCTAATACAACAAAAGAAATGCATAATGTACAATAACCTAAGTGAGACAAACTGAATTTCATTAATCACATAAGAGGTTTTTACAAGTCTGAAAGGAAATACATCTGTGAAAGCATAAAAGGAAACTCCTAGCACTATCTATTTAGGTGATTGACCCCAGTGATATGTCTGGTCCCTCCTGGATTTGAACTCCTTCTCCAAATCTTTCTCCTAAGGTATACATATAGGACCCCATCCTTTCCTTTCGAACTTTTATCCTCTTAAGCATGGAAGAAATCGACGACTGATGAGAAGCCACACCTGGAGTCTCAGAAGTCGTATGGAATGGAGAGCATCCAGCCGAATTGTGTCGAAATCTCACAAATGGTGTGTCGAGAGAGCCTACCTTTGGTTCCATGGAAAAGATGCCCGTACCCAAGGTTGCATACCTCGGAGTGTTGCACGTAGAATGGTATGTGTGAGATCAATGAGATACCCCGTTTATAAAGCGAAGATTGTGTGTGGAGAAAGTTTACATTTGATTTTGCGAAGAAGATGTCACAAATCTCACGTTAGAGCGTCGCACGTGGTTAGATTTGAGTTAGAAGTGTAGAAGAACCAACCCAAGATAAGAGAGAAGGTGAAAAGATGGGAAAAAAGGGTGAAAATATGTTTTTTTGGGGTTGTAGGCGCACCAGCGCGCGCGACAGGCGCAGACGGCCATGCCATCGCGCGCGGCGCGGGTTGGACTGCGTGGCCCTTGTCTCTGGTAAACAAAATGCTTACCAGAAACAGGGGGTAACAGGGAACCCCCGGTCAGACGGGCGGTCTGACGTGCGACCAGCCCGACCCCCCTGCCCGGGATTTTAAAAAAAAAAAAAAAAAAAGATTTTCTTTTCTTTTCCTTTTGGGCCCCTGATTCCCGGTCTCCTTTAAAAAAAAATTTTGAATTGAAAATTTCATATTTTGGGCATCTAATTTCAAAAACCCCTAGTCCCCTTAAAAAAAAAATTTTAATTAAATAAATAAATAAAAATTGAAGTTTCTTTTTCCTTGGCCCCTTATTCCAGAGACCCCTTGAAGTAGAAGAAATAAATAAATAAATTATTTTTTTTTTGGGACCTTTTAAGCACTTCAATTGGTATTTATGTTTGCCTTAAGCTCAAATGGATGGTGGGGTGTGACAACTCAAGCTTAGGATTCTTTTGTATAAGCAAATTCTTGTCTTTCTGAAAAATTTAACTTACGCCAGCAATTTGCCGTCATTTTTTTCTTATAAGAAACCTAATTGATAAATTTGGTAACACATGGGTGGGCATTAAATTTTAGAGGTAACTTTGGGGGTGGCGTTGAAAAGTTCCCTAAACAATACTAATTGTGAATGGAGCACACATGGGTTAACAATAGATTTCGCAGGGACATTTCATATATGATTGGTGGAGTCTTATTTTGATCGATTGAATGGAATTAGACTTGCATATCATGCATGAGATGCTACCAAATTTTCAGATATGATTTGGGTGCGGTTCTTAGTATGATATAGTCCAACATAATATTTTCATGATAAAGAAACACCCGACAAACAGTACGCGCATACATGTGAGTGACGAGATTCCAAAACAATGTGAACAGAATGTAAAATAATAGCTAGATTTTATGCGGATTGCTTTCATTGAAGTCTATTCCAACTCACCTTCCTTCCGAAAGAACAACCAACGGACTACTGCACACATTAGATGAATACGTGCTTCTCTTGCTTTTCCTTCAACGAATCTTTCAGTATTCATACTTACAAATGTCCATGATTACCTACCTCTATATATTTTTATTACCAAAAAACTAAATATATTAATTTCTATCCAAAAAGAGAAGGGGGAAAAGCAGAAAAAAAAAAATCTATACGTTTTGACTTTCCTCTATATATATATATATATATATATATATCGTGGTCCACATGGTTCTTATTCTTAGAGACGTAAGTATACAAAAAAACTAGGGTGATGTGAATCCTAGTTGCACGTAGGGGTGTAAACGGATCGGATTCGGATCGGATAGTGGTAATACCATATCCGCATCCTATTATATTCGGACGGATTCGGATAATATCCTATCGGATTTCGGACTTATTCAGCTGGATTCGGATGATAATCGGATAGTTATTTTCTTGAATAAATTATTCTAAATGGCAATGAATATAGATTTAATACAAGTTTTCGTCTACCTAGTAACATCTTTCCACTTTATTTGTAGTGTTAGGTTTCAATTTAAGAATTTACACTTTGTGTTATTTTAATAAAAATCTGAAAAATACTCACTATTTCAGTAAAAATATATAAAATAAGAAAAACAAATCCAATAAGTACTTTCGGATAATTTTATCGGACGGATAATAACCGGATGGGGGTATCCTTCCGCATCCTATTGTTCGGCGGTTCGGTCCTCTAACGGATGCGGTGCGATTCGGGGGTTTCGGTTATCCATTTCCTAGTTGCACGTACCTTCACTGAGTCGACCATTTCCTTTTCTTTGGGTGGATAACAAAATTTTTATAAATTTTTACATGTACCCATTTAGATATCAACTTAAATTCTGTACGCTTCTATATAAATTTTTGCAGATCCTCTCTAAAATTGACATCATCAAATGGGGTTAACAAGTAATTGTTATAGTTCAACTAATCTTTTGAAAATGACCCTATTACTCTCTTATAGATGTAATATGACCATTTTACCCTCTTAATTGATGTTTTATTTTCGAACTAAATTAAGCCATGCATGGTCTCCTTCATATAGCTACAACACTTTAGCTAACATCACCACCTCATTAGTCCCAAACTCGAGAACCCATCTGCCATGTGTTCCCACTATTGTTAATGTAAGCAAGAATAAATCTGGATTGATAAAAAACGCCTACTCATGGTGTTAAGGATTGAAAATAGGACTGTTGAATCAATAATTAATCCATCCAACCAAAATCAGGGTCATGCTTCTTTTGAAGAAATGACTAGTCTCAGTATAGAGAACCTGCCGTGAGTATTTGTATCAAATGCAATTAGATCTTGCAGAAGGAATAAATATATAGGAGGCGGAGATTTAGGAGCTAGCACATGTATCAAGACTCTTGAACTCCCTTTGTTATACAAATAAAATCATAAAATTTACAGCAAATTACAGATACACTCCCTGAATTTGTAAACTATTATGTTTACACTTCCCATAATTTTTCATATTGCATTTGTATCCCCTATGTTTCGAATTATGTATCAAATGCACTCCAATCCTACTTTTAAAATTATAGAGTTAAATATTGATGAATCAACATCTTCAGTATCTTCATATGTAATGATTCATAATGCATACTCTTCCCTAAAAACCCTAATAAAATTATTTCAATTAAAATCAGAAATTTTAATTTTTAAATGCTAATATATTTGTATCCAGATTATATTTGCTGAGATTTTTCATATACGTTTTAAAAAGAAATTAATACAGGTTAGGGATATTATATACTAGTTGCCAACTCCGTCAATCTTGTCCCTGGGTATTTTTAGTAAATAAAATGTCAATTTTCCACACTGCATGATTCACATAACAATAGGACCCCCGGCGTACGTATGGAAATTCATCATTCTTTTGCTATTATCCTTGCCGTTGTTAGTATTAAGAATTTAGAAAAATAATTTTAGTTGAATCTACAGACTTTAAGATGAAGAGGATTAATCTACACATGTTGCTGAACCCTTCTTCGTCTGGCCTTCTGCAAATTCACCAATATCATCTACTTCTAAAAATGTATCCAGATCGATGTTGCCGAAATTTCCATTGCATGGTAAAACGAAAATACAAAATAAACTTCTTTGTTTTTGTGGCAGAAGTCATACAACATCAAAAACGAAAAAAACAGAGGAAAGAGAAGGGTGAGTGAATTTTCTTTTGCCCAAAGAAGGGAAAGAAAGATAATTAAGCATTAAGCATTAAGCATATAAACATGTCATCTAGAGTCCAGCAAGGCCAATCAACCTGGATAATCCATAGGTAATACCCATGGCCAACCAACCCCCAACCAGAACCCTAAAACAAGACCTCTTCACAGGTGCCTTCCCCAAGACTGCACCAAGCCATCCAAAAACAACCAAAGCCAAGCTCGACAGTGTAATCACCACCGCTAACCTGACCTGATACACAGATATGAAAGCTGCAGATAGTAATGGCACCGCAGCTCCGATGACGAAGGCAAGCGCCGATACACCGGCAGCCTGGAATGGGTTCGGCAGTTTTTCTTTCTTGCTCTCCTCCTCATCAGATAAATCTCCGTTCTTTATTCTATTTTCGTTCTCTCTCTTCATCTGAGACATTTCTATATCCTTCTGAGAATATACGGAAACGAACTCACCAATAGCCATACTACAAGCTCCAGCTACCATCCCTGCAAATCCCGAAATAATCATGGATGTTACGTCCGACCTCACCGCTCCAACCCCCATCATCAGTGATGCAGTGGAAACCAAACCATCGCTCGCTCCAAGAACAGCTGCTCGAAGCCACTGTGCCCTTTGGGAGTAATCGATTTCCTCTTTGGGTTCTTGCCCTAATGTTTGTCCCTCGACGTCGACGTTATGGTTACTGGTTGGGCTCTCATGATTTTTGTTCTCCTTCTCAGAAAGTTGGTTGCCCGCTTCACTTGTTGCCATGATAGGGAAGAAAAGGAGCAAAAGAATTAACAAGAAGAAGATGCTTAGAGAGGAATGAAAGCTTATGGAAACCACACGCCCCCTCAATCAAGTATTTATAGTGGTAGAATCCTCTCTTCTCCTGATAGAGACTCATGAAGGATATCTGCCGTTCTACATTGTGTGTTTTACCTCCCTCGGTCAAACTTCTGCAAAAGAAGCTAAGACATTTCCTATAAAAATTTGAACCCAATTCAAATCATATCATGAAGAAGAGAAAGCGTGCAGATGCACTAAGTTTTACTTTTTTGGGTAAGAACACTAAGTTTTACATCAGCGCATGAGATTGAGAAGCTTGCTTTGTCTTATGTATCTCTTTTATTGGTCAGATATTCAGAGATAATTGGGTTTTTTTTTTTTTTTTGGTCAATTAGTATCGATTGTTCATTAACCGATATTTCTACCCACAAAAAATATTTCTTAATCAATAAATAAATAATTAGGCACATGAAGAATGATATGTATACCCTTTCTTTGGATTGGTTTTGGTTTCCATTTTTAAACGGTTATCATTCTTGAGTGAATAAGCAAGCTAGCTAGTAATGATATAAAAGATATTTTGAAGTTTGCGGAAGAAAATAAAATCTCTAATAATTAATTTATGTAATATATTTTTTTATAAAATCAACTTAGACAAGGTGAGAGAAAGGCATGAAGTAGCCAATAGATCCAAAGAAATTTTATGCCTGATCAACCAAATCTATTAATTGATAAAAATTTACAAAAAGCATCCTGAATGTGGAAGGTCAAGCATATGTAAATGGTATCAGAATGATTTATTTATTATAAAAAAATGGTATCTATGCCAATTGTCTCAATTATTTAGATACATTAATAGCTTTGCCTCTTAACGTTAAAATATAAATATTTCTTTAAGATTCTTTTCTTTTTGATAAGGATAAATATTTTTTTTTAAGATGTGATATATAAAAGTTATCCCTAATTTACTTATTTTCACCTATTGATTTTAATAAATTCATAAATAATTATAGGAGTAGATTAGCATATTACTCGCATGTAGTAAGTTAGCGGATGCCAATCAACACCAATAGAAACATGTCATGTAAGGTCAAAATATAAATATATTAGAAAGGGAAGGGGATGGGCTTCTTCTTCTTTTTTTTTTTTTGGGAGGGGGTTCTAAATTAGAGGGGATGGTTTGCGCAACCGATCTTTTTCTACCGTCATATTTGAATTGTATGCTTATGTGCTCATTCTAATACATGCCCATATGTATGTATAAAATTTTATAATATAAAAGATAAAAGAACCCCTGACTAAATTAAAAATAAAAGATAAATTGAACAACAATTTGAATATATAATTTCCCCCCCCCAAAAAAGTATGTAAGAAGATTCCATCTATTCTAATCTGGATTGATAAATAAATAATGTGATTTGTTTTAAGTGTTTATTCCAACTTTCTAAAAAAGAACCCACAAGGTAATGAATCCAATAATAAAAATTAGAATACATGTTCGTGTCTGCCTTTCATTGAAGGAATCAAGAGGGTTTTACATGATACACGGCCATGATGATTAATTCAACATTTAAGCATATAAAAATGTCATCAGAATCCGCTGATGTATGGGCCTTGAATTGTTACAATATGTACCACAAATTTTATTGGTGGCTGAAACCTGAATGATTTATGTAGCTCAATAAATACAAGGTTAAGAAAATAAAAACAAACAGTCAAGACTCTCGATGATACGTGTAATGATGTAATAGCCATCACCCAAAAAATTATCAATTCTTACAAAAAGTAAAGACATGTATTATTTAAGGCTTTAAGCTAATCTCCTAGCTGAAGTCCTAAATCACAGTAACCTTGATCTCTTCTACTAAAAGACTTTCTAGCTCTGGATGCCAAAGAACAGCCTTTCTATTTCTGGATGCCAAAGAATAGCCGACATTGCCCATAAGGATGAGCTTGTTATTTCATCCTAAGACATCACCTTGTAATCAATCATTTAGCTAATCCATGAATCAGAAAACATTGTCTTGGTTACCATATGTTGAAAGTAGTTCTTGATCAATTTCATGAATAGCCTGTTTCTAAACCTATTTCACTTGAACTCGTCCCATATCCAGTAACATTTACTTTGCAAAGCAGACCTTAAAAGTGTTTCTCCAAGAAAAAAAAATCATAAGTTTTAATTTTACTGCAAAAAATCATACAAAACAAAACCGTCTTATCAAATAATTTTCAGCTCTTTTTATTTTTATTTTTTTATCAGAGTAAGAAACATCATAAACTATTTTTCGGTGGTCTGTCAAACAGGTCCTAAGTTATTGATTCATGCATCTTTCAAAATAAGAGAATTCTAAGTTCACTTGTCCACATTAACAATAGAAAAAAGGACATATCAAATTCTATTGAGTCTGACTCCTAGTAATAATTTATCAAAGAATACTCTAGTTATCAAATGATTTAACAACCAAGATCCATTTACTTCTCATATACTTAGTTCACATTCATAAAAATATCTAATGAAGTATAAATTCAATAAATCCTATTTAGCAAAAATACGGAGATATTCCTTGTTCATTATCAAACAATCATTTATTCACAAAACTTCGTGTGAGACTAATAGTTTTTATTCCCCATCTCATGGAAAACCCTTTCACTCTACTTAGCCCGGTCTCTCTCTAAGTATATTTTAATGTTAAGTTCTATAGGAACTAGGAAAGATCAGCTCGTTACCCATCAATACTAAATTTGAATGATCTTGGACTGCAAAGATTTTGTGTTTTTGTCCCAAAATGATTTTTAATACTGATTTATTTTTTAAAAAATATTTAAAAAAATATATATAATAACTATAGCAAAGACCAGCCTAAACAATACGGTAGCTGAAAGAACAGAAATGCAATTCCTACTGATTTTTAATGCAATTGGATCGGACTGACAGGTCCGATTCTGTTTCCAATTGGTTTTAAAACCTTGGCCTGGATCCGGTCCCGAAAGTCTATTTTTGGTGTAAAACCGGTCGGAAGATTCTTGTTCTTTCCGTAAGACGGGGAAGGCAGCAGCGAGCCCTAGTTGCTTGATATTTCAGAAGAACGGTGACATAGAGAGGGAGAGCCCCAAATTACGAACCAGTCGCACGCGTTTGCCGCCATTTTTCTTCTCATGGAGAGTTGAAATTCCATCGTCTCACTGTAAGTCCTTGAAATCTATCTCATGGAGTCCTTTCCACCTCTTTTAATTTGGGGGGTTTTCTTTTCCCTTTTCGAGTTCGTTTTGTTGCAAGGGTAATGCAAATATTTTGATGCAAAGTGAAATTTATTTCCCCAGATAAGAAAAAATTGAGGTGTTTGGTCGAATGTATGTTAAGCCTTTGTTCTATAGAGGATTCTGTTATTTTCGTTTTTTTCCAGTGCCCTGATTAATGCATTTCTTGTGTTTTTAGTTTGGGGCAAGTTAAGACTTTCTTTGTTACTCTTATGAGTACTGTATGTTCGGTTGTTAATAAAAGCAAATTTACGCAACTCGACTCCTCCGATTTTATGCTCTTGACAAAGACCTCCATTCTGCTTGTAATATGTTCGATAGAATTCCTAGTAGAATTGTATACGTGTGGAATTCCATGGTCAGAGGTTCTGCTCAGTACCACAAATTCGACCATGCGTTCTCTCTCTTCAGACATATGATTGGTGCCCAGGTGAAACCGACAATTTCATATTTGGATGTATTCTACGTGGATGTGCAGAGAATTGGATCCATTTGTGCTGCGAGTGATTCATGGGCGACTGATATTGTCTGTTTGGAACGTGATTCAGTTTCTAGCGGTGCACTCGTGAGTGCTTCTTTGAAGTTGTGCTTCATTGATGTAGCCTGCAAGGTGTTCCATGGTATTTCAGAACCTGATTTGGTTACTTGGATTTGGAATAGGATGATTTCAGGTTACGGGTCTTGTAGACTCTGGGAGAAAGGGCTAGATTTGTTTAGTATGGTGCGGAAATTGGGTGAAAAGTCTAATGAATATACCCTAGTTGGCTTGATTTCAGGCCTTATGGAATCCAGCCTGCTGGAAATTGGATAAGGAATTCATGGTTTTTGCTTGATAAATGGGTTTGACTATAACTACCATGTGGGCGGTGTGCTTGTGAGTATATATTCAAGGTGCTGTTGTTAGAGTTCAGCTCATAGATTTTCAGTAGTTTATCCCACCAGGATTTAGTCGTCTGGTCTGCTTTGGTTGCAAGGGTCATGAAAAAGGGAAGGGAAGGGAAGTGAATTTCTTTTTCCTTTTATGTCATTTGGTCACAATTGAAGTGAAGTAAAATTAATTTTACCAAGTTGTTTGGTTGGCTTTAAAATTGATGTAAAATTGGTGTAAATTTTTTTAAAATTTATGAGTCAACCTATTTTATGAATTTTTTTCTCCTTTTAGAAAAAAAATTAGGCATTTTTTTATCTCTCTTTGGTAACTATGAATGGGCTTTGTGATCTAACTCGCTATTGTCTTTTTTTCCTTTTTTCCCCCCTCAGTTATATTTTGTGCTTCAATCTCCTTATTTTCGCATTGGTTTAAGCTTGAATCCTTAACTTAGTTTGCTATCTCTTTGAGTTTAATCTAATTTTGGGGTCTACATTGATTTATTCTAGAACTAGAATCTGTGGTAGCATGTCTCTTCAATTTTGATGGAATTGATAATAATTGTAGGTCAATGTTCAGATTTTCTCTTCGTATTTTCTTCATGCATCTTATCGAAAGTTGTTATGTTTTTACCTGAATTATTGTGCCCTATTTGGAAGATGGACCCGCACCGAAATATTTTGGTGGGCGACCCGAATGACCCATTTGTAGAGATTTGTGGTGGAAGCAGATTGGCCCAAGCGTAGAGCCCACCACTGATCTCGGTCTATGGAGGTGGTACGGGGGGTTGGAGCCCCCGCATTCAATGGGTGGACCCGTTTATCCAATATGAGTCATAGTTGTCAAGGCGTCGCCTCGGCGTCTGGGCTCCTTTGGAGCGCCTCAAATTGGCGTCGCCTTATTTTTAGGCAATAAGGCGTTCACTTTTTTTTTTTCCTTTTTCTTTTTTAAATCACGAGAAAGATGCCTAATCGAAGGCATATATTGAAATACTTATTAGATTCCCATTGTAAAGTATCTATTGTTTGAACCTATATGCATATGTATAATGACGCTGCATGTGATCAAATGTTAAAATAAAAATAAAAACAAACCAAATCGAATATAAGTTATTGACTCAAGTCTCACACTCTCACTCTCACTCTCACTCTAATCCCTAATCTCTTTCTCTCTTCCTCTCTTCTTCTCTTCCATTCCCGCTACAACGCTCTGGCAAGCAGTGGCCAACGACAAACAACTTCTTCTCTTCCTTTCTTCTAGCGACTTTTTATTTAGGACCTATTATGTGTGGTTTGTCGTATGTTGGATGACTTGAGGTAGTCTGATATTTAGTTTTTTATTATATAAGATATGATAGATTTAGAGTGAATGAGATGTACACTAATAATTTCACTTAAAACGCCTCAACTGCCTCAAAAGTGCCTCGGAGGGCGCCTCGTCGACTCATTGCCTCAATTAGCCTAAACCGCCTTGCATCGCCTTGTCGCTGTGACAACTATGATCTGAGTCTCTATATATGTATCTTATGTTTGCCTACCATATTTATGAGAGATTTGGGATTTTGATTAGGGTTTGGGTGGGAGTTATTGTAACGCTGTTCTTGGCGATGATTGTGATCTCCTTCTATTTTTTTTCTACATAGTGAAAAACTCTTCTTTCTTCACCCATGGACATAGCTTACCACATTGATGTGTGAACCTCATTAAATCTTTGTGTGTTTTCGTTTTATTTCTTTTTCAATTCGCTATTTCGTGGTCCTTGTTTTTACAAAAGCTATGATGTTGTCTCCCAAACACACCATGCTCCCCCAAGCATAAATAAATTAACTGGTGCTTCTATTGTTGGCCACCGCCCATTGTGTCAAAGAAGGCAGTTACCAA
This sequence comes from Hakea prostrata, assembly GCF_041222555.1. Taxonomy (NCBI): domain Eukaryota; kingdom Viridiplantae; phylum Streptophyta; class Magnoliopsida; order Proteales; family Proteaceae; genus Hakea; species Hakea prostrata. The sequence continues at coordinate 10,948,028 of NC_142600.1, read as the reverse complement.
GTTTCCGCGGTTTTCTAGCTCTGCTTGATAACCACTTCGCACCCATTCTGTTGACTCCAGGTGGAGTTCATTTTTCCTGATTCCATAAATTTTGAGTAAGATTGGCCTTTATAATAGCAACAAACTCAACCATTTCCTCAATCTGGTAGGGTACATGGACCCAAACCAAACAAAGTAGCATGGACTGAAGTCTGAATACTGGAAAAAGGAATACAAAGATGGGGAAAAGAGTTGAGAAGTGAAAAACTAGAAAATGACTCTAGGAAGATGGAAAATAAAAGAAAAGGGAAAGATGAATTGGAATAAGATGAAGAAAGAGGCACAGCCTAGCAACTCAGGAGAATTTCAGCTATGAGAGGTCTGCTACAGAATCCTTGCCCTCCATCCTCCATCCTCCATTAGGCTCTCTTAGGTCATACTTGATACAAGACCTATAGTATGTATGTCCTTTCTTTCAAGTTCAGCTATGATAATCTTAGGCTTTATGCAGTCACGTGTCATACTTTATGTATTCAGTAAAACAGTTTTCGGCTTTCACCTAAAGGAATCAATTCTTTTCAAACACAAAATAATTATGATAATGCTCTTTATGAATTCAAATATCAATCTCCAATTTTGCTTCTTTCCAATACTTAATTATTTTTCAGAATTCCCTAATTGAAGAATATGGCCTGAAATCACAGAGAAATGAAAAGAAGAACAACAAGGTTTTAGCTGTATGGATGGGGAATAAAATATGGGAGTGACGACTGTGGTAGGTGGTGGGATGTTTCACTGAAATGTATATCATAGGAAGAGAAAACAAAGAGAATCGTGGGTGGGCAAGATGGGTAAAGAGATAAAAAAATAAAAATAAAAACCAGAGGAAATACAGATACTTCTAGTTGGGTGACAGGGAATAATGGGATTTGGGCCCCGATTTGGAATGATTTCGATTTCAGATTCACGCCTTGAAGAAAAAGAAGGAAAAAAGTAAAGCCATACCCAGTGCAATAGGCTCCAGCGTTAGTAGCATATGTGGAGGATCAACTACATTGATGCCTGGATATAGTCAATCACTAGATATTTCTGTCGAGCAAGTGAAATTGCTTTCATTGCTCAAATTGAGGTATTTGATAAATAGCATGTCTATTCGGTAGTTTAGTTTTTCAAAACAGGTGCTCTCTCTTTCTGTTTGTAGAGAGAGTTCTTCATACTGCCCTGGCTACTACCTTGCATGCATATTTGACTGCTAAACTTGATCATAAAAGCATTAAAGTTAACAGCGACCAAAACAAGATAAGGCCATTGCAGAGAACAACATGAATATTTTAAGTACTTACAATTACTGAAAAGCCTCGTGCATGTGTAATCATTTCTACCGCACCAGAGCTGAATAACTATAACCATGGAGCCTAGAGTTAGAAACTTAGAATGGTTTCAGGACAGGCTTGCTACATTGATTCTATTGGGGGTTGGGAATAGGTTGGCCTGTTGTTGTCTCATGATCACAACCCATGATAACAATGATACGTTGTAGAGACTGTAGCATCCATCCCCTGCAACTCAGCCTCATTACTACAACATCTCCACCAACTCAGCATTGTAGATTCAACGCAGCCCCTGTGCAACAATATTCTGCATACTGGCCTCCAGACACCATACCATCAAAATTGCCCAGCCACCATGCTGCAACCTTCTTCAACCGCTGCTACCACTGCCTATCACCAGCAAAACAATCACCATCTTCATGCCCGTGCCTGTGCCCATGCACCATGCACCCTTGTATATCACATGGAGCTGCTTCACATAGCAGGGTTGTTTTCTTCATACTGCTGGTGGTAATAACCAGAGGGAGAGAGAGAGAGAGAAACTTTCCTCCATTGTGCAAATGTGTTTTAAGTAGGAACTCAAAGCCTTTGTTCTTTTTTTCTTTTTTTCAGTAAATGTTTTTAGCCATTGTTCACCATGTGCTAATTAGAGTTGTGCAAAAATGGATATTTTAGTTTCTCATAAATAAGGTGATTCAGTGAACATGAAAGCATGGATTTAGTAATTTGACCACCACCAGTTTCTCATTTGTTTTTCATCAAAATCAGTTTTTCAGTTTGTATTTCTGACAGTTTTTTAAATTATCCAAGTGCAATTGTGATTCTGCATTTTTGCCTTTTAATTTTCCCAATTATAGCCGACCCCATTTAGTTGGGACAAGGCTTATTGTTGTTGTTGTAATTTTCCCAATTATGACTCAATATTTCTTGAATTTATGTTTTGGCAGGTTAGGACTTGCATTGAAGTAACGCTACATGGAAGAAACTTATATAATTCAGATAAGCTCCGACTTGGTCAATCAACTGGTTGCTGATGGAGAGAAGGCGAAAAAGAAAACCAAGAAAGCTAAACCTAAAATACCAAATAGCCATGAGCTGTCACAGAACAAAGAACATCAGAAGCAGATTCCCAGCATTTCTGGGGGCCAAAAGGGTGCAGGAATTGCTGGATGGCCACTGCAGCCTCCTGTCTTTGTTCCTGTAGGCCCTCCACCCACAGTTGCAAATGCAGAGGTGAGTGCAATCCAATCAATCCTTCAAGAGAGTGAGAGAGTTGTGGATAGATTGCAGAAGCACGAGGAAAACATGGTGCAAGAAGTAACAGAAAGGGCCAAAGAACTCCATGATAAAGAGTTCAAGCTTCCGTACCAGAAGCCTATGCCTTGTTTAGGTGAGAAAGATGCTTGCTTGGAATGTTACAAGGAAAATTCTAAGGATCCTCTTAAATGTGCCAGTGTTGTGAAAACATTTGTAGACTGTGCTCGCAGAGAGAGAAAGCAGGTGAGCTCAGCACTTGATTGATGGCCTTCAGGATTTTAATTCACTTGGAGCTACATTCAGTTACTTCCCTGAGTGATTCAATACTGGTTTGATGAACACTTAAGAGTTACCTCATGCTAATAATGTCAATGTTACAGATATTTCCCATTTTTGTGTTTGATCATGTTCCTCAGATTGTATTTGGAAAGTATATGAAAAGTTGGTTTATCCAATTGGCTTCATTTGGAAATTACATGAAAACTATTATTATCGTGTCTTGATATTGTTTCTCACCTTTGGCTCTCTTTATTCAACCCTTACGCTTTACCAGCGGGCTTGTCCAGGATTGTTGAACTGACTCCCTTTTACTCAAAATCGTCATATTTTGTTTATTTTCAACAGAGGGACACTCATCTTAATAGCAACCCCGGAGAGAGTTAGTTTTGCTATAGAACTAGTGCTCCCATTCATGAAAGATCTTTTACATCCCATACGAATGTCATCACACACGCACACACAATATGCAGGACGAAAGATGATTTATATGGCTGAGAAAGCTTCTGCAGTAATGACTAGTGGTAGAAATTGCAAGAAGACCATAGCTAAACTTGGGTATTTTTGCACCCTGACTGGTCATGCTTAAAAAGTTTTTGCCAGTGGTTATCCTCAAGGATCAGAGAAGGATCAAAGAGTGCAGAGCCCTTGCTCTACTGTCAAGAAGAAAGGCTATATGCCACTTGGTGGCTTCTTCATTATATGGTAAATTAAGTTCACAAATGAAAGGGAGAGTGATTTTTTTTTTTTTTTTTTGGGGTAAAGGAGAGTGATTTTCAGATAACGAGGAACAGGGTCTATTATTGCTAGAAGTATGAATGTCTGTTATTATTGAAATTTGAAGAAGCGTTTTGGTATGAAAAGCATGCATTGCGTGAAATCATGCACTTTCATCTTCCTGTGCTTTTCCGCGGTTACTCAAGAGTAGGTGTCAACGTATTAACATTCTCTAAGCGTTCGCTTAATGGTTCATCTTCCCTCCCGATGCAGAGTGGGTGTTGTGAGTTAAGCCAGGGCTGGGGTGGGTGGCTGCTAGCAGTTTACAGAGAATTTCCATGGATTGAAGCCACTAAATGGAAGCCTTTCTTCAGATTTTTCTCAATGCACTGCCCTTAACAGTGTATTGCCCATCATCCCTTCAAAACAGAAATTCCTGAATTATATTAGCAGATCTTTCTCCAACTGCCCAGATCACAACCCACCTGTTCCCCACAAAAAGCAAATGGTTTGACCAGCGAATGAATCTTGAAATCTTAAAGCCTAAATAATGCAAAAAGAAAACCACCACAAAAAACATGGTGAACTATCACAAGGTTATGCCAATTTAGATTTACCCGTAAGTGAACCTCCGTGGCTATAAATCTATATACATCATTAGCTGCCAGATAGTCATGATGAGATAAATGCCCTATATACATGATAGGTGGTGAACTGAAACAAGAATAAATCCTGCTATAAAATCTACTATGCCTGCATATACATTTTCTTACAAAATCACTCAAAACGGAAATCAGTGGGCTGCCAAACAGACCTCATTGCTGTGCAAATAAAAAACTGGAATTGTCTACGCATCCCCGTGGAACAGAAAGCTGCTGCTGATTTTGATGATGAAGCAACAATGTAGACACGTGCACGAAGGATCCATCCTCCCACAGGAGATCAAAGCCCCTTTTTGGCTCTGTTCACAGTTTCTTCTGCAGGATCACCGGCTAATGGCTGTGATCCACTACCTTGTCTAAGCAACAACTCCTTCATTTCTTTGTAACTCCGGAGCTCTTCAAAAGCATCTGCAGTTGTCTTCGACGTGAGTAGTCCTGAGGATGTCAGCCTTGCAACGGATGAAGCATTCTGAACACTTCCTGCCTCTGAGTTTGAGGATTTAACAGGTTGTTGTACACCTTTGCTAGTTTCAGGTTTAGAGACTTGCGATGATCTGATTGAATCAGAGAAGTCATGGCGGAGAGGACCAGCTGTCTTCAGAATCTGCACAAGTTCACCAACAGCTGCATCATGGGATTTTTTGGCAGGCAATAGTCCTCCAGATTCAAATGGTTCATTGAGATTTCCTTTTCCATCAAAAGACTCAGATCTGAAAGAAGATAAATATACCAGCTAGTTAGGAGTTAGGACATGTTCTTAGACTTAAAACATCATCAACTTGCACAAGCTTGAACCATAGAAAAGTCAAACATTCAGTAACGAAGTCATGACATGTAATCTAAAGTGATAAAGAATGCAAAATCGCTGTGCCTTATTTTCTTATTTCGAGAACCCTAGAAAATGTGAGGATGTGTAATGGGGGGCAAGATAGAGAAGAAAGAAGGATAAAGAGGACAGGGGAAAGAAGGGGAACCGGAGAAGAATTAGACTTGAAGAAGGGAAGAAGGAGAAGAACACTCAAAAGAAGAAGAAGAAGAAGAAGAACAAGAGGGAGAGAGAGGGAGGGAGGGGGCTGTAAACGCCCAATGCTAAAGCTTCAATTTTTTTTTCTTGCTTTTTCCCTCCAAAAGTCTCTTCTTTATTGCAATATAAGGGTTTCATTGTAGCTTGACTAAAGCTTTACAAGAAATAAAAACTAATACCCTAGTATCTAGTGAAAATAGGATTCTATAATATATAAACTAATTAAAATTAGAAAACTACTAGGCTTTATATTTTTCACATGCTAGAATGACTAAAATAGAAACTACCGAAGAAAAACTAAACTAAGGTTCTAAATCTCCCAAGAATAAAATCTTCATAAAATCTGATCTTGGGCCCCTCAAAATCTATTGTAAATATTCCAAATACACTATTCACATGAACAGTGTTTTGGCCACCATTTTTCTTGTTTTGAGGTGGTCTTTAATGCTGGTTCAAATTGGTTCCTGGCTGGTTATCCTGCATCAATATGATTCCTGAAATCAACTGAGTGACATAGCATGATGTAAAACAAAAGTTAAATAGTCGTTGAGCATCACAAACTATAAAGATAGTGATGCAGAAATAGCAAAAAGGGAACCCTATGCTCTTTAAAAGGAAACTGTTTAGGGTGAAAGAAAATGGAAGCACATTAAAAGGCTCATAAGAATTTTTCAGATCTAAGGTGTTTCCTAACGGAAGCAGAAAAAACTTCACCTGTAAAGGATCTGCTGGAGGAGCCAACTCATTAGAGATCAATCCCATGTTTAATCAACAATGCGTACCAGTTACCTGGGCTCAATTACACAAAGCCCATTCCACCACAAAAAACCAATTGGAGCTTTGTCTTCTAAAAAGCACTATCACAATTTTAGCATCCACAAGCATAAACTAAAACCATAAGAAGTCTGGCTCTCACATCATCCCAAAAATTCCAACTAATCTATGCATGGCTGTATTTTTTTTTTATTTTTTTGCAATTAAATACATCTATTCTAAGTTATTAGGAAGGATATGATTATTTAATTGTCCTAGGAATGGGAAACAACGAGTTAATACAATGTGTGATTGTATTGGCTCATAAAACTGGATCAAGAAAACTGAGAACTTTAGCATCGTGTTGTTTCTTAGTTCATACATAAGCTAAAGCTTTCAAGGCTATGTAGTTGCCATAAGCCGTTCTATACTAAAAATAGGCTCAGTTCCAATGGAACATGGTTGCTAAAATCAATAATATACTGGCAAATGGAGTTTGTTTCACTCACTTGTTTAATACCCTCGCGTCTTTGTGACTAGGCTTGAACCAAAGCTGCAACCTTTTTTGGTACGAAAGTACATAAGTTTTCAGCAGAAAAGCCAACTACCGTCAGATCCGCCCATTAAACATTGCTTAATTTTTTAACCTGGCTGTTTGGGATGGATATACAGCTAGGAGTTCAAACTGTCAGACACCAATGCTGAAACTAAAATTTTCAATATAAACATGGGATCTCTAAAATATATGTGCCATTTCAGTATAACTGTAATTGTCCCAACGTACATGTTAAGCATAGCCATCCATCTGCCAACTAGGTGGCAACAAATGATATATAAATAGAAAACGGTGTACCAAAGGCACGGGGCTCCCACTACTGCAGGGTCAGGTGGGGGGGGGGGGGACATATGTACCAGTTTGGCTAGTTAAAAAAGGATTTAGTAAAAATAATACCTGTTGATAGTTTACACTGGTTGAGTATCCAATCCACGAGATTCAGAGAACAATGAATACGAATTCATACCTAAGACACTGTAATTTTGCCAAACTAGAGGGTCCATGTTTTGGTCTTCTATTCTTCTGAGTAAAGCATATTAAGTAACACATCTTAAAATAAATAGCATCATGCAATGGACTTATTACTTCACATATTTGTCCTAAATCCAGGTGAGACTTAGATTTAGCTGGGGATAGGATAAGCTATGTTGTATAAAGTTATAAATCTAATGCTTCTTTTCACCTGAAATCCTACAATAACCAGATTATAACGTCAAAGGGGTAACTGGAAAATTAAAGAATTTATTCAGTACTATTGCACTAAATTACATTCGGTAGTAATCTGAGGAACAAAAGAGACAAACAGGTTTATGTTCATTCTCTGAATTTTCCTGCGAGCAGGATGGAAGAAGGTTGGATGACTGATCCACATTCCACCCAACTAAGTCTGGGCATATGGGTCACCAAAATATGCCAAATAAAAACATAATGTGGCTATTCCACAGGCTGCTGGTCGTATGACTAACCAAAATATGCCAAATAAAAATATAATGTGGCTATTCCACAGGCTGCTGGTCGTATGACTAACCAAAATATGCCAAATAAAAATATAATGTGGCTAGCTGGATATGTTGTGCAAAGTTTAAATGGTCCAAATGTCAAATTTCATGGTCATACATGGCAAGTCCTTTAGTGTATGTCTACACACACCATGCACCCTTTTCATAAACCTAGATATTTCAATGCATCGTTCAGCCACTTGATGAACTCATTTTGGGCCAAAACTCATGGTGTAAGCAGGGAGCATAGGGTCTATATCCATCCACAAATATCAGCCACACGACAGAATTAGGTAAGACACCAAGCCAAACTTTGCCTGATCTTCCCAAGGAACTTTTTGGCCAGGGGATGGATTCAGGGTTGGAAGTGCCCACGGTCATAGAAGGGAGAGAAGTTTGGCCATGATAACAAACAAAAAGCACATGGCTTAGTTTTTAAATAAAAGATTAGAATTCAACTTTATCAGTAACTTCTTAAAGGACGTTGAGCCAACCAAATGGACAGGACACTAACGATCAGAAGAAAGCACAACAAAAGGTCCAGTCGGGGCAATAAAACCTTCCATTGGCAACATTATTTTCCCCACATCAATTTGAGGGCATAAGCAAGCCTTTTTAAACACCTAGACTCCCAGATACATGGGAACTCATAATCAATTAGATGGCAGCATCACTATATTCACAAACATTTCAGAAACTTCTACCAATATATTTGCATAAATAAAAAAGTTAGTGCTATCAATGTATCTGGAGGCCCAAGGAAGCATGATTTGGAAGAATAATAGAAAATGGAAGTACTGAAATATGATCCATGAATCAAAATTGCAGCACAAGTAAACCAAAACGTGAGCACCAATGAAGCATGTTCTAGTAATGTACCTGGTATGTGGACCTGCTAATTCATCGTCATCCACTGCGAACGGACAAAAATCAGGATCATCAAAATCATCCTCGAAGGACAATCTACTGGAGCTCCTGGAAAATGAAATCCGAGGAGAACTATTCGATGATATCTTTGCTCCAGACAGATACCCAGCCTCTTCTTTTCCAAAAGAGGAAATCTACATGATAAAGAAGACATGCTTCAGCAAAGGTGTGAAGCCAACTCCTTTTACTCATAGCTAAGAAAGCAAGCCAAGAGTTTTTCCGGTTTCCTTTTTTGAGCTCAACATCATCAATAGAGTAAGAACAAAAAAAGAATATAACACCTTATGAACTGCACTGCTGCCTTGAACCTCTCCAAACCTCGCTGGAGCTCTAGCATTGTCAACCTGAGAAGAACCGGCCCTGTTGTTTTTAGGGGAAGGAGATGGAGGGAGGATGTGACTGTTGGGTACTCCAGGGCTCCTACCAAGCTTAGCTGCTGGTATACCGACAGGAGCACTTTCAGAGCGCAGGAGAACCTTGGAAAAATGACTGCCAGGATAGGTCGGTGGGGAAGGGGAAGGAGATGGAGACATGGTAGGTGATGGATAATACTCGTCAAAACTAGCATTCTTATGAGAAGTAGGAGTTTCAGGTGGATGGCGAGGTACGCTTAAAGGTGGGAGCCGACTGGAACTCGCATTAGCATGAGACTCTGCGTAAGTGGGTGAAGGTGAAGGGGACCCTGAGGGTGCAGAAGCTTTAAAAATGTCATAACTCCAACTATGTCGCCGTGCAAATGCATCAGAACCACGCGGTGTCAATCCAATTAGAGGAGAAGGGAACCTTTTAAGAGGGTCAATTGTTGGGCTCCCTACATAGTCTGGAATGAACTGCGGGGACAATGGCGTTAAAGGATCCAAGCCTACAGTTGAAAGAGATGGATTATACGAAACAGAAAGGGAAAGCCTGCCACAAGGAATGTCCACGGGCACAAACACGAACTTCTGCATTTCTGCTTCCTCTCCATGCGTGAAGGGTCCAACAAAGGAAGACACCCTATGTGCAAGTCTAAATGAGCGGATTTGGCCGGAGGAAGTAAGCTCTCTGAATAGCTTATAAGCAGGAAAGAGCCTAAGGGTTAGATACAAAGACCTTAACAGTATCAGTGATTTCTTATACAACGAGTGGGAAACGTTACTGCCTGCTCTCTTGCTCCCTGTATTTGAGGAATCCCTACTTCTTCGACTCTCATACTGCACAATCCATCTCTCTATGATCTTTTCACTCTTCGGTTCCGGCAGGTAGTCAGAATTCCAACAATTCGGAAGGCGGTCTTTCGAAGAGAGGTCGTTCGCAATATGCCGCTTAGGAGAATTGTTCCGAGCAACCCAATCCGACTGTCGTCTCTGGATCAAAATCACGTCGACCACCATGGGTTCGGGGTTGCTCTGCCGCCAGAGATCCAAGTTCTCCAATGTCTCTGGGCAATCGCCAAGAGCTAAGTTGAACCACTTATCCCTCGCCCTGAAACTTGATGAAGAAGACAAAGACGACGATGGAGATGACAAGATCTGTTCTCCGCTGTAATTCCGCGAAGACACAGACGGAGACCTCGATTCGACTATAATGTGCAAACTCTTGGCGAAGAACTCAGTAATTATCTGCTCTATTTTCGCAGGTTCAGAGTGCAAACTACTTTGAGAAGAAGCCATAGTTTTCATCAAAGCAACACTTTCAGTTCAGCACTGCAAACCCAGAAGGATTCAAGCTTTCAAACGACCGGGGGCAATAAAATAAAAAACCTTAGAGACTAACAAACTACCGAAAGACAATTTGAATAAAAGCAAGAGAATTCGAGTTGAAGAGGGAAACAATTTTCACAGGAAAAAAATTAAATTCACAACTACTAACACACACAACAAACAATAAATATCTCAGTATTTAATAAAATAAAGAAGAAGTAAATACACAGAAGGAATAGATGAAAATCAGATGGTGCACTCACTTGTTCTTGCTTTTGTTTAGCAATCGCCAACGGAAGAGACAAGATTTTGATTCTTTTGGCTTGCTGATTTTTACTTATTTCCCCCTTTTTCTTGGGTTTAAATCGAAGAAAATCAGGAAACATATTGACGGGGTTTAGAAATTAGCTCCCTGAGGGCGTAAAGCAGATTCAAATCGAAGATGAAATCGGACGGAACACGACTATTGCGTAACGTTCGCACGGCAAACACAGAGAAAGACTAAATGGGAGCGATTTTGCAGAGGAGACGTAAACAGAGTTCTGGTGTGACACTGTCACGGAAAGCGGATAAAAAGGAAAAGAGACGAGACCACCTTCACCTTCTTCTTCTTCTTCTTCTTCTTCTTCCAAGCCTCCACGGGTTTGTTGCGTAGGGGCAGGGCCATCATAATCCAATCCGAACCGGTTCGATCGGATCCTCCCCCAACCCCAAAGCATATTTATAATTACAAATTAAGAAGAAAGAGTACAAAAAGGCAATACTGACCGTCTAATAATGAAATATCCCATTAGACCAACAAATCTGAACCGAACAGAGCCTCATTTTCATGGTTTCGAACCCATTTAAACCAGACCGAACCGACCAATTTAGCACAACTGGGGCCAATCAATTGGGTTCATCTGACCGAGCCCGTGCTTAGGAAAAGGATCACGATCAAATCAACTACACGTAGCTGATGTAGCTGACATGGCTGATACCTCCTCTTCATCTCAGCGGATTTCTTTAATTAGAGAAGAGAACCATTCATTATTCTCTTCCTCCCATCTTGGACTTTCAAGAGCCCGCTGGGAATCAAAGTCATCCCCCAATCTTAGCCGTACAATGAGTTTTTTGAAATTGGAAAGGACATGTTTGGTTATTCAAGAAAGATTTTAAATTTTTGGATTTATGAATACGAGATTTATATCCGTTTGATTGTGAAAATCTCTAGATTCACTAGGTATATTAATATCCCATTCCCAGCTTAATAAAACCCCTTTGAAAAAAAAAAAAGAAAAAAAACAGTTAATTTTATAAATGAAGGATGCAACTCCCTTCGCTGACTCACGAAGGGTTTTCATGTTTTCTTTTCTGTGTGGACACTGAACAGAAAAACGCTTAGGAAGAAGGTTCACTTTTCCCTAAAATCAAAAGTTTCCTTTTAATTATAGGCTTTCATGTCGATCAGTTTTGTCAATAAAGATTCGAGGAGATGCTAGGGATGGGAAGAGACTGAGTCTTTTATAGGGACTTTAAGATATCGATTGGAGGAGATACCCTTGGATGGCAAGGGACATGAGTCTTTTGGGATAAAAAGATAATCAATAAGAGAATCGACTACACTTCAGAGCCTCTTGACCATTCGTGATTAATTGTGAAACTTATTTAGTATTTAGCAAAAGGAAAATTTCTCTACCAACAACTTATTGGCAGCAATAAAGTTGATTGATTAAGTCTGAAGAACGGAAATTTGCTTGGGTGCTAGCAGCATTGAAGTCGCCTGAATGTTATTCAGAGTTCGCTTTTTCAGGCATAAGTTGCTTCTCCAAGTGTACTTCTCATAGCTTAGACTGAACTGCTTCTCAAATAATTGAAGACATGTTTAGTTTGTTTAGTAAGTTCAATTCCATTAATTTTTTGTCATTTGAAAGATGTTCACCTTCTTTGCTACCTTCTAGCAAAGAGGGCTTTTGAATTTAAAATTTTCAGAGTCATCTTGTGGGTTGATCCCTTTCACATACTCTGGTTCCATACAAGAGGTTTATCTACATATATGTATTTGGTATGTATATTAGATAAGCTTGTTGTTAGATGTATTTTAGTACCCTTTAGAGGATCAAGATCGATAGTTCAATTTTTTTACCCCCAACATTATCAAGATAAACATTGGCGTGTAGTGTACTATCGCTCTCAAGTTGGTACTGCAAAAATTCATTTCCCTTTAAAAAAAAAGTTTGAAGACACCTAATAAAAGAAAAAATTACTAAATATTCTAATAAAAATCTATATTTTTAATCGCTATTCAGTTCTAGTTCCAAAAGTTTATTCTATGACTGTTGTTGAAGTCTTTTTTGTCTCACAAAAAACAAGTTATTCCACTTTCGTTATCACATAAAGGAAATTAAGGTGTATTATACGTGTGACTATATTCATTTTCTGAATTCTTTTTACACCATGTAAAAACTACACCGGACTCAATTTATGTGATAAATATTCTTTGATGACTTTTTCCTCAAGTTAGTGAAAATAATATAATGGATGACTAACTAACATTATTATATTTTTTGTTAATTATACATATTATAATAATAGATTAACATATCCAAAAAAAAATTAAAAATTATACAAATACCACAAAAGATGTCAGCATAAGATCCTATTGATAGCTTCTACGTTAAAAAATTGACAAATAATTTCTTGTTGAACAATTGAAAACAAATAACCATATAGGCAACTTGGGGGGTGTTTGAAGATAACATAGGATGGGGCAGCCCCTTGGGAATGTGTTCATTTCTAATTATGTTTCAAGGCTAGCCAATTGCTTGGCAAGAAATTGAAACAACTTTTATGTAATTTGTTGAATCTTTGGCTTAACAAAAGATTGAGCCTTTGTAAATGTAAGATTGTCCGATTGGTAAGAACAACACCTCTTAGTGAATAAGTCGTGAATTCGGCCCTTGCTGAAAGCATATGTAATATTTCAATTCCTTATGCATATAAAAAAACACCCTTGTATCCAAAAAATAAAAGATAATTGAATTTTTCAACCTACCAAAAGTGATATTAACATTCTTCTTAAATTTATATATTTATTACGCTCGTACGATGATGAAAGCAATAGACATGATAAAAATAACGAATAGCAAATCGATGATGATCGCGTATCTTGTATTTTGATATTCGGTTAATAAACTACAATGAAGATGGTGGGGGTTGGATAGAAAGTAAAGTTGGAAGAGAAACTCAAAGTAACAGGTGCTTTTTTTATCCTCCATAGGGTATACTAACCCCAACCCTCACACCCACTAAAAAAAATATCCTTGTCTTTTTGTTCTATAATCATCGAAAAATTTAGAACAAAATGACGGGGTATGGATAGTAATGTTAAAGAGATATAAATTCCATAAGATAGCAACGTTGGAAGAGAGAATCATTCGAATGGGTGGGCTACACTCTACAACCCATTTCTCAATGGCTGAAATATGTCGGGCCTCACCCACCCACCCTCTCAGCCCGATCCAAACCTGATCCAGCTAACCAGTGGGTCGAGAATCAGCCCAGTCTAAGCCAGAAAAGGGACGATAGGCCTGATTATCCCTGTGTCTACAACCCAGGTTGCAGCCCACTTCGTAACGGGATTCCCTACCGAACCTACCCAGCCCAGCCGAGCCCAGCCCAAGAAAATAGGGGTTTGCTGATCCTGGCGGGCATTCCTTTCGTTTTTGTCAACATGCTTAATAGTAATAAAGACTACTGGGCCGGTATCTTCTATCGACCCACACCCTCCTTTGAAAATGTTTTGCGACGCTTCTTGGATCCATGACAGCCATGAACGAGGGCTGGGGTTCTTTTGCTGGACGACAAAGAGGAGATCCAAAAATTGATCATCCCTTAATGTATGCCTGCAAAACAACATTAGAAGTGGGTCAACCCCACAGTCGAGAAGCCATCTCTGAAGATTAAGTCAATAATAGATCACCACAGAGCTCTAACTAATTGCAGAGCTTTGTTTTGTGCAACCCTTTAGTTTATATAGGGTTTACCTCTTATTATCAATCGTTAGATTTATTCATAATTCTCATTTGTTGTCGTTCGATTGTAGGGTTTTTCCCTTTGTCGGGTTCCTCGTGCTTACGATACCTCTTAACTTGATTCTTGAACCGGTCTCAACTGGGAGAATTGAACCGACCGTGGTTTGGTCTAATTAATTGTTTTCTCACATATCACTATATCAATTTTTACCCAATATGAATCAGTCATAGAGGGAGCAATACTAGCCACTGGAGAGGGCTTGAGATATGCAATGGCCACGAGTGTGGCGGTCTATGGGTGCACTCTAATTGCCTGGAAGCGATCCAACTTATTAATGGGCAAATGGGCCCTCGATCAACTCAACTGTGCATCTCATTCTTGAGGATATTGGTATTTTGGGGGACCATTTCTGGAATCTAGATCACCGCCTCGTCGGGGGAGCACCACTGCTCCCCTATGCTTTTCTACAACATAATAGGAGTAGAGTCTACGTCAGAGTACAAATAAAATATTTCAAATGTGAGACCCCTAGTGAGCCTCAACTACTATTATCTGGTGGATAGGTGTCAAGAAAACAGTATTTACTTCCCCCCACCTTCCCCGACGGGAAGGTGATTCGAGCTCCCATTTCTCAGAGTGTGTTTCCCTCATATTTCTATATTTGTTACCGTAGGAGCAGATAGCTTATCTAGAAGGGGCTAGGCTAGCTAGGAAAGGCCCATCCATGATGTGCACGACAAGATGGCTCTATTCCACTCCATGGTTAAATCTTTGTATCTCTTCAATGAGCTTCTTGCAATCTAAATAAATTGATTTTATATGAGGAGAAAAAAAGAAAAAGACGAGACAACAAAGTCTCAATAAATTGGTATTATTGGTTTAGCATATTGTGATTAGCCACCAGATGTTTAAGAATGATATCCCAAACTCAACGCGTTCGGTGCTTGTACTTATGTACACATGAGTTGGATTGGGCAAAAACACCTTCTTCTTTTTTTCTTTGGGTGAACTGAATTCATTAAGAAAAACCAAAAAAGCGCCTAGATTCAGAGAGCATAACTCAAGAATCTAAGGGGAGGAAAGAGGCTATATTGTCTTGATTGTAACAGACAAAGCCTTCTGAGCTAAGGAATGGGCAAACAAATTCCCTAGATATATAACTAATTTTACAGTTCACAAACTCTACCAAAAGAACGTAAATATCATAAAAAACAATTTCAACCTCCAAAATAGGATTAGAGTCTTCGCCTTCCACCACCTAGACTAATCCCATTGAGTCAATTTATACTCATATATTCCCATAGCCATTTTCTCTAGCCCATAGCAGTGCTTCTCTAACAACCATCGCCTCTCCACACAATACCTCTCCAAAATTCGTCAGAATTGAGGAAGCAAACAACACTGACCCATCAACATCACGTGCTACGAAGCCTAGACCTTTTTCGTCCCCATTAGTAGCACAATCACAAGTCAATAGAATTTCATCAGTACTTTGTCTCAACTAACCAATTTTTGCTTGCACATTTTGAGATTCCTTGTGTTCGTCCTCTAGATAACATTTTGTTTCCCATAATTCTGCAAACTGGACACCGGCAGAAACAATTGTAACTGCAGCAAAGGCTTTCCATGAATTTTGGGAGTTATCAGGGAAACCGCCTTCTATAGATCAACATATGGGGCAACCAAGGAGAATTCAGCAGCAACTCTCATGGCGATGGAGCAGTCAAACTAAGCTCTGATGCGTCTTGGATGTCAAGCACAGGTGTGGGAGGTGTTGGAGTCATTATTAGAAATGAAACAGGGGATCCACTCTTGGCTTTATCGACTCAAACTCGAGCATCTTCAAGCTTAATGGCAGAAGCGTTAGCCTTACAAGCAGGTCTCCTTGCTGCCCTCGAGGAAGAATTTCTCCATGTCATATGTGAATTAGATTGCTTACCACTCATTGACATGTTAACCAAAAAACGACAAGTAGTTCTTGAGGTCTCCTCCATCCTAGAGGATGTCTGGGAATTGCAACAGTTTTTTCAGTCATGCTCTTTTGAGTTTTTACCAAGGTCCCTCAACCATGTGGCTGATACCTTGGCTAGGAAAGCCTTATTATCCCAGTCACTGATAAGGTGGCCTATTTCCTCCACTTGACTTGTGGATCTTTGTAAGAACAATGCCTTGTGTGTTTCACTGGCTAATGAATGAAAGTGTTATACCAAAAAAAAAAAAAAATTTCTGCAAAATATTTTGAGCTCTTCATCACAATCTCCGCTGCAGATGGACCCTAGCCATTGAACACCATATCATTTCTAGCTAACCACAAAGTTCAGCAAACAAATGCACATTTTGCCAACACCTCTCTGCCTCTTACTTTGGATGGAAACTTCATTTTCCCCCACCTTTCAATGATCCTCTACAATTAGGCTCTCTCTCTCAATTAGAAAATCCAAATCATATCCAATCTATACTGTTTTTGCACATGGACAATGAACATGATCTACCATCTCAACCTCCATTGCACACCTCCTACAAGAATAATCTATTCTCACTTGCCTCTTCATTAGACCTTCTCCAATTGCCACCCCTTCAGCACAAATCCTCCATAAGAAGTTGCGATTTTTTGTTAGGTTTTACATGACCATATAGTCTTCCACACAAACCCCATACCACTCCCACTTATGCCTTCTAGGTGTAGATGGGTTTTGGGCCATTCGGTTATCCTTTCATTTGCTTATAATGACAGGCTTATTTGGCACTAAAAATGCATTTTTTGAGCCACCCCACACTACTTTATCTCCCCTTTGGATCAAAGGAATTGGAATCCTCCTTATAGCATCCACTTCCTTCTTTTCAAACACTTCCTTGTCGTGGTGTCAATTAAATCCTCCACCACCCGAAAGTTGCAACTAAGCGGCTTAAGACCTGCAATTTGAAAACCCTTCTTAGGGGGCGTCTTTTTGACTTTCATTCTTTTCTTTATTAGAAAAACATTATTTTATTTTTCTATTTTGCTTAAGTACATGTTACCATTGACCTTTTCATACACAAGGATCACACTCCCCCATAGGTGGGTCTGACTTGGGTGTTGAAACCCACTTTTGCAAAACGGAGGTCAAGGTTTCAATCTGGCTACGTCGTGCAGCCCATTAATTGTGCAACACTGAAACACAAGCCCCTATTGGTACCCTGGCTGTTATATTCTATATAAGTTCCATCCTTTTTATTTTCTCTCTTTTGTTTGCGTAAATGGATCCATCCATTTTCCGCTTACCTATATTAGCAGTTGATATGTCTGGAACTCAGGTTCCACAATTCTAAAATTTGGTTTGAGATGAAATTATAGATTTAACTAGTTGCAATTGGGGCGGCTGTAAAGTGCAGATCAGATCTATTTTCACCAAAATAAAATAATTTAAGTCTTGTTGGTAGGTATAGACAAAAGTTAATGGTTATATGGAAGCCGCTGCAATCTCTTTTATAATATAACAAAACGGCCGTATCTACATAGGATCACCCAGCTAACACAACTGAATCAGTGTAAATTTGTGCCTCAGCATGGACAAATTAACTCGCTACAATAAGACTCGAAGACCACCTTGTCAATGTCTTCGCCCAGATATACTCCACTTGCTTTCACATAAAAATCAAGAATCCAAAAATCTTTAGCTTCTCTATTCTTCTAAGTAAACAAAAAAAGTTTTAAAAAATTGCTGTAAATTTTATTTATTATTTTGGCCTATAGTGAAAAATATATCATATCCTTTCAAATGGGTCTTCTATATTATTACTTTAATATTGTTTGCAAGAAAGGTTCCTTCAAAGAAACATTTTGAATTTGTTTATTTTGGTAATAGATAAAGAAGATTTTCTAGATTCCAAAGAAAAAGAGATTCTCTAGATTTGCTACCTGAAAAAGACACAGATTCCACATATTTTTGCCCAATGGTACAGTCAAAAACTGGAGTTCTATTTTTATTTTATTTTTTTTGTTTTTCCTTTTCCGGAGAGGTTTATGGTTGAGTATTGAATAAGCATTTGTATTAGCAACTAAAAAGAAAAGTAAGGTTACGTATAACTGATTTTCAAATCCCACCGAATAAACTATATATATCTAATATAATTTCCAAAGGTTATAGATAATGAATAAGACATTAGTAACAGTTACCAGAGGCTCATTGCCAATAGACCTAACTACGTCAATCAAATATCACCAAATTCGTGACAAGTTGAAGAACATAGCGAGTCAAAGATAGAAAAAAAAATCACAGTTAAAATCTATACCAAATTACAATGCAACTTAACAAAATGACTCTTAAGGGTGCAAAGAGTTGTATCACTTGGGATTCTAATTATGTTTTTCTTCGCAGTTAAATGGTCTATAGGATCCTTTATTCAGCTCTTCCAACTGAGGTGATGGAGATAGAAGTTGCTAGGGATGATGTACACTTAGCGGCTTTTTCTTTGGACAGCTTTTGTGCTATTAAAGGTTTGAAAAACCTTTCATTTGCTTCTAACTAGACGGCAAAGAAGATCTCTAGGGAGACATTATGTAGGCATGACCCTCTAGGTCCTTTTCTTAACCCCAACCTCGAAAAGATACGAATTAGGAAAAAAAGAGTATCAACATACTTTCCCTTCGGTCCCTTACTAGTTGGACCAACTTTTTATATAATTATATTATCTACATCTTTTGTATAAACATAATATACTCATAATATACTCTTGGAGTCTTTTTCCATTCAGTGGTTGGTATTAAGATTTGACTCATATGCTTTTTACTTTTACATCCAATGGTATTTCAATATTTGTTAAACCACTGAGAGAAGATATTTTTTATAATAAATTCTAATAGACTTTCGTTTAGGTTAGAAGCCACACACATTAAAGGCCAGAAGGTTATGTTAGTTCTAGATTTTGCCACTACCATTGCCCTTTTAAAAAAAATGAGATATAGTGGACAAATCAAAATCATTCTCACCCTCTTGCAGTAGAGTCCACCCACCAACAAAATTGACATGCATTAGGCTTATAAGACAAAATTTATTTAATAACTAAAGCCACATTAGTACATTACAGAATAATAATAAACAGATTTGTATAAGAATGTGCCGTAAAGGTAGACATGGTGTTCATACATGATGATATTTTTTACCACACAAAATATAAAATGATGATAGAAAGCTGTTCAGATCATCAGTTTATCAGACTTGATTTAATCAACCATGATTTGCACTATGCAAAATGCACTTGTGCTCTCTCAAGCAAACAAAAGGCCATGTAGCTTTATAATCTACTAGAACGGACATATCTAGTGCATGAAGTGCCTTTCCCTTATGAGATTTGCCTCAGGAAGTAAACCTTTCCCTTGCTTTGTGGAGAAAGTTTGAGAATTGTTACATATAAGGTCTGCAAAATTTAATTTGGACCACATGTTTGGTCAAATAAAGTGATACCATATCTAAGTATCCTATTCAATTTTACTCGGTCGATCTGGATCTAATTCTAGATTTTTAAGATTTTCCCATGCAGAATTGATTCAAAAGAAATCAAGTGAACCGGAGATCAAACCCGGCCCAGCCGATCCAATTCTTGGTCTGACTCAGAACTAACACCTAGCTCGAACCAATTGAAATAGGCAAAGACCAAACGAGTTTGAGTTAGAGAACGACAACATTTGACGTGTCCACTCACTCAGATGCGAAGCAACGGATACACAAACACGTCTCCTCCCACAGCGGATGGGACAAAAGGCCCATCTTTCTTTAAAGCCCACTAGGCTTAACCACTAAGACAAGGCATTCTTTCCCCAAACATAAATGACGAGACAACAAAATTTTGAAACCCAGACCGGCTCCTAGTTGTACCACGTGTCACTCTAGCAGCCAAGGAAATGGCCCCAGGATACCATGTTTTGAACCCAGACACCCTTACTTGGTGGGAGACTGGGACCCATTGAGTGACCTCGTGCCACGTGTCACTCTATGCAGCATAGAAAGTGGCATGGGCCGTGCTGATTAGAATTTGCCCATTCAACTTGGAAGAGCTTAGTGGGGAATCCAATTACTGAAGATTTAATACAAGAGAAAAAGTTTTCCACGCAGCCAAATAATATATAATGCAAAAGTACCATCATGCGGCTGCATGGAAAGACATATATCACGTCAATATATGGCGCTTGCTCACTTCTGTGAATCCTTTTCCTCGTTTAGGTATCTTTCTCACAGGACCCATATAGATGTACCATTTCCTTTATCAAACATCAATGTGGTTCTGGATGATTTCCCTACACTGGCAGCATGAGAAACCTTCCCACTTATAGCGACGATTCATCTAATAAAATAAACCTAAGCCCAGGATTGGATGAAACATTTTTAATCTGAAAATGATATAACGCTTTGAATATTCTTAACGTATAATACTCCAACGTATGAGATCTTGCTTTTGTATTTTAACTCGAAGAAGCTAACTCAGCCTTCCCCTTCCTATTCTATATAATCCCCCTCTGCAACCACTTCAGAATTCCACCCATAGCTTACTTAACCAACACAACTCAAAATCATTTTAGTTTACATTCATGTCTCCTCCTACTTCTTTCTTTTCCCGTCCATTGCTGTCTGAAGATCTTCTAAGAAATGTTCATCACTCGAGGAAATTGTTACTACAGACTCCTTTTCATCAAATCTCACAAGATACTGCAACTCCACCAAGCCAAGGAAGTCACTGGTCATCTTCTGAACCCTATCCTGGCCAAGGTAGCTTCGATGCAAATGTGGTGATGATCCTTTCAGTCCTCTTATGTGCTCTAATATGTGCACTTGGGCTTAACTCTATCATTAGATGTGCACTAAGATGCCCAAGCCAGGTGCGTTTTGAATCAGGCACCCACAGATCAAACAGGGAAGCTAACACCGGAGTAAAGAAAAAAGCCCTCAAGATGTTTCCAGTAGTGCCTTACTCAACTGAGCTGAAGCTCCCTGGATTGGACGCTGAGTGTGCCATATGCCTCGCAGAGTTCGCACCAGGCGAGCGGGTAAGGGTCTTGCCTAACTGCAGCCATGGATTCCATACACGGTGTATTGACAAATGGCTCTTGGAACACTCTTCATGTCCTACTTGCCGGCACTCCCTAGTAGACACTTTCCAAAAGATTGTAGGTTGCAGCCAAAATAGTTCATCCATGCCGCCAACTCCGCCACCACCGCAGCCACAGCCACAGCCACAACCACAGGTACTTCTTGTACCTCTAGAACCAGAAGGGTTGATGCATAATTACCAGAATGGTACATAACTAGCTACTTCAACAAAGGTAAGAACTGTACAAATTTCTTCTAGAGCCTGAAGGGAAGGAGCAGTATAAAAACTGTACAAATTTCTTCTAGAACCAGAAGGTTTGATACTTAGTTACCAGACTGCTCCCTCCCCCCACACAAAGGTAGGGAGCAGTGTAAAAACTGTATAAATTTCTGCTAGAACCAGAAGGTTACTTAGTTATCAGACTAGCACCAAAATACTATACTTCACATTTCACAACTGAGGCGAGAAGATTAACCACAGCTTCCCCACAAGTGTAGGAGTAAAGTGTAAAGATTGTACAAATTTGTTACACATTAAAATCGTTGCAAAAATCTACAGTACAGACTTCCATTATATTTACTTTTTATTCTTTGCGTTCCTTTGGTGTTAAAAAGAGCGAAAGAGACGTCCTGATCACAATGAACCTCAACCCAAGAGTGGTTTGCTAAAAGAGAGAAACAGACTTGTTCCCACGAATGAACCTCAAGATTGGTTGTTAAAAATGAGATGAAAAATTAAGCTCGAGAATGGATGGAAGCTGAGAGTGAAGGCACTCCAGAGCTTCGAACTAAAAGCAGGAAAGCAAAAATGATCTCCAAGTATCTAATGAAGGCTAATATTGGTGGGCCGTGAGAATAAAGAATCTAGGCTCACCATGTCAACACAGTACATTTTTGTTCTTTCCAGCCATTAGAGCACATATACCAATAAAAGGCCGAGAATGATGGCTAATGGCATAATGAATTGGGCAATTGCACTTTCTTTGTTTTCATCCCTGGTGAAGTGAAAATTTCGACACCGCAGAAGCCTGATCTGTAAAGTTCTATTATTTTTTTCACCACGAAAAAGAAAGAAAAAAAAGGGGAATTTTAAAGATCAGGCTTCTGCGGTGTGGAAAAGAACTTTAACGATTCGATTGTATACAGTATGGAGGGGTTGATGATAATGTGACTTTTATATTTTTTTTTGTTTTTTTTTTTTTTAATTCAATAAGAAAAGGATATATTAAAGGAAACCGGTGTCAAAACACTTGGCTGGGTTACACCCAAGATCAAGGATCGAAAAGGGACCATACTATTGCACACGGAAAGACAGAACCCTCTCGACAGGGAGTTTGCAGAGGAATTATCATCCTTTGGTATAAAAAAGAAACTACAATAAAAAAAATCACAGGTGTAGTACCTCGTCTAGCACCTGAGCAACACAAGATGGGTTGCAAGGAAGAATGCGAAAGGCAAGTGAAATGAAAGAATTTTTTTACCCTTTATGTCATTTGGTTGCAAATAGGGTAAAGACAATGAAACTAATTTTACCAAGTGGATTGGTTTACTGCAAAATTGATGTAAAATTAAGGTAACTTTTTTTTATAATTTAAAAATCAGTCAATTACATCTTAAGAGAGCAATGGTTATGGACTGTGACACAAGACTCATAGCACCAACATATTGCATTGGAAACATCATGCCTTGTCAATAGACCCATACTTCGTCTATATATCAATAATTTCATTGCAAACATGCACATTCACGTCCCTTCTCATCCCGGACGAATGCACGGATAGTCTCATTCTCTGACGTTTGTGATTTTGGGCTTGCTAGGTACAGGGCAAAGGTGCAAATAGGTTCACTTTCTGCTACCAATGCTCTCATTGAAGATGGAGAGTTGAGAGTCAAAGTTCCCTAGTTTTTTTTATTTATTTGTGGTTTTTATAAGTAAATCAAAATTGCGTTTGCATTTGAAATGTGATAATTATCTTTACTTAAGAAAAGTAATATCCTAACAATCAAACACTTAAATCATTTTACCTAGGAAAAAAGTCATTTTCCTTACAACCAAACCAAATCTTAATAGTTTTCTCACAAGGAATAAAATACTTTCAAGATTGTTAAAATGTCACCTCTACACGGTTTAGTTAACTATAAGGACTGCATAAATTTTCCCCTAATCATATCTGTGATTTCAAATCCAAGAGATAATATTCATGCGTCTCACATCTCCGAGTGCTCTCCAAAATGATTTGCTAAGGTTGGAGTCTGTACTACGCATAGGAAGTTTCAAACTAAATTATCAAACACTAGAAAGAAAATTCGGAGGCCCCATCTACGTCAATATTCATGCTATAGGATGGAGGTGCTAATTTGGTGTGGTAGCCCCAATTTGTGCCATCTTGCCCTAAGCTCAAATAGGACTAGGTTTAAGACTTTGACTCTAAAACATATCAAAGCCAGTGAGCCAAAGGCGAGCCTAGGACTACTACTATTTGTCCCCCTAACTTGTTCCTAATAATTTTGCCCTCATTTTGTCCCTTATCAACTCTATCCCAGTCCTAATTTATCCATGGACTTAACCCTAATATAATCATGCAATAATTTATTTATTTTATATCAGATTTATTTACTAAGAAACTTTTATATTAGTATTAGCTTAGAAGTTTTATTACTTTTTAATTTTTTTTAATATATCAATGGTTCAAATTTAACATGATGTTATATTATGTATTTTATATATTTTTTTTTTAATATATCAAGGAGATATATTGGAATAGGGCCAAGCGGAGACACTCAAGACAAAATTGAATTTGACTTAGCCCATCAGAGTTCAAAGGTCTCTGAATTAAGGTCTGGACATGAATAAACTTAGCTAAGAGTATTCAAGACTGAAATTGGGTTCGGGAAAACTCAACTCGTTTCATCCCCGTTGCAGCTTTAGATTATCATGGGGTGCTGGACTGAGAAGAAAACGTTGAAAAGTACAAATATTAGATTAACTAGGTTATCTTACAAGGAAAAGTACCAACAGACAAGACAGGCACTGCTGGTTTTCATTCCTAGCTACCGATCAAAACCCCCCTCTTCTTCTTCTCCAACAAGAAGAAGAAGAAGAAAGAAAAAAAAGAAAAAAAGCAGAGGCAGCAGAAGAAAAACTATTAGTGAGCGCACTCACAGAATTATTTCTCATGTGAATTTCCAGTCATGACGAGTCCGGGGACCACTTGCAATGCCTTCATAGTATTGCGATCCAAGCTTTTGACTATTCCAATCCTTGACGAAGTTCTGAAACAGTTCACGTGCAGCATCAGATGAAAGATCCGAGAAGAATAATCCCCTCTCTTCTTTCAACCATGTGGCGAACTCGTTATTCTTGGAAAAATAGTCATCGTTGGAAAGCTCTTGAAACTAGCATTTTATAAAGGATACCATCGTCAGTGAATATTAGCTATCCCAAATATATGGATAAAGAGAGAGACTGGCTTAATTCATCACGCAGATTAATTATTGATAATTTGCAAATCAAATCAATCACTGAATGTGAAGATTAACCACAAATCACTTATTCATAAGCAAGTAAATGAATTACCAGCTTAGAGTGCAAGAGAAGCATGAAATAGAATGGAAGTTGCAGAAAAAGAAAACTTGATACAAATCAATATTAACAAGTCAGTTGATAACAGTACATGTAGAGCAAAGATACAAAGGAGTTATTTGAGTATAAATACAGAGGGTAAATCATTATATGAGAGCATATACTGTTTACCCAATTCAAACTGATACACATCAAGCAGTATTTACAATAACATGATTCAAGTACAGATATCAAATAGACAAACACCACCATAAAATTGATGTACCAGAGGCTGATATAGGAAAGAAGAAATAGTTTTTTGGTAGTTATTGGCTTATGGGTTCCAGAGCAAAAAGCCCTCCGGAATTCATCTCAAAATCAGCAAGCCCAATTCTGACATGCAAGTTCTTTAGTGAACTTACGCTTCACATGTTTTGCAGGACTCATTTACATCTCAACAGCGAAGCTGTCAAATTAAGATTGGTCACATGTTTGAACAGTCTTCTCTATACAACAATTATGTTACTACTTGAATTTTTTAGGGAATAACTGCTCATTTCTATTTCACAAAGCTTCCAACAGGTCATGCTGGAAGGTTTCACTAGACCCCCAAAATACACCCTGTAAGGGTAGTCCTTATCTCACTTGATATTGAAAAACCTTTGAATATTTCCTTTATCAGTTAGATGTTATAGGGTGAAATGTCAGTCAAAGTTCTTGTGGCTTGCGTTATCAGCACGTTTGGGACATCTTAACATTAGGACTTAGGAGGAACTTCTAAGCTAATCAGACTGCTTGGTGAGAGTTTTCCTACTTTTGGATTGACTTCCTAGTAGGTTGGTAGTTCAGAAAAGGAATTACAGTGCTAATTGTAACAGGACTCGAGACCAGGAAGCCCCATGAATTTGAGCATAAAAGGGGCTATATCAACAAGGCTTCAATAATATTTTGGAAATTTTGATAATACTAAGTAAAAGAAGTTCTAAGGAGGATGAAAGTAGGCAAGCCACAAGGTCCCAATAAATCTCAATATAAGTATGGAAGAGCTTAGGAACCTACGGGCTAGCTTGGCTAACCAAGTTGTTTAAGTATGAGCACAAGGAAAATGTCAGATGAATGAAGGAGAAACATTGTGGTTCCAATTTACAAAAAGAAAAGATATTTAAAGTTGTAATAACTATAGAGGCATCAAACTAATGAGTCATACTACGAATTATGGGAGAGAGTAATTGAACCTATTTGAGACAAGTAACCACAACTAAGGAGAACCACTTCGGCTTTACGCTGGAAAGATCTACAATGGAAGCTATTTACCTTATTAGAAAGCTTATGGAAAGGTATAGAGAGTGTAGGAAAGATCTCCATATGATATTTTCAGACCTAGAAACAGCTTATGATAGAGTCCCTAGAACATTGATTTGGCAGGCCCTAGAGAAAAGAAATGTTGCAAGCAAATTTGTGGACATAGTTAAGGATATGTATGATGGTTTAGGGGCAAGTCTAAAAACAGTGGGAGGCAAGGTAATAGATGAATTAACTAAAGACATTCAAGATGAGATTCCTTGGTGTATGCTTTTTGTTGATGATATTGTGTCAATAGAAGAGACAAAAGTAGGGATTAATAGAAAGTCAGAATCACAGAGAGCAACTATGGAATCAAAAGGCTTTAAACTGAGTAGAACAAAGACATCATATCTAATTTGTAACTTCGTTCATGATCAGGCAGACGATGAGGTAGTGAAACTTGATGACAAGGAGATTCCTCAAAGTTATTCTTTTAGATACCTTGGTTCAATCATAAATAAAAAATGTAACAATAGGGACGTTACCCAAATAATTAAAATAGGGTCGATGAAGTGGAGAGGTGCGCCTAAGGTCTTCATGCAATCAACGTCCTTTAAAACTTAAAAGAAAATTCTACGAGACCATCGTTCCACTAGCTAAGATATATGGTGGAGAGTGTCGGGCTGCTAAAAAACATCATATTGATAAACTTAGTGTGGCAAAAATGAGAATGTTAAGATAGTTAAGTGGCAAAACTACGAATGATAAGATAAGGAATGATCATATTAGAGCTGATCTAGGAGTACCTCCAACAAGTGATAAAATACAAGAAAGTCGTTTGATGTGGAACGGCTACATTAAACGAATGCCTGTAAATGCTCCTATATAGAGAAGTGATATAATCCAGATTGAAGGAATTAGAAGAGCTAGGGGCATACCTAAGATAACCTTAAGAGAAATGATGAGAAATGATATGCATAGCTTAGGCCTTATATCCAGCATGGCCTTAAACAACACTAATTGGAAAGCAAGAACCCATGTAGCCGACCCCATTTAGTTGGATAAGGCTTGTCGTTGTTGTTGTTGTTGATAGTAAATACTGATGTACGTCCCCAGACCTACCCCAAAAGGAATCCCAAGGCCTGGAGGAAGTCCTAGGTCTGCTGCCCAGAAGCATAAAACCAGTGCTCGCTGTCAGGGGCAGTTTGGTAATTTCATCAGTCCTACTCGAGCCCAGGTGGGCATATTTGTAATTAGGAGTTTATTAGTAGTTCAATTCTGTTTTTGAATTTTTATTTAGTATAAGTTGAGATAAGGAGCTTTTTAAGTTAGAAGTCCAATTTGAATTCTAATTGGATGTTAAGTACTATTAAGAGTCATTGTTATTGCTAAGGTTATAAATAGATAGCCTAAGCTTGTAACAAACTCAGATTTTAGAAGATATTAATACATAGTGTGTTGCAGCCTAAGATCAAGGAATAGTAGCTTCTGGTCAACGGTAAAG
Organism: Hakea prostrata; assembly: GCF_041222555.1. Taxonomy (NCBI): domain Eukaryota; kingdom Viridiplantae; phylum Streptophyta; class Magnoliopsida; order Proteales; family Proteaceae; genus Hakea; species Hakea prostrata. Next base: position 10,920,438 of record NC_142600.1, on the reverse strand, counting down.
GATCTCCAGGCGTTGAGCAAGCCCAGGGTTTCACATTGAGGGTTTCTCCTTTGGCAGCTTGTGATCTGTCTACATCACCCCATCTCCACCCCAGCCATTACTAGAATTGGTTACAGGTAAGTAACAAGTCAGCTATTGTTCCATTCATCTTTCCCCCCAAATTGAACCTGCTGTTTCTCCAACCCCTTCCCCTCTTCTCCATAGCCCTAAACTTCATAACTCTTAAACCCACCATTAGAATTCCCCCTCTTTGTAGAACCATAACTTTCGGCTTTTCGGATAAAACCACCAACAACTTACTCCCACAGCAGATAAGAACACTATCCAGCCCTCCACAAATGCCAAAACACTTGCCAATTAGATTATCCGCCCTTTCTATTCTATTTCTACAGCCTCTATAACCCCCATCCAACTTAACGAATACCCTGAATTTGGCAAATCCCAGACTGTTCCTACCATTAACCTCTCTCCATCATTCATTCTATAATCTAAACCTACCAGAAAAACCTAAATGTTTTGGCAATCTTACCAGGGCATCCATTTTCCCACGAACAATAGCTAAGTTTCTTCACTTTGATTACAACAAATCTGTTGCCAGGTTTACACCTTATTTTATTTTACTCATTCTGGACTAAAAAGATTTATATGGCCCTAAGCCAACCTTAGTGTGGTCACAACTTGCATAACTCATCTCTTTTCACCAAACTCTATGTGATATTAAGAACCTAATTAAGACAACATCAAGAGGCCCCAACAACTAAATCACACATATAAAAAGGGTGTATAGAAGCTGTTTAAAGGAAAAGGCAGAACACTAAATTTGTACAAAACATAAAGGAACAATGGATTATTTGGTTCAAGTGTGAAAAACTTTTTGAGATGACCTACAAGAGTAATCAATTTTACATAATATCAAATCAAGCCAGGAACTCTAGCAAAGAAGGCTGATACTTCAGCATATGCAAATTGCATACAGAAAGACATTCCAGTTTCCAAGCTTGTAGTAAAGCTGGATCCCAGCAAAGTTACAATTTGGAGCCAACACAAATACTTTGAAAATTTTATATCAGGAGCTCGAAAATGGCCTCTACAATACTTAATCTCTTATTCTTCTTCTGATGCATGTTCAGTGAATCAATGGTAAATTTGCATCAAACGGCTTAAAAATGAAGATAAACAAACACTTTCCAAATAGACATTGCCAATAAAGGAACTCACAGAATGTCGATCCCGTTTGTGATGTTTCCTGTCATGCTCCTCCTTAGACTTCTTTCCTGAGAGCAACTTTCCCGAGTCAATATGGCCAAAAACTCACAAAGAGACTCTTATCTCCATAGACGGTAATGACAAGTGATCATTCAGGAATCTGATAATTTAAAACAAATTAACAGAAACTGTCGGTACTTCATATATAGACAGAATCATACAAATTGAATCCAAATTGAATGATTGTGCATTATATATGCAACAATTTTCGTCTTAAAAATATCGTCACAGGAAACAACAACAAAGAAAATTTAAACAGAAGACGTTGAACTGATCAAGGATGCGCGCCTAAAAAGAAACAAATAAGAGAGAGAAACTGAAATTAAGGTGCAAAGCTAAATAGCAGATATATTGATCTCAAAAAAGGGGGGAGAAATACGCATTACAGTCTGTGAGAAGTCCATTCCAAATTAATACAAGAAGAGATCTAAAGCATGAAAAATGCGAGGGGCGGGCGAATACAACACCACTCATACCTTTATCAGAGTGGCGTTTCGAGTGCTTGTGAGACTTGTCGCTCTTCATCTTTTCTTTCTTGTCGCTTTTAATCTTCTTTCTCTCCCTATCGTCTCTGGTTCTGTGCTTTTTCCTCTTGCCTTCATCTGCAAAAAAGGAAAGAAAAAAAAACCATCTATCTATTCAAGAAATCCCAAACCGAGCAAAAAGGAAGTAGAGCAGTTACGAAAAAAAAAAGAGGAAAACGAATCGATGAGTATCGAAGACAGTATGTAGACCTTCAGAAATTGAAGATGAGCGCCTCTTCGTCGATTTCCCGTCGCTCCCCATGTTAAAGATTTCTAAGCGTTTAACCCTGCTTCTTCAAAAACAGTTACAGGAAGCCGCTCTTAAAAACTCGAGATCGAGGTCGTTTGGCGAGTCATGAACAAATGGTCCAACCAAACTCGAAAGTTGAGCCGATCGTCTCATGTAAGGTTCATAATAAAACCAGATACTAATGATCCAATTCCAAAGTTCAAACTCGTAAGTTGATCCGGTCGGACCACCTAGGTTCATAAGAAAACCAGATAGTGCAGAGTCATTCGGTTCATCGTCGACCAGGGGTGGCCGAACCTAACAAACCCACCATAACTCTCACTTTAACCCGAAATCCACTGACCTTTGGGTTACCGGTAAGCACTTTTTTGTATTAATTCTCATTCTCGATTATGCCATTCAAAAGAAGCAATGAATATGATGAAAAAAATTTTACAAAAATGAAAAATAAATTTTATAGGCCCAAAATGAAAAACTACTAAAAAAAATGATAATGAAAATTGAAATAAAAAAAAAAAAATCAAATTATAAGAAAAATGCATCAAACATAAGGCATTGTAACTAGAGCGGCCTTAATCCATCTAGAATATTGGATCTCAGCCAAAACTAAAAATTCACAATCTTAAATTGTCAATTCTTCAACTTAGTAAAATAGTCAATGCATATTTCTTTTATTAAAACCATATTTTTTTCTCCCTCTTTTCTCACTCTCAAACTCTAAATTACTTTAACCAAGAACAAACGGTTCTCTTTTCTAAAAAAGTACATTATAGATTCCAAAAGAAATTTTATTTTAAAATAAAATACATCAGAGAATAGATGTTGAAATGAGAGTGAAAATACATACCTAAACGGCCTAAATCAACTGCAGAGTTTCGATGCACTTCAGATTCTGTTGAGACGAAAGACCCTAGCTGCCTAGCATGACTAGGAAACATTGTAACCCATTATTTTCATTTTAAAAATTTATCTAAATTTTTTGTTGGCAAGAAGATTTATCTGAATTTTGTCTCTTCAATTTTCTTTTACTTTCTGCAATTTACGGTCAATGGTCGTCTACATTAAAATTGATGAATTTCTTGCGAGCTTGCATCATCTGTTATATTCTTAGCTTACACAGGTAGAACATTGCTGGTCATTTTAAACCATTGCAATCAAAGAGAAGTTATTGCAGTTATTCGTAACAATGGAGGGAAACATATGAACACACATGATTAGTCTGGAAAGCGAAAGTGGAAAGACTTCTTATATTATATGAGGACTCATATGCATCCAACAGGGTGAAAAACCTAAAAACGCTACTAATGCTAAAAATCTCTCCAACAAGAAAAAGGCAATGGCTTGACTTACCAGCGTCTCAATGATACAGTTTTACATCATCTCAAGCACAACATTTTGATCATAATTTAAGACCTTGATTCTCAAACATTGACTGGCTAATAGGAACAGGGGAAAATGTTGATCAACTTAATTCACGCGAGTCTGACAATTAAATACCAAAAGTCACAGTTCACCAACCTTCGCAGGATGATGACTTATATTGGTTACTGACCTGTTCATCATGCACTTTATTGACCAGACCAATACATATAAAACAACCTAAAGTGCAACAAAGCGCATGAAACCAACATCAAAACTAGCTGACAGAGTCAACTCTCAACACCAACATTTATAATGGTAGGTTCTATTTTTTCAAAAAATTTCCAAACGAGACCAGACAAGCATGGTTTGTTTGAGGTACAAATGAGCCGATGAGAAGTTTGGGAACAGTTATTAGAGTTGGCAAAAAAATATCGTGGGCTACAAAGTGCAACCCCATGGAACAGCCTCTTTATTTGAGTTTTGCAAAGAGCTTTGGTGCGACCTGTATTTCAGAAAAGCAGCATCAGCAGAAGATACCAGCGAATTTGCTTAAACAATTATATTAACAATGAAGTGGGGGGCTTACTTTCCTTCGCTCCCCCCAAACCCCCACCCCAAAAGAAAAGAAAGACAAGAAAAGAGAGTGAGGGCTTACACATTTGTCGACACAAGACCAGTAATCGAAGTACTGCCCCGTACAGTGTTTGTGACCGGATTCATCACCCTGGATTCTCTTAACACATGCCTGTAATTTAAAAAGAAGTTTTCAAGTCTATAAAATTGCAGATAAAGACATTTCACCTAATACCCAAATTAAACCTAAATGAACAAGGCATCACAGCAACTAAGAACAAAGAACAAAGAACGTACGAATCAAAGAATGGAAAGTTTTGCCCCATACTTGAACAGGTTTGCACTTGAATTACAATAAATAAGAGAACATGCTCCTAATCTACCTCAATGGCTCAAATTTACATCTTGAATTAATAAACTGATACCCATAAAAGGTAAGCTTTCCAGAAGGGAAAGCAAACAATCTGAGACGACCAAAATATCGAATAGTTTAATACCACATTATCAATGACAAGTACAAGTTCACCAAAACTATAATAAAATATATTCCTACCCAAAAGAATACTACGCATTTTTGAAAGATGAACATTATATCTAATTCATATTAAACAAAAATTTTAGACCAGTTAAAGAGCAGGAACTGACATTTTTATGCTCAGAGTTCAAGCACCAAAAACTGGAGAAACCACATATTACAATATATACAAGATTCTCAGAGATTCAGACCCGTGGGAAGATTTAGAATTATTGAATTCCAACTTACCATGGCAAATACTACAGAATAATATGGAATGATGATGAATCATTGAATTCCAACTTACAAAGACAAATTCCAATGAATAATAGTCCAGTTTATCAGAAAACCGTTTTTAAGTGCGCAAAAAAAAGGTTCAACAAGAAGAAATTTGTCAGCTCTCGAAATGCAAGGTATTTAAAGGTTCAAAAACTAGAAGATACCTGGTATTCAAGAAGAGGTTTCACACACTTTGGCTTGCAAGTCTCTTCAAAATATTTCTTCTGATCAACAGGTTCTTCATCCGCCCTAGATTAAGAGAACAAGGAAATTCATAGACAAGTGAAACACAGTCTTAATTTCAAAAAAGGACCTTAATTTAGTTGCTACCTGCCTTATTCTCAAGACTTCTTTATGTAGGAAGTATAAAGGGGTTTTCATAAACGATTTGAAAGAAACATACATCATGTCATTATCAAAAGCTCTTGTCATCTTGCAGAAATTTTGGATTATACCTATGCAATGAGATTTATTAACCTAGTGGTTGTTTAGCTTAATTGTAAAATATTTCATGTCCCAAACGAACAAGAAAATAAGTAGAAACAGTGATACACATCTTTGCAGCACGGAAAAGAAAAGAATGTAATGAAGTTCCTTATCGAAAGATATACTTGAGCACATTTTTCAACTCCTTGGAACCAAAAGCATACTACTTGAGATGGACCTGTAGGTGATTCACCATTTTCTGAAATTCTGTTTCAAAAGTGAAAATTCTGACAAATCACCATATTTACAGGCTAAGATTCCACAACACCAATCTCAGTTCTAGTGGCCAAATTGAATTAGTATCACTATTTAATATCTGAAATTCCAATTTGAATTGAAAAATACAGTCAGAAGGGAGAGATTGATAGGGTGGATTGATGAGAGAGATATGGTGAAAAAATAGAATGTTATATTTGGAACAACTTTAAATAAATAAATAAAAGGCAAAAAAGGATGGACCTTTTAAAATCTAACACTCTTGGACACCTAAACAACTTTTCAGATAACTGGGATAAGGACTCTAGTTTCCTCATAAAAATTTCTATGGCTCTAACTCCACTATTAACCCATGATGAGGACTATTTGACAGCCTCTTCTAGAAGAGAAACAAATAACACTCCCCTTCATGACTATCAGGCCTTACAAAAAAAATTGAAACCAACCTAAGTCAAGGTTCAAAACAGCCTAAACTTTGGTCCATGATGCTACAATGTCCTCAAATTAACAAAATACAAGTTTTCAACCCCTATTTTGAGATCAAACCTCATCAAGCAAATTGATTGTGCTCCTGTGTACATACCCTAAGAACAAACATTCATTTTAAGTTTTTAATTCCAGAGATTGCATTCTTTCCAGCTCAATGGATTGAATGGAAAGCATGAAGCTCCACAGTATGCAACCACAAATCCCTTTAGTACTCGTCAATGACATAAAAGCTTCCTCTACTCCCAATTACATAATCAATTCCCACTCAAGAGCCCTAACAAAGTAAAAGAATTCATCTTGTCACTAATAAATGAAGAGAAAGATGTCCTGCACCCTTACCCCCACATTCTTGCAAATAAAGGCCATGGCAGAATTGACTCCCTTCTTATCTGTTGTTAACCATTATAACTCCTTCAAGAAAGAAGTCAGTTCTAGCATACTTCAATCTTCTTATCACTAAACCATATTGTAATTGTCCATATATAGTGGTTCTCTTGTATTTGGTTCCCCTTGCAAACTAAATTACTCTGTGGGCATGTGATTTAGTCAATCAAGACACCAAAATCAGTCACTTGTCACTTAATTCCATTAAGGAAACGTTATATTTTGAATAGCAACCAGATAGAGAGATCTGATAGGTCAACTAAAAGAAGAGAGAAAATCAGAAACCAAGCACACCCAAACAGAAGAACAAATACTTAACACTATAAAAGACCACGCCAAACACCCCGTGGGGGGGGGGGAGATGATGATGTCTTTTAATGTTCTTCTGAAAAATCAAAATACAGAAGCAGTACTCCATCACCTTCAAAACAACAATTATAACTATGAAAGACATAAGCAGAAATAATGCATTTGAAAACTGTATTCCAAACTGTGTAACCCCAAACCCCAGGGAAAAATATAACCGGGTACTATCAAAAAACATACTATCAGAATGTCATCAAGTATATAATAAGCACCAGAATAGAGAGAACAGCAACAAGTACCTAGCAAATCACAAGTTACCAACAAAGGAAAAGAAAGCACATTGAAATTATTACATGGAAAAAAGATACTCACATTGTGATTCAAGATAAAGATGTTAAACCAAGCAGTCTTTCTAGTCTCGCCTGCATAGGGTAGAAGAAGAAAAAAATTACATAACTAAAATAATAAATTCGCAAGCCATAAGAAGAAAAAAATTACATAAAAATAACAAATTCGCAGACCATAAGACGCATTAAGTGCTATCCTACAATGACAATCAAAATACTTCCAACTACAGAACAAAAGTTTGTATTTTCTACAGTGATAGTAATCCCCTGCAATTTCCAGCTACAAGTTTATCAAATAGGGATAAAATAAAACAATAACTCATGGCTCCAAATCAATATAATCTGCATAAATTGCGATTAATAGTTTATTGAAGTAGGAAGGGATAAAACGTGTCATTTGGATTTCCTATTAACATTAGCAGAATGTAATATCTTTTATAAACAATTTAGGATTTCGAATTACCAAGTCCTTCCAATCGATTCTCTTCGTCAAGAAAAAATAGATGTCACTCCATTTCTAAACTACCGTTCATCATCATGGAGTTGATACTGTATATCAAAAAATTAAATAAAAATCGAGGTGAGGTGAAAGATTATCCCGGGTCTCTGAACCCTAATTCATAGATCGACATGTTGCACGCACATACGTAAGAGATTTAATACTAAAAGAAACGAAAAACACAGATCCCATTTCGCAACAAGTTTATATTGCAACAACAATGAAAGAGAAAAAAGAGATAGAACGAACCACACAACACTCCTACAGTCCTACCTTCTATCGAATCAGATTTCGGCGGCTTCGAAGACTAAAGCCAAGACTTGCAGGAAAGAGGCAAATGAAATTACGAAAGTAAATGCTAGTGCCTCTAGAAACCAGTTGCTAACGTACGCCTTCCACGTTGAGGTCTAACGTACGCCAGAATGAACGTAAAACGAAAAGCCTAGAAGGTATCGGGGACTCCGGGTCGTCTAGAGAGTTCGGACCACTTGTTCCAATCAAATAACTGGAGAAAGCATCTCCATATATTTAAAATAATGTTTCGCATGTTCCAATGTTTTGCCTGTACGGACAAGGCCCAACCCAGGAACACCTTGAAGCTGGACCTGGACCGTGGGGGAATTTGTACTATTGGGCCACGAGTGGGCTTTAACTGAATAATAAACAAAATGAAAATGTCCAATAGGTATTATACACGTTTTAACTGAAACAACGAAGCCCAAACGAGAAATACCCTCTACATGGATTTTTATTAGCGGGCAGCTGCTGCCGACAGCTGTGATTTCGCCACCTCAGGAAAATTTAAACGAATGTTTGAAATTCAAACAAATAAGATTTATGTGTAAATATTAATTTTTTCTTTTACATTTTAAGGATTACATTTTCTTAATTTACAAACCAAGTCCCTCATTCATGGATTACCCGAAACCCTCTCTCATTTTGTCTTCTCACGAGAAATCAGGGCACTCCGGTGACATAACCCTGTCACCGGAATGCCGGAGCTTCGAATAAATCTTCCTTGTTTGAAGCTCAACCATTCGTTTAAATTCTGCTGACGTGGCAAAATCACAGCCGTGACGAGCAGTAGCAGACAACTGCTACTGATTTGTTTCCAGATGCTTTGCTTTTAGCAATTACCTGGACTCATGGGGTACACTCAAGTTGCTTGTCTATAGTTTGTTGATCATGGCCTAAACTGGGCTGCTTTTTTATTGGTCAAATACGATAAATTACATCATATCAATAATGGAAATGCTCACCTTCTAGCAAAGGGGGTTTTGAGTTGGAGACTTTCATGGTGGATTCATCTTCTGTCAGATATTCTAGTTTTGTATCTCTTAACTTTTTTTTCTTTCTTTTACTGAAAAAAAAAAAAAAAAAAAAAACAGCTTTCCCCTTCTTATTTCACTGCCACCAATATGACATCAGTCAGCGTATGATATTGATTAGATATAGAACCTACCTACAACTCTATGTAACGTAAAATTTAAAAGATTTCAATTTCAAACTCTTTCAATTCAATAATTGTATCCTACAAGATAGGAGAAGTTCTTAAATACATATTATATCTCAAATAAACATAATTTTAAAGAGCATTAGTCAACCAAAGGAAAGCTTCAAGCAAAAGAAATCAATAGAAAAATATAGCTCAACCGGTCCATTCCTATCTATGTAGTTTACAGGAAAACTACAGTGAAAAAAATGAGACTTCGCTTGGTTTCTACCCTTGTTCCAGCAAAAGTAACCATAATGGAAACTGGGATACTTAACTTGTGGACGAAGAATATGTTTATTCGCTTAAACTCTACTCTGGAAATCACCAGAAACTTAATAATCGGTCAAGATAAGCAATTCTTCTCTGGTCAGTGAAGGCAGCTTTGAAACTTGATTAAGACCTCCATTATTATTAACTAAGCAAAGTCCATGAAGCAATAGAAGAACGTCGATGGAACATATGTAGATTACGTGGAGCACATTCTCAAGGACTTTATCGAAAACATCTTCTCCCTGGCTCTGCACTTGTTGGTACTGTTTTGATTCTGAACCATTCGTTTATGGAGGCACCCATTTAGACCCAACCGGCATCATTTTTCAATTGACTGGAAACGATTAAAATTCATCTGAGACCTTAGAAATAATCAAAGTATGAATTAATTATAACAGAAGCCAATTTTGATCTGGCCCGTTTAGGATCTGCAAAATCTTAATAATAAGAATATTCAAACCACAGAATGGGCAATCTTATTCTGAGCATTCAAACCATGGACCTCATAAAAGCGATTGATAAGTAATTTTATTTTATATTGACTGAATCAGAAATATTAGGGGCGGCCCCCCAAAAAAAACCCCCTTCCTCCCTTTCCAAATTGTCATTGTTGAGCTGTAGAAAGAGTTATTTTAGCACAAATCTTGGTGCACCTACATAAATTTTGCTGCATAGCGATTTCTTTGTTTTCTTATCAATAGAAATGATTTTTATTCAAATAGTTCAAAAGAAAACCTTATCCCTCTAATGAGGGAAGGGACAGTAAGAAAGTAGGGGGTTTGATTTTGGGCTCTTAGAATGGACAAACTCTACTTTAAATAGTCAGGGTACATGTTGTCCTTCCTATTGAAGTATCTAAACTGTACATACTATTTCATGTGGCACCAGAAAAGGAGTCCGGATCAGCGACCCGTACGGTGAGCACAAAGTGTTCCCTCATGGCTTCCTGACCACAAACATCAGTGGGGCCCACGGTGAAAAATCCTTTTTGGAAAAAAAATTTAAAAATAAAATAAAATAAAATCACCAGTGGGACCCATCGATGTTTGTGTTAAGGAAGCCACAACGGGGAGAGGATCCGGATTCCCATAAAAGGTGTTCCATAACAGGACTCTAACTGGGGTGCATCCCAGTAGGATTAACTGCCTTTTCAAACACTGATTTCCAAGTTATGTTCTTTAATTTTAACAAATATTTCCTCTGTCTAATTGGTTCCCATTTGAATCGTGTTGGGGGTTTTTTGGTTAATTGCTTGATTGGACATGGTTCAAATCCTCATGTACCAAGTGATATATAGTAACAAAACGAAGTTAACAAAAATCATCATAAAATATAAGATTTATATTTCTCTTTCCTTGATTGAAATTCTTTTGAATGCTTCAATTTTATCATCTTTCAAGCGTAGCCCTCAAGGTATATTTTCACAACAAATCCTCCTCATTCTACATTTCATGCTTTTGAGAAAACAATACAAGAGATGTCTAGACAGAGATGACATTTCAAGGTATAGAGCTCTATAGTCTCCCTACTATGAGCTCACACAACTTGACCTCTTTACATAAATACCTCATTTACTTCTTAACCCCTCTAATGTATAAGCTGTTAAGCTCTTCGACTCAACATCTTAACTCAACATCACACATATGTGACATCCTTAGGTCTTTGTAATGTTTAATTTTCACGCATTTTAATTAATAACACTCTCCCTTCCTTTCTCTCAGACAAATGACAAAGCAATCAATCTTTTTGTGTGTGTTTTTTTAATTTTTTTAATGTTTAGATGGTTGCTCTTTATTATATTATATTTTTATGTGCCTTTAGCATAGTATTAGGTTGTCACACATTACACAACTAGTGAGAGTCACTTTAGCACATGGAAGCACATGCAACTATCCAGTGACTTTAAAATCAGAAAACTAATGAATTGTTGAGTAAGCAACATATTGTACATCAATTTGGTATTGATAATTTGCCCTTTTATTTTTATTAAGAAAACAAACGATAAATTATTTATACAGAATTGTATAAGTTGGAGAGTTAGTTGAATCGATACGGCATTAGTCAAATTAACTATTAAACCTATTCCTTTGGCTCTACTTTTTTTAATTTTTTTTAAAATAATAATAATAATAATATTTTTATAGTTTTCTTTGATAGATAGTAATTATTATTACTATTTGTTTCAGCTTCTAATACATATTAATTTTACTCCTTCAATTTTGGCCTTGCCATCTAACATATTTTCCATATAAAGATTAATTAATTTGTCATTAGTAATGTTTTATAATCATTCAATAAAACACAGGTCATTATTGCTGCATATTTTATACCTAATTCAAGTGTAGATTTTTTTTCCCCCTCTTATAAACTAAGAGTTAAGTGCTATTCTTCATTGATCAATCATTCCTAATTTAACTTTTAAGAAAACAAAAAGTAAATCATAAATCAATTAAGATTTAGGAGTTGTGCACTTCAACCTTCTTGGAATTAAAGTTTTGCAAAACCTGTGTCGTTATTTATTTGTTTATTTTAATTTAATGAAACCCGTGTCATTCATTGACTCTTGAGGTTAGGCTCCTATGACATGTACCTAGCTTTTTTAATAAGTCTATATGAAATAATACAATATTTTATAGTTCATTTGCAATTGGGTGTATAAATTTTATGTTGAAATTCATTTAAGATATGTTGGTCTTAGTCATGCAAGAAAATATTATAATCTAATTATACATTAATTAATGGACAATCATGCGTCTACAAACTAGCCAATCTCAAACTGGGGAATATTTTATTGTTCATCTATTATAATTCCCAAATGAAATTAAATCTGATTCTTAAATCACAACTTAATCTTTTTTTTTTTGGTAAAGAAATCACAGCTTAATCATTATCCCTTATAGGATAGTTTTTATAGCCAATTGAGTCAGGGAGAAATCTATCTTTGCTTTTTCATTAATTGAGTCAGGGAGAAATCTATCTTTGTTTTTTCATTAATTAAATTGGTAGGTACTAAGATCCTAAGTTAAATACATGAAGTTGTATGAATGTATGTTTTCACTCCTCATAACAATCCGGGTTATTTAAGGAGATGTATTTTGATTTTATCTATAAACTAACCAAGCAAACTTATGAAGGATGTTCATATTAGATTGAATTGGTTGAAATACTTCAATTCTCTAAAACTGGTCTAAGGTTGAAACCCTATCTCTCTCTCATTTGTTGTGAAAAAAATATTTAAATAATTTAGAGAGTTCAAATGTACTAATATAGATGCATATATGCATATTTTGAAAAGAATGCGGAAGATATCATACTTATCTCAAAGATGCTAATGTTTGACTATGAATGTAAAATTTAAAAGCAGTATTTGTTAGTTAATCATTTAAGTCACATTCATATTAAAAATATGATTATTAGAGTTAGAATTTATTTGAAATTATATTTAAATTATATGTAAAACCTATCTTTAGAGGGTGTACTCAGTGAACCTATTAGCTAGCCTACTCGAACCTCAATTTTAGAAAAAGCAAAATATCATTAAAATAAAAGATGATTATGCATAATATTCCATGAATGAGGTATTAACCTTGACAATGGAAATCATACGGAAAACCATTTATTAATGTGTCATATACTTAGAAGCCTACGAGCTTTAGTAAGTTAAAGAAGTTTAATGCTCATTGAAAATATCAGTTTATTGTATCTTATGGTGTATCTCAGTATGATCAAATACATTTGATACTTTTTATTATGAATTAATTAGATCTAATGCAGAACTTTGAAACAAATTGAAGGCATTGATGTTGTATTTCGCACGACAGTCACATTCCTAGGGATTTCCAATCCGTAAGTTGAATGTGATTTTGCAGGCTGTAGCCAATTCGAATATTGTGTATTACAAAAGAGTATTGATTTATTAAAAAATAACATGAACTTTTAGACTAACAAAAAAGAACAATAAGTTATACGAATTAAGCTTCAAGATTTGAAGTTCATTCTTTTTTCTTTTATGGTAAGTGATTTGAAGACCATTTTATTATTGTATAAAGTAGGCGTAGATGCGTAGTAGCAACTATTCTTCATTTTAAGGAGGCGAATGGGACAGGGGGAGCAGATTTTGAAAGTTGGGGGGCGAATATACGTGGGCCAATGATGGACCCACCGTGAGTCCCACAATTATAAGTAAATTATAAAAAATAAATATTAAAATAAAGTAAGGGCTAAAGTTGTGGGAGAAAATTTTTAATTGCTATTAGTAGGAATCGAAATTTTATGAGAAAGTTTAAGGATTTAAAAATTAAATTAAATGATTACGATTAGATATGATAAAATTGATGGCTGAAATCTTAAACAACATTTAAATTTACATTAATAGAAATTGAAATTTTAGGAAAAAAATCAATGATTATGGCTAGATATGATAAATCAATGGCTGAATTCTACCGAGATTTAAATTGCTATTAGTAGAATAAAAAATTTAGGAGAAAGAAAGTAAAACGGAAAAAAAAAATTATACTTTATGAAAATAATATTAGAAAAATTCGAGAAAGAGAGAGTGAATTCCTAATAACTATGGAGAAAATTTAGAAAATTTCAATGTCTACTAACTACTCCACTATTTTTTGAGAGTAAGAAAAAGAAGAGAGAAAAAATAGAAATAAAAGAAGAGATTCATGAGAGAATAAATAAAAATGAAAATACATGAGAATATATAGGAAGAAATTCATGAATGGTGAGTTAGTTTTTAATTAGAATTTAAACATTTATTCCTTAAAATTAAGGATTTAATGAAAATTATGATTAAGAATGACATTTGTACCCATTATCTTTATCTTAAATTTGTATTTTAAGTTTTGGAGGGGGCCAAATAGTGGTATGTGTCCGTCACTCACCGTTGAACAGCTCCCCAAATATCACCGTCAATATAGCATCCATTTATTACGATTCTTCTCTAGATCTTGATTGAGCGGTTGGTTGAAAATATAAAATTTTAAAAATACTAATGTGTTTTATTGCATAGGGATATAAGATGCTTAACGAATTACCTATCCTAGAATTTACCCCAAAAAAAAAGAGAATTCAATCATCAAAGAATCACAACCACTCATTCTCTAATCGTCCATCCCGTTTCTGGATCCATCTTTAATGTTTGATTCTGCCATCATCCACATGATGCGGGAATCATTTATTTTCCTACCTTTCCTTTTTTCCGTGAACACCGTCGATTTCAAATCTGACGGTTCTCCAACGTTCCAAGTATATTTTTTTTTCTTTTTCTTTATTTTCTCTTTTTCTTCTGAAAGATTCTGACATGCACGCCGAATTTAAATAATCTTTATCCATAAAATTTTCCTGTCAAAATACTGTGTTTGGCTGGCAAAGTGGCTTGGGGACAGATGTGCATTGGCTTTTCATTTTTTGTACAGTAACGAAGGAGAGCCGCGCCAAAAAAAAAAAGAGAGCCGCGCCGAGCGGAGCCGTGAGAAACTACATCCCAGCTCGCCGGCGACTAAGTAGATGTGAGCAGTGAGCACACCAAACGCACGTCCCGTTCTAGCCGCCCAATTGACGTGGCGATGGTCACCGGGGACCGAAAGTCAGATCGGAAGGTTGAGATACCGTAAAAGGGACGGATCGAACGGTTACAGTAAAGAGAAGTCTGTCAGCCAGGTCAGCTATCTTTTCTCGTGGTGGAAATAATTCTTCGACTTAATTTTAATTTGATTTCACTTCATTTCATTTGCATCTCACCACCGTTTTATGACTTATGAGGTCTAGTATTTATCGCTTCCTCACAACCTGTTCTTCCTCATTTTGAGCGTACCTGGCGAGTGAGCGAGAGGTAGAGGGAGATTGAGAACCTATCCTTTGTGGTCTCCGTCTTGGTAGCAAGGTGAAGAACACAGTTGCTTGCGTCTCTTTCCCTGTTTCTCTGAGCTTCGTCGTCGTTCCATCTCTTCACACTAGGTGAGCGCAGATCTCTCATCTAATCTGGTTTTCCGATTTCTACTTGCTTAAGGTTTCCTTGCAAGAAGCATCTAGGGAGTGGGAAGATGAGTTTCCTAATGTAGATGTAGTTATAGTAGATCACTTAATCTTCTACCCGAAAAAAAAAATCACTTAGTCTTTAGCTCGTTGCCTGTCTCCGATCTAGATCTCTGCTCCGACTTCCGCGTTGATTACTTGTCTGAAAGTGCGATCTAAAGGATGATTCGTCTGGTTTATCTCTGTTTTCCGTTTATAGTTCCTGCCTGCTATCTGGATTTTCAGTTCGATAGCTTTTTTAGCCGAGTTGATTTCTTTGAAGTGTTCTATAATTAGTTTGTGTATTCATCTGGTCTTGCCTCCCTGTTGTTGTTGTTGTTGTTGTCTGGAATCCTGAATTTTCTATTTAAGCGTATCCTTCATTTCGTTCATTGGTTTCCGTTCTTCTAATTTTTAGTTGAAAATCTGGATCTTCAAGTGAATACATATTGGTGCCTAAGAATTATATAATTTCAACAGGCGAATGTATTCGCCTATGAATGAATAATAAATTTCGGGTCAGATTGCGGCGAAGATGCGACATTGTCGAAGCTGTTTAGAGTGCCGATTGCTTGTATTTACTTTGTTTTTATCTGCTTGAATATTTTTCTTCTTATTCTGCAGGCAGTAGAAAATGGCTGATGCAGAGGATATTCAACCTCTCGTTTGTGACAATGGAACTGGAATGGTCAAGGTTAGTTAAACCTGCCGTCCTTGAACCAGTTCGGCTGATGTCAGTTAATCTCTTGGAATTTGTTTGCAGCAACGCTCTCCCATAAGAATCTCCTATAAATTCTTATGCTCTTTCCAATGTCTTAAACTGCAGGCTGGATTTGCAGGAGATGATGCTCCCAGGGCAGTGTTTCCCAGTATTGTTGGCCGACCACGACACACTGGTGTCATGGTTGGGATGGGTCAAAAGGATGCATACGTCGGAGATGAAGCTCAGTCTAAAAGAGGTATCCTTACTCTGAAGTACCCCATTGAGCACGGTATTGTCAGCAACTGGGATGACATGGAGAAGATTTGGCATCATACCTTCTATAATGAACTCCGTGTTGCTCCAGAAGAGCATCCGGTTCTTCTCACTGAGGCACCCCTTAACCCCAAGGCCAACAGGGAGAAGATGACCCAGATTATGTTTGAAACCTTCAGCGTCCCCGCTATGTATGTAGCCATCCAGGCCGTCCTATCTCTCTATGCTAGTGGTCGTACAACGGGTATGCACTTGTCGCAACCAAAGCTGTAATGGTCTGATTCTTCAGATGTGTATTTGCTTTACTAAATTAGATATTTCCTCTTATCAGGTATCGTGCTTGATTCTGGTGATGGTGTTAGTCACACAGTGCCAATCTATGAAGGGTACGCCCTTCCACATGCAATCCTTAGGTTGGATCTTGCTGGTCGTGATCTCACAGACGCCCTCATGAAGATCCTCACAGAGAGGGGTTACTCTTTCACCACAACTGCTGAACGGGAAATTGTCAGGGACATGAAGGAGAAACTTGCATACGTTGCTCTTGACTACGAGCAGGAGCTGGAGACCGCCAAGAGCAGCTCCTCCGTGGAGAAGAGCTATGAACTCCCTGATGGACAGGTCATCACAATTGGAGCCGAGAGATTCCGTTGCCCAGAAGTCCTCTTCCAGCCATCACTAATTGGGATGGAAGCTGCTGGAATTCATGAAACTACCTACAATTCCATCATGAAATGTGATGTCGACATCAGAAAGGATCTTTATGGAAACATTGTGCTCAGTGGTGGGTCAACAATGTTCCCTGGTATTGCAGACCGTATGAGCAAAGAGATCACAGCACTTGCTCCCAGCAGCATGAAGATCAAGGTGGTTGCACCCCCAGAAAGAAAGTACAGTGTCTGGATTGGGGGATCCATCCTTGCATCTCTCAGCACATTCCAGCAGGTGAGTCGGATTTTGGAGGCTTATTATTATTTCTGTGTCATAGTTTGGGCCTGGAGTTGCCTGCTTATTTTTGTTATTTATTTATGAATGCAGATGTGGATCTCCAAGGCTGAGTACGATGAGTCTGGTCCATCAATCGTCCACCGGAAGTGCTTCTAAGTTCAGTGAAGTGAAGGTCATTCTGTGGTGAGTTCTTTTATTTTTGCTGCTGGATTTCCGTGTCGTGTCAAGTAAACTCAATTTGGTTGAGAGGAGGTCGAGGGAGTGTATCAGCCGTATTATCTGCTGCTTCATGGCGGCGGGGTTGATTGATAATCCGAGAGCTTGTATTGTACGTGGTGTCTGATTGGTGGAAGAGCACAGATTATTGCTACGGTGTCTTTGGCTCCCCTTGTGATCTCCGAAGCAGCCATTGTAGTAAAATGTAGGAGAGAGAGACTTTGATGTTTGCTAATCTTTCAGGATTTTTTTTCCCCTTTTAATTTTCTTTTGGGAAAGGGTTTTGAGGGCAGGTCTGTTAATATTTATTGTATGAGAAATTTTTTATTTTAGTGTCAGTTTGCGGTTCTGAACTATTTTTTAAAGTTTATATATATATATATGGTGTGTTGTAAGCATGGTTACCCTCTGGCACATACTTTGTTTTCTCTTGTGAAGTTAGTTTTATATGCTATACCCATTCTGCAATTAATTCTTTTTTTCCAAGGAACTTTATTAACAGAGGTTTAGTCACAAATTGCCAGTAACTTAAGCTTCTAATCTAGGAAATCCCGTAGGTTTACGCTAATCGCGGGCTGGGATACTCTCAACGGTTCACTAAGGCTACGTTTGTTTGCGGAAAGGTGGGGGGAAAGGGGGGGAAAACAAAATGGAATTCTCTTTCCTAACCATGGGGTTGGCGGGAGGACGTCCGACCGCGGGGCCCCCCCCCCTTCTGGGGGGTTGTCCCCCTTCCTTTCCTTTCTCTCCTCCCCCTGGGGCCCGTTTTTTCCCCTTTCCCCCCCTTGCCGCCCTATGGCCAGCTGGGGAAAGGGAAATTTTAATGATGTGCGTTTGAATGCGATGGAAAGTCCGTAAGATTAAATTTGGCTAAGATCACACTGATTGAAAACACACTAAATAATAGCAATATAATGTCATGACATGGGATCCATTGGAGATGAGATTGTTTTTGCAGTCACCCACTAAGAAAGAATTCTTTCCCAATGGTGGATTAGTAGAGCGGTTAAAAGCTCAACCTCCCACGGGTAGGTCCTGGGTTAGCACTCATCTGACGGTACCTATATTAGTAATATTCCTCCCTTCCCCTATATATAAACTCTTCGGATTAAAAAATATATATAATAAAAAAAAAATCTGTAAAATCTTACTATTCTCATTGGTCTACACTAGCTATTAATTGTATATCTATAATATTGTGCTGAACAAAAAAATCAAGTCATGATGAGAATCTATTAAGGACTATGACCATGATACCTTGTGTCGGCGATTTTTACGGGGCGATTTTTCATCCTGATGGGCGACATGAAACCCCAGACACCGATTTTTTCTAAATATCGACGATAAATCGTCAAAATATCCCAATATATCGTTAAAGTTCGATATATCGCAATAAATTCTCAATATATTGAGAAAAATTAAAATTCAAAATTTGAAATTTTCGCATTAACTACTCTCTCTCCTTATTAAAATATCTCTACGACCTTGGAATCTGCGATCTCTTTTATTTATTTCCTTTCTTTCATTTAAAATTCCTTTCTCGCATTAACTACTCTCTCATTTAACTATTTTTTTCCTTTCTCTTTCTCTGCGGAACGGAAGCTGCCAGAAACCATGGCAAACAGACCTCTCATCCTTGCGATCTCTGATGACTGATCTCTCTATCTCTTGGTCTCTCCCACTACAGATCTTTCTCTCTTGACACTCTCACGAGTCACGACTCTCTCCCTCTCTCTTTTCTCAGATCTCTCATCTCTCTCGGTCTCTCCCATAGTCCCATTACAGATCTCTCTTTCTACAGCGCTCTTGGTCTCAGATCTCTCTTTCTACAGCGCTCTTGGTCTCTCCCACTGCAGATCTAATCATCAATTTTGTTTGATTTATTCTCAAAAAGTTGACCGAAATGTCGCCTATATCGCCTGTGTCGCTCCACCAACACAGTTTGACATCCGATCGACATTTAGGTCCATGACTATGACACAAAAATAGCAATAAAACACATTAGTAAGACTTGATTTTCATATATAATTTTGTATACTAATTTTACATCAATTTTGTAACTAAATAAATAATTCGTTAAAATTAATATTACTTTACTCCATTTGCAACCAAATGACAGTGGGAAAAAAATAAATCATTTCATTTTACTCTACTTTCTTTATTCATTTCCCTTCAACCAAAACAAATTTTTGAGAGGAAAGTTTCAACTCTAAATTAATAAGAGTCAAGGTAGTATGCCATGGATTGTGATTTCTATGTTTCGTAAAGAGTGTTCTGTATTATGCAAGTACTGCTTAACTCTAAATACCCCACCTATTTTTCAAAGCCTTTTGCTCTTAGGAAGCTTTGCCAATTCAAAGTTGTGATTCTCATGCAAATATTTCATTTCATCTTGCACGACTTCAGTCTACTCATACTTATGCTCATCTTCTATTGTTTTCTTGAAACAAACTAGTTCTCCCTCATTTGTTAGTGATATATACTCATCAACAAAATATCATGAGGAAGGTTGTCAACCTTTGGTAGACCTCATTAGTGGAATAGATAATGGAGCTTCAGGTGTTGGTGATTGCTCTTGATAACTAACATCAATCTCAACTTTTATGGGAGTATTTGCATCATTAGGACCTTGTTGTTTATTTTTGAACTTCATCTCCAACTTGTTCTAGCACCACTATTGAAAGAATTGTTTCCGAATCAATCAAATCACCATTATGCAAGCACTGTCTTTTTCATATTGTCAATGCCCTTTATGGTCTTGGCTTCTATAAGACAACATCCTTGCTTTTGACAATTTTTAGAGAAAGATTAAATTGTCCTTTCATAAATTATATGAGCTATCCTCCACATTGAGGGAAATCTAAACCAACATCAAGATCTGTTAGATCTCTTTATTTTGAGGATTTTCTGCAAAATTCAAGGAATCTGTTAGAATGGGCCAGCCTGGATGATCAGCGGGGCTGCTATGAATGCAAATTCAAACTGAGACTAATGGAGAAAAAGAAGTTTAGAGGTTTCAGGGTGTCGTGTGAAAGAGAGAATTGGAGTGAGTGAAAGAACCACGACTTGTTAGATCAATGGCTCTGACTGTAAGTTGGGCTGACTTGGCGGCAGGTGGTTCGAAGTTATTACTGTAACAATGATAAATCCCAAACTGGAAAATAACATATTCGACTCAAATTCAATTAGTTTGAGATCCTGATACCAAGATTGATTGGAGTTCAAACTTTGATCAATCACATACAATAACAGTTTATTAACTAGAAGGACTCTTCACATATAGTATAACATTTATAGATTAATTCTCTCAACACTCAAACTCTTGTATAGTTCAAAATTGTTTGAATTCAAATATTTATAAATCCTATAGACATTGTACTTCAATAACTCAGGTCGCTACAAAATTTGAAACACATAGGAATCGTTTTATAAAATGGGATATAATACATTATTTTGAAACATAGCAAAAACAAAACTAACCCAGGGGAAGCGCCAAAACCCCCAAAAACACGAATCGAGATCCGCGTGCCGCAACGACGTAGAATCCAAGCCGTCGATTACACTGAAATCAACGCTTCAAATTCGCTCGCGACCACCCGATCAAAATTTGAAATCTGCGGCGAAAACATTTCCCACCTTCCTTTTCTTTCCCTCAAATTTTTTATTTTTTATTTTTTATTTTGTTTTCCCCGGTGAAAATCCAACACCTTTTTCTCCCCTTTAAAAGGTGAAATCCTGAGAATGGTAGAGTCAGTATTCCCCCTCTTGTAAATTAAGATCTGACTTTACAAGCGCTATTTTCAATTCGGTACAGTTAATACTTTTTGCTCCAACTTTGAGTAATGGCGAGAACAAAGCAAACCGCTCGGAAATCCACCGGAGGCAAGGCTCCAAGGAAGCAACTGGCAACGAAAGCCGCCAGAAAATCGGCACCGGCAACTGGAGGAGTGAAGAAACCCCACAGGTTTAGGCCTGGGACGGTGGCGCTTAGGGAGATCAGGAAGTACCAGAAGAGTACTGAGCTCTTGATCCGGAAGCTTCCTTTCCAGAGGCTGGTTCGTGAGATCGCGCAGGATTTCAAAACGGATCTGAGGTTCCAGAGTAGTGCCGTTTCAGCTTTGCAGGAGGCAGCCGAGGCTTACCTTGTTGGTTTGTTTGAGGACACAAACTTGTGTGCTATTCATGCTAAGAGAGTTACTATAATGCCAAAGGACATTCAGCTTGCTCGAAGGATCAGAGGAGAGAGAGCTTGATCTCTTACTTGGTCTCGCTCTTTATCTCTCTTTATAATTGGTCTTCTTTATTTATTTACATGTTCTTTCTTCCATTCTTCTTCCATTCCCCTCGCTTCCCCTACTTAGGTCTTACGTAGGTCTATTAGCGGTAGTTGTAGCTTATCTGCTTCTTTATCTTCTTCACTGGATCACTTTTGTCCTTCTTTCCTACTGTAATGAAGAAATATATGGAGATTTACTGTAATTTTTCTCTATTCCGCAAAGAGAGAGTAGGAAAAAAATGTGACGATTTCACTAATATGAGAATGATCTCAGACAATTTGGACATCATATCCCAATTCTATGACAAGTTCATAGTATTTAAACTATTCGATGGTTAATTGGGAGAGTGACTGCTGGATGTGAAACTGGTTGAAAGTCGCAGAAGTCTTGTAGGAATTGGTTATACAATATCTGAAATCGGATTAACATTGATTAGGTAATTCATGAAATATGGTTCAAAGCCATTCGCTGTGTTTAACTTTTGCTACTAATTGTTACTTTAAAAAGGGATAAGTTAAAACTAAATTTATAGATTTTCTTTGTTTTCAAGAATGCTTTGTATTTTGAACCTTATTGGCTGGATTCCTTGTATAGTGTTGACACTTGGAGACAACCATTGTGGTTGCTTTGTAGCTTTGTTTCCTCGGCAAAGCGTCAATAAATCAATTATTTTAGGGTGCCATGAGGTATTGCTTTTTGCAGTAGCTTTACTGAAACAAGTTAAAGATCTCCCTCCTAATATGTAGTTCAGAAGGGTGAAGAAAACACCGTCTTCTGTGAATCCCAACTCAAATGATCCCGAGAACCTGATGCTTTGTTTCATATAAACCACAACAAAGACCATGTCTGCACGGACATTAGCCCGCTTTAAATTCGAAGCTCCAGATCCATCTTGTACATGAACCTGCCGGGGAAGAGAATTAAAAATTAAAAATTACTGTTTTAACTGGACACCCTATGGGAAGAAGAATGTGGGTGAAAGAAAATGTTTACTATTACAAAAGATCAAGGAAAACAGGACCAATAATCCTAAGCAACTCACCTATAAGTCTATAACTACATAAACTAGCCTAAAACACACGATACACGAAGGCCATTATCCTACAACATTACACATCCAATAAACATATTATGGAATTCATATGTTTCCAGTTGATAGAGGTATAATGAAATGGCAGGCACAATGACAGACAATAAACTGGAAAGGGCATCGCAAGTTCCACCTAGAGCAGTGATATACACCGACAGCAAATCAAGGAAAACCCACATCTGCAACCTGTTCTTTCTCCTTGCCTTCTGACTTGTGTCTTGTAAAGTGTCTTACCAAACTCCGACCCCTTCACAACTGGCTCACGGCCAGTTACTAGTACAGCATTAACTAACCATTCAGACTATACTAGGTGGATCACCAACCCAACTGCAAACAGCTCGAGGCCAGCGTGTTCTGATGCAGTCTGCTAATGGTGACTGCTGTGGAGGACCAGCACAAGTTACTTCAACCACTGTCCCCTTGGCAGTTGATTCTTCAGTGCCTGTATTAGAGGGCACTCCCACATCTGCCATAAATTCCTCGGGTGTCCACCGTGGAGGAACTGAAACTCCCAACTTTGAGAGCCTTGGTCTCTGCAATGGAATCTCACCTCCAGAGGTTGCTTGACTCCCATTCGAAATAGACTTGGCAATTCCATTAAAATGGTAAAGATCAAACATTTTCTTGCCCATCAATCCCGAAGAATCCTTGAGACCTCCTACGCTCTTGTCCAATTCAAGCAAAACCTGCCAGAATTCACTCCATACAATAAAGCCTGAGCCACACAAGTGATCAAGTTTTTCAGTTGGAAGATTTATATTAGTTTCCTTAAGCACTTGATGGAGCCCTTCTACACTAATGAAGCCGCCTCCACCACTTTGGTCTTGGGCATCAAATGCTTTCCGGATCCGTGATTCTCGTTCTTCTAGTTCATTCTCATCCTGAACATGAGTATCAAGAGCAAAAAGCACAGTGTAATGGGATTCACTTCCAACTACCCATATTGGCCACTTTGGGCATTTGAAATGCTGGCCAACCTTGCAGTAATTAAGAGATTCCATAAGAGTAAGGAACCCAACATCCACACTTGCAGGTATGCCTTTCACAAACATGCCACCCCCAAGATCAATCCTTCCATCAAACACATTAGGAACAGCCTGTCCGCAAAGCAGGAGGTTTACAATTTCCTGTTACATGATAATCTAGAGTTTCAGAGGAGTCCAAAAGCTATAATTGGAAGGGTAAAATCAGAAAAAACAAACCTGCGAGGCATGTCCAAATGGAGCAGTGACTAATGGTTGGGAAGGATCATCTCTGTCTGCTTGGACAGACTCCTGCAATCAGAAGACATTCTTAGAGCTTCAACTAGTTCAGAACCAGAATAGTGAAAAGAATAAAAATTTAGCGACCTAACTAAAAACCAGTCCAAGGGATACAACAGACAGAAGAATGGTAAAAGACATAATGGCTAAACCATATTATTGAAATTTGGAATTTTATGCACAAGAATTTCTTTATTGAAAAGTCAGCAGCAGTGGAAGATAAGCAAAAGGATTTTAATTGCAATCACTATTTTCTCCAAATCTTGTCCTCATTCTAAATTAAGCCTATGTCCAGGAGGTGTATGCATAATTTTCTCTTTAGTTTTTATTGCAATCACTATTTTCTCAGTAAGTTCGAAACAGTTCATGATGATAAAGAATACAATTTTCTAAAAATGAAAACCAGTAAATGCGAAGGCATAAAAATTCTGCAGACAGATTCTAACAGAGAGGTATACCAGTCCACGAGAAAGTAATGCAGAAATTAGGAATAGCATTGCTCCCATACGACTTTGAAAAATGGGAAGCATTCTCCGGAGTGAATGAAAAGCATCAATCTCTGAAGTGAATGTATTAACTCGTAATAATCTCTGCAAATCTAAAGCTGATTCAACTGAAAGACCTTCCAAGGTTTTTGCAACGATCTGCAGATAGAAACATGTAACTATAATTGCACTTAAAAATATAAAAAAGCCAACGTCCAAAGGAGCAGAAAAGGAATGCTTCAACGTTCTAGTCCTGCTTGACGCACTACTCCAGAAAAAAACAGAAAAGGATTTAGCAGAACCCACCTCATCTTGCTGACCATATTCGGAACCCTCCTCAGAAGGCTGACTGAGGACACTTAAAGTAGCTATCACAGCTTTTTTCTTACTTCCACATAAAAATAATATATCTACCATACTTCGAACTAAAGCCCTGCAGAAACATTCAAAAGAACATGATGCGATGCCCTAATGCAGAATCTCAATTACAAAAATACCATAACTCCAAATGAAGTAACAGCATAACAAGATCAATAAGAGAATCCATGTAAAAAGAAAGTGAAGCATTTGCATTATAGGTGCTAATCATGCTGACTTCGAAATATATATATATATATAGCACTACAGCTAAAATGAGAACTCAAAATCCAAGGGCAATTGAGTTGAAAGGGGTCTGCAACCTCCACTATTCATGTGCTAATTTCACAAAGCCAATTAGATCTCACTTTTCAAAGCATCCAACTGCATGGCACAAAAAAGAGAGTGTGGACTACTTGAAGGTCTGATTCATAAGGTCCCCAACATGGTAACATATAACACTCCCCCCTCCAACAAAAATAAGTGTTATTATGCAATGTCACAGCTAGCATTAAAGCATAGCGTTGCATGTTTTTAGCTTCATAAATTAGCCAGAAATGAACCTAAGAAGATTGTAGGAAAAGCAATGGTCTGTGCATACATATGCATATATATAAAAAATAGCTAAGATGAAGGAAAGGAAAAGTGGAGAATTCAAAAAATGTCAGATGTATTAAAAGTGAAGATGGAAATGGGTTCCAATAGAAGTAGGGAACAGCTCATGCATATTGCTTTGGTTATCCAAGCTGTTCAATAAGTTACGAGCACAAGAAATATCAGACAATTAAGGAGATGGAAAGATTATCTCAAAGGTCCAGATGGGCCCCAGTAGAATGTGAACAGCTCAGGCATCTGTTCTTTGGCTATCCAAGCTGTTAAATAAGACTATGAGCACAAGAGTAATGTCAAAAGCATGAAGCATTGCAATTTTGAATAATAAAATAAAAGGATTCAGAGTTGAAATAATTACAGTGGCATGTAATTAATGAGTCATACTGTGAAATTATTGGATAGAGTTACTTGATCTCTTATGAGATAAGAAACTACTGATAAGTTGATTTCATGCATATTATTTTATATGATTAATTTACTATATTTCCATGTATTTACAATTGTTTTATATCAATTTACCCTAATATAATATGAAAATGAATATGTTGCACCCTTTCCTTTAATTTCTATAATTTTGGTGATTTTATATATTTCTTAACAAATTCTAATCAAGATTTATTACTTTTACGTGTAGGAAATTATCAATCAAATCCGGGTATTATTGCAAGAGTCCTACTTCAAGTCAAAAACATAGAGAGAATGAGTCCTTGCATGCTTCTATGTTTTATTTCCTATTTAGGATTTGATCAAAGAAGGGAAAAGAGGAAGAAGAATCCAATTCAAATAAGAAAGATAGAAGAATCCCGTTTTTAAGGGTCTCTGTCCAGTTTTGATCAAGATCTTCATCAGATGGTCATATGGTGTCCGATCGAGCCGATTTTTGGAGGAGAGCTTCACGACGTCTTGGTCTTCAAATCCAACGGTGGGATTATGCATTGGAGATCTCTAAGTTAGTCCGATTTATACATCAAGACACTCCTTGGTTAAGTCAGATAAGAACTCTGAGTTTGATTAATCTATAAAAGGATAGCAAAGCCAAGGAAGAGGGGAGGACGTTTTTGGGAGCTTTGGAACACCAGGGAGAACTGGGAATAAGTTTTTCTTGATCTTCTTTCAATGTTCTTGAACTCCTCTGTAATGTTTTTTAGTTTCTAGTATGAACTAATTTAGTTTTTATCTAGGGATCATATGCAGCCTATCTTTGAATTCCCACTCTTGAATTCATCAATATAATTTTGAATATTCTTTCCTTTGATTGAGTTTTTACTTCTATTCTTCATGCTTTTGATTAATTGGCCACTAATCAATTGATTTGTTAATCATAATGATCTGAGAGGGAATTTATGTGTCTAGTTCATTGGATTAAAAGCCATGAATTACATGTAAGATAGAGATATACTTACATGGTTTGTGTAGTTGTTACATGGGAATCTATAGAGTTTAATGATTTCTCAGTTGTTGTAACCCACATAGAAATATAGTGGGTTAGCAATTGAGGGAATTTCTATTAGTACTAGAGAGGGACTAGTAGATAGGGAAGGGAATCTCGACTATCAATCAGGAAAATATTTCTCAAATTATAAAGAGGGATAAGAGGGTGGGAATGCTTAGTTATGGTGAAATCTGACCCCTAGGTCTTTAGCAATTAATAATCTCAATTTAACTTTCAATTTGCAATATAGTCTAGAATAATTATCTTCCTTATTATTTGTTCAAATAAAATTGGTATAATTAATTTGGTACTTAATCTATAGTCTTCGAGGGATCGATCTTTTATCATTATATTACTTGTTACGACAGCATACACTTGCGTTGTACTTTTTCACAACTACTATATAAATCACAACAAAAACTAAGATTTAGAGATTGTAAGGGTTCAACTGCCATTATTGACCTAGAAAAAGTATGTGACAATGTGCCTAGTCTGTTAATCTGGTGAGTATGAAGGAAAATGATTCAAGTATATAAAGTAAATTTTAGTCACACTACAAAGTTCAGGCAGTTCCCTATCCTTTATATAGATGCTTTGACTAATAAAATAGAGGCCATTTCTTGGAGCAATAGGAATATATGAACCGATTAGAAGCACAACCATGAGGTTGTCTACAACCTCAACTCAATTGGAAGAAGGTACGAGAACTGGCCACTAACCAGGTAAGAGACGCTACTGATGGGACCTTCAATCATGCTGAGTTAATAAGGTGCTCTTGCATCAGAAAGATAGCAGATGTGGATATTGTGTGGGATATATCCAATTTCAGGCCTAATGATTAGATCTGATTAGATATGACAATGGTAATTGGAAAAGAAATTTCAGTGAGAGAAAAAGGAACAAGGCTGTTGATCAATTGGTGTAGATGGGAGTGAGAAGAAAAAGGGCAACGAGGCCATGCGGTCCAATGGGAGATCCAATTGGATCAGACCTTAAAAAAAAAGATCTAAAGAAGAGTTCATATAGTGGGGAAGATAGATGGAAAATAATGTGTGTGTGTGTGAGTATGAGAGTGAGAGAGAGAGAGAGAGAGAGAGAGAGAGAGAGAGAGAGAGAGAGAGAGAGAGAGAGAGGATGACATACAAAGCAATTTTCAAGCAAAACCAATCTACTCTAAAGATCATCACAAAAAGTGTATGGTACATTTGTTATCTATAGGAACAGAAAAATATCATACATCAACCATGAAGAATTTCCTATTAGACATACAAGATAAAGACTCTAGAACTTCCTAAACTAACTCAGAAGCTAATAACTTATTAAAACAAATAGGGGAAATCCCTATCCAACCATCACCAGCAAGAAACCCACCAAAATGAGAAAATAATTTCATGCATCCCCATACTCCCTCCCTTTTGGGTCTTAGATACAGTAAATAAACCCAAAATGATGCCCAACCAAACTTGGTACCAAATGCTGGCCCAAATTTAGAACACGCCTTAAGCTGGGCCTGCAGTATGATATTGATAGAGTAGATCAGGAAATTATTACAGGATGAATAATCACCTTGCCTTTCCATCTCCAGTCAGAGAAGCAAAATTACCCGATGGGACGGAGTCACTTTGAGACAATCTCCTAGCGCCCAGATTTTGTTGCGGTATTTTGGGTGAATACATATCTATTTCAACTGGCAAAAACAAAAGGTATTTGAGGACAAAGGCCTGCATATCCACAGAAGATTGAAGAAAATAAGCTTCAGAATCAATATGCAACTCCTGAAATTATGGGGACATGGCTTAAATGGCAACTTATAAGAGAAGAACAAAAGAAAATGACAAGCGGTAACATCACAAACAAATGCATATACAATGAAACATAAACTACGCACAAACATAACTACATGATAAAACTAGAATATTTGTCCCATCCACCCAAATACACATAGACAAATGATAAGGTATATTTCCACTTTGCAGTGCATCACATTTAAATATTACCTTGTTTTCACCCACCCTTTATGTGCATATGTTTGTGCATGTACCATCGTTATGTGTATCCATTTCCACCTAGGGCTTGTTTAAAAGTACATTTCAGCTAAACTGAAAATTGTGTAGAATCACATCTGGTTTGCAAACTGAGCTTCTGAAGCATACTCTATTATAGATTAGACATAGTTCTAAAATCTCACTGGGATCTGGGAAAACACAGGAAACTAGATCTTATTGAGATGAGTTGTGGTGTGAAATCTCAAATTGGCATCAATTCAAAAAATCTAAACGAGATTTGGGTGAGATTTCAATATTATTAAAACGTCTCACTGAAATGGAACAAAGTGCCTAATAGAATGGCACATACACGAAAAAGAGTTCGAGATATTGGGGGGGAGGGTTCCTGGTTCTTATTTTCTTTTTGGCCACATCATCACTTAATACTACAGGGTGACACTCTTTTGGGGGGTTGCACATCTACGATGTGATCAATTGGTGCTTGTAATTGAGGCCTACTCAGCTCTTATCAAACACTTTGAGATAGCATTCATATTTTATGCAGACAAAGGACTATGCACGTAAACTTAATTCAGCATGCCATGGTTCATAGCAGTAAGCCATCTCATACTCATAATATTGTATTGTTGGAGTAGAAATGTGAAAGGTAGAGCTAAAAGGGTTTCCACAAGTTATGGATTGTTCACTGTACTTAAAATAAGAATCATAGTATTACCTGTATGGTTGCTAACACCCCACAGGGCCCCCCTTCATGCTGCACCAAACCCATACATGTTTCTGGATCAGAGCTAAACCTGTACAGATATAATAAGCTCATAGAGTAAATAAAAAGGTAAACATTACCACATTTGATGAACTAAACACTTAGATGATAAAGAATCATACACACTAAACAGGGAAGCATAAGAAGAAAAGCCAGAAGCCCCAGACCCCATGAGAGAGAGGCCAAACATTCTATCAAAAGAGTGGTTTCAAGAGATCAGAAGCAGCAGCACAAAAGAGCAAGGAACTGAAGAGGAAGTTAGAACAAGAACTAAGGTAGAAGATTTATTTGCAATAACATGAAGCAACTAGGAGAGATCCTATTGCTCTTTGATATATGAAAATATCTTGCTCATTCTAATTATGTTTCTGGATATTATTTCCATTTCAAAATAGTTATTCTTGTCAGTCCATCATATACCAAGTTCTGAATACAACAACCACAAAAGACTCCAAACTTCCTTCCAACTTAATGAGGTCAACTACATGGTCCAAACAAAACAAAGTGAAGAAAACTGAGGCATGAACCAAAAGAATTTCTGAATCCCTTTCAAAAATGTACTCATGACTTGTAACGGATGAGAAAACGGTATGAATTTCATTGGACTCTGTCTAACTGATAATCCTTCTTCTTTCAGCTCATCAGAAGCTTACAGTATTACTCAATTGGACACAAAATGCCATCATACCGTCTTGTCTCGGTACAAAGACCGACTTCTGTAAAAGAATAGTTTGTAACATGGATACTGTAAATTGTCGAAAGAAAGTATACTAATTATCATGTCAAACATAACGGGACAAACGAAGTCACAAATTCCACCTGCAGGCCTAAACTTTTCATTGCGGAAGGCAGAGAACTCTTAGTTACGCCTACCGCACAATAATTAACAAACTAACCTATCTAATTGATTGGGGAACATTGGCAAAAGAAAAACCTAATATGCACCAACCTTATACCCTGATTGGTCCACTGAGAAAGAATATCCTTTGAAACGCCATTACCGAAAACCATTGAAAACAATTGATCCGCAACTACAAGTGACAGCTCTTCCCCCAGATTCAAATCTTTCCTTCCCTCAACAAGAGATCCTGCCTCGGCCCTTGAGGTTAAAGGCTTTCTGACGACATCTTTCCCCAGTATGGAAACGGGAATGTTCTTCTCTGGCGAACTGGCTGTGACGCTCTTCTCCACCTTCGCCGCTGCAAGGTTCTTCGTCATCGTCATCATCCTCTTCTCGGCCGCCGCAGCCATAAGCTCTCGCTGCAGTTTTCGATTTTTAGCTTCGGGGGACTCCTCTGGAGTGGTAGACACCGTTGAAGCGCTAGCATTCTCCCAAGGTTTGCTTCTTTTGGCCTCAGGCGGCGAATTTTGCAGACTCATACGTAACGCCATACGCAAGTCGTCCTCATCTTGATCCGCCATCAGAGGCAGCTTCAATCTTTTTATATCTTGAGACAGAATATAATCTACAAGCCCTGCCTACTCCAACTCTGAATCTCCGATCCAAAAATTAGCGACTGGCCAAAGAATTCAATAATCATCACAGGCAATCGATCGGATCTTTTTCCGAAGAAGATTGGAAATTGGGAAGTAATCAAACAACAAAATCGAAAACCCTAAAATTCAAAATTCGTACCAAAACAAGAAGCTATAAATAAGTGCAGTTAGATGAAAGAAAGAATACCGTTGCAATATTTTTGGTTACGGGAAAATGAAAAATGAAAAATTGCAACATTTTTGCTTTTATTATTAATTGTTAATTCTCTCCCAAGACAAATCCAGGCCTCCGAACGCCGGTCAGGTAATTTGCTGCTGACAGAAAAAGGAAAAAACGCCGGTCAGGTTTAACGAACCCACTCTAAGAACGGTAGATAAGTAGATTCTCTCTATCTTTTAAGTAAATAAATAAGTAATAAGAAGACGGCAATTTTTACTATTTCCCTTTTTGTTTATATGTTTTGATTCCACATAATATTTTGCTGATAAATATTATTTTATTTATTGAAATTTTTTTTGAAAGCTTTTTATTCGTAAACATTAATACACCTACTAGGCTACTACTACTATGAGATCAATGATAAGAGTCGCATTAAAAACAAAAGAGTTTTTTTTTTTTTTCCATTTTGCCAACGGTAGTTTTCTAATATTCACTGTTAACTTTTCATAAGTTAAAGACATAAATATTCCTCACCTATGTGGATTAATCAAAACGCCCCTCTCACTTCTTGTGCACCCGATCCTTAGGTGGGTGGAGGACCCATTTCTTCTTACACTTCACTGGAAATCCTTTGGCCACTACCATCCTTCCCCTGCCGGCAAATACGCCTATTGAAAGTAGCGGAGATCTGCTTTTGAATCGAGTTCCAACCTTAACTTCAAATCCATTGCTTAGAAAAAATGGCACCCATAGTTGTTGGTGGTGTTACCCTCGATCGAACCCTAGCTTTCTTTGATGAATTTGACCAATTATAGAAGGTCTCGATTCACTCTCTCACTGCTAGTAAGAAAGTCATCCTCTTTAGAGTTCCCGGTGCCTTCACCCCGACTTTAAGATAATTTTTCTCTTTCCCTTCTCTACTTTTTATTATTCAAGTATTATTTGTTTGTTTTGACAATCTAACTGCCTTAATATATCAAGTTCTATATGTATTTTACAATTCATCATATCAAATATAGGTTAACCTAAGAATTTGCTCTTAAAGTTTCCCAAAGATTTAATATCAAATCCACAACAAAAACAAGCCCAAGTGCTTGCCATCCTTAATAGCTATGGATTACTCAAACCCTATATCTTCGATGTGATTAGAAAGTACCCGAGAATACTCTCCCTAGATCCTAAGAAAATCTTGATCAAAATGTGATTTTTCTTTGATATGGGAATTTCAGGTCCTAACTTTTCAAGGATCTTCTGCAGAGACATGCAAGAATACTGATGGATGCTAGTTTGGAAAACCAAATTGTTTATTCCATGATTGAGTAGATTCGAGGATTTTCATATTGATTAGGGTCTAAGTTCTGATGGTGTGATGAAGATGGTGATAGAGAGAGAGGCATCTGATCCCAAATCCATCGTTTAGCTTTGGAAATTGCTTCCCACCATGATTGCTTCATTTTGTTTTAGGGTTTTGAATCAGTGGAGGTGGGGAAGGCGTTTGCCGGTAAGGGAAGGGGTGGCGGTCTTCAGCAATGGTGGAATTTTTGGAGAAGTGTAAGAAGAAGATGGGTGAAGGAGAACTTCTCCCACCAACCCCTAGGTTGCACAGTGAGTGTGAAGCATTTTGACTATTCACATGGGTGGGGAATTTATTTCTTAACACATGAAAACTTTAAGGGATAATTACTATTGCCCCCCTGTACTTTGATTTTATTACTAATAAAACCCTGTTCTTTACAAAATTACCGCCCCCCCTTCCTTTCGGTGTAAGTAGCCATTGTTGAATATGTAATGTCCCTTTGTCCTTCATTAAAATTAAGAAATCAAAAGCGATACTACCCCATTTATAAAACCGTTAAATGTCAATTTTACCCTAACTTCATTTATTTTGAATTAAAAAAATATTGGTTTTCCACCTTCACTAAACTTATTTATTTTGAATTAAAGAAATTGGCAAAATTCAATTCGATTTGGTTTCCCACCTTCTCCTCTAGCATCGTAGGGAAGGAAACCACAATTTTTTTTAATTTTTTTGGGGGATTGGTGCTTTTTAATATTGGAAACAAACGTAACACCTCCCCATGGGAGTTTAGACTTTAACCGCTTTACTAACCCACCATTGCGAAACCACAAATCTTGCCGGAGAAGGATTAACGGTAGGTGATATTCAATTTCCAAATTTGAGTTGAATTCTATCTTCCCTCCTCTTCGGTTTCTATTGTAATTTTATTCAATTATTATTTCTTTATTTTGGTGATTTTTTTTAAGAGTAAAACAGATTATGATAATTTTTTCTCTACAATTAATTAAGGGTATTATCGTAACTTGACAAAAGGCAAATAAGTAAAGAGATAAGTAAAGGGTATTTTGGGATTTTCAAAAATATGGAGATGCCACATCATCGGAACTAACGGAACTTACGGTGGGGGGCATTAGTAATTATAGACAAAGTTAAAGGTTGGATTAGTAATTTTTCAAAATACAGGGGATACATTAGTAATAAAATCAAAGTCCAGGGGGGCAATAGTAATTATCCCAAACTTTAACAATTAAGGTTAAAAAACGAATGTTGGGTTTCTTTTTATAATATTTCAAGTTCACTAAATTGGGCAAACTAAAATATTGGCTACTTAAGTAAGCAAACAAGTGACCAACGGGGTTGGTCCAAGTGGTAAGCAGCTTGGTACACTTAAGCAATGTTCCGGTATCGAAACCTTGTAGATGCAAAAAATCCTCGTTGGGAGACTCACCCACCACAACTAGGTGTGGCGACCCGGTCGAACACCTGATTAGTTAGGGCAAAGCCTTGGAAACCGGAGTTGACAAACCAAAAAAAAAAAAAGTAGGCAAACAAGTGTGTAGGTACAACTTAAGTGGACAAAATGAAAAAAAACTCAAAACAAAAAGAAAATAGTGAGTTTTAATTGTGGATTATCCAGTTACCCAAAAAAAAATTGTGAAAGGGCTTTTAGAAAAAAACATTGCCCCTACCTTGAGTAGCTTATTCGGTCTTGACTTGATCTGACTCCCACAAAATGATAAAACAGTATATATTTTACATTTTTCATAATTAACCTATCAATCAAGTTGGACCAACCTAAGTGAAAAATTAACCATTGACTTGGCTTTGATTCTAAATTAAGGTCACTCTTACTTCCTTAGAACTATAATTTTGAATTTGAAGCCAATCCAGACCCAGACTGAGTTCAGTCAATCAAATCAAACTTTCCCCCTTAGTATGTATAATTAAATTTTAAACATAAAAGCTCTCTTGAGGATATAATCGTGGTGCGTGCAAGCTGGTCCGGATGAACCTCATATAAAAAAAAAAAAAAACTCATAAACATAGCTGTTATTTATTCAAGACTCTTGCTTGAAATATTTCCTTTCTAATTATTTCAATGCTACAAACCCTCTTTTTTTTTTTGGGTCAAAAAAGTATATTTTGTTTTATTATTCAAAAGTAGCAATGTAGAAGACTCGAGCCATGATAAAATGATCGTCCACAATGAATTTAGGGTCAAGTCCCACCACATTTTTGCTTACTTTTTCATATAATACACGTTTGACCTGAAAAACCTATTTTTAAACATAAAAGCTCTCTTGAGGATATAATCGTGGTGCGTGCAATCTGGTCCGGATGAACCTCATATAAAAAAAAAAACTCTAAACATAGCTGCTATTTATTCAAGACTCTTGCTTGAAATATTTCCTTTCTAATTATTTCAATGCTACAAACTCTCTTTTTTTTTTTTTTCTTCTTTTGGTCAAAAGAAGTATATTTTGTTTTATTATTCAAAAGCAGCAATGTAGAAGACTCGGACTCGAGCCATGATAAAATGATCGTCTACAATGAATTTAGGGATCAAGTACCACCACCCCACTTTTTGCTTACTTTTTCATATAATACACATTTGACCTGAAAAACCTATTTTCGTGCATTACATTTCCATTTAAAATACCTAGATTATCATGATGAGCTTTTATATTAATGCCGCCCAGTGGGTGGGGACCCAAAACCTCTCTTCGGGAAGTTGGGTCCTTAACCGCTTTAACATTCCAACTTTTAGTTGTCATTTTTTAGTTACTTCACTTTAAATTTACTGTTGATGTGCATATTGAAATTTCCAACTACCATCCAAAGCATTAGTGTAGCATTTTTCCCAAGCTCTAAGTCATCTAACTTTTTGATAATTTTTTATCAAAAAGAGAGAGAGAAATGATAATCTTCGGGGTTGTATGGTAACGATTTTGGCAAACTTATTCTGTGCCATTTGCCCACTTTGACACAGAAATCAGCAAAAACATGTATGATAAATCGGTTCAACTTTTCTGAACCAGGCAATTGGCACACTTTTTCTTTGTGCCAGAGAAGCTCCAAATGCGGGGCACATGAGCAATTCTGTCAAAAATGCGGGCACAAGCTTGTCGTTGACGGTTCTTAGGGTTATCGATGTAATTTCATCGATAACCCTAAACTCCTCATCACTCTCTCATCTCTCTGCACTCTCGTCTCTCTGCAATCGACTTCTGCACTCTCGTCTCTCTCAACGGTCGTATCTGTCAACGCCTCAACGGTCGTATCTGTCAACGCCTCAACGGTCATCTCTCGCAGCCCTAGATAACCTCTCGTATCTCTCTCGTCTCCCTCATCTCTCACAACTCTCCCAAGTCTTGAATCTCTCTCTTGTCTCTCTCATCTCTCCCAACTCTCTCAATCTCTCGACTCCAAAACGAGTCTCTCCAACCGATCGTGTTTGAGCATTTCTGCAATCGATCCTCTATTTAGAAGCATCTCTGCAGCCAATCTCTCTGTTTGGAAGCGTCTATGCAACCGATCTATTTGTTTGGAAGCGTATCTGCAACCTATCTCTCTGTCAGAAGTTGAAGCCCTCTTGTGCAAGCAAAGCCCTGTCTATGCATCTGATCGCTCTTCAACCGAAGCCGTCTGCAACCCACTTCTTCATCTTCGTTCAATGTGAGTGGAGGTTATCGATGTTTGCCCTGTCTCTGCAACTGTTCATAGTTTTTTTTTTTGCACATAGTTGTTCTGAACAAGAAAACCTGATTCTTTCTTATTTTTCTGATATTATTGCTAAATTCATTTTCTGTTTACATCGGAGCACAAGGGTGTCATTCCTTATGACTGAAATGGAAATTTTTTTGCAAGATTTTATGTTCTTGGACTTTACTTTGATTGTTCAATTCTATTGGTTTTGTTTCAGAGTAATATGTTGGGATATTGAGACCTAATTGTTTGGTATATGATACTTGGATTTTTCATTTTTATGTGTGTGGCAATTGATTGTTAGATTACAAACAGAGTTATGGAAGGTCTGATGCGTGCGAGACTGAGACACCATTACTTCATGGGATATTGAGATCTCATTGTTTAGTACATGATACTTGGATTCTTCATTTTTGTGTGTTGAGATCTTGTGGGTGGCAATTGATTGATGATTAACAGAATTATGGTTCTAAACTAAAAAGATTTCATTTTTATCTTTGTGTTCTTAAAGTTGGTTTTTAATTCTCTTTTTCCCCCTTTTGTTTTACTTTAGGTCAGTTTGGATCTTGGGTATCATTTTTGGGATTTGGTACAAGGTTTGGTTTCATTTGACTCAATGTTCCCATGCATCAGTTTTGTTTTGAAGTTTTGGAAAAGGGACTCCGTTGATGTTTTGGTTGAGTATTCAAATGGGAAGTGAGGAGTATTTATTCAGCTGTTGAGCCCCATTCAACAGTCTGAAGTGAGAGCTCTGCTAATCAGCCTTAAAAGCATTAGTCTGATGTAATCAGTCTGACGAGAGCTCTCGCTAATCAGCCTTGAAAGCATTAGTCTGATGTCATCAGTCTGACGAGAGCTCTGCTAATCAGCCTTGAAAGCATTAGCGAGTCCGCGAGAGAGCTCTGCTAATCAGCCTTGAGCATTGGGGGTGTCCTTCTTTTCCACACTCAACAAAACTTCCTCCATCCCAGAATTTCCTTCTCTATGGTCTAATCTAACCTAAGACCCTTGATGCCATTCGACTTAGGAAAATAAATCCCTTGTTCCTATTTTTGGAGAATCATTGAGCATCCAGTTTGTACTCAATAAATCCCTTGTTCCTATCAGGGCTCTGTTTTTCTGAGTCCAAGTTGCTATTAAATTCTCTATTTGTAGAGTTAGGTATCTGTTTATTCCTTGGCAGTGATAGTTTCTATTTTGATATTCGAGCATGTGACTGAATTATAAAGCTTGGTGGTTCCTAAAAGTTAGTTTCTACAAAATGTGAGAACTAAAATCAAGGGATAAGTTAAATTAAGAAAACAGCATGAACGATGTTGGGTCTTGTTTCTAAATGGGTCTGAAATCCTTTTAGTGCATAGAACTTAATCCAACAGAGTTAAGTTAACTTTGTCTTGTTTCACCTTTATCTATTAATCCTCTTGTTCAAGTAGTATATTTTACATATCAGATTTCACAATCCCCAATCCTTCTTTTCTAGTGGGGATCCCCAAAGAGGATCCATCGTAGATCGAGTGTGATTGTTATGGTCCTTTGGGCATCCAAGAGATTTGACCACTTAATTTGGGTGCTTATTTCTTAACTAGCATGCTGTTCTTTGGGTGCAGACCAGAAATCTGTGTGATGGTTATGAAAGTCCTCATGGGCATCCTGAAGAGTTTTTGTTTCACCACTCTGGCTTTCTAAGTTGAGGGAAAGTGATGTTCTAAGTTGATTGGTCCAACACTTTCTACCCTATGCTGTTATTTTATGAATTTGGTAACGATCAATACCTGTTTAGCAGTTGAAATTAGAGGGTACAATATTGGTTTGATCCCTTTTTCCCTATAACAAAAGAACTCATATATTATGCTGACTAGCTCAGTTGTATGCATGTTAAACAGATCTTAGTTCTCTCCACCCACCCCCACCCTCACCCCCACCCTCTTATTTGATTGTTTCTTCTCATAGTATGTTGCCTTATTTGTGACAGCCAACACAATGCAGTTAACTGCTTTCTCCATTCTTTATTTTGTTACCTCAAGGAGTTGATTAAGGAACAATATGGATGATTGCTTCTCACAAGAAATGCCCAACCTACCTACTAGTATGAATAATATTTATATACTTCATGTCTGTCCCTGAAAGTTTCCAGTTCATTATGCCTATTCTTTAAGTTAATGATTGTGGATTAGAACCTGAATTATTTTCTGTTCCAAAATTTTCAAGATAAATGACTTACGAGGTGACTTTCTTGGGTCTTCTGAATGCTTGCAGCTATGGAGGTTTGGTTATGAAGGAATTGTGTTTTACAGTAAAATGGTTAGAAGATGTAGAGAACATGGTGATGCAGATACCCAAAGAGATTGTTAATGTGATGTTTGGAGGACTCTTTTGGGTGCTTGTAGCTTCCATGGGAACATGGAGATGGAGAAAGGGTATAGCAGAGAGGATTAGAACCTGAATTATTTTCTGTTCTAAAATTTTCAAGATAAATGACTTGAGAACATTTTCTGAATGCTTGCAGCCTGGGGGTGGTTATGAAGGAATTGGGTTTTACAGTAAAATGGTTAGAAGATGTAGAGAACATGGTGATGCAGATACCCAAAGAGATTGTTAACGTGATGTTTGGAGGACTCTTTGGGGTGCTTGTGCTTCCATGGGAACATGGGTGGAGAAAGGGTATAGCAAAGAGGATTAGAACCTGAATTATTTTCTGTTCTAAAATTTTCAAGATAAATGACTTGAGAACATTTTCTGAATGCTTGCAGCCATGGAGGTTTGGTTATGAAGGAATTGTGTTTTACAGTAAAATGGTTAGAAGATGTAGAGAACATTGATGCAGATACCCATAGAGATTGTTAATGTGATGTTTGGAGGACTCTTTTGGGTGCTTGTAGCTTCCATGGGAACATGGAGATGGAAAAAGGGTATAGCAGAGATTATGTTATGTGAGCTTTCTGGAAAAATACTTTGAGTCATCAGCTTTCTCTCCTAATTCAATACTTAATATTTCTGTTTCACATTGACTTTAGGCTCTAGACAGTTTAACAAATGTAAAAATCCCTTAACTGTATATACTTGTAGTTCAAGTTTTTTAAAACATGTATTACCTACCAATGTGTATGAAAATGAGGAATGGAAGAGCTTCATTGTGTTAGTTACTCTTTCCTCCCCCACTGTCACTCTCTCTCAATATAGAGAAGTTGGTCTGCTCTATCAAATATTATTCACCTTAATATCTGTTTCCAAACACTTAAGTAGGCTGTTGCCCCGCGGCCAACAAAGGTTTAGAGTTGTGGGCTGAAGTTTGACGCAGAGCTTTTTGGTTGTGCTTTTATGCGAGATTGCCCTCCACTGATTGCGGGTTTCTATCATAAGGAGGGGCATTATTCGGAAATTGGCGATTAGCATGTTGTGGTTGAGGTGGGTTTAGCCCAACCATCGGCTTCTGGACCGACAAGTAAGCCTTGCATGTTCCGGCATCTGTGCAAATTAGAAAAAGAGACTAATCACTTGAAAACATTATAATCTCACTTGATGTATGTGACCACCTGTGTATGAATTGAATCAGCATATATATATATATAAGTCATATATATACATACAAGATTCTGTGCCAAGATGGGCCAGATAAATGTGCCCATCTGTGTCCAACCATACAAGGTTTTACTACAAATTCTGTGCCAAATTTGCCCACTTCAGCACAGAAGCATAAAAAGTGGATTTTGTGCTGAAGTGGAAATTTTGGCACAGAATGGTTGCCACAGAATAAATCCTATCATAGGAAAGAAGTAGAAATTTTACTACATTAGGGTTGGTTGGGGCGAATTGCAAGTTTTCTACCAATAAATTTTCTCATTCTTATTCTGATATACAAGTTGTATTCTATTGAAAAAGCAAAGGGTTCCACCGAAAATGAAAGAATAAGCAAAGCAGAGTCCACAACCCACAATTTTTGCGTAAAGATATGCTTAATTTAGGGGTCATGATGCAAATGCTTGGACTTTTGATTATTTTTTATAATAGAAATCTGATGATGACTCATATATTAGCTAGCATATTAATCTATTACTAGCCCTGTTGATGTCAAGTTATTTATTTAGGTAGAACCTTGTAGATATCAAGTGAAGCATGAATTAGTTGGGTAGCCATGAGTGAACTCTTTGAATAAAACCCTTTTTATCTTGTGAACAAAAAAAAAAAAAAAAAAAAAAGAAAAGAAAAGAAAATGAGTTGCTGAAGTCTGGGCTGGGTTTGTCATGTCTAGGTCAATAATGTAATTTTAACAATTATATTATCTTTTCAATCTCAAAATTTTGTGAGTGGTCATACAAGATCCCAAATCTTAGGTAGTTTTAGAGGCATTAACTATATTCATATGCTTAAGAAAAGCTTAAAATTTACATAGCAAACATTTCAAAATAAAAAAGAATAGAAAGGGTTGGCATGCTAATTTCAATTTTCATCTAATTGAAGAGAAATTCAGAGAACTCAAATCCGACCTTTTTTTTTTTTATGATTTGCCAACCCGGTTTTCAAGGCTTTGCCCCGACTAATCAGGTGTTCGAGGGTCGTGTGGTGGGTGAGTCTTCCAGCGAGAATTTTTTGCATCCAGAAGATTTTGATACCAAAACCTTACTTAAGCGGACCAAATTGCTTACCACCTAGACCAACTCCGTTGGTAAATCCGACCTTTTAACTTAAGAGATATTGATATTACTAGTTGTTACTTGAAACTTTAATTGACTATTTTTATCAAGAAAAACCTTGAAATAGCTAATGCGGTGTGGTGGACCTTGTTTAGCGGGAAAACCTTCTCCTCATAAATGTTATATATCTATATTGTGTCCGTAGAATTATTGACCACGCATTCTTGCTTTGAAATCTTTCTTTCCCACTAAAAATAAATTTGAAAATCCGGCATTTCGTTCAGACAGGATAAGACTTTCACTTAAAAAGAAGAATTAGAAAAAAGAAAAAAATAAAACAAAATAAAAACGAAGAAGACACCAATAGAAAGAGGAAGCAATTGGAGCAGACGATGCCGGAAAGGATTGCGAGGTTATCCTAAGTGACGATCACGAGTGAACTCGGTCACCGTCGAACCAACACGTGTCAGTAACAACTTCCACTGACATCAGATAGCCCTATCTTCTTCCTTCTTCACTCGCTTTTTTCGGTTTTCTGTTCTTTTCTTTTCTTTTCTTTGCTTTTCTTTGTTTTTCTGTTTGTGTACTCTTTCTTACGCACACATCAGCTCAGTCGTTATATGATCACCTCACAGGTACCAGGTTCCTCGAAGTGAGGACCTCCCTCATTCTCTTTTTGGCTTTTCGAAGATCAACCCTACCCAACCCTATTTCCATCTCTCCACCTTCTCTTCCGTTTTATCTCTGTTCTGGACACTGGATTTACGACTTCAAATTCAAAATTTTGATTGCGTAGATTGATTGAAAGCATAAGATATCGCCATGGATCACGCAGCAGAAGCTTCTCAAACGGATTTGATGACCATCACTCGTTTCGTTCTTAACGAGCAGTCCAAGTACCCAGAGTCGCGTGGTGATTTCACTATTTTGCTCAGTCACATTGTCCTCGGTTGCAAATTCGTCTGCTCCGCCGTCAACAAGGTCTCTCTTGTTTTTCAGTTTTCGACTTCATTTTTATCGTAATTGATAGAATTGGTTCCGAATTCTTGACTTCTCTTTTCCAAATTCCAAGCCTGTAACTTATGATACAACCGTAACTCTGATTCATGGGGGGTGGGGGATGGAATCTCGTTAAATCGAGATTACGGTCAGCATTTGCGCATCAGGGTAACGGAAATTTTCTAACCTTGCCCGCCCTATTAAGTCTTAAACTGAGCCGACTGAAATGGACGATGCTTGAACTGAGAGAGTTCAGGTCTTCTCCGATTTGATTCTTCTTCTGGAGAATCTCTTCAAAATGGAATTCTTTTGGCAAGGTTGGCAGTGGTGAATAAATTAAAGATGTCAGAATTTGTGAGGAGATCATTTTTGAGCATTAACCCATAAGAACAGGACAGAGGCAGGGTAGAAGAACTGTGTCACTTACTCATTTCCTGTCAATTTGCTATTGTCTTTTCTTACATGGAGGTGTTAACTTGTGTAGGCTGGTCTCGCTAAACTTATCGGACTTGCGGGAGAGACCAACGTTCAGGCAAGTTTTCTTTGGATTATGATTTATTAACTACTTCTCCATGTATGCTCATACCTTGATGATGCTTGTATTTCCATTTTCTTCACAAATGCTATGCCTTGGTTCCAGGGTGAAGAGCAAAAGAAACTGGATGTGCTCTCAAATGAAGTTTTCATCAAGGCTTTAACAAGCAGTGGTCGTACTGTAAGTTGTTCTTCGTTTGGTAAACCTATTTGATTCAGACAAGTTTGGTGCTTTTTTTATTTTATTTTAAAAGTTTTGAACCTTCTATGGCAGTGTATACTTGTTTCTGAAGAAGATGAGGAGGCAATATTTGTGGAACCATCATCCCGTGGAAGGTGTCTGCTGATGCTCTCTATTTTTTCAAGTTGCTGTGTTAGATACTGAATGATGGACTTTTACTAATAGAAGTATTAGATTTTTGCAAATATTGCAGGTACATCGTTGTTTTTGATCCGCTGGATGGATCATCTAACATCGACTGTGGTGTTTCCATTGGAACCGTATGACCTTCTATCCTAGATCATGTTATTCCTTCTAAAAAATGTTGAAGGTTTACTTTTTTCAAAGTTTTTCTCATGTTCATTGTGATTGCATTGAGTTTCTATTCTCCTCTTTTGAACTAGATATTTGGGATTTATATGATCAAAGAGAAAGGTAAACCAACGTTGGAGGATGTCTTGCAATCTGGAAATAATATGATAGCAGCCGGCTACTGCATGTATGGAAGCTCTTGCATGGTACATATAATCGACCTCTATTGGGTTTATTTCCTCTTACAATTGCTTTCAAGAGTTCCTGTTTTCTGTATTACACTGAGCTGAACAGAGCTTGAAATATCTTTTTCTCCTCTCTTTTCAGTAGGGGTTTTCTCTTTATTTGTTTTTGAATGGATCTATTGTCCCTAATCTGGTTCTGTTAGAAGGACTACTGTTTCATGAGATCTGCAGCCTTCATAGCAATGCTTTTACAGTCTTTGGTGACAATTTGTCTTCATCCTGTATCTTATTATGCTGCAGCTTGTGCTGAGTACTGGTAGTGGCGTCAATGGTTTCACACTTGATCCCTCTCTTGGGGAGTTTATATTAACCCATGCAGACATCAAGGTAAGTATTTTCATTCCACTTGAAACATGTTAATTTTAATTCCCTCAGCCTTTTCAACTAGTTCAAGAACCCCTCTAAATATCCACCATTCCTTAAAGGGAAGACCCATAACGTAGTCTGTTCAAATGACTGAAATCATACAGCCTCTTATCGAACTGAATGCTTTTAATCTCATGGGGCTTTTTATTTTTAGATTTCAGTTATGCTATTAAGTTCATGCCTTTTCTTTTCAGGTGTTGTTTGTGTCTACTTTGTATCTTCTTATTTTGATGTGACTGCCCCTATGCAGATTCCAAAGAAAGGAAAAATCTACTCAGTAAATGAAGGAAATACAAAGAACTGGGATGGAACAACTGCAAAGTATGTTTTTAAGTAATTAGTCAACTTAGTTATATTCATCTTTTTTTGGGTAAAACTTATTTTTATTCATCATGCTGCTATTATGCAGACTAGTAGTTTACGTTACTATTTTATTCACAGGTATGTGGAAAACTGCAAGTTCCCTAAAGATGGTTCATCACCGAAGTCGCTTCGATATGTTGGCAGGTAACTGGATGTGCACTCTCTATTTCTGGTTGTTGCTGTACATGTTTATTGGATCCAATGTTTGAAATAACAACCTGATAAAGTAACTGCTAATTGTCTCATCATTCCTTTTCCCT
Organism: Hakea prostrata; assembly: GCF_041222555.1. Taxonomy (NCBI): domain Eukaryota; kingdom Viridiplantae; phylum Streptophyta; class Magnoliopsida; order Proteales; family Proteaceae; genus Hakea; species Hakea prostrata. The sequence continues at coordinate 10,876,138 of NC_142600.1, read as the reverse complement.
TGAGAAGGGGAGAAAAGGGATGACAAAGTGAAATGGAGATATCCAAGAAACATCATAAAATTTCAGCTGCTGAACCTTGATCTTGGATGACATGGGAATCACTTTTCAACTTCTTTGGATCAACTTCGAATTTTAATCTCTCTTTTACCAAATAGCTTACTGCAGTTGGGATGATATTTTGTAACATCCACCCATTTCCCTAAAGGATTGCTTCAGAAGGCACACCACACCTTAAGCAACTTAGTAAGGACAAATAGGCAGTCCCTCAAGTGTCTAGATCCTTAGAAGGAATAAACAAGTGGGTGGCATACTCCTCTAGCCATGTCACATATCACACTTTTCTTCATGAAACAAAATCCCAACATTTAAAATGACCAATTGGTATTCGAGACTGCTAGAGGACATCAACTTTCCAGGTCCTTAGTTCCGTAATTCTTAACCACTTCAAAGGCATTCTATCAATTCTCCACCTCTGTATGTAAATTTAGGTACCTCTGACCTTGTTTTTGATGTAGAATGCTTTCCCAAAATTCTCAGTTTCTGGTTGCTTTTTTGATGATATTAGGACATCTAGCTTCCAGATCTACCAAAGTTCAAAATCAACTGAGTAGTACAGGCTAGGTGATACCCATATTTTGGTCTCTACATCCTATCAGTGAAAATTTGTTCCTTTCATTTTCATAATCTACTTTATTATGTATCAGAACATTTATAGAGACCTTACCAAGAGAATTTTGATGGTATTTAGGTTCCTTTTGATATCATAGCATACTTTTCCCTCATTTTTCTGCCCTAGTCTTCTCACTGGGAGTTTCATCTCTTTAATTGTTGAGAATTTTAACAGTTTATTTTGCATTGTGTTACTTTTATCTTGTCAGATACTATGTGTGTAATTGTGTAAGTAGAAAAATCAGAAAGTGCATATATATTTTTCTTGACAAAAGGCTATTTGCCAAGAAACTTGGGCACAACTTAAAGATTGATTCTGCAATTGAGGACTATGTTTCCCTCAAATGCACGAGAGTGGTTCACATCTGCATAAAAAATCTGTATGCCTGAATACAGCAGCTAGTGTTGAAAGAAAATGATCTCATTTTGTTCCGATTCTGCTCCTGCTAAAGACGCATGTTTAGAAATTCATTATAGAGAAGCAAATTCAAGATTTTCAGTCAGTGCAGAATCCAAATGGAAGTTAAGTGTATGTAGAAGTGATTTCACTAATTTGTGAATATATGCTAAACTTGACTCTCTTCCTACACAACAATCATTAGATAATTCAGTCTTCTCGTTTTCCTATGTAACATGTTCAACTTTAGAAAAGTTCAGAGTTTCTAATGAAGCTACAATGTTTAACAGCATGGTAGCTGATGTCCACCGCACATTGCTTTATGGGGGTATCTTTTTGTACCCTGCTGATAAGAAGAGCCCAAGTGGAAAATTACGGTATGTTTAGATAGTACTCACAGGTTTATAATAGGATGTATATACATAACCATTCTTGCACTGCTAATTTGTGCCTGATATTGATTTACTTCAACTAAACAGTGTCCTCTATGAAGTCTTTCCAATGTCTTTCCTGATGGAAAAAGCAGGCGGTCAAGCATTTACCGGCAAACAACGGGTATATAGACTAAATCCCTTGATTTTAATACTGAATCTGTTTACTGCTCTCATCATTGGTGATATTTCTCAAACCTTTTTACCATTTTCAATGGTTAAAAACCATTTCCACTCTTGCACCCTACTACTCGATATATAGAAATATTTGAACCTATCAAATAAAATGTCTCTCTTCAGATGACTGGACCTGTTACTGAAAATTAAGATTTACCCAAAACTCTGACAGCATATCCCTTGTCAACTGCAACGTCTGTAATTCTCTCAAAGGAGAATCATGAGATTTGCCAATAAATGTAGATAAATGACTAAACTGAACTATAAGAGCATCATTGGTAGCTGTTATTTCTATATTCTTGACACTTAGATTGGTGTTTGTGCATGTAATATAGATTTTGAGACTTCTGTTTTGACTATAAAACTCTTAACCATATAGTGTTTACTCAGTCGGATGATCATATTGGCAGGCACTTGACTTGGTACCAAAGAACATCCATGAGAGATCTCCCATATTCCTTGGGAGCTACGATGATGTTGAGGAAATCAAAGCGCTTTATGCTGCTGAAGAGAAGAAATCATAGATCTGCGAACCCATCCCCTCTTAATACTGAAGTAATTTGGTTGTTTATTCTGATTTCTCTTCATATATCCATTCTATAGCTATAATCTATTACCAAAAAGAAGAAGAAGAAAAAAAAATCTATATCCATAATCTTCATTATAGGCTAGGATCTCTGTTCTGAACACTGCAACACAATTTATTGAAGGATCAGAGTTCAGGTTTCGTTTTCTGTCTGAAAAATTACCAAATGACTTACTAGTGCAGAAGCCCCACATTTTATTTTATTTTTGCCCAAAAGAACTGAAGATCACTTGTTTGGATGTAATAAACGAGTTATCAACAAAGCATACACGTGGAAGGCGCCACCAAGATCTATCAAAACAGAACTGCTTAGAAGCCATACATACTTAGGCAATGGGAATTTTTTTTGGTAACTGTAGCTTGTATATGTAGGAGAAGTTGAGACGGGGTAATTAGGGAGAAAGCCCTAGTTTCAAGGAGATTTGAACTGACTTATTACTAATGAGGTGTTGGTCTTTGCAACTGAGCCAACACAATAGGGATCAAAACTAGAGAAGGTAAAGGTAATGGAAGAACTCCTTGGCATTCTCTGATCTAAGAATTTAACATTGTGACTCCCATATATTTATCCTTGGCTCGAGGACATTCTAATTACAAAGCTCAAAATATCAAGAAAAGTCGGGACAAAATGCACTAGTTGCCAATCAAATGGCCTCGCTGCTCCTGGCTAGAGAATGAACACCACCATTCCTAATATTGAAATTGATGAAAGAAGGCATAAAGAGTGCCTTATATGCTTGATGTAACCATTAGGAGGAGTGGGTTACTTTATATATATTAGCAAAATTATTTCTTGATATAATTTAAATATCTAAACGTTTAGAATAGATTAACGTCAAGGTTAAAGTTTTTTATTTATTTTTATGGGTTTTAAATTTTTGAATGTTGACGACTCATTAATATTAATTGATCTGGTAATTGTTTAGAAATTACTTATTTTTTTAAAAAATAAAATATTGAACAGATTTTTAAGTTAGATGAAACACACTGTTTTATTATTATTATTATTATTATTTTTTTAAAAGTTGGATGAAATACACTGTTTTTTTGTTTTTTTTTTTTTTTTTATGAATAGAAATGTAGGTAAGCCTGACCACAACTTTGAAGCTGTTCTTAAACCAAACCAACTCGTGACTTCCAGACAAACGTGACGATGCTAGACCTGAGCCCGCAGCAACTGCCGGAAAAGGAAATTTGTGTTCTTGTGGGACTGAATTGCCCTATATGACTGCTAGGTTGGAATACTTTTCCAGCGGATCCGCATCCATCAATTCCAATCAAACCATCTACAGAGACTCTCTCATGGGAGTGCCCACGTTGCATACTTTTCTCCGGCTGGTGAAAATTCATGTTCCCTCATTAGGAAGCAAGGACCTCACATTTCCCTGCGCAGAACCTCTTCGCTCTCCCTCTGGTAAAATGCGTACATTCCCTTCGTAGATGATTTATACCCATTAGATCTGAATAAGGGAAAAGGTAGAGAGAAGTCAGAGAACATGCAGAAAGATACCTATTCAAAATGTCCAGCGAGATGAAAGATGAGCTTATGCAGATCGCCCTACAAGAGCAAGCGGAGAGACCTCAAATGCCGAAAACCCCAAGTTTCCCAAGTATCCAAGCCAGTCGTTAATCTCATTTAACCACCTCCTGTGTCTCCTCAAATGACCAAGCGCCAAAAAAGTGGTGATCTGCACATGTTGCGCTCAAATCTGACCCTGAACGGTGGTTGATTCCACTGGTTGGCTCAAAAACCTGTTCCCGAAAGAGAGTAAATGTGGACCACTTTTCAGGCCACGTAACCATCCTAAAAGCTTAAGTCAAATTCAGGAATAATATTGTCTAGAGAGACTGAGAGTGGGGCTTAAAAAATTTAAAAGATGATAAACATGAATGCTTGAGAAAATACATAAGAGGTATTTATAGTAGAACATGGTGCTTTATGGTGGTTGGCTCATCCATTGTCCTAGATCTCCTCTGGGATGACATGTGGCTTCTAGGGTACTACCATTTCGATAGATGAGGCCTAATACTGATTAGACATTTAATGCTAATGTTGATAGGACTTTACCCATTCTCTCAACAAACAAGCCAGAATGGCACCATGCAGACAGACTGGGGGGGTAAGGTCAATGTATCTCTTGATAGGCAAGGAATGTCATACCACCACCTGCACTATTAATCCCAGGATAGGAGGCAAGGTCCTCAACCTCGTCAAGCTCCCTTCACAGGGAAGGGTGCATCCCAAGACAATCATACCAGGAGCCTCCCACCAATGGAGTCCCTTGGCCTAGGGATCTTGCCACAACATTTCCACTCTCTCCAGGGGTTGGTGAACCGAAATCAACCACCATAGGCCCAACCTGGACCTCGGTCTACTTGAGGTATAAGACTTGGCCAAAACTGGCATAACAGCCCAGAATTACCATCTCTAGACTTGCTCAAGTCCAGAAATCTCATCAGAGTAGTTGACCAGCACGACAAAGTGAAGGACGATGAGAATGATTACAAGCGGGATGGCGAAGAACCGTGTCGCTGGAACCAATTTGACCAGGTCGAGGTGTGTCTTGTGGTGATTTTTTCTTAGAATTTTCCCTCGATATAGACCCAATGCGGCGGGATTGCTTCATATGCATTACAGTGGAGATGTGGAAGCACAATGTTGCCAATTCTTCTTCTCAATCTGAAAATTCTTCGCACTATGGAGTTCACTCTGACAATTTGGGTGCTGCAATTTACAGAAGAGAACCTTGCCAGGTTTTTCATTATTTTGTAACCATAAAGATATCGAGTCATGTTTAGATTGAAGGCCTCTCATCCGGGAGTTGGTAGTGACAGTGGTCATCACACCTGATACAGAGAGTTGACTTTTTTATATGCTTCACACTAGTGTAACAGGATGGTGTATTAGGGACATATTCAGGATGCTTAAGATATACATATAAGGCATGCAAATGATGGCGACTAATTTATTATCGTGGTCCTAATTTAGGCAGATCAACTTTCATTAACTTTGTTATTAAAAAAAAAAAACTTTCATTAACTAAAGAAAACGAAAGAGTCGGATTCCTCTAAGATAACACTATCTTGACCCTCAGCTACCACACATTCAGGAGGTCCATCGTGTCAATGTTCAGAGGTGGACATGTCCTCTTGAATATATGGTGTAGGGGCATCAGGTAAAGGATCCTGATTCAAATGGGAAATAGAGGAGAAAAGGAAAAATCAACCTCCCAACAATAGAAAAGAAACCCACCACTAGTAACAAAGCATAGGAGATGGCAGATTGACAGTAGGAAGAGAGAATAAATTACCAAAACATTTCCTTAGAACAAATAGAACATATTCAGACTACTTAAATTATGTTCCATTATATAAGCAACCCCATTAGTGTCCAACTCAAACTTAATTTTAAACAGCTTGTATCATAAGCCGCAAGACAAGAAATGCTTGTAACAGTTGATAGTTCTATGGTAGAAAACAAAAACCAGGCTTTTAATATTTCTGTCTGAAAGAACATAGCTCTGCAACTATTTTTTCAATTTTTCCTATCACCACACCTCCACTTCAGAAGTTGGAAAGTTGAAGAGAATTTAAGGGTTTCTTCTTTTTCGAGGCTGAGGCTATTCATCAAATAGGAAGGCTAGGCATTGTTACATGAAAAAAAAGAAAAAAAAAAAGAAACAAAAAACAAAAAACAAAAGGAGGGAGTATCTAAAAGTAAAAGAAGAATGACTTGACTGTCATTGTTGTTGACTCTTGAGAGACTGGTAGTGGATGGCTTGGCCTTTGTGTCACTCTCTCTAGTTGTTGACTCTTGAATTCTCTCTTCAATGTTCTGTTAGCTTCCCAAAGGATTTTATGACTACTCCAAAATCCAAGTACTTGAATAATTCCATTTTCTTCTCCAACTTCTTGATATTATCTTCTTATCCAAGGCCCTTTCAGTTTCTGGCAGGAGTGGGTTGGGGGTTGAGATGGTTCTTCTGTGCAAAATGTAGCAAAGATAACAAAGGGATGGGGTTTTACTTGTCGGCTTGCTTTTGTCTTATAGCTATATTTGGCAGAACTTCCCTATAAATTTTCCCCCTGCTTTCATCTCATCCAGTTTCTTTTATATGATACATTTAGTGAGAAGTGATTGGAAGTATTCCACAGATTCTGGTTGGTCTGGTTTTTGTTACTTATAGTTATATTTGGTTAACTTCTACTTCTTCATAATGCTACCTTCCAGCTTAATTTAGGAACCAGGTGAGTAGTTTTAGTACCAAACCAAAGCATTTAAGTTGATTTTTGCCTAACCAATTGTTCTTTTACATCTGAGATAATTCCCATATCAATCTTTCCCTATGAAATTAGGGTTTCTCTCTCTTTTAATGCTTTCCTTGAATTGTAAGAGGCAGTAAGTTAATTCTTCTTCTTCTTCTTCTTCTAGCTGTCAAGAAATTTGCATTTTTCCTGGATTTGGCTATGACCTGGTTTCTATCATCTCATCTTAGTTTTCCATTGATCTGAATATAAAGACTTGCATCTGGTTTTACACTCAAGTTCTTCCTAGTTCTTTGTCTACATGGATTCCTGATGCTTGGAATATATTATTATCTGTTTCCTGCTTTGGAAAATCTCAGCATTTTGAGCTTTGCTGTATAAATGCAGCTTGAACAGCAATGCAAGGTAATACATCATTCACCATTTGTTTTTGGAAGCATCAGAGTCATAATTAGGATATGGGAGGAAAGATAGTGGTGGAGGAGATAAATTGATGGAGTAGAGATTGCAACGATGAGGAGGGAAGGATGGAACAGAATGCTAAGGTTGGGTTTAGGGTTGGAGTAGACGAGAAAGGAGTGGCCGGAGTGGATGATGGAAAGGTATAATGATTTTGGCCTGTATCCAATGGTCGTTCTAACAGAAAAGACGATGTTTGCCAATTTTGCATGTTCTATGCATTATGGAAAAAATATACATATATATTGGGATGTCTAAATAAATTTTCCTCAAATATATTAATTAAGTAATTTATATATGTTTTAATTATGTAATAATTAAAAACTTTTCCCTTTTTATCTTTGAAAGACTTTAGTTCTCTTTAATTTTCCTTGCCACCAAAGCCTTGTCAACGAAGGTCAAATATAGTTTTCCTCTTAAGTCACCAATGGGTGATGAATTTTTCCACTTTGAAGGGAAAAGACAAAACCTGGATGGTCCAATTCCTAATATGAAGAGCAAAAACTAAATTCCCTTAATTTAAAAAATTCTGAAACATTGTATACAGCAATAATCTGGATGTTGGATCAAATGATTAAAATTAAAAGTTTGAAGAAAAAAAACCCAAAAGGATTCATCTGAGAAGTTGGGGATTACCTTCTCTTTCTGATCTTTCCAGTATGAAAACATTGCCTTTATCATCTCTACCAATCCTCATGGATTCATCGACATATCTTAGAACCTTGAGTTAAAGATCATATGTAATCCTTCAATACCAAATAAAGAGCCTGAAACCAAAATTAAGGATACGAAATCTCCAGCCAACCTTCCGGATTGAAGATACTGAGCAGAAGGTCATAGTTCTTGCGGAAAATGCTCATCAACTGTTTTAGGTCTCCACACAAAAACTTCAGTCAGCAACAGGTTTAAAGTTGTGAATGTTTTTCTATGCCAGCAGCAGATAAATAATTTAATATTACTAATTGTAATACAAGGCTCTGTCTGGTGTGCATTCTTGAAATAGATTCTGGAAGTGAGAAAATAGAGAAGAATTCAAAATTTAACATTTTCTAGACCCAAAACTATTCCAAGAATGCATACCATACACAACAACCCAAGTTATCCCAACTAAATGGGGTCAGCTACATTGATCCTTGCTTTCCAATAAGCTCTATTTGAGGCCACACTAGAACACAACCTAAATAAATCCTCAACCTACCTGATCTGGAGTGATAATTGAATTCTCGTACTTGATGTCAACCCTCTGTGGTGGAGTCAATTACAAAACAATGGACAGATTACACAGAGATGACAAGTTGATTAAAAGAGTTATGCATAAAGGAGTCTAATTCTTTGAGAAAGAAGCTAAATGAGAGCCTGAACTGTTTCCGATGCAACTTTGAAGGAAGCTTCGATAGTTAATTGTCCTTTAAGCACATTTAATCCCCGAAGGCTGAACTCAACAGTGTTAACTGCTTTGCACTGCAATTTGGAAAAGCAAAGGGTGAATTTCTAAAAGTGGCTGTGATGGAAGCCATTCAATGCATTGTTGACTTCTTGTGCTATGCTATTTAACTTATTCAATTAATTTTTTCGGGACAAGCCCACAAATTTCCCCCTTTTTTTAGCAGTTATACATGATCAGAAGTGAAAAACTAGAGTAACAGGAAGAGCAAGGGGTACCAAAAGTAATATTGCTAGTTATGGCAGCACACACCACTTATATCACCTATGTGGCTGTTCATATAAAGCTCAAATTTGGTGGAAAGCTAGGTTTTAGGAGTCCCAAGTTACCAACAAAATTTCAGCGTATTCCAAATTTTACTCATGGAGAAAATAGGGCTGCAGTTAAGCTAAAACATTCACAGATATGCTGGTCGTTAAGACTACCCAAAGAACTGTTCAAATGCGTCCATACTGTTAGGTGAGCAAATTATTAGCCTGGATTTTAATTTTAATTTTTTTTTTTCATCTGACTAAGATGTTTTAGTTTTCAAGTTGTGGATTCAGCAACAGTTTTCAGGTTTTACCTATTCAAGAATCTCCAAATCTGTGCTAAAATTTTGAAGTGCCTCAAAACATTTGAGTCACATGAATAATCCACAAGGTGGGACTGGTCACATGTATACAGATAATACTTTATAAATAATGTGCCACTCATGGCACAAATAATGTGGGCCATGATGCATGGTCACCCTACTTCCACCACTTTCACTAAACAGTTGGAACCACTTGTAAAAAGAATCAAAAGGATAAAGTACTCTGGACCGCATGAAGTGGTAACAACAATTTGCAACAAAGCATCTGGTCACTAGAGAGTGTGTGGGTGTGGATAGGGTGTATTGGCTCATGTGAAGAAGATAAGCTTCAAACCAGGAAAAAAAAGGGTCCAAATTAATCAAGTAGATACACAGTTATTGACAAAATAATTCCATCTTTTTTCTTCTCCTTTATTGGTTGAATTAGAGGGTTAGATCTCATGGCTGAATAGATTCTCTTTCGACTATTGGTGAAGGAAAATTTGGAGTAACTAAAACATAATCAAGAGACAATGACTCACGTGGACCCACCTGAGCAGGATAAATGGTCTGGAAGAAATCATCCAAACTGATGAAGTCCCTCAAGCCTAGCTTGGTTCTCTTAGAACCCAGAATAGAAATTGTACTGTAGACAAGCTTCCAACATCCGCCCACCTACCAACAGCTCAAAAATAACAATTAACACGCAACTCCACTTACATGCTTAGCAGTTCCAGTATAAATTATAGCATGGCAACATTGATTACCTTGTCAAGATGTTGAGTAGGATTAAGAGTTGGATTCTGAGACTCAAGGAGCTCCACCAGAACTGAAATCTCAGATTTCTTTGCAGACGGGACTCCAAAAATTCCTCTATTGGTGCCTTCAGACATGTATAATCAATCCATTTCAACTAAGCCCACTTTCAGTATTCATTAAAACACAGTACAGTATGAAAATTTCAGATCAGAAAAGTAAAGATACATACCCTCGATTGCTTGCTTCAGATCTGCTTTTATCTGGGACACCATATTGTAAGCTCCTGATGTTTCTTGTGTCCCCTGCTCTTCACTAACTAAACTAGGACCTTGTTCTGCAGCTTTAATGGAACGGCTGGGTCTGAGCCCAGAAGGGAACTCTCCAATCCCAGAGCTCTTGGTCCTTAAATTACTGGCTGGGACTGCTCTGTTAGTTTGGATCATCTTAATGCCAATGGGTGTTGCAGGCAGCACGCGGCAACAAAGTGATGGCAGTTGCACTACTTTTGCAGCCATGAATCCTTTAACAGACATGGTAAGTGCTACTTATCAGGAAAAAAGGTAGCAGTGAAAAGTGGTCTGATTCTGAGTGTTTGTGGTTCCAGTCTGAATGTGGGTCAGGACCAAAACCGGAATAACAAGCGAATCACTCCAAACTTGAGATCCAGGAAAGTTAACTTACGGACAGGCTGGTTCTGCTTCCTAATCAGTTCAAGGCGCTACTACAGTGTTTTCAGCCAAAAGAAAGAAAGAGAGAGAGAGAGAGAGAGAGAGAGAGAGAGAGAGAGAGAGAGAGAGAGAGAGAGAGAGAGAGAGAGAGAGAGAGAGAGAGAGAGAGAGAGAGAGAGAAACGTTTTCCTTCATATATAGCAGACATCAAGCAACATTTTACAAAACATGACAGAGAAAAGAGTGCTGTCTGAGATACCTCTCCACAGCTGAAACTTGAAAGCTGCTGTGATTTCTTCAGCAGATCCTGCAAAGCATAAAATAATGTAAATCAGACACATACATTCCATTATTCACAACCGGTTAATCAGTGACTCCAATGCTTCCAAAACCAGAACTCAGAACTAGTCATCTTATCCTACTTGATGAGGCATGGCATTTAGCAGATGGAAAGATAAAATTATCTTTCAGAAAACCATTTCAAATCCACCCATATTATTGAACAGGATCCATGACATACTGACCCTTGTGTCAATCTAACTTCAAAGCCCTCTGAATCATCAGTACAAAGGCAAAAATTAAACTAACTCGCTCAAACTCCTTCCACAAGATAAGGAATCCAAATTGACTCCACTCTTTCCTGTTATGGACCATTTTGACAAGCAACAACTGAAACCACTATAGGTCGGGTACATGGAAATCCTGACAATCTGAAACTCTCAGTAGGATTCAGCTGCCTATTCCATGGAGCCACCAATACTGTTAAATCTCATCCCAGCCCCAATATATACTCTAATGGGCCATGCAATTTATCCAAAATAAGTGAGCCACTCCCTTGTATGATGAGTTTACTATATAATTTAGCTTTTCTGAGGCTGGGCCTTGGTGCAATGGCAAGGTTGCTCCATTGTGACCAAGTGCTCACTGGTTCAGGTATGGAAACAACCTCTTTGTTAAAAGCAGGGATAAGGTTGACCCTCCCCTTCAATTTTCATAGAATGAAATCAGACTGACCAAAATGATTCATGGTAGGAATTGGGCTTCAACACCTTTAACTTCTAGGGTGATCAAGAATTAGGCAAGCATCCATGAGTAAGGCAAAAACAGTATCTAATAGACATTACATCAAATACTTCAAACACCTCTACTGCACTCAGACCATTAGGATCACAAATTACAATATGGTTGTACAATAATGTCAGAGCAACTGGTTTCCAATTGACAATAAATCCAGTACTTCAAATGCCTTTGGTGCATTCAGACCAGTAGGATTACAAACTGCAACTGATTTGTAAATAATGGTGTTACTGCAACAATTTTATGTTTGATAATGTGAATGAATATTGAGGAAAAAAATTCCAAAACACTCCGATCCTTGCTGTATACTGGAAACCCAAGGAAGCAAGCCTAACTCACCAGACAGAAATGATGGTCTTTCAAGAAAAGTGAACTCCGTTTAGCACAGGGATCTAGCTCAGATTATAGTATATAGCTTTTAGTATTGAAGGTACTGTTTTCATTGCTTTTATATAGATAAATCTGTGAGATTGGTTACTTTGATGACAGATAATATCAAGCGGCTGGATGGATTGACTACCATAATTCAGCACCATAATGAATATGGGTAGCCTCAGATACCTATAAAGGATTTAACCATCTAATACGGATTTTTTGGTTGGGGATAGATCCTTTTCTTTTCTTTTTTTGGGAGGGGGGTCTGAGTTAGCATCTCTCCTCCTCAACATCACGGCATTGTAAGATTTACCAACATGGAGGAAATAGTTCCATGATAGATAAGATGAACATCATAATCTTGGTTCCACATAAACATTTATCTATGTTTCCTCAATCAATTGAAGTCCAGATATATGAAGAGGATCTGAGTGCAGAAAAAAAGTATACAATAACAAGAAGTCTTATCACACATGCAAATGCAAAGATATTATCACATAAATACATAATATAACTTCACTTACTGAATCAAAGAAAAGATAACGTGTAAGCTAAGAGAAGTAAAAAAAGGAAAGAGGAATTTTCTACATGAATCTATTTCTGCCTTCTCCACTGAAATCCATCCATCGTACACATTTGAAATTTGAAACTGAAAACCCGTTTACTGGTCTACTTTATGATCATATCTATCTGCACAAAAAGGAATTTAATTGATTCCTGTATCAGTTCATATTCTTCCGATGGCCATCCCTCAAGGTTTTATATATTAAACTGGTTCAGATCATATAGGGGAAATGGTGCACTTCTTCTAGGTAAATACGATGACTCTCATCTCACAATAAGCTCTACTTTGAAATTTTATGGGGCACTCCAGAATTTATACTTCCAACTATCATTTATGGTGCACTTCTTCTGCGTAAATACGATAACTCTCATCTCACAATAAGCTCTACTTTGAAATTTTATGGGGCACCCCAGAATTTATACTTCCAACTATCATTTCAAACTAAATTCTTCACTGTCACCTCACAAGAGGAACCCTTATTAGCAGTCTAGTGTGACTCAACAGATTTCGATAACCCAAGAGAATCTTATTTTTCTCCAGACAAAACTAGAAAGAGCCAAACAACACAACAAAGCTGTTAAAACTTTCCAAAAATATCCCCCACTGTCAATAACAGATCAACAAAGTATATGAACGCATTCAAAGGTAAAAGCAAATACATATTGTGCTTAAATCCAATACCAACTCCTTCGAGGTTAATTTGGACAATCAACTGGAAAAAGAAGAAAAAAATCAAAAGAAACCACTTTGGAGTTGTAGGGTTTGGGGTTGGGGTTGGAAAATTTCAGATGAAAGATCGCGTTGCCTGTACCAAATAAGAAAGTCGACTTGCTTACACAGTAAGAGTGAGAACCTGGTCCTTGCGTCTCCAATAGGCCAAGAACAGTCCAGCGGGAGAAAGACGGAAGTTCAGGAAATTTTTTCCCAGAAGTTGCAGACAAGCTGTTCAATTATAATTTGAGTTTCACGGCACTTATCACTCTGGTAGGAATAAGACCGCCTCGTTTCATAGAAATCTGACAGCTACTTTTCCCCTTCCGTTCGCTCTTGTTATTCTGCGATTGTTGGTAACACTTTTCTGATAACGAATTCCAAAACGGGAAATTTTTTGAATAATTACGCGATTGGCAACTGCTACCAATGTTTAAATTAAAATAAGTAATGGGAGGAGTAGGATGGTTAGGAACCTAACTTTTCCGAGAAGAGGTTTTGATTCAACTCCTACCGGCGGCATATGTAATATTTTTATCCTTATATATAAAAAGTCCTTAAAAAAAATAAAATAAATATTTTATCCAAAACAAATAAATGAATAAAATGAACTTTGGTTTTTTTTCTTCTTTTCTTTTCTATTTTTCAACTATGGAGATAATTCATTTAAAAAAGAAGCTTCCAAGTTAGAAGTCAGAAACTTAGAATATCTTCACAAAAAAAAAAAAAAACTTAGAATAATAATTTTTAATTTTTTTTTTGGGCAACCTTTGACTCGACAATAGTGTCTTTAATTTCCCACTTCATGGTATGAAGTGATCCTACCTGAGTGCAATAACCTTTGCACTTGGAGTAGAACTACATTTGATTCTATAATAAAAAACATAATTAATCACCCCTTTAGAGTATTGAATAATAGCACCAATACCATCTCTATACGAATCTTCAATGTAAAATGTATCAAAATTTAGCTTTATCACGTTCAAAAAAGTGGGTAAACCATCGTAGCATATTACTTGGCTGAAATGAAGATTATCTATATCACATTAGCTCATTTTTCCTATCAACACTGTCATGAAAATAAACTCCATTGGAAGCCTTCTGAGCTGATTTAGAAACTCCTATGAATGAGATAAATTTGAAGTTGGCTCTTCTTTTCTTACCCTTCACTCCATTAGGTAACCACGCCACCACCACTTGATATTTGAAACCACCCTTATTCTTGTATTCATTCTCATCTCTTCCATCGTGCATCCCTTCATCTTCTTCTTGCAATTTCAAGCCAATAAACCTCACTTGTTCTGTATGCCAAAAAAAAAAAAAAAAAAAAAAAAAACCTCACTTGTTCTTTTCTTTTTCTTCTTCACCACCCATCAATTTATACATAAAGATGTTTTCTCACCACGTATTTCGTGTGGGCTTACGTGGAAGCATATAAAACAAACGAAGAAGGAATCGACAAATTTTGTTTTGTTTTTTTGGTTTCCTTCTTATAAGGACAGACATGCTGGCCGCGATGCATGTACAGTGGGCTGGTCTTCGACCGAGACCTCGTCCACAACGAATTAAATATTGTTTTTTTTATAAATTTTTTTGGGTCAATACAACGAATTAAATTCTAAGCCCATGGACAAAGGGCTCGACTTCGGCCCACTTAGGACAGCTTCGCGCTAGCCTAGCCGAGCTTGCAGCGCCAGTGGCAACCTCACTCTAATTTAGAAGCACGAATTTGAGAGTTGAGACCTGCCCTCAAGTCTCAACAATCAAAAATTCAGGTGCCCTTCGTCAAGCTCGGATCTGCTTTACTTGCAGGTCTACAGCCATTAATCTTGTTGTTAAGCCCTTTCTAAGCCTTACTGTCTTTTCTAAATATTTTATTAGCTCGAGAGTCTGTAACGTATTTAAGTATATTCGTGTATATATATATATATATATATATATAACGTCAAGAATGGGCCCTAGGATTTGGTCGTTCATTGTATCTGGCAACTAAGCATCGTCAATCTCGCTTTTCCGAAGAACAATCTTGTTTAATTTTCTAAGCATCGTCTATCTCGCTGCTGTGACGTTACGCTGTGGAGAGATGGGGATGTTCGACAAAATCGCGGACTTGAATTAGTGGCACTACTGTGGTAGTTTCTTTTGACACCGGAACGGGATTCAGCTCAAATGCCAGATTTTTGGGTACTTCACGCTAACCCCAGATAAGTTGATTTGCTTTGCTTTGCTTATTCATGTAATTTGAATAAGCGGGGTCTCTTTGATTTTTGTGTTTTAGTTCCCAATCCTCAGGTTAGTTTTCGCAATTTGTTTCTCTTTCTCTTTGGCTATCTGAGACTGCTTTTGAAGGGCGGAGGAAAGATTTTTGGGTTGGTGGAAAAAAAAAAAAAAGTATTGTTTGGTGGATTAGTTGATTATTCTGATGTTCCTTTTAAGCGTCTGGAATTAAAGACTAAGGATTTGGTGAGATTTTCTAATCGATATGTGGTGATTTTTCTGGATTGTTGGTTTTCATGAATCAAAAGTAGAAGATCTCGTGGGACGGACTGTTGTGAAAATATTTAGAAGGACAGTAGAAGCTTTAAATAAGAAAAAGTCTAATCGACTTGCCTTTCAATTTCGCTGAATACATGCTTTGTGGTCAAGAATTTCTGTTACGGAATCATATTTTGAGGGGAATTGCCTTTCAGTAAAAATCAATGGAAGGTAATTTATCAGCGGGAAACATGATTCCAGGTGCCCCTTATGGGGTTGTGGACTTGCGGGGATCGATGCATGTTCATCACCAAAATCAACAACACCCACACGGCTCTCAGCAGCAGCAATCCCATCCTAACCAGGGCTGTATGGTCCGTCCTGCTATCCATGATGTCTTCCCCTTTACGGTAGGAAATATGCATGAATGTGAGCAGCCCATCAACCTTTTGGATTATAATAAGGGTGATAAGGTAAAGAATTCAACAAGTGATGAAGATGAGACAAGCTTAAATGAAGATGGTAATGATGGTCATAACAATGCTGGGAAAGGGAAAAAGGGGGTACCATGGCAGCGCATGAAGTGGACAGATTCAATGGTGAGGCTCCTTATAACTGCTGTTTCTTACATAGGTGAGGATGCTGCCTCTGAATGCAGCAGTGGGGGGAGAAGGAAATTTTCAATCCTACAGAAGAAAGGTAAGTGGAAATCAGTCTCAAAGGTCATGGCTGAGAGAGGATGTTTTGTCTCGCCTCAGCAATGTGAAGACAAGTTCAATGACTTGAACAAAAGATACAAAAGGCTCACGGATGTCCTTGGGAGAGGAACTTCTTGCCAGGTTGTTGCAGACCCTACACTGTTGGACATGATGGACCTCTCTGAAAAAACAAAGGAGGACGTTAGGAAGATTTTGAGTTCGAAGCATCTGTTCTATGAAGAGATGTGTTCTTATCACAATGGGAACCGGCTGCACCTCCCAGCTGATCCAGCGCTGCAGCGATCCTTGCAGTTAGCGCTCAGGAGTAGGGATGTTCATGACACTCGTGACAGTAAGAGGCCTTCACAAGATGATGCTGATGAAGAAGATCATGATGCAGAATCTGATGATTGTGATTATGAATCAGAGGAGAATCATGCCTTACACCGGGATGGTGGGGGAGCATTCGGGGTTCCGGGATCAATTGCAAAGAGGATGAAACTTGGACAGGTTCTTGAAGACATCAATTTTGGGAACCTCGCGAGTTCTCAGGATTGTAACAAAAGTTACCCATCTCATATGCAAATTCTCCCTGCTGATGTTGATAAAGTGTTCCCTGAAGGATCCAAAGCAGCTTGGTTACAGAAGCAGGGGATGCAATCTCGCCTCCTTCAGTTGGAAGAGGAGAAGTTACAAATTCAGGTTCAGATGTTGGAACTGGAGAAGCAGAGGTTCAAGTGGCAGAGATTTAGCAGAAAGAAAGACAGGGAGCTGGATAAGCTGCGAATGGAAAATGAGAGGATGAAGCTTCAAAATGAGCGTATGGCATTAGAATTGAAACGCAAGGAGTTTGAAATTGATTATACCTAAATAGCCTGAACTGCAATAATACTTGGTGTTTCTTTAGTGCAAGTGATCAGTTGTTGATTTGACCGATAATATGTTTGATTAATGCTTATTTCAAACCCCTTTTGCTTCCCATGTGCATTTGATAAGTCCTGCACTCTTGTGTACTCTCGGTCTTGGTGGAGCACATTCTGATTGTAGATGCTAGCGTGTTGGTATCTAAATGTGTTTTCTAATGTGAAGAAGTCTCTGTTAGTTAATTATTCAATTGGTGAATTTAGTGCATTATTGCTGGATGAATAAATTTGTTAGAGCTTAGGAAGGTTTTTACCAAATTTTTTTAGTCTCTACGTAACAGACTGTTATTTGATTTTCCTTCCTTTTTCTATTACTTAATACGTAACTTGGGAAATGATTAGAGAGCTACAGAACCTATGGGAAAGAATTGGACATGGTAGGACCATGGCTCGAGAACTCACTTTCAAACCTGAAATTAGTCAGACAACAAACCTAGTTGGACTAACATTTCAGCAGGTTGTTGCATTTTTTTCCCTATGGAGTTTTGACCTAGTATGGACATGAAAATCTGGTATACTACTTATTTTGGGTATTAAACACAATTGCAGTCAGATTTCCTAAATTCAATTTGCATTAGCTGTTTGACTTAGTGTGAGACCAAGATAGACACTTATTTATGTCCTAGACTCCTAGCAGCATTTAGAAAATGGTTTTATATTTGTTATTTCATTTACTCAAGATATTCATTTTGGATACATTACAAATAGGATATGATCATCCTTAATTTGTTTGTATTTACAATTTTACATATTCGGTTTCTTTGCTTCTGTTTAGGTGACTTTCTAGAG
This sequence comes from Hakea prostrata, assembly GCF_041222555.1. NCBI lineage: Eukaryota > Viridiplantae > Streptophyta > Magnoliopsida > Proteales > Proteaceae > Hakea > Hakea prostrata. The sequence continues at coordinate 10,858,116 of NC_142600.1, read as the reverse complement.
CCCTCCTAGTAATTTATATTAAACAAAGTTCTTGATGCAAAATTTATTTTGATTCATCCTATCTTGTTTGCTAAGCTAACCCTAATTTAAAGTGAAATACATATTTTCCAAATTGGTTAATATAAATTAAGTAGCTTTTTACTTGTTGATTTTAAGCATGAAACGTATGCTTGTGTATTCATCCATTGGTCAAATTTAATATTTAATTACTGGAATAAATGTTGGAGGCTCAGTTGGTGGTTATGCAAGCTTGATAACTCATGCTTCTCTAATGTCTCTTGGAGTCTATTTACATTTACTGTCATTGTGTATTGGTCTATGTACTGGAACTGAAAGCAGTCATGATTTTGCAGGGTGCGCGAAAGATCCTTGTTTGGCTCTCTCTTCAGCCCTTTGTCATTAATAAACAAATACCCTCTAAAAGTGGGGGGGGGGGGGGGGGGGTTATTCACTTATTTATAGATAATATCTTAAGTAAATGAAATGGCAAGTTAAAAATATTTACTTAAAACAATATTAGGCATAAATAAGTTTGTCCTGGTTTATGGCATATAAGTGTCCGAAGACCATGGTTTCTCATTCAGATGACCAAGACAAGACCTCTGAAATCTCTACCTGAGATGCTGCATTTCTCTCATTTCATATATGGTCCTGTCTCAGTTTTCCAAAAAACTGGGATATTTCTGAGATTCGGTGAGTTCTCTGTTTTTGGGTAGGACATTTCTTTTTTAAAGTTATAAATCCATTCTTTTTCAGTTGGTCATGACTTGACCAGGGAAAAGGCACTGTTTTCCTGGATGCTGATGTGCCAACCTGGAAGACAGTATATTGTAAAGGAGAAATCTATGATGTTACAACAATAGATTGGTGTTTCATCCTACTGTCAGGCAATTAATATCAGTCAGTTTGCATGTTCATGAGGTGGAAGTCCCATTCATTTTGCTCAGGCTGTTTCAACTCAATATCAGTCAGTTGGGCATTTTCATGAGGTGGAAGTTTCAACACTGATTGAGTATTTTCTTTGTTGCAGCTATGTCTGCAAGGTGTTTATTTGGTACTTTTTGCTCTCCTTGGCAACCAGCTCGAGTAAACCAAATTGATTCTAGCTAGTTTTTACTCGAATCTTCTCTGATATGTATTTAATTGTATAGTTTCCTTGTTTTATTTACTCAAGTTCAGCTGAAGTAGTCTATGTTATTAATTGTACTGACTACTGAGTAAGAAGCTTGAGTTGTGATTCGTACTGTCCACTTTTATTGGTTTGTTTTCTTGCTTCAAAGATATATATTTTTGTTTTCTTGCTATATGTATGTCTCATCCATTTATGTTTTTTCCTTTTATCAGGTTTCATCGATGCATATAATGCTCTAAATTTCCATTACTTCATATTTGCCTCCTTTGTGTGCTCAATGCACAACCTGTGTATCCTTGAATTTGCTTTGAAGAATTCCAGGGAATTTAAGAGGTTTTCTCTATAGATCTTGCGCATGCAGGCCTTGCCTTTAAAATGGGATGTTGTCATGTTACTACCTTGTCTCTGTATCTTGGACATTTTTCTTCTTCCAGCTATAAGTTCCAGTAAGCAGCCCCTGTCATGACGACATCATACCATCCAACTGAGGATTCTGCATTTACCATTGGTGATATTGTAGGTCTCAGCCATCCATTACTTCTCTGTGGATATACAACTAGTTCTGCAGCTACAATTTTACTGGACTGCAGCCTGCAGATCCCACTTGCAGCAGCTGGTATCATTGGTTCTGTTTTCCATTGATGTTTATTGGTGTTCCAATTTCTATTTCAGCTTATGAGTGTATGTGAGGAAACTGATCCTCTGTTTTCTCTTTGTTTGTTTCAGTCCACCTTCCGCATGATATTTTATGTTATTTTATCCATTGTATTTGGAACAGTTATAACATCTTCTGACCACCCACTGCAGCACACAGTTTGGCTTGTCCAACCTTTTAGTGTCTTTTTGGCAAGGCTGTAAGGAAACAGAATGCAGAATTATTGAATGAAGACTGCAATTGTTTTCTCTCTAAATCACAGCTCCTGTCTCTCATTTCTGTTCTTGCTTTTTCTTATTCTTTTTCGTCTTCATCTTCTCCTCCTGCTCCTAAACCCTGCTTCTGTATTTCTATTTCTGTTCTTTTTCTCATTTCTACTCCACAATTTATGTTCCCTTTCCCTTTATGCTGTAATGTCCTCTTCTCCAAACCACCCTCCCAAAAAAAGAAAAAGATAAAAATCCTTGCTCTTTTGTTCGTTTAAATTTCTGCTTTACGGTGGAGTTAATGGATAGAACTGCATCTTTAACTAGGCTGTTCACTAATTAAAGGCCCCAAAATTTGAGTGTTATTTATTTTCCCACCCTGATCTTTAATTGTCCTTTCACTTATTGTATGCATAGTTACTTTATATTGTCTTAGTGATTCACATGGATGTTGGCTTCTACTGTTATAACTGCTTAACCTTGCAATTTTAGGATTCTTGAGAGTACTTGACCACATGTATTGGACTTAGTACTGGTGGCTGATTCTGACCTCTATGACGATCGATTCGGAACCCTGAATGAGTGCATGCAATATATGGTTTACATTGCTTGTTACTTGAGAGGCGGGCCTTGGAGCAATGGTCAGCTTGAGGTCAAGGTATCAAAACAGCCTCTCAGTAAAATTGCTGGGGTAAGTCTGCGTAGGAAACTGACACCCTCCCAACCCCCCGGTGGCACTCTGCTTGGCGGACGCCTTCGGCACCGTGTTCGCCATTTTATTTTTTGTTATTGTTTTTATTGTTGGACTCTCTAGTATGCGTTCATTAGAGGATGGAGATCTTAGTTATTCAGAGTCATCATAGTGTAGTGGCTAGTGGTTTCGGCTGAGGTTTGGCATTGTTGCTATTGATCCTACTAGATATCTGATGTTCGTTTGGCTGTCATGTTTTGTATCTGCGCTTACCTTCCCTCTTCCCTCCTCTGCAGGATTGTATTCTTGGTCTTGTATTTGATGAAAGCTGCCTCTTGCCCTTTATGTCACAAAACATCAATGTCATGGTAATTGACTCTTGATGAAATGATCACAATGAGATTGATGTCTTTAAAAAAAGCATGTACCAGCGCAGAAGGCTCCGCGCTGCAGTTCTCGGTCATGGTGTTTACAGCCTTATCCTTACGTATTTCCTAACTTGATTCTGTGACCACCATGCTAAAATGAGGCTAGCTAAGTGTTGCACTGAGGTCCGCTTCTTTTATGTACCAGATTGATATTGATAGTCTCAATGAATGTTTTCTTGGATTTCAACTATGCCAAGCAATTCAAACCAGTGTACTATCTTCATGGAGGGAATTGAGTAGAAATTTACAAAATGATTGTTATTCAGCCCATTCCAGTTGAGTTCCTTCTCATTAGGCGCCCCACCACCACCCACAATAAAAATAGGGCAAAAATACATGCGCTCATGGTTAGAGAACTGCTTATTCAATTTATGATTTCCTTGTACATTTTAAACTTGATGCCGACTGCATATTGTGGTGGTTCAGGGATTATTATTTAATATTTCTAATCAGTTGATGTCTTTAGATTTTGGTTCTGCATCATGATAGTTTTTGAAGTCTCATTTGAGATGACCCAACATATGGAATGTTTTCTTCTGCATTTGGCTTGTGCTATTTTGCTGGCAGGTTTTCCATGATGGATTAGATGGGAGAGCAATGACTAGTATTTCTGGGGATTTGTCTCCTCATTTCATAGAATATCATATTTGTAGGATCACAAGTGCTTTCAGTTCATATGGTTCTTTGTTATTCTGATTGTTATTCCATCCATTCTGGTTGAGGTCCTCATTAGGTGCCCCACCACCCCACAATAAAAATAGGGTAATAAATACGTGTGCCCTTATTTGGGGGCTAGAGAACTGCTGATTCAATTTATGATTTCATTGTACATTTTAAACATGATGCTGACTGCGTATGGTGGTTCAAGGATTATTATTTAATATTTCTAATCAGTTAATATCTCTGGATTTTGGTTCTGCATCATGATAGTTTTTTAAGTCTCATTTGAGATGACCCAACATATGGAATGTTTTCTTCTGCATTTTGGCTTATGCTATTTTGCTGGCAGGTTTTCCATGATGGATTAGATGGGAGAGCTGTGACTAGTATTTCTGGGGATTTGTCTCCTCATTTCATAGAATATCATAGTTGAAGGATCACAAGTGCTTTCAGTTCATATGGTTTTCTGTTATTCTGTTCTTTCATTGACCTTATATATCTTTTTGATAGTGGTGTTTGTTAGATATTATTTGTTCTCAATTTTTTCCTCTGTAATTTTTGCCAGATTTTCTTGGTTGAAGATATTATGATCAGCTGAACCTGGTAGATCTTTGATTTCTAAGGTCAGGATGATTATTTATGCTAATCATTTTCCCGGCAGATCCATAGTCTAGAAGAAAACTTCTTATTGGGTCTTTTATTTTTAAATTGTTCGTAAATATTATGGTCTTCCATGTGCAATTTTAGGGTTGTCCTTCTCTATAGTTGATTTTCATAAAAGCACATGACTCACAATATTTCTGTTTTGCATTAATGAAATGAGGATTTAGTTGCTTTAATTTTCATACTTCTATTTTATAATGAATTCACAGTTCTATTAATTCTCAATGTGGACTGACTGTCTATTATATGCAGGACATATATTTTCAGGAGATTCTTTTTTCACATAGACTAGGTGGGATCTGTTGCTTATATTGCCTTTATGAGACTCAGCCATTTGAGCCTTGTTTCTTGATGTAGTTGTCCTCCATCCTTTCTCATGAAAAATAACGGTCAATTAGGCCTAGTAGTAACATTTGTTGATTATTGTTGTTGTTTATGAAATTCAGTTGATCAATTTATTAACATTTCTTTCAACTTTTGCAATGATATTGATTTCTCATGGCTTACTCCCCTACATCTTAATTTCAAAAGATACTTGTGTTCATTCACTATGTAATGAACAACAATTTACAAGCAAAATAGATTATGTACATGCTGCAAGATTCTCTGGAGTGATAGAAGATAATAAAAGAGAGACAAATGAGCCCAAAAATTAGATGTTGGATTTCAAAGCAAAGTTGTATTGATAGATAAGTTGATGAACAGATGATACTTGGAAGAAAACTATTAATGCCTAATTGAAATGTAACTAATGTTGTTTGAGGCCACCTAGTGATTGGGTTTCAGAAACCAACAAAAAACTGGAATTGTAGACTGAAGAAATTTTTAGATCAAGAGACACCTAATGTTAAAATCAACAAGTGAGACAAGATCCAAATTTTTGCAAAAAGATTTTATCAATGAGGGGAGTAGCTGAATATTACAATATAAGAATGATCTAAGGATGATATTCTGAGATCTGAGAAAGTCCTACTGAGGATAGAACACTCAAGACAAAATTCCAATGAAATGTTTCCAGGGGCTGATAAAGACCAAAGATGTTAGAACTTATTAGTTCACGGTAGAGGCACTTAAAGAAACTATCACATTATTAGTAGAAACACAAAGAAGAACAATCACTAAACAAAAAAATTATTACGGAAGAACCATTGTAAGTGGGTACTCTTTGATTCAAAAGCTTTAAGGTGACGAGGGATAGCTTCCTTTTATATAATCTTGGGATGGATGGTCATATATGCTTGCTTTTATAAAAGTAGTGGATGGCCTTGATTTCTCTTCTTGTGACTGGAACAAAAGCCAAGTGGTTGGAAAAGAAATCTTAAACTTGGGACAATTCTTTGCTTCTGAGAAACTGGATAAGTTTGAGTTTGTTGTTGTAATAAATGTCATCACTAGTAAGACAATTCTTTCAGTCCATGAGTAACTTAATGTTTCACATAATTTTCGCTGGTCAGATTTCCTTTCCAGTGGTATGATATGAATTTCTTACTCTTCAACCTTGTTGATAGCCAATTTTGGCATACACCTATTGGCTTATCAATCTGAAAACACTGGGTGAAGTAGGTATCTTGTAACCTGAGTTAATCCCAGTTTTCCATCTGAAATGTTAACGTTTTCCAAATTAAATTGGTGTTTTTAGAGTTTAATCATTCCATATGAGATACACTCACACAAATTTTATTGGAAGTTTGAAAAATGATACCCATTTTCTTTTAGGCTATTCTTTTTTGTTTCTTGAATTAGTTTCTGAGCCAATGAAAGGACAGCATATATTCTGACTGACATCATCGTTTTTGTATTTCATTTTCACCCCCTCATCCCAACAGGAGAGCTGAAGAAACATTAAAGCCTTTTTGATGTGAAGGAGGAGAGCATAAAAGTAGTACCTGCTTTGGTCAAAAGGGTTCTAGAAAGGACATGATCCTATTTTTGGCTTTGTGGACATAAATGAAGCCTCTGCAGTGGATAGAGCGGGATGAAATAAATAGGCTACACGATTGCCGGGCGAACAAAGTGTATGACAAGTAACACTTGTAGTATTTCTGTCTTCAATTCTTGTTTTCTACTTAAGTTGCCCATAAGCTCGACTTTCTCATTGCCACTTCCTGGCATTTAAGGTTGTCTGCAAATACTCAAGTTGATCATTTCGTTCATATATTATGTGATTGACATCAGGGTCTTTTTATTTCATTTTCCTCTCTCTAATCCCAACAGGAGGAGAGCTGAAGAAACTCAAAAGCCTAGTTGATGTGAAGGAGGAGGAGAGCATAAAAGCAGCACCTGCTTTGGTCAAAAGGGCTCTAGAAAAGGACACGACCCTATTTGGCTTCGTGGACATAAATGAAGCCTCTGCAATGGATAAGGTCGATGAAATGAATAAACTACACGACGCCCGGATGAGAATAGCATATGACAACTAACACATGTAGTTTTCATGTCTTCAAATCTTGCTTTACATTTGAGTTGCTTATAGCTCTTAACTTTCTCATTGCCATACCTGGCATTTCGGTTGTTTGTAAATACTTAGGTTGATCATTTCCTTCGCATAAACTTGGTAAGTAACGTGTCACTTCCTCTGGATAACCTTGAAAAGGAATCTCACAATGACCTCCCTCCACACAAACACACCAAAAAAGAAAATAGAAAAAAAACCCCAAAGCATGATTGGAGAAGTGCTTGCCACACTGATATACAGATTGGATATAAAAGAATTTGGAACCCCCAAACCTTGTTGACTGAACCCAATTTGTAGCCCTCTGGTGATGAAAAATGTGTTAGATGATCAATATTTAAGTGTGTTATCATGCAGCATGCTAAGGATTTTGATGACAATGAGTTTTCAAATTCATATTTTATGAAGTGATGGAACTTAACCTGAAAAGCGGAATAAATCATCACCAGTATATGCAGAGTGCAAGAGAACAACATATCAATGGTAATGCCCTCCACCCATTGCTATTAAAAGAAAGCATCACATTCACTGCTCTATGTTTGATATTCTGGTTCCCAAAGGAGTACACAAGGATGTGTTCTATCAATGGACTTATGAAGGGCCTAATCTTCAGAAGGTACGAGAAGAAGACGATGATTCAGACTTTGATGGGTAGGTAGATTTCATATCTTGCTGGTAGGTAGGTGAATGAATCTGTGATTTAGCCTTCTCCAACGGATGAGGGGCCAAGTCTTCAAATGGGGTCAGATGTGGGTTGATTAACTACCTTCTTTGATCGGAACCATCTCCTCCTGGTTTGAAAGAGTAGAGTTAGTAGTCATAAAAGACTAAAAAGTATTCCTACTTGAAGTCTAATTTCACTTTTGTTAGTGTTAAAGTGTACTGCTCCTGCACCTGCATAATCATTGGAGCAAATGATAATCTTGGAAGAGGTCCACAAAATTGAATGCTTTGGAAAATTAGGATAAGCACACATTGTACGATATGAAACTGATCATCCCACCAAACATATAGTGGTAAAAGGAACCATTTACAAATGCTGATTCAATTAACAACTGAAGTCAGAATCTCAATTATGCAAAATTTGACATTCATGTATTGTAAAGGGAAACCCATTAAATATTAGAGAGTTGATTTCCTCTAAGAGGGACCCAAGAGAAGCCCTCCAAACCCCACTCCATTTGTGTCTCTTTTGGTGACATGGATTGTGACTGGTTGATATCTGTAAACTTTAATGTGATTGGGCATGGAAAAGATTAGTCAGATATTAGGAGAAGTTCTAGAGGATTTGGACCTGACCCAGTTCTTAGTTCTTACTAATTGATCGAAATTTTCTTTAGTCTAAAAATAACCTAATCATAACACATGGATACCTTAAAAGGGCCTTTTAAACTCATGCTTTGAACTGATACAACTCACTTGGACTTTGAAGGCTTTTTTTTCCTGAGCAACTTGTTTGATTTCAAGTGGGCTTCTCTGTGCTTTTGTTATTGAGGTTTGACAGATAAAGTAACTTTCCTATAATGACCATAATCAAGATTTCTTGGGTGCACGCCCAGAGTTGTATAATGAAATTTGGCTGACGCATAAACAAAACTTTCTGGTGGTGCCCTTATCTTGGAGTTCCCCCACGAGGTTTCTTGGATCCTTCAAAAGCAAATTTGTTTTTTTCAATGAGAAATTTTATTCAAGTGGCAAGGCTGAGGTCCAGGACAAATATCATTGCACCCGATAACGATACTTACACCCTTATACAAAAAAAACTGAATTCTCAATAGTTTTTTATAAAACAAAATTTCGTTTCTTGTCTCAATAAAATTTGAACTTTTGACTTCATACTAAAAAGGTATTGTTTTTTCTCAACTTAACCAACATTTAAGTGAAATTAAATGTTTTCAAAGTAGAGTTTCTAACACGTATGAAACCAAAAATCCTCTAATGGCCTATATAAATTCAATAGTGATTCATATTTTAATGAGTCTTTTTTTTTTATACAAAAAGAAAAAGGAAAATTTTCAGTGTCATCCCTTGAATTATTCCTTAAAATTAATGTCATCCCTGAGTTATCCAATTGAGTGTTGATGTAAGCAAATAAAATATTTAAAAAAATAGTAAAAATAACCTTAAATAAATTTTTTTACACTCAGTTTTTTAATTTATTTTTTTACTGTTTGTAATTTTTTCCTCTTTTATTCATAAATTCTCACAAAATTTAGGAGATATCATTAATGAATAGTATTTTTAAACTTTGAGCAATAATTGAGACTCTCAGATGATACTAAAAAAAACCATCTGATAAATTAAATAATTCAGACATTAATATTAAGAGTAACTCACAAGTGAAATTTTTTTTCCAAAAAAGCACTCCTTGAAATTTGAACCACCATTTGCACGACTGCAAGTTGCATATAGTAACATGCTATCAGAGCCGAGAGGTACCTTTCTGAACCATTTTATTGGTCATTTAAAGGTCCGTACCCGTACCCTGATCCGGATCTGCTTGGTTTGGTTCGTACTTCATAGGGAATTGAAAACTCTGATTTCATCGTTAACAGATCACCTTGTGACTTGTGTTGACTTCAAATGCCCAGCACCCGACCCGAATCCTTTCCTCAATATCCATGATCCGGTGGTGGTTTAATTTAATTTGGACCGGACCACCTTAATTCGGGCTAAATTTCGGTGGCCCAAGTGGCCTGCTGCCCATCCAACCGGGTCGGGAATTCGGGGCGTTAATTTATTTAATTAGTACCAGATTTGAGATCAAATTGAAACCGACCCAATGAAAAATAAATCACATTAAATTATTTAATCAGGTTTTGGATCTGAAGTTTACAACTGTTCAGTCACATCAGCCTAAGTTTGTTGTGATCTTGGTGATTTCATTTGGATTTATTGTAATGCTTATTAAGGAAGATTTCCTCTCAAGTATTTAATTAGTATTTTCATATTTTTCATTTGTTCCATGATGGATGGAAATTTTGATTATTTTAATTGTTAGTTCTCTTATTTTATAAGGTTATGATCTCACGATTCCATGAGTTTTATACGCATAGGCTCGATCCTGGGGTCATTTCCATAAGATTATTAGAATCGCTTCGAGTTTCATTAGATTAAGAAAGTTGATGCTTATGTTTCTATCCAAAAATCTGAATGATCACATCACCTTTGTATGATAATTTTTTTTTTTATTTTTTTTTTTAACAATATCAGTTAATGATTCTACACCCACTAGATCAGGGGTTATCACGAATCATTAAATAAATAATGCCTTACGAAGAACAACAATATTGACCATTACATACATATGATACTGTTTGTATTAAAAGATACATTCCAACTAACCCTATGATCCCTAATCATGGTTTCATGTACGTTCTCCATTGGAATTTAGTGATAGTTAGGGTATCTATTTATGGAAAGAATTTCATAACATATGGTGTGCTTACAAGCAGCTATACTTTTTATTTTGTGATGGATTCTCCATTTGAAACTTTAAGTTTTCGTTTTAAAGGATCTATCATTTTAGTGGCAGACCAAGTTTAGCTGATTCGATCTCACGTTTGAATCTTCATATGTTTTACAATAATCCTTTCGTCTTTATAAAGATTCCATCTATACATTGCTTGTAAAGGAGAAAAACCAAATCAGAGGGGTCTAGTAGCTGTTCTTTCCTTTTCATCTTATCATTTTGTCATGATTCTAAATATTGGTATCACAACGGACTCTACCAGAAGAAAAGGGTATGTATGAGATATTCCATCTATAATGTGATTATTTTTACTTTTAACAAGAAGGGCAAATATTGGATTATTTCACCATGTTTTTGAACTGTAATAACAGTGAAAAATAATGTGAAACATAAAAAATAAGATCTTTTACGTATGAAGATTAGATAAAAAGAATATATTACCTAGAAAATTCTTGATGATGTCAATTTAAGATAGAATATGAGTGTCGAACCAGTAAACATTCAGAAAATGGCATCAACCATATGAAGTCACATGGGTCAGATGAGAAAATAGTGTTTTAAAAAATGGGGTCCTACTATTACATAAACCACAAAGTGAATTGTGAGATCGAGGACAGTGGACACACAAGGAGGGACTACCGTATGGAACTATGGAAGTGAAATCCTAAATCCGTGGGCCCACAGGATAAAGACCGTGCGTGGGAGCAACGGCGGATCGAATAAGTTTTGAAAACAAGTTGAGGTGCGGGTCCCAATCCATTGTTATCCGACCCACCCACCCACCCTACCCCATTTTGTGTTGATGAATTAAAGAGGGACCTTTCTGCTGGCGTGGCCATCAGATCTCACTAGGTTTTAAGTTTTAATTCTACTCGTTTTTGGGGTATAAAGGTACTTTTTATTATTAATACCGGAGGGGATCAGAATATTACATATGCTTTAGCAATAGTCAAAACCTCGACCTACTATTCACTAAGAAGTGTTGGTTTTACCACTAGAACAACTTTGTATGGCTTTAATCCCATTCTTTTCAGTACCAACATCAACTAGTGTGTGAACTTTCAATGTAAAATAATTATACGTGTAGAGATCTGATCAATTTGTCTTTAGTAGCAGATAAATCCAGAAAGTAGGATTTCTTGATAACAAAAAAAAATTCCTACAGTATTGTAGCTAAGGTTCAATATTTCACTACACGATATGAAACTAGTTAATAGTTATCCATATTGGATACGTGCTATATATCGATATACTTCATAAATATGCTCGTGTTAGATTGTGTCAAAATCCGTTGTCCAATAAGAGATAATATAAAGCTTAAAGTCCTTGTAAGTTTACGTGATAGAGATGGATGAACTCAATTGATATCCAGAATGCATAAACATAAAGAGGGTGAGAATCCTAATGTTTCATTGGAATTGAATTTCCGTAAAAACCCTAGATAATAATTAAATTTATTTTGATTAAAAAAAAAAACCACCAACAATTGTTTGTTTGACTTAGGGGATTTATTATTATTATTATTTTAGATTCGTTTTCCTCCATCTCTATCTCTTCTTGCCTCCTGCTTTCTCTATTATTGCTGGAATGGGAAAAGAAGAATCCTTCACGGCTTCGCCTATTTTTTTTTCACAGCTGAGCGGAAATTCCATGTTCCAAAGTACATAATTGAATTACCAAAAAAAAAAAAAAAATTACATAATTGAAAGCTCATGCATGCATGCTGCCATTAATAAATAAGCCAATAGACAGCGGGAACGTATAACTAGCATAAATAAAAAAACAAAAAAAACTTGGAGTGTTCGATCGCCGGGCAGTCGGGCAGGATCGAAACAGTGAAACGCGTCCAGAACAGAAAGCTTATCTGCTATAATTTGTAACTGGATCATCTCATTCCTTCTCATCTCCCTTATCTTTCAATTCACATCAGCTGGAAGCCTGGAAGTGGACGTGACTCGTGAGAGAGGGTGGGCACTGCCGCACTGGGTACTGGGTACTGGGTAGGGAGCAAGGTGGGGGCCGGGATAGCGCTAACAAAAGCTCACAGTAGTAGTAGTAGTAGTTCATTCCATTCCAACACTTCTTAATCCTTAATTGAGAGAGCCAGTCAGCCAGAGAGAGAGAGGTTTCAACCAACCATTTCCAACGCAAGGAAGGGAAAGGATTAAAGGAATTAGTATTAGCTACAGTAGTGATGAGCAGCACATGTCGCCACCAGGCACCACCATTACAACCACCCAATATGGGCTTCCACTGGTTTATCTTGGCCCATGTTCCCTTGTCCCTCTTGTCTCTCTCTCTCTCTCTCTCTCTCTCTCTCCTTTCCAATTCCATCGGTGGTGGTGTAGTGTGGTGTCGACAGCTCTGCCTTAGTGCAACCCAACCCAACCCAACCCAACACAACCCAACCCAATTGCCCTTTGCCCTCCCACACGCACAGCACCACTTGCCCCACCACCACCATTCCCTCAGCTCTTTCTTACCTGTGCTACGTTTTACAGCCTGTTCCTCATGTTGCCTTACACCCATTTTCCATTTTTTTATTTTTATTTTTTCGCTTTTATTATTCCATCTCATGCACCTCTTTTACACCCAAATTATTCTATTCATTATTCTTCTATTTCTTATTTATTTATTTATTTATTTATTATCTGAATTAATGGCTTTTTCCGATCATAAGAGGTAGCTAGCTAGCTAGTTCGGGTGTTGAAACACAAGTTAATCGGTCTGGTTCGATTGCAAAATTTTAAGATTAATAAAAGATTCTGTCTTCCTCTCACTTATTTTCTCCTCCTTTCTACATCATGTGGAAAGGAGAGAGATGGATATGAGCTACTGAAAGGGGATTGTATGGCGAGGATTTTATTAATTTTTTGTTTTGTTTGTCATGTTAGATATAGTTTTTCTTGTTTCTATACATTTTTTTTTGTTTTTTCATCGTTTCAAAGTGTTAAAATCATGTAAAATCATAAAAAAAATAAAATAAATTTTCAGTGAGAAACACGGAAACAAAATAGGCTCAACAATGTGTCAAAGTGTTCGAATCATTTAAAAAAATGAAAAAAAAAAACAGGAAATACACCAGATTGCACATACATGATTTGGGCAGCAGTTTCTATTAAAAAAATGTTAAAAAAACACAAGAAACAAAACATTGTATTAATACAATCCCTAATATATCATTTTCCATCAATTCAAAGAGTCTTTTCTCTATTTATTAAAGTTACTAAGCCTAGTTGGTTTAGTATCTGATTGGCCATGAACAAGCAACGTACAGATTCCATCCATTATAATATAATTTGAAGCTTATTCCTAAACGAACTCAATTATGTTGATTTAATGTGATTTTATTTTGAAAAGAAAAAAGAAAAAAGAGAAAGAAAAAAAAAACAATGAAAATATTTATTCCTTTCCATTAGATTAGAGCATTAAGTAGGTCCACCATGCTATGTTAGTAATGAGGTTCCAGCTAGACAGAGTGTTAATATCACATGGCGGGCATGTTACTAGACATCTTTGTCCACATGCGGCTTATGATCAGGTGGCAACAGGAATCAATCAGACGGTTAAGAACATCCACACTTCAAAGGCAAGGGTGACACACAAAGAATGACTTTGGTTTTAAACTACAGTTTCTATTTTTTAATTTGGGTAAACAGGTAAGCTTAACAAGAAAGATTGATAGTTATAATTACTTTAATAGCCGTTAATCATTAAAATTATATACTAATATATATGCTTATGCTTCGGTGGCTTCTCTTCCTCTCTTTCAACTTGGAAAAATAAAGCTGCCACCGAAGCATTTTCTCTTTCTCCCCCCGCCCCTTTGAATTTTATCAATTATTTACCCAAATAAAATATTCTAAGATCTGAAACCAAATAAAAGGTATTTACATAAACAAAAGAACGTGGCTCATCGTCAAGGTGTAATCACAAATCCCCTAAAATAGTAATAAACGGCGCCATTTCCAAATTCCACCCTGTGTTCTCCTCCAATTACCATATTGCCCTTTCTACTCTTCACCCTTGTGTGCTGCCGCTAACTACCCAATTAGTTTTTGCTTTGACAATTTTACCCTTGTAAATATTGTTTAACCACCACCACCACAACAATACTTAACAGTTAACACCCCCTAGGAAATTAAGAAAAAAAAAAAAAAACCCTATAGACTTCGGTTGTATCCCTCAACAAAAAATGAAAATTATTTTAATCCTTAATATTAAGATGGTCGTAATCAGTACATTATTGAACGTTTATCAAGAAAACTACTCAAGGTGGTCTAGATTGATTCTCTTGCAAGCAAAAAAAATTATCTTATGATATTTTGCGTCGGTCAAGTCAAGTGCATTTATCTTTTTATGTTAACATTTTGACATAAGAAAAGGAAAACGTTCCAAATGATAGAAAACCGCTTTATGGAATTAAAATAAACCCGTCATTTACAGAGTTATTATCAGGGGTTCCACATCGTTAATTTGAGTTCTTCTTGAAATGTTCTATACGGCTAAATTGTTGTATCTAGTGTAAACCCGTTCGTCGAAAATTCCATCATAGTGGTTGGTTGATGATTAATCTTGCTATTTTGCGACGATAATGATTTGTATATAATTAGATTAATCATGGAGAGAATTGCAACCAACCATTAGGTTTTGGATTTGCAAATGGATGGGGGTGACATAGATCTATGCAAAACCAGAAATTCGGGCTACTTATTATTATTATTATGTGAGTCAGATAAATATCCATTCGATGGTTTTTTCTAATTAGTGACAAACAACAACATTGAATACGGTAGCTCGCTAGCTAACTAAATTGGTCCCCGTTTGGCCCAAGTAGGTCCCATTCAAATGTGTCCATAAATTGCATTACTATTTCACATGGCCTGGCTACACCACAAAGCTTCGGGTCGGTCAATTAATATGGGTAAAAGATATTTTGTCAAATCGTCGAAGAAAATCAACCTCTAACAGAAATTGGACGGTCACGCCCACTGGTAGGACCCTATGGGTATCCGTGTGTACACCATAACCACAATTTTCACCACCCCGATGGGTTTTAAACGGGGAGGGGTCTTTTTCTTTTTTGGGGTCAAGATCAGGGGTAAAATTGGAAATATGAAATTAAACCGAAAATTAAAATGACGTAAATCATCCGAAATGTGTCGAATTAACGTAATAATCGGAATATAAAATAATGGCATTTGGTGATAGAGGGAAGGGTATTTAGGTACATTCGAGTTGGAAAGGAACGGACCCAAAGGCAGTGTAGCCTAAAACGCCCCCAAAAAGCAGAGCTGACCTACATGGGCCGGCTTTTAACTATATTTAGCTGGACAGACAATAACCAACTTATTATCACCATCATCGGTTTCTGCAACTTTTTTCTCTTTTCTCTCTCTTCCTCTTCCCCCCCTCATTTTTTTACTCCTCTTTCTGCCGTTTTTATTATTACTAACAACTAAGAGAACCCAAGTTGATGTTCCTGTGTTCTTACACAAAAAGAAACAAGTCGGGATTGAAGATTCGATTACTGAAAGACAAAAACTCTAAGATTGAGCAAAGGGAGGGAAAGTCGGGGAGCCCCACCTAAGACTAATCCGGAGAATTCACCCTCCCTGGCTATTCTGCTACTGCAGGAAGAAACCCATTTGAATTCACCTTCTGCTGTTTCTTCAAACAGAGATTTTTTTCAGGCGAAGTTCAGTCATGGTGGGGGTTTCTGATTCGTCGGGGAATTCAAGTGGTGCTACTGCCTCTGGGAACCATGAAGGCGATTCTGGTGTTGTTGGGTCATCAATTGCAGTTGCAAGTGATGCTGGTGGTGGTGGTGGTGGGAACTGGAGGTGGAGGAGGAGGAGGAGAAGATGAGAAGCTAAGAGGTGAAGAGGGTGAACGGAATTCGGCCGGAAACCGATGGCCTCGGCAAGAAACGCTGGCTCTTTTAAAGATAAGGTCAGAAATGGACGTTGCTTTCCGTGACTCCACTCTCAAAGGTCCACTATGGGAAGAGATTTCCAGGTACTTATTCTTCTCCTTTTTTTTTTTTTTTTTTCTTCTTCTTCTTTCCCGCAACAACTGTTTATTACCTACTTAGAATCAGTGAGATCTGGTGTTGGGTAGTCGGGTATTTTCGGTGAATTTGCTTCCGTTGAGATATCAGGGAATTCAGTGACAAGACTGTGAAATTAGACTAGATAGTGGACTTTCAGATTTGGGTTTTCGATGCGATCTGCATCCCCATTTTCTTTGTCCTCCACTGATAAAATATCGAACCAAAGTAGTTTTAGAGAAGAAATGGGTTCTCACTATCACCTTTCAAAGATTCTATCTTCACCGTGGGGAAAAAGCATCCTCGTTGTCTTTCTGTAAATCTTCATCAATCAAATCACTTCTCACCTTCTGATCTCTTTGCATGGACTTCTCCTCCTCTCTATTCGATCCCTTTCTTTACTTATTTAATTTCCATTGGTTGCTTTCTTTAGCTGGCCACTAAGCTTTGGAAATTCTGAAATGGAATTCTTCTTTCGATTCTCTCAGTTTGATTCCATGGCTGCTTGGAGTACAGATTGGTTCTTTCATTCAGTCCCACAATTTTTATTTTTCTTTTTTGGTTTCTGGGTCTGGCGATTTTGATTCTCAAGCTTGTATATGAAAGAGGAAAAGTTAAAAGTACTCAATGGAGGAGGCTTAATTCCATTTTTCTGATATTGCAGGAAACTTGCAGAGCTGGGTTTTCATCGAAGTGCTAAGAAGTGCAAGGAAAAGTTCGAGAACGTGTACAAGTACCACAAACGCACAAAAGACGGAAGAGCTGCTAGACCAGACGCCAAGAGCTACCGCTTCTTCGATCAACTTCAAGCTCTTGACCACCACCACCACCACCACCAGCCGCCTTCGTTACTCCCTCCACCGTCGCCATCCAAACCAATCCAATCTCAATCTGCAACAGCGCCGCTTCCAATGCCTATCACGGCAATTCCCTCACCAGCACCAGTTCCAGCACCAATGCCGATCTCAGCCTCTCCAGCACCAATGCTGATCACAGTTGCTGGTTCCGCAACAACGCCACTAGCAGCAATGCCAATCACGGCGGCTCCCGCAGCGGTAGCAGCACAACCGTCACCAATTGTGGTCTCTAGAGAGATTGTCCCAGCTTCGATTCCTCGTACTAGTACTACTGCTAGTACGGCAGCAGATCCTATGCCAAATTCATCATCTCCAGTGACTACTTCTTCCTCCTCCGAGGATGAGCTTGATGGGAGCCATTCGCGGAGTAGGAAACGGAAGAAACTAACGGTATTCTTCGAGAAACTAATGAACGAGGTAATCGAGAAGCAAGTAATGCTACAGAAGAATTTCTTGGAGGCAATTGAGAAACGTGACCGCGAGAGGTTGGCTAGAGAAGAAGCTTGGAAGGTTCAGGAAATGACGAGGATGAATCGAGAGCACGAAATGATGCTCCAAGAACGTTCTATCGCCGCTGCCAAGGACGCAGCAGTGATCGCATTCTTGCAGAAGATATCAGAACAGGCGATCCCGGTTCAGTCCTCGGAGCTGCTGTTACAGTTATATGAAAACCAAAAACAAAGCCTCAACCTTAACCCAAAACCAGTTCCATTTCCAAATTCAAATTCGAATCCAAATCCAAATCCAAGTCCAAGTCCATTGCAGCAGCAGCCAGCGCGTCCTGCACAGCCGACATCAAACCAAGCACAACCATCGGCGGAAAGGATGTTGGTGGAGATCTCTCGGCTGCCGCCGGCGGATAATGCAGGAGTTAGCTTTGCCGCCACCACCAGTGGAGGCAGCGGCGGCGGAGGTGGGGAAGGTGGGTCATCTTCGCGATGGCCGAAACCGGAGGTTCAGGCATTGATTCGGCTGAGAACCAATATGGATGTCAAGTACCAGGAAAATGGACCCAAAGGGCCATTATGGGAGGAGATCTCAGCGTCCATGAGAAAGCTTGGATACAACAGGAGCGCCAAGAGATGCAAAGAGAAGTGGGAGAACATCAACAAGTACTTCAAGAAAGTTAAAGAGAGCAACAAGAAGAGGCCCGAGGAATCCAAGACCTGCCCTTACTTCCACCAGCTCGATGCACTCTATAAGGAGAAGGGTCAGATCCAGCAACACCCACAACCGAAAACTGATAGCAGCAGCAGCAACGCTGTGTTGGGTGTGGCGATGGGTATGGTAATGGGTCCTTACGGATCAGTGAAGCCAGAGGACATGATAATGCCACTCAGACAAGCAGAGCCTCTGCAACGACCACACTCAGATGTGGAGAGCGAAACCAACATGGACCCCAACAGAGAACAAGAGGAAGGAGACGAAGAAGATGAAGATGATGATGATGACGACGATGAAGAAGGCGGGGATTACGAGGTTGTGGCTAACAACAATTCATCTTCCATGGCCGTCGTTGAGTGAGTGAGACAAGAGAAAGTGAAAGAGAGAGAGAGAGAGAGAAATTAAGAAAGCAAAAGTTTTAGTATTATTCCATCCATCATCCATGATCCATTGATCCATCATCAATCATCAATCATCAATCATGAGAGCAAAAGAGAGAGAGAGAGGAGAGGAGGAAGGTCCATGACTCCATGTGAGTGAGGGAGAGTGGCATGATTTTGAGCGACTGAAGAAAGCTTGGGGAAGTGGGTCAAATTTGCAGAAACTGTCGGATTACTAAGTGGGGGGACTCAGACATCACTGCTTCAGATTCTGGTTAGTGTTGATGTTCATCACAAACTGGGTGGACAGAGCTGCATTTGATCCATCATTTGGGATTCTGGGTAAAATTCTGTGTAGCTTAAGCTCGGGTAAGTACATAAAATTTATTTATTATTTATTTTGCTTAAATAATACTCCATCGTGAAAAAGACAGAGAAAGAGAAGCAGAGAGAGAGAACCAGAAAGAGAGAGAAAGTATCAATATCAATGAGCGGCAGGCGATCACAGTACAACATGAATTTGGATCGGGATTTTAATAAAGATTGGTGTCAGAACAGTTAAAATGTAGTGACATCATCGTGTGCACTGGAAGAATTAAAATTTTTTTCTGTTCTAGTCTTTCTTTCTTTTTTTCTCCTCTTGCCATGTTTACACTGTTCTTACAGTGGTTTTTGCTATCTATGGAGCACCTGTGGGCGCTCTCTCTCTCTCTCTCTCTCTCGCATTCTGTCTGTGTTTGTTTTTTTGGGAATGGTTACTTCCAAAGCCCCCAAAGGTACGTAGTAGCTAGGCCTTGATTGAGAGTGATTTTGTCGTTTAAACTAGTAAAATGGTCCAGTCTCCAAACTCCCATTAAAACCTTTGCTAGGACAATATGATATCCCTTCACTGTTTAGCTGTTTTTAGACCAAATTGCCCTTCCATTATAGCAACTTCTGTACTGAAATTCACCCTAGTTTGAAGTATTTTTCTTTCTTCCTTTCTTTCTTTTCTTTTCCCTTTTCATTCCATATTTTTCAGGTGTTATTTTTCTCTCCACAGCTAGGTGATTTGACGTTGGTGATTGGAACTCAGGAAGTAACGTCAAGAATTATTCACCCACCAATTATTGTTGAAGATTTGAAATATCCTTCTCTGATTCAATGAAAAGAACTCATATCCTAAGGAAGAAGAGATTCTCTTTTCACCACAGCTTAAGCTTAATGGAGATATCAAATCCCATGTATTGCATGTCCATTCATTTTAACAAAGCCTAGATAGCTTCTTGTTGGTTACACTCCACCAGTCCATATCTTGCTTGTTGCAAGTGAGATTCTTAACTTAATCCTTAATTTTATACTCAAGCAGACTAATTTAATTAAGCCTTCAAGAACATTCTTGAAGACATTAGTAACTAGTGTTCCTCTTCTCCGGTTGTGTGTGTGTGTGTGTGAGAGAGAGATATATTTTTGTGATGAGATTTAATCTTTCTATGTTCTGTATTTTCTATTTTTTACACTTTTCTCATAATGCAAATGACCATTTAGCCAGAATAACAAAAGGTATGGGATTCTTTACTTAATTCCTTACCTACTCAAACAGATTAGTTTAAGCCTTGTCCCAGTGATTTGCTCTGGGCTCTTGTATACTGCAGATCATATCCGCAAAGAGTATTATGGGATAAGAGTGCAGTAAATGTGATTATGCTTCTGAGCTTCTACCACAGTCTCTGGTTAAGTCAGCTAATCAACAGCATTAAGGACCAAAGAGTAGTTTTCCGAGTGGGGATGATTTCTTTGAACCCATTTCTTCATACCAAGTATATATGGAGATAGCCAAGAAAATTTTAGATTAGAGAATATCATCTCTAAGAGAACATATTACAAAATAGTTAATTAAGCTTAAAATCTGAAACTTTTCCCCCCCCTTTTAATGAGGGTCATTGCATGTAAAATGTATTGATTTAATATGCATGGTTATCACCTGGCCATCTGCAAAAGCTAGCATACGAGTTCTTCATTGGTTTTTCACTTTAGAAGAGACTAGCCACGACAGATACGAAGTATTCATTCCAAGGTCTTTCAATTCAGGCAAAAATTTGACTAGCTTGGTAGGCGACACTGAGAAATAATAATTCATGGTGGCCATTTCTCTAGAACTAAATATTATTGTATTTTCTTTCTTTTTTTTCTTCTTCTAATGAATCTGAAAAACCAATCATGGTTACTCGAGGCCATTAGTTTATGATACAGATGTCCAGTGTTCAACCGATGAAGGAAAAAGAGGGGTGTGACAGCTTCAGATGGATTAGAAAGGTCAATGTTAGGAAGGAGATCTAGAGAACCAAGACAACCAGGAAGAAGTGTTCAACGACCCATTCTTGGGAGTTGATTGCGCTTGGTTTCTGTTGACTTTGATTGGGCTTTCAGGTTAGCCTGCATTTGATTTGGTAAAAGATTGGAAGTTGAGAGAACTGATCGAAAAAGAGTAGCCACACAAGCACAATCAATCAGTTCTCTCTCTCTCTCTCTCTCTCTCACATTTAAGAGTTTGTGGTCTTTCAACTCTTCAAGGCTCAAGCGAAGTCAATTTTCCTGATGAGCTCTTTCCCTTTGAGAAGGAAATTCACGTTTTTTTGCTACCAAACGTATCTTGTGGAGGATCTTTCATTCAAATTCTATCAGCTTCAAAATGATGGATGGATTAGTTTCTCGATCTTCAGGCAGAATTGTAAGACCAGGCCAAGCGAGATCTTTTTTGTGTTAGAGTTAGAACTTAGAAGTCGAAATGGTCGTCGTGTACGTGTGTGAAAGCGAAAAAAGAAGGAAGAATCTAATTATTGGAATAGCGGCCGAGAAAGATGATATGATGATTGGATTCTTAAGAAATATCTTGGCCGGGTCTCAGGAACCTCAAAGCTGAAGGAATATTCCCAGCTGTTCATGTTAACAACAAAGTTAATAACAAAAATGAAAGAAGAAATAATTCCCACAAATTCTTTCTACCCTAATCAAGTGAAGGAAGGAGAAGTTCTCAAGCTTCTTTGAGTTGGTTCGGATATTTTTCACAAATAAAGCTTGATGATTTGACCCAAATAAGGGAATAACATAACATACGTGGTTTACACAATTTACAATTAATTACTTTTATCACTTCCCCATTATCAATTAATTATATATGGATCCAATCGAAGTGACCCACCACTTGTTTGGTTTGTTTGGTTTAAATAAATAGAAAACTTTCTTCTCAAGTGTCATGGCCCCACTGCACCATATCATTATAATATTTACCTGTTCTTGCTCTTTTTTAAGCCAAGTCAAAGTTTCCGGCGATAGAAAAAGTGAAGTAAAAAGGGACCATTGGTATGGCACTTCTATACGTATACGGTATACCTAATACCCCTAGCTAGCTTGGAATGAACAGTATATCTTACTATGCTTTAATAGTACTATATCATCATCATCATCATCATCATCATCGAGTTCACGGGCAAGTGGGTTGGGTTTTGTCTGGCTTTCCTTGTTTCAATATAAATTTTCTGCGTACGCTAAAATTTATCCATACACCCAAGAACAATCGATATGTTTTGATGACCATAATTCTATCATTGCAAAACACACCAGTAATCCCTACATTTCATGGGTTTTAGGCGAACTATCATCTGTATTAAGTTTCGTCCAATCCTGACTTGGGACAGTCTAGAAAATTTCAAAAGAGGTGTGAAAGCTATAATTTTTAGATTTAGTCTTCTTCTTTACTCCTTAGAACTTGGAATCCGTATTTGACTGTTGGTATTGGAAGTCTAAGATCATTGAATTAAATCCTTCTTCTCTCAACAATTGACTTTGGATATCTATAAATATAATTTTGGGTTTTCTTTTCCTAATGCATTCAAGTTTAAGTAGAATCTCTAGCTACCATGTATTACAGCCTTATTTTTTTCCATGCTATGTTAGCTTTGAAGACTTGAACAACATCTATTTTGTACTTTCAGATTGTCTTCCTTTAATTTGCACATATTTCAAAATAAATTCTCTTGCTAGACAACAACATGGAAGGGTTCTTTCATTGTCCAGGGTTGTATTTTGATATGCATTCTGAAATGAAAAAGAATCTGCTGCGAAATTAAGTTTTTAGATCGAGAATCTATTCCAAGCAAGTTTCAACTTAAAATGATGCTTTCCGTTGTTGAGAAGCACACAGATTTCAAGGAATGATATTTATATGTTGTGACAAAAAAGGCGTCTACTATTTGAATGAATAGTAGACTTTATAGAGTTTTGGATGCAACCGTTAAAGTAATGAAAACCTCAGTTTCTAAAAGTCGTAGAAACCACGTTGAAATGTCTCTTATGGGTATCAAACTCAAGTTGGCAGATGAACTAAGACCGACCTTAATTTATATCCAGAAAAAAAGAAAACAACAACGACAATTAAGTATGTTTTTTCATGAGTTCAATTTTTGCGGACAGCGTTTTCCTCTGAGGATGTAATCAATGTTCGAATGATCGGTCCATATCGCGATATGTCGGCCGAAGAAATCGAACCCTATGTCGTTGTTCTAACATCGCCTTCTGCTCGCTGCTTCTCTCTCTCTCTCTCTCTCCATCGGTTCCATTTTCTCCTTTTTGTTCCTCCCTTGCAACAGGTTTTGGATCTGCTTCTCGACCCTTACACAAAGGTAATGCACTTTCTCTGTTTATTTGACCATGTTTTACTGTAACTTGCTATTTCTGTCTATGTTTACAGTTTACGGTTTACCATGGAAACCCCAGATGGGCGGCTTTGGCTTGCAAGTGAGTTTGGGAGAGAGAAGCAGAGAGATCGCAAAGATGGAGAGAGATAAGAGGAGAACGCAGAGATGAGAGAGCACAAGTTTTTCTTTCAGATCTCAGACTCCATCACTGTCACCGCCATGGTTTCCGACACTGGTCACCACCATCGTTTTTCCGGTCACCCCCATCGTTTCATCCCTTCTCCCAGAAATCAGAATCCCTCTTCGATCTGCACCTCTGCGGTGTGGTGTGTGGAGACTGGAGAGAGACATAAGCATAACCGACTCCTTTTACCCCTCGGCCCTCTGGCCCTCTCTCTCTCTCTCCCCGATATTTTAGATGTTTTAAAATTTTGATATTTTCAAAATTTATCGTAATATATCGACTTTTATCGTATCGCTGGAGGGTTTTGTATCGACGACAAATCGCCGTCACAAGGTACCATGGATGTAATCAAGGTGTGCACAAGCTGGCCTAGATGAACTTCAACTTCCAAATCATTTTTATCTTAACAAATTTTGTTAAGGTACATGCATGGCAATGAGATCATGCCTGTTGTACAACCTGTAATAGTACATATATAATATTTTTATTACTTATGAGTTGTCTAATTTAAATTTTAAAATTGAATTAAGCAATTATAGAGTTTGATTTGGACAGAAAGGGTGATAAGTTTGATTTCATACTAATTTTGGACATTGACTGAGATTTAAGTCATCTTTATACTTTAAAAAATTAGATGTGGGTCTTATCACTAATTATACCCATCATATGAATTTGATCTATACTTGGTATTATTAATTGATTTACAAATCCACTTAAGACAGATAGATAGATAGATAGGGGTAATTCTGGGTATGGACTTCCAGATTCCCTTGTCTATCTGATTAGTTATATTATTCGTTATTGTAATTAAAGCTACTAATTAAAGTAAAGACTAAAAGCATCTTAAATACAATTATTGGTATAACCTGAAGATCCATGACCCAATAACCATACACCATCTGTCCGTCTATATCTTTCGATTTCTTCTTAATTAATCTGGAGAAGGGATTAAGACAGCTAGGTTTGCTTTGAGACCATTATTAAAAAAACGTAAGCATTACCTCAGATTTCATGTTCCCTAATTATTGAAATTGAACCAAATCGTTTCGGTTCACCCGGTTGGTTCTAACTTCTAATTTCTTTTTTCAGTTGTTTTAAAAGTGACCAACTTGGAGCTTTCTTGCCTGATCAAACTTCCAGTCCAGCAGCAAAAAGTTATGGATGTGTTGTGGGCCGAGACTGGGCCTGATCTTTAGAAAAGGAGCTAAAAATTGAATAATTCGCATCTTCTAACCCAAAATCAAATATGGTCTCCTGGGCTGGGCTGGGCTCTTCTGACTTAAATATAGGCCTTGTGACCCTTGTACTACTTAGAGTGGGTTTCCTGACTTTTCTCTTTTTCGGAGATATATAAGAAACTGAACATCAGGGGGTGGATCATCTTCCCTGACTGGGACACACTCTGTGCTCGCTCGGCGATTGTTGACCACAAATTTAGGAGGCCCCACAGAGTTATGGTGATAGGTTTAGTTTTTTTTAATGTTTTATTATTTTTTACTTGGGACCCCTTGTGGTGGTAAAGTTGTCAGGAGTGCTCCCCGAGATGATCCCGTGACCTCTTCGTTAAAAGGTGTTGTTCGTTAACGTCTTTGCAACCCTTGACTGGTTACTACTGGAATGTATACCAGACTTGAAAATCGCAATGAGACAAGAGATCACGGAAATTAAAGAAATGTAATCATATGCTCTTATCCTCATGGGGTTACCGAAATTCTACCATATATTGAAGATTACCATAAATAGTCCCACTTGTCAATTCTAATGAACCAAACAGTTCCCGATAAAAGGTGAAAACGATTCGACTTCCAATTTTTTTTAATTTTTTCACAAAGAAAAGAATTTGAAAAAATTGTTAGAAAAGTAAAATAGCCGATGAAAATTCACAGCCAATACTAGAGAATCAAGCATTTTAAAAATTGAAAATTAATTATAATTTTATTAAATAAAAACTTCGTGGGCCGTAGAGCGGATTTCGGAAACGATGGAAGGCGGAAATTGCGGTTTGATATTATAAACTCAACCCATCCAAGAAAGGAAATCTCTCTTAGTTTCTCGTTCTTCTGTTTGTTATATGTTTCCAAAGTTATAACATTTTTTTCTCTCTCTCTCTCTTCTATCTCTCTCTCTCTCTATCTCTGTGCCCTCCTCTATCACAGAGAGAGATAAATAAAAGCAATAAAAAGATGGGGGGATGTGCGACTAAGCCTAAGGTCTTGAAGGGAGAAGAAGATTTGACACCTGAACCGGCACCGACCTCGTCAGAATCTGCAGTGGTGGCCACCACCACCAAGGAGGGCTCTGAAGCGAAGGAAGGTGTCCATGTCATTACAGAAGAAGAAGCAAATGGGATCACCCACGAAGAAGATGACAAGATCCAACCAGGAAATGACAAGGTCGTGGAAGAAAGTGGAGATGTTGTGAAGGTGGACGATGGTGTTAGCAAGCCACGCTCTCTCGGAAACTTGTTCAAGGAGGTAATTTAATTCTGATATATATATACGTTCAGATCCTGCATTTTTAGATCTTTCACCGCTCTTTTCATATGGAATCAACATATCCAAACCCAATACAAAACTTCTAAGTAAGCGCAGGGTTATTAATCTACGTTTGCAGGGTGAACAAGAGAAGGAATCGTCAGGAAATGGTAACGAAACAACCCAAACAGTAAACCTTCCTTTAGAATTCGTGAAACTGGAAGAAATTCCAGATGTTGAGACCACCACCGCCACTACAGCTCCTCCCACGGCTGCTGCTTTCGAATCCTCCACCGGCACAGCTGATCTTCAAACGGGACAAACTGATAACCAGGTAAACTTATAATTGTGATCATTTCTTGATCAATCTCAATCTTGTTCCACCTAAATTGCTGAGTTCTGAGTGTTGATTGGATTGTACGTTAACCGAACATGGCAGAGTAAACAACAGAATGGATCATCAGGGATAGGTGAAACACCCCAAAAGACTGAGGTCACAAGCACCACCGCCGCTCCTCCTGTAGGGTTGTTGGCATCCATTCCTTCCGCCGATGAGTTGGAATCCAGCAGCGTGTTCGAGGACGCTCCTTCGGACGAAACACCAATCACAGCCGCAGATGTGGTTCAGACGGGAAAGGCTGAGAAATACGAGAAGGAAGTGGAGAGAGTAGCAGCAAATGCCCAGGATGTTAACGTGATAGAGAAGGCCGAACGCAATGATCAAATACAAGACAATCATACTGTTTTGACGGGCGGTTCTTCTTCTGCTGCAGCAGAAGTAACCGGAAGCAAATAAAGATTTTAAGTAGCAGGAGAAATCAGTACTGGAGTTATCCCCATTATTCATCTTTCTCTGAATGATTTGTCACTCTCTTGGGTTTTTTCATTTTGTTCAAATGTCTTATTTTTCCTTAGTTTTTGTAATACATTCAATTCAATCATAGCTAGATATTCCAGCTTTTTTTTTTTTTTTTTTATTTTGTAAAGGATCATGATCAGAATTGTATTCAATTTGATCCTCATAGATATATTATCAGGATTCAACTCAAACTCAAGTTCAAATTCAAAAAGGCATAATCCTAATATGCAGTCCTATGTAACCCTAGTTTTCAGTCTATCTTTCTTTTTGGTATTATTCATATTCAAAATCTTGTAATACAATACTATAAATAAATCCAATCTAGTTGGGTTATAGCCAATACAATTTTTTTCTCTTCACGTTTGAGGAAAGATTGATTTTATACGTTTTTCTATGGAGTATGGGTTGAGTTTTAATTTCACAAAAAATAATTATATCAACTAATTTCTCGCATACTTTACTCATTATGTTTCTAGTCCATCGCCTAATCAGACCATAATAGATTGCTTCATATATGAATCAGATCCAAGGAACTAATCCGGATCCTCTCCACTGGGGTAGACTGCCCCCCCCCCCATCCTTTGTGGGGGGGGGCTGCCCTTGTTGAAGAAGGGGAGCCCCCCCCCCCCAAGGGGGGGGGGGGGGGGGGGGGGGGGGGGGGGGAAGAGGGAAAGGAAAAAAAAAATTTATGTGTGAAAAAAAAATATAAAAAAAAAAAAATGAAAAAAAAAAAAAAAAAAAAAAAAAGGGGGGGGGGGGGGGGTTTTTTTTTTTAAAAAAAAAAAACAAATTGATTTTCTACAATTAATTCAAAATTTTGTGCCTCCTTAAATAAAAAACAACATTCCATACAAAAACGATAGACAAAAACCTAATTTGAAGCCATTTTTCATTATTTTGGATCTCTACATCTAAGACAAATAAAAAAATTTATATATAAAAAATATTTGTCATTAAAAAAATAATCATTTATCACATAATTACATAATCCTTTAAATCCACCAAATATTGTCCTTACTTATTAAAAAAATTAAGTATTTATGTAAGGTAGTGTGTGTTTCAAAATCATATGTGAAAGGAGTATTAAAGATAACAAGCAACTGACTGAAAGTACCATTGTAGAATGTAGACTAGAGTATCAATATCATGAAAACAAAGTGAACGAATGAGTACCCTTCTTTTTTTTTTTTTTTGTAAATCTTCTTTTAAAAAGACAACTAAATATTTTTGAAGGAAAAGAAAGAGTCGTCTCTTTCAAGAACAATTTCTCACTCACATTGCTTACTCTATTTGCTTTGCTCTTCCATTGCAATAGGAATTGCTACTTTTCCAAGTAAGTCAAAACGTGTTTAGAAGATATATTGTGTGGTTGTCCTAGGACTAAATTTGATCTCCATATCTGAATTCTTTCCAATGAATCTTGACGTTTTGAAGAAGGTGTTAATGGTATAGAATAAAAATCCAATACATTATGTAAATAGTTTATGAAATAGAAAGTAAGTTATTTACCAACAAAGGCGACTATTGACAATAAGCAAGTTGTGTACTATAAGTGTCATGACTTGTTAATAGAGAAGAAACAGAAGAAAAAAAGAGAGAAGACAATGGGAATGAGTCAAATGACTAAATGAAGGTTTGACGAGAAATTAAGGCTTTCATAATCCTTTTGGGTTTATATTTTCTATTTTTTTTTAAAGTAAAAATAAAATAAGATAGTATACCAATTAATACACCAACTAATAAGGAAATTGGCATAGTTTTGCTTAGAGGTCGGATACGGCATTAAGTGTATGCTTAATGTACACAAAATTACATTTTTCAATTATACATTCGGATATGCGTATTAATATGGCAATTAAATACACGTAGTTACTAACTATGATCTAGACTACTCAAGAACGAGTTGTAGGGGTGTTGCTGCCAAATCTCCCTTGGAGGTCTGATTCAACTAGATCAACACGTAATCGATCGAGTTGGTTCGATCTAAGAGTTTCTCCCAAATCTCCGTTTGATGGATCTGCACCAGTATTCACCCAAACTTTGGTCATTAGCTGTGGGCTGATCGAGTGATTGGTGATCCACCTCCAACAATCAAGTCAGTGAAGGTTCAAAAATGTAGCTCACAGCTTCAGTGAAACCCTAGCTAGTTGCAAAACAGGAAGAAGATCCATTTAAAACAGAGCACAGATATGTTGGATGTGTCCTACCTCAGTTTCTGCGCTTACCCTAGTTATATTCTCTGGTTCGTGGTTCGTGTGTTGGTTTGTATGGTTCATATTTGTTTGGTCTTGTGATTCTGAAGTATGAATTATATCTAATCTTGTCCCCAAATGTGAGAATGATAACAATAATACCTTCTGGGTGCCAAGGACCCACCGCCAATAACAAAGAATTTGGGCGAAAGAGCTCCCCACGACGAACGAGTGCAGTTAGTTGAGGTGGTGAATAGCATCATATGAAATCATCCTTCTTTCATCACTAATGGAGTAATCGAATCATTAAGCAAGCTTTCATCTATGCCCTACTTATATCTACAAGACACAATCGTCGACTAATCTAATATTTAGGTTATTAGCAAGTGGCTAAAGTAGCATCAACTTGCAAATTTTATGTTAAATCCATGAAAGTAGTTGATGAAACAAAGCATGCAATCAGAAAACAAGATGCCGACGCAGACCCAGCCCCCTTGCAAAGTAGGGTAGGTACCAACTGTAGAGAAAATGATTTCTAGAAAGCGATTCTATGCCGCCTCTCTACTTCTTCAATTAATTAACTGCAAAAGATTAGCAATCTTCGACATTCTCATTGTTCTTCATGAGAATAAGGCTTATCTCTTAGGATGGACAAGAGGGTAGGTGTCACCCTTTTCATGAATCTCTACTTCAGATTTGGGAAAAGTGGTATCTTTTATTTTTCTATATAAATCTGAGAGAAGTTTGTAATTTTTGTGCACAAATATTTTTTAAGAAGTATTAATGGTTTTCTTTAAATTATGTCATAAAAAATGGATTGGTAAATGTAGCTTTACGGATCCTTTAGTCCATCAATTACGGAGTGCACCGTCTGCAATGGAGAGGTTGACTGATCTTAGGGGCGTTTAAATACCTTACAGAAAATGAAAGATTATTAGATGGATGTATACAACGATGCTTTCAACAATGAGATTGTTTGTCTTGTAAAATTGTCTATAATATCATTATATTTCCAACACAAGTAATTATATCATTCTATGCTTTCAACACGGTTAACAATGGCCACATCAATTCAAGGAACATAAATGCTATTCGCTGTACGCTAAAGAGACACCTTTAATCATATATTGTCTGCTAAGCTATATATTCATGTCCAGATGGATCGATATCCGGCCAAAACTGGGTTGTATTGTATCACTTGCAAATGGCAGAGTTGCCACTATTACGATATGGTACGTTTTTCAATAATGAATATGAGTATACTATTCCACTCGGGGAAAACATGTTAATTTCCCAGAAAATGTCAAGGAATAAGTGACATCCCTCTCAAAAAACGTTTTGCAAACTAAAAGTGTTCTGTCATATATGGCACAGGTAACACTGTATGTCAGGACAAAAAAGGGACACCCATTCCAAATATCAAACGTAGCTGTGCCATGATTCTTGCAGTTTCTTGAAAGATTTTCCTTTTACTTGTGATCAGTAAATGATAACACTAGAACATTACAGGGAAGTTTACAAAAAAAAAAAAAAAAACATTACAGGGAAAACCACTGATCTAAGGAAGGGACCATGCACTTTCGATCAGTACTCACCTAATTAACCCTCAATTTCGACATTGTCATTGGCAAATAAAACTAATAAAGAACTGTTTCTTGACAATCCCAAAAGACTAGCTTCTCAACTTGTTGAATGAGTAACTATCAGATTCAGATGGGTTTCAAAGCTAGAGAACAACGCAGTAAACTTTGAAACTCCACTTGAGTTCTACTGGGTAATTCTTCTTCTTCTTGTGTCATTAGGACATTTTCTTGATTAAAGAAAGCCCATACCTGGTTTTATCTCCTATAATTTGTTTAATGTTATCTAAAGACACGACCCCTAAGGATATAATAGGTACATATATGCTCGCCTTTTTGGAGGCTATGCGGTCAAAAAGACCATAAAAAAGCAGAAAATAATCTTAAATCCTGCTAACTTACAAATATATTATATTGGATTATCAATGAGGAAGGCACTCTGGAAGCTGCTTCCCATCTTTCTTTATTTCAGCTTTGAAGCTCATGGGGAAATTCACCATTAATTTCGTTATTAGTTGCACCTGGTGCGTGTCCACGTACTCAACCACCTTAGTGTTTTCATTAGTACTAAAGCAGAAGCATGCGACCTGGCTTTGGGGTCCAACCTAGAATTTGAAATACTAATCGAATCTTACTTCATAGGTACTCTTGCCATGCTTTACACTTTAAAGATCGATGGAGATATTGAGACAAGAGACTTGCACCCACTTGAAGTATTGCTTGGTGCTCCAATTAGTCTTCCAAACCTGCTAATTAGCACTTATTATTACACTGTTGAAGTGTTGATTAAAATATCAGCACAAAATTGTCCCCCCCTGGCCCTGCACTCGTGGCATAAAAGAGACTAGCTAGGTTTCTATCCATGGATCGATGCTGTTGGGAAATTTCATTTTTTTATTTTTTTAATCGGACAAAACTTAATTAATATGCAATTGATGTTTGCCCATTGCTATAAATTGAAGTGCTTCCATCTCCACCTCCAAAGCACTGAGAAAAGGCCAACTACAGCAACATGAAGCATTTTCTTGGGCGTGTTATGTTCGCAGAAAGCCATAAGCCTACCCTTGCTATGCTCTCTATACAATTTGTGTATGCCGGCATGGCCTTGTTCTCAAAGGCATCTATTGACAATGGAATGAACCCTTACATTTTTGTGGTTTATCGCCAGGCATTTGCTTCAGTTGTGCTGTTTCCATTTGCTTTCTTCCTTGAAAGGTACCCAGCATTTAATTACCACCTTTATTCAATAACTCAAATCCAAAATGTGTTCTCATGAACTTTTCTGTGCTTGGTTAATTTTATTGAATTTTAGGAAGAAGGCTCCTCCACTGTCATGTATTCTACTGTGCAAGATCTTCTTGGTTACTTTATGTGGGTAAGTTGGATTCACTTCTCAAATTCTGTCTTGTCTCCTGCCATGTATCACCCTGCAAATAAGTAGAACGAGGAGTATTATGGGCTAAAATTTTGATTTCCATGGTTTTTAGGCTATCACTGAGTCTCAATCTTTATTATGTTGCACTCAACTTCACCTCTGCAACATTTGCTGCAGCAACAACCAATGTGATTCCAGCCATAACCTTTATTATGGCTGTCATAACAAGGTAACTAAAAGAGAGAGTTAACCTTCTTGAAGTTCTTTTCCATGCAAAATACATCAATTTGCATTTCCCGTTTATTCTTATATTCTTAACAAAAAAATTTTTCCTGAATATTTCAGGATGGAAAAGCTATCTATAAGGCATCACTATGGGGTGGCCAAGGTGTTGGGAACTGTGACGTGTGTTTCTGGAGCTCTAATCGTGGCTTTGTACAAGGGTCCTTCTATTAAATTTATGAATTGGTATCCATCAGCTCAAACAGAAGTTTCACATTCATCTGTAATCAACAGCAGTCACAAAATGGATTGTGTAAAAGGAGCTCTCATCATGCTTTTTGCTAACACAGCTTGGTCACTGTGGCTTATCTTGCAGGTTCTCTCTATTTTTACCCATTTGATTTTACTATAAATTACTTATATTTTAAAACAAAAATATTTAAATGACTGGGGAGAGAAATATTTTGTTGAAAGTGATCTTTGGTTTTCAGGGCCCCATAATGAAGATATATCCGGCTAAACTAAGGCTTACTAATCTGCAATGCGCTTTCAGTTGTATTCAATCAGCTATCCTGGCAGTAATTCTCAACAGAAATAATCCATCTTCATGGAAGCTTGGCTGGGATGTTCACCTTCTTTCAGTAGCATACTGTGTATGATTCTTCAACCCTTGTTAGTTGCTATCTTGAAGGGGAAAAAAATATACTGAATAGTGACTTTGCCATAGCACAAAAGTTGCAGTGGCTTCAAAGACTCTGAATTATCGCCTCAACCCATCATCTTTAGAACCAACCCCTCTAAGCAATAATGGGTTCCCTTCCTTTTGATCAAATCAGCTGCTTATCACTTCTATGGGGCACTATTCCTCATCATGGAGATGCGTAAAATATATTTGATGAAATGCCCCACAGACTAAAGAATATTATTATAAGCTATGTTCGACGAACACCACATGTAGCTAGCCATATGGTGGCGTTGCATCTCCTTTTCTTGCTAGGATGGTCCCTCAGCAACCAACATTTGTTGTAACAAAATCGGTGCTTAAAGTTTAGTTTGGATATCATTTCAAACTTTTTGGTGTTGCACTACACGTAGAGGCCACTGAATGATCATATCTTTCTCTCTTTTTTCCCCTAACTTTGTTGAATTTATTTGTTCCTAATATCGAATATGTATGGCAGGGAATTATCGTCACTGGAATTACATACTGGTTACAAGTTTGGTCTATAGAAAAGAAAGGACCTGTTTTCACAGCAGTGTTCACGCCACTTGCACTGCTTATAACAGCTATCATCTCTGCGTTCTTGTGGAAAGAAACACTCTACTGGGGAAGGTTAATTGATATAATACTTTTATTTTAATTATAGCTAATCAATCCTGTACTTGAAAGATTTGGAAAATAATTTTCTGTCTGGGAATGTGGCCCATAACTCTCTCTCCTCGATCGAAAGTCGAAACAAGGAAGAATAAGTGCCTGCTTCTTTTGAAACACAAGTATGTTTTCAAATGGCAAGGGGAGAGAGAAATGCCCTTGCTATTACTGGCACAAGTAGCTTGAGCCGCATTCACCAGAAGAGCTCTTAATTTTGACCTTATCTTTTTAAAATACCAAGCTCCACAAAGAAATCTGTCACATAATGGGCCATCAGGTATGAGATGGGAAGAGCCCCCGAGCAAAGGGCCCACATGGTTGATGGCCCATTGAGTGAACACATTTCCATCGCCCAAGTGTGCTGCTGAGCACAACAAAATTTGAAATCTTGTGAATTTGACTTGAGGATCAATAATTCTGGTTACAGTGTTGGTGGGGCTATATTACTGGTGGTGGGTCTCTATAGTGTTTTGTGGGGGAAGAAGAAAGAGAAGGAGAAAGAAGTGGAAACAACTGGAACAAACGAAGCCAAAGAAGAAATCAGATTGGAGTGCAAAGGGGCAGAAAATGATTTTGTCTAAGTGAGAAACGTCAATAACCCAAATCATTTTCTCCATCGAGAAACTGTTTACCTATACCCATAAACAGTTTCTTCCTGTTTTTGTTATTCTCAGTTTTCTTAAACGTGTAATTTCAATGTTCTTGTAAATGGTAACTGACAGAGAAATATTGTAAATGTGTCTGTGTAATTTGGCAGACTTCCAGTGAGAAAGTAAAGCAAAGCAGATCCAACTTGGCGAAATCATCAGTTTCTTGATTCTCCAGTCTGCCATTCAACAACGAATCTTCTAAGGCTTTGGCTTATCATGACTTTAAATGAAAGCGATTTGTGATTTCAATTATTGTAGTTTAGACCCTAATCATGAGCAATCCCTCCCCCTGTAGGTGTTAGGACTTTTAAGATGGTTGTCTATCGTTCAACAAATAAGAAAAGACATGATTGATGTGATGTATATATATATATATATATTACGGCTTACCCAAAATGTCTGCAATCAATTCAATGATCTTTGGTCCGTGCAGGAAAATCAAATCAATTGGTTGCACAAAATGTCTGCAATCAATTCAATGATCTTCGGTCCGTGCAGGAAAATCAAATCAATTGGTTGCAATGATAGAGGGCCTAACCTTTATTGTAAAAACCAAGTATATATATATGGTAGCCCAATCTTGCCTCGTGTCTTTATTAATGGAATGCATTTCAAGCACAACGCCCAACCGTAAAATGTGCCCCTTGGGATTTGTTGTCCCATATTGTGAAAGCTTGAGTCCGGATCCTCAATCCGTGGGGAGCATTGATGCAATATTGTTGCTTCCATCATCATGCCAAATTGCTTCAATCATGCACACGAGCGAGATTCTTTTGTTGGATCTAAAATTTCATTTGATAATTTAATATCGACCATTAAATTTCAATTGTCGAGATTTCGATTCAATAGACCAAAGTCATTTGCTTGACAATCGGTGGAAGTTTTGAATTGTAATTGTTACAATTGTGATGTTTTATGTGGTCATGATTCTAATTGTGTGGTGTTTGTTATCTACATATTTTTTAGGGTAAGGCACAGTTGCAAATGCGGGGTAAAAAAAATAAACATGTAAGTCTTATATGTAATGGCGTGAGGAAGAAAAAAATGAAATAAAGGAATTTCGTAAAATCTCACATATTTTTTTTGTAAAATTTTGAAAAATATTGTGTGAAAAAATTAGCATACAACTTATTATTATTATTATTTTTTGAATGAATAAATAATTAAATTACTAGAACAACAAACAAAGGCACAATTACAAATAGAGGGGGGGAGACTAGTCAAGGATGGGACTGGATAGAAGAGGTGAGACTCCAAGAACTAACAATCAGCCTAATTCTTAAAGAGTCAGTAATAAGGAGACGAGGAAGAGAGTGAAGTTTCGAAAAAACATTGAAATAGTTGGCCTTCCAAATCAAATCACGAGATCAGGATTTGGAAGTCCATCTTCTCAAGTTATGCTCTCACCATAGATGATGAACAATGGCAGCAAAGACAAGCCTACCCACACGGTTGCAAATAGTTAGCATACTACCTTAACAGATAGACATCCTTAAATAAATTTGTTTGCCAACTTCCCCACCCTTGTGAATCAAATATGACACGTTGAAATTTTATGAAAAAAATCGTTTTTTCAAACTTTTTACCACTCATTTTTTCCCACTCCATGCACCTTTATTCCAACAAACAAACAGTGCCTAAAGGTATGGCTATTTGAATAGCGATTGCAAAGGAAAATAAAAATATTAGTGTTTTTACCGAAGAAAAACTTGGTGAGACAAACATTTTTTAGAAAAGACATTTATAAAGCTGATTAAAGAACTCAAAAATATTAGAATTATCATAGAAAATGTTAACATCAGTTTAGAATATGCCTAACTAAACAAAACAAGATCCCATAGAATCGATAACCGATCCAAAATTATATTATACTTTGACTGTTATCTGGAAAAATGTAACCAGAATCGGAAACATATTCAAAATCCACCATTTAAAATTGAATAAGAAAAAAATTCAAATGAATCTTGTAAGAATAGATCGAAGAGGCGTTGATGTTACCAATCGAGTGACTTGGACACATTACTATCTCCGATCGGGACTTTCCATAAGTGGATCTTGTGTACGTGGCAAAGCGGATTCGGAATTGACCCGTCGAGTGCATGCCAACGGGAAACACGTCAGGAATCATGCATAAGATGTGACATCGTGTAATAGCGCAACAACAATTGGCAGTTAAATATAATAAATGCCAGCAATCTACTCAGCGCCTTTCTTCCCCATTGGCCTCTCCCTCTCTCTCAGTCTCCTCATGCAGATCAACCGACTTTCTCTCTTGGTTTCTACTTTCTAGCTTCTTCCCTTTCACTTTAGTCGTTTTCAGTTTCTGAATCCTCTCTCTCCATCTTTCTCCCCCTCTTCTCTTCTAGTAGAGATAGAGTGGTGAGGAAGGTTTGTCTCAGCTGTAGTAATGGTCGAAGACGGAAGACGTTCGAGTATGACTAAGGCTGGTGACCTCTGCAACTTCCTTAACGGGTTGAAACCGGCGATGGCGATGGTGCTGACCCAGCTGATCTTTGCGGGAGTCAATGTCTTCTATAAGCTTGCAACCATGGATGGGATGGACCTGCGGATCTTGATTGCTTACAGATACATCTTCGCCACCATTTTCTTTGCTCCACTTGCATTCTTCGTCGAAAGGTTTGCTGCTTTTGCCTTCCCGCACTCTTTTGATATATCTGAGTTAACCAATATGTCATGTTAGTCCTCAAAACAGCTCTTTTCTCTTTTGGTTGAAGAAGAAAATCTGAGACTGGTCATTTTAATTTCTTACTGATCACAGAAATAGCAGACCAAAGTTGACATGGATGGTCACCTTCCAAGCGTTTCTTTGCGGCTTATTTGGGTAACTCAAACATCCCACTACTGTTAGCAGTTCAGGAAGAAAATTTGAGAATTCAAATCTGCTATTTAAAATTAAACCTAAAAAACTTCAGTTTGCCCTAGTTTTCAAAAGGGACAGTTTCACATGGTCTGGTTTCGATTTCATAAAAACTTGCCGTTTCAAATCAAACTGTGAACCCCAAAAAGAAAATAATAATGTATACTTGTTCTTTTTTTCCCATTTTCCGAGGTTATGCAATAAATAAAGGTTACGTTGCTGAAGTCATATTCTCTTTCCAAATTTTCTTCATGGTAGCAGCCTACCAGGTTATGTCGACTTCAAGCAGTCTTCAAAGCCCCTTTTTATAACATACAACTATGCTTTCCAAGTTCTACCACAAAAGAAAAAACTATGCTTTCTAAGGGGTGGTGCAAACATTCCTGCCCCAAGGACATCTTGGTAATTTTTTACATGATTTTTCCCTAGAATTGATCTGCCGAATGTCCAAGTGGGCAATTTTATTACGCCCAACAAAAAAAAGAAAAAAAGAATCATGTTTGTGACCTTGTCTCATTTTCACTTTCTTCAATTTTATCCATCAGGGGAACTTTGGCTCAAAACCTATATTTGTCAAGCTTAACTTTGACGTCAGTGACATTTGCAGCAGCCATGACAAACCTTATTCCAGCCGTAACCTACATCTTGGCTGGGATTCTCGGGTAGGCTTTGAGCTTTTCATTTGGATAGAATATTAATGGCATTTTCTTCTGCATACTGATCGATAACCCTATATATATATTTACTCACTGATTGCCCAAAGATTAGAGAAACTAGGGATTCGGACATTAGAGGGGAAAGCGAAGATGATAGGGACCGCCATAGGCATAGGAGGGGCAATGGTACTGACCTTGTACAAAGGGGCAGAGATCAACATTTGGTTAACCGGCGTTGACCTTACTCGTGGGTTTGGGATGCCTGCAGCTTCACACAGAGACTTTGGAAGTCGCATATTGGGCTCACTACTGGCTCTTGGTTGTTGTTTCTCCTATGCAATCTGGTTAATTGTTCAGGTGTGATTTTTTGTAATGAGGTTAATTTGAAGTAGAAAACCCACAATGTTGCCGTTCTATATCTACTAACAATTATGTATTTCCCCCTTTTTGGATCGGTTTTATTTTCTTTCTAGGCTAAGATGATCAAGAGCTACCCATGCTACTTATCTTGCTCGGCCCTAATGTGTTTGATGGGTTCAATAACGGGTGTCATTTATGCTCTGTGCATGGAGAGGAAGTGGGAAGAATGGAAGCTTGGATGGAACATCAGGCTTTGGACCGTGGCTTATGCGGTATGAGATGGATTCTAGATATGAACGATAAAGATGTAGCTTTTGTTTGATAGTTTAATTGATCCTTTTTGTTCTTTGATTGATGGTTTATAAGAAGTGAAGCCCAACTATGATTGATGGTTGGATGTGTTGAGAGGTTATGATCGATAATTCTTGTAGGGAATAATGGCATCAGGGCTGATGTTCACGTTGACAACATGGGGTTCAAGAGCTAGAGGTCCACTCTTTGTGTCAATTTTCAACCCTTTAGGAGTAGTGTTGGTGGCCATCGTAGATTCCCTGCTTCTTAATGAGAAACTGCATGTTGGAAGGTAAAGATGGGCGCGCAACTCTTGAATTCTAGAATTGCCTGTAACTTTAAACTTTGATCGAGAGATTAATTTATAGTTCATTCTTCTAATTGCAGTATTGCAGGGGCAGCATTGATAGTGGTTGGACTCTATGTGGTGCTTTGGGGGAAGGGTAAGGAGGTGATGAAGACGTCTGATCAGCTTATGTTGTCTAAAGAAGCAAAGGAAATTGAGGTGGGTGCCAATGGTAGCACCCTTTCTTCTTCTTCTTCTTCTCCTACTACCATTGACTTACACCTCCATCAACAACAACCCTAACAATTCACATTTCAATTGAATGATCGATGCTGCTTTCAAATTTGACCAGATTAGTTTCTCCAGCTCTATTAACAACGGCAGATAGATGCAGGTGGAGGAAGAGGAAGAGGAAGAAGTGGTGTTCCTGTTCCATCAAGAGCCATATTTAGGCCGTTCATATATAGTTGTTATTTAATATTTACAAGAGACACTATAGTTTAGTAGGTGCATAAATTAGACAATAAAGCAGTATTTTATATATTCAGTCCCCTCATCTGACT
This sequence comes from Hakea prostrata, assembly GCF_041222555.1. NCBI lineage: Eukaryota > Viridiplantae > Streptophyta > Magnoliopsida > Proteales > Proteaceae > Hakea > Hakea prostrata. Next base: position 10,818,689 of record NC_142600.1, on the reverse strand, counting down.
CTTCATAACAAGTTGCTACCTTTACCTTACGTTATGGTAGTGGTGGTGGTGCCTACTACATATATATGGCCCCAGCTAGGCAACTACAATGTCATGTTTGCGTTTCAATTGGGCTTAATTGACTTGGTTTTATAAAGCATAATGGGCTTTTGTATGTGGGCCGAGCTGGACCTAAAATACATTATACATTATTATTTACTATTCGTTGACATGACTGTATGTGTTGGGCAGAAATACACGACTATATTTTACATGCGTAAGTAGGTAAAGGCGAGAGAAGATGAGTAACACCTACACAAGCGAGAAATTCTATATAAAGAGAAACAAAAATTATAAACAACAAATTTAGGGATCCAAATGTAATCATATAATCATTTTAGAAACAGTTAAGAGGTAGTGGCGCATTCGCTTCAAGCGTGTTGGTTGTGGAGCGAACAAAGTTGTTTACTGGATGACAAAGGTGGAGTTCAGTCCAGAGACCTCTTCGATGTTTTTGGAGTTGAAGGAAGTCCTTTAAAGCATATCTAGCATATCTTCTAGTGTAATTCTTATGTTTTTGGATCCTTGTACCCTGTTTTTTTACCCCCAAAAGGTTGAATGTTGAACTTCTCCCCACTCACTATTTCCAAGTTAAATCCTTGATGGCTGGGCAGTGCTATTTGCACATAAACACTCAAAACCTAATTGTTGTTCTGTGCACTCTCTTCTTGAGTACTTACCGAACCGAGTTGAGGAGGACGGGGGGACAATCGAGACCAATTTTTTCCCCTTGATATGTAGACAACAACTTTGGGCCCCCCCCCAAAACCGGCCCAACCGGCCCCTGGTTGCCCCTCCGTGGGGTTATAAAAACTCGGAGTTGAAGCAAAGCACTTACACCATACATTTATGTGGCAGAGTCTCAAATGACAATCCCACCGTGCATTAAGCAAGCGTAGCTATCATAGAAAATGTTGTCCAAAGAAGATTGGAGACTTCAAAACGGGATTCTTGAGTTTTTTTATGAATTGGGTCTTAATACAATTATTTAGACTAATCAACATGTGAATAATATTTAAGTGCCATTTAAAGTTCTTCCATCCAGGCAGTTAGATTGTTGGCGACAAAGTTGTTACCTCATCATTGTACCAGATTTCATGTAATGTGATGCCATCAAGTATTCCACCAATTATCACTTGTGCCCTTGTTCTCTTGCTAATGATACCTTTATTTCAGGTCAATCCTTGATGGTGGTCGTGCTATTTGCACATAAACACTCACACCTAATTGTGTTCAGACGCTCCATGCGTACCGAGGTTGAGGGGGAGGTCTATATTCAGATTTTTTTTTTATAGAAAACCCTTCAGAAAGCACTTACACATCATTAATATAGATAAGTGTCCTAATGTTTCTCACAATAAACAAATGTTGATATTTCATCACGGGGTTAGATTGCGACATCAGCACGATCATGTAAGTGATTCCGTGTCTCAAGTGTCCACCAACGTTGAGCCCTTGTTCCTGCCAAGATGAGGTAAGTATGGTTTAGTTCCATATATCCAACTCCCATGCCATTGTGTCGTATCCCGGTTTATGAACCTGCACACATAATCTAGGTTGTGGATATCCTTAATTTCCCCATAAACAAATTTGATATCAGCAAGACTTCGCGCATTTCCGTGTCTTCGAGTTGAATTGGCCAAGATGAGTTAAGTTGGAGTTCCCCCACCCATCTATTTATGATATTGAGTACCATATTTGAAAACTGACAAAGTCCATTTTTGTGTTGTGTTATCCATCCCCCACTTAGTGATCATGGTATCACACAATTGAAGAATGGAATCAGAATGAACAATGAGGTTTTCCGTTCTGAGGCCCCAAAGTCCTGCAGCCCATAATCTTTTGGTCCATTCGCAAAAGATAAACAAATGCCAATATGTTTCATCGGCTCGGGAATAGAATATGCATAGCGGTGAGGAACTTATCAAAGGATATAATGATGCAACTAGGGGTAAACTTTATTTAATAGCCTCCAAAAAAAGGACTTGAACTTGGGGTGTATGGGTAGTTTCTATAGGAATTTCCACCACCTTGTACTCCCCACCGGATTTGTGGTTGGATTTGTTTTTCTGACAACATCTCCCACCATTTTTGTTGTGAATGTTCCATTTGGAGATACCAATGAGATTCACGAATCCTATTCAGTTGTCAGTATTGTATTAGAAGGTAAAACAAGATTGTTAGAATACTCCTTGTTTCTGAATTGTATGAAATTAACCACATCTTCAACTGTTGAGTTGGGCAGCCAAGGTCTTAAAGATGGACTCCTACCAAATGATTTGTGGTCGATGTTATCCAAGGATCAAACTAGAATGAGGTATCTTTTCCATTTTGCATTTGTTTCCTCACCAGTTGTTGAAGAGTTGGTAGAATAGCACAAATGCTATTCCATGTCCATGATCCTCTTTTTTTTCTTTGTTGTTGGATGAAAGAGAGATGTATTTGAAAAAATATCTTGCCTTTAAGAATTGGGCCCAAATGGAATCTTTTTTCAACTAGAAGCCTCCACCCTTGTTTGAGTAGAAGTGCTTAATTGATGTTGGCTATTCTTTTGAATCCAAGCTTTCCTTCTTCCTTTGGTCTGCAACATCTATCCCATGATATTAATTTTGAATTCAAATTTTTTTTTTCTTTTTTCTTTTTAAACTACCCATAAAAGAATTTTCTTTTGATCCATACAAGCTCATTGACATTGACATTTTACTACCTCCTCAATTTTGAAAAAGCCAAGTAGAAAACTCAACGCATTAATGGCCAGAAAAACTGCCTTGAAGTTTTGAAGTTAGGACAACTTTTGAATCAGATGATTCCTTAATATTATTCTGAGTCCAGACTCTAAGAGAGACTTTAAAAATGTCTACCCAAAATAAGCAATTTATGTATACATGTGAAGTTAATGGTACGCAATGGTGGCTTCTATTTGTAAATTGTAATGCTTTGCGCTCTTCCCCCACCACCTTTTGTAAACTATATGTATTGAATGGAAATGCTTTTCATAAATAAATCTTACTTTATTGAATGCTACTACTGTAGTTAGATACTTAGGCCCATAGGTGTTATCATCACCACACTATTTATGGTTTCAGGGACAGAAGACATTATTCTCCCACATCTGGAATATTTATACTATTTATAGCACCCCTACTACGACTTTCTACCACACCTTAAACTTAAGTGCTCCATCTACTTTTTATCTTCAAAACAAAATTTCTTAAAAACTCCAACCTCTTCTCGTGCATTTGACATGCAATCACCTTTTTAAAAGTATATCTTGTCCATGAAAATCCTATTGTGGAAAAGAAATTTCAAAATATTCAATGTTGAATGTCTTTATTAAGTATAGAAGTTAAGGTGCATGAATGGATCACATTATGTTACATACGTTTTGGTTTTCGGTTTAGTATTTCTTTTTTGTGGGTAGAAAATAAAACAAAAGACCAATTTGACCTATCTCAAACCTAATGGCAGTGCATCGACCTAATGTGTTAAGATTAATACACCTGACCGACACGAAATTGTGCATTATGTTATAGAGCTAACAAAGAGCCAAAGTGAAAGGATCCGAATAAGAATATAAGACCATTATTACTTGTCCCTTCTCTTTCTTCAAAAGCTTAAGAAAACACAAATGCAAACTTGTTGATCATGGTTGGTTGAAGAGAATGAATTATTCCCTGAAACAAGAATCATTTGCACGATTGAAATATTTTTCTTTTGATGTCTCAAAAAAAGAAAAAGAAAAGAAACACCTATCATTAGATGATTTCTTTTCCTGATGTCGTTGTTGATAACATACACATTCCATTTCATATAGTTTATGAAAAGCTAGTCCACGTCCGAACACTAAGAATAAGAAGGGTTCTTGTCAAATGCCACCACACTCTTGTGGAACCCTTATTTATGGGTTCAACATGAAATTATGGCAATTCCTTCTTACTGGTTATGTGTCATTCGTAATCTATAAAATTCTAATATCAAAAATTAATGATCAAGCTGTGGAAATTGTTATGAGGAAGATTCATATCTTATCTCTTTTATGTGGTTTTTCCGTTGTTCAAATTTCCAAAAACCCAATCACTTGAAAAGAGAAATCCAACGGACCAGGTTTGTAGAGGTCGAATCCAATATATTTCAAAGGTTCAATTCGCACAAAATGACCTTAGTGGTTGTGAGTATCCCAGCTAGCCCATCCAAGAGCACATTAAATGGATTCGTACGTGTTGGGTTGGGTGGCTTGTATATATATATATGATTGTATTAAAGTTAAATCTCTCAAATTTGGTTTGTTTGTGTTGTATGAATTTTTGTGATGAGTAAACACACATATATATATATAGCTAGTGTGTCAACCTAACACGTCATGAAGCATAGGCAAGAAGAGTGTGATTCACAGTTGGACACTGCTGTATGTACCCGTGGCATAGGCAAGAGTAAACTGTTGAGTGACAAGCGCAACAACTGGCACTTTCATTTACTCTAAATTTGGAACTCCATCTAAATCGCCCTCTTTCTCTTATTCCTCCCCAGCTGAGATCAGGTGATCAGGTGAGGTGATGCTCAAGAGATCAAAAGATCTTTCTTCCTTTCTTTCGAGCTAGCTTCTCTCTCAAGTCTCTGGTCTCCGCTTCTGTTGCTCTCGCTCTTTACTCGTTATTAGTGTTTGAAGTTTGAACCCAACAGGCAACTGGGGACTCGGTCCCTCTCTCTCTCTCTCTTTCTACCCTATAAATATCACTCTTCGATCTCCTCCTCTATTTCATCTCGCTGTGTCTCTCTCTCTCTCTGCCTCCCTTCTACTCTCTCACTTCTTCCAAACCCTTTTCTTAGCTAAGATAAGAGTTGAGAGAAAGGAAATTTCTTTCTAATTCTTTAAACACTACTACTTATTACATACATACATACATGGAGAAGATGGAGGTTTATCACTGCAATTTCCTTCATAGGTTTAAACCGGCGATGGTGATGGTAGTGGTTCAAATCGTCTTTGCCGGTGTCAATGTATTCTACAAATTGGCAACCAAAGATGGAATGAACCTCCACATCTTGGTTGCTTACAGATACATGTTCGCCACCGTTTTCTTGGTTCCGGTTGCTTTCTTCTTGGAAAGGTTACTGCTAGCTATATACCGTCATTTTTTTCTTTCTTTCTTTTTTTCTGTGTCTCTCAAGTTCTATTTGCGACTGTTAAATGCTGGACCTCGGCTGGTCTCACAATACTAAAAGATTAAAGTTGAAGTCACCATTACTCTCTCCGAGATTGCTTAACCGCCACATGTTATTGTTTGCAGAAAAAGCAGACCAAAGTTGACATGGACGATCGTCTTCCAAGCATTTTTTTGTGGCTTGTTTGGGTAAATTATTTCTTCTTAAAACGATTCTTCTGTTTTAGTGCGTTTAAATCTTGGAACTATTTTTTTAATCTACGCCGAAGAAAATCTCACGGTCTTCCTTCCTTTCCTGTTCTACTCTTAGTCCACGTGTTACACTATGGTTTCGTTATTATGATTTTTTTTCCCCCCTTTCTTTTTCTTTTGTCAGAAGGTTTTCATTAACCTAAAAGGCAAGAAGAAACAAGAGAGCTCTAGATGTTACGAAAAAATAAAATAAAAATAAAATAAAAAAAAAGGAAACAAGGGTTTGCAATCTAGAATTCACTTAGAAGCAAGAGACCAAACTATCATACTTGTAACTTGCAGTGCCTACTTGTAAAATGCAGCGCCTATTGGGCTAGAATATTACTATAGAGTTAGCCGTTCTAGGAATAAACTAAATCTCAAGGTTAGATTAGGCTCACAAGGATTGCAAATCTTCAATGAGGTTTTATTAATATGATTTACATTACTTTACAAAGTACGGAAGAAGAAAAAAAAGTAGAAAATAGTTTTATACGCATGAGGTAATTCAAAGATTCTAAAGTTCATATCGGTATTGTTTATTTGATTTTACATGTTATTTTTACATTCTTTGGTCGTGTACTTTTATTTGATTAGATTCTTTCTAACGGATGGTAAATATGATAATATCTGTTTTGTCAAAAAATACTAGAAGAGAGAGAAAGAAAGGAAAGATATAAAAATTAAAACACAGGATGAAGGTTGCCTCGTAGATAGACTATGTACAATGAAGGCCTCCCCCGCTAATTGGGTACTTCATTCAGACACTCTCATTGAAGCATATATGACCTTTTCTTCTTTCTTTTCATTTTATTTTTTAAGGGGGGAAGGGGGTTGGGGGTTAAACACTTAAACATGCATATGGTTAATTTAAAGTCACGTTATACCTCCTTTATATTATATTTGTTAGTTTAATAATGATTCATTATTTGTATTTTTCTGTTTCTTTGGGTGTCAGGGGAACATTATCTCAGAATCTATACTTGGCAAGCTTATCGGTAACCTCAGTGACATATGCAGCTGCCATGACTAATCTTATTCCAGCTATTACTTATATCATAGCTGTGACTATCAAGTAAGCTTTGGGTTAATTTCCGTTTCTCTAACTTAATTTCATGAAACTTAAATTAGTTTTTGAACTTAGAATAAGTAGAGCAATAATGCATGGTTGATGTGTTTGGTTGATTATATATCCAAAAGGCTAGAGAGATTAGAGATTTCGACGGTAGCGGGGAAAGCTAAGATCTTGGGGACAGCCATAGGCATAGGAGGGGCAATGGTGCTGACCCTCTACAAAGGAAAAGAGATCAGCCTTTGGTCAACTATAGTTGACTTAACTCGTACGGTTGGGAGTGGATCGTCCACGTCAGCTTCAACTCCTCCAGAGTCGACTAATCTCGTATTGGGATCATTTCTGGCTCTGGGTTCCTGTATCTCTTATGCACTATGGTTGATTATTCAGGTTTGACTCTATTAATTCAATTATACTTTGGCAGTATTAAAATACCAAAAATGTCCTCCACTTCCACTGAAAGTTTTCTCCTTTTATGTATCTAATTTCCAGGCTAAGATGAGCAAGGTGTACCCATGCTCCTTATCAAGTACAGCTTTAATGTGTATGATGGGAGCAATTCAAAGCACCATCTATGCTCTCTGTGTAGATAGGAAGTGGTATGATTGGAAGCTCGGATGGAATATTAGGCTTTGGACTACGGCTTACTCGGTAAAATCAATCAATCAACTTTGTACCCAAATTAATGAAAGAATGAGATATCGATGGGAGTGAATTTTTTATTTTGAAAATTTTGAAACCTGTAACATTGGTCCTTGTGTTGTGTTGTGTTGTGTTGGTGGTGTAGGGAATAATGGCATCAGGACTCATGTTTACAATGGTGGCATGGGGTATCAGGGAAAGGGGTCCATTATTTGTGTCCATATTCAATCCTCTAATGCTTGTCTTAGTGGCAATAATGGGATCCTTACTCCTCGATGAAAAGCTTCATGTTGGAAGGTAAATATTAACAAAATTTACTACAACAGCAGTAGAAATTAATTCATCTCCATTTTGGACCTCTCAGCTAGTAGACAAATACTCCCTTAGAATTCATATTTTTTTCAACTAATATTTTTAATATTTGATAACCACCTATATTAAATACAAATTTTGCAGCATTGTAGGGTCGGCATTAATAGTTGTGGGGCTATATGGAGTTCTATGGGGTAAAGGGAAGGAGATGAAGAAGATGTCTAAGCTTACCCCTACCCCGTCCAAGAGCTCAGGAGAACCAGGAACAATAGAGGTGATTCTTGTTATCACCAACCCAGATGACAAGCCTTCATCTTTACCTGTCACAAATGGAAACACCACCGCCACCACCAACAATAATCCCAACGATTTAACTTCTCAATGATGCATCATATAATTTGACTATGATTCTCTTAGGCATATTAGTAGCCATCGATGAAAAAGAAGAGGAAGTTCAGTTTCAAAAAAGAAAAGGAACAGGACAAAGAAACCGTATGAGATAATTGTGTAGCTCTTCTAGATATTTAGATGCTCAAAAGAGAATGCCAAAACGATGAGTAGAAGACAAAAATGATCGGAAGGGATGACGGTTTATTCAAAGCCTACTCATCCACCGTTCTCGTAATTTTTGGACTGTCAATTTTTCCTTTTTTTTCTTGTGTTTTTAAAGTTTATGTTTTAGAAATACATAGATAATAGAAATAGAACATTAGCAATGTAAGTTCTTTAGTAGTTTAAGACTGTAATATCTTTTTGGGAGACTAGCAAAGACGTACGAGGAAATATACATATTTGGTATTCTTCAAATACAAAATTTCAAATCTAGATTATTTTAAGAAAAATTTACATTTGAATCACTTATTCTAGACTGAAATTACTTGTTTCTTCCCTAATGTGCCCAGTCACAGGGGAAATTAAAACTGTTAAAAAGCCCAGTTAACTTCACTGGTTAAATTATCAAAATATCATTAGCTATAACTCTCGCGTAAATTTTGGATTAATTTCCCTTTTTATAGCTCTGATGAATCCAAACAGAACCCTCATTGATATTTTAGAAATTAAATAAATATATCATAAATGTTGATGGATCGGGTTGATTATCCAGAAGGTTAGAGAGATTAGAGATTTGAACGTTATTACTTATTAGAGAAAGCTAAAATGCCAGGGACACCCATAGGCGTGGGAGGATGAGCAATATTCGAGTGGAGCTCTTACGCCAGCTTCAGCCCCAAACAGGTCGGCTAATGTCATATTCGGATCATTGTTGCCCTTAATTTGGTTCCTGATTCTATAATGCACTCTGGTTGATTATTCAGGTGTGACTTTATTTATTCAATTATACTTGTATAAGAACACCAAAAATAGGTATTATGGAGTAAATTTTTTTTTTCTTCCTTATTTTGCTTTCATGACTGAAGATTTGAATCCTGGAATAGATTGAAAATGGAATCAAGATTGATTTTTACAAAGATAAAGTGGGGTATCTAGGAAAGGGATCTATTTTCATGTCGATATTCAATCCTCTAACCCATGTTTTGGCGGCAATCATGATCTCCTAATTAATGAAAAGCTACATGTTAAAAAATACAACCAAAAAATAAAATAAAATTTACTATCACAGAAAAATTCATGTTGCTTTGAACATTTTGGTTAACTAATAATTAAATATTTTTTAGAATTTATAATTTTCTAAAATATTTTTAATAATTGCCAACGTAAAGTTGTTCTAGTGATTGAAACCAACACTTTTTAATGAAGAGATCGTGCATTCGACTCTCGCTGAGTCATATTAATATCCTCATTCCCCGGCTTAATAAAGCTTCTTTGTACCCAATATATATATATATATATATATATATATATATATATATATATATATATATATATATATATATATATATATATATATATATATATATATATATATAATTTCCATCAACAAAAGTTTTGCATCATTGTAGGGGCAACAATGATAGATAGAGGAAAGGAAAGATAAAGTGGATGTCTAAGTTTATCCGTCAAAAAAAACTCTAGAGAACTAGACTAAAGAGACGTGGTGGTCACTATTATTCACATGATAACGACGACCCTTCATCTTTGCCTGCTTCAATTGAAAACTCCATCACCAAGAACAATAACCCAATAATTAACTTCTTAATGATGCAAAGCATGGGGTATAGGAAAAAGGATGTCCATTATAAGTGTCGATGTTCAATCCTCTATTGCTTGTCTTAGTGGCAATAAGGGGCTCCGTACTTCTCAATGAAAAGCTACATATTGGAAGATAAAATTTGAAAAATAAAATAAAGTTCAAAACTTTATTATTTATTTGAAAAAATATAAATTTCTTGTTCTATAGGTTAAGATTTAAGTTAATTATTGCTTCTGTCACCAAAAACCTCTCTTTTTAAATTTGGGCCTTGATAAAGTTTCATTAAGCATACGTTGTCTAAACTGCTTTTAGAATCTTAAATATTTTCTTGAGAATACAATATTTATAATATGTCAATCCATTACATGAACAATTTTGTAAGAGCAACAAAAATAAATAACTAAAATGATCAGTGATTTACATTATTTTCACCCAAGGGATTGGATGTGTTTCTCCAATTAAAAAGTGTGACTATAAAAATAACAATATACAATTCAAGGTGTTATTCTTTCCAGCCAAGTAGAAACCATATATGTGTTCTATGGATGTTCATTCACAACCACATCTTCCTCATCGTCCTTCTCTTTTGTTGATGTTGACATAATTTGGGAATGTATCGTCAAATTATGACTAGCATCATTTAATTGGTGAATTTTAGTTTTGTCATTGCTATTCATGTCGTTGTTGGTAATAGGTGAAGAAGAGGGGCTGGTACTGGTGAAGATCACCACCTCGACATGCTCCTCTACTCTGTCACTCTTGGATGGCATAAGCTGAGACATCATCTTCTTCATCTCCTTCCCTTTCCCCCATAGCACCACATACAATCCCATCACTATCACTGTACCTCCTACAACACTGCAAAAATAAATTGCAAGTGAAATTCACATCCACGTACAGTTAATTAATGATTCCATGTAGATTTCTAGCTAGTTACTCAATTAAAACCAGAAGGGCACATAAATACGAGAACTACCTTCCAACATGTAGTTTCTCATTGAGGAGTAAGGAACCCAAGATTGCCACCAACACTAGCAAAAGAGGGTTGAAAACTGCTACAAATAGAGGACCTCTTGCCCTAACTGTCCATGCGATGACTGTAAACATCACCCCTGTTGCGAATATTCCCTACACCAACAACACCACAACACATTCATTCATCAATGTTAACCTCCAAATCTCCAATCAATATCATTAGAAGAAGAACCTTAAAATCTAATGCAATACCGCATAAGTGACGGTCCAAAGCCTGATGTTCCATCCAAGCTTCCATTCCTCCCACCTCCTCTCCATGCATAGAGCATAAGCGACGCTTTGTATTGAGCCCATTATACAAATTAGGGCTGTGCTTGAGAAGTAGCAGGGATACCTCTCGTTCATCTTAGCCTGGACAGACAATAGAAACCCGAAAGGGGGAAGAAATTTTCAGTCATTGTTAGATATTAAGAGTATGTATTTCTCTCTAAATGACAACTATCGTTAAAAAAATTAGACCTGAATATTCAACCAGACTGCGTAACAGATACAACAACCAAGAGCCAGTAATAAACCTAGAACAAGATTACTAGATTCTTGGTGTGAAGCATCTCTGTTGCCAAGCCCACGAGTAAGGTCGATATTTGTTGACCAAATGTTGATTTCTGCTCCTTTGTAGAAACTTAGCACCATTGCTCCTCCTATGCATATGGCAGTTCCCACCATCTTTGCTCTCCCCGCTAACGTCCGAATACCCAGCTTCTCTAGCCTTTGATCAATTAAATTAAAACCAATCAAAATGCTGAATAATGATCCATCACAAAACATAAAAGTGAAAGCTACTACATTTAATTGTTGGTTTTGGAAAGAAAAATAAGTCCCAAAAAGACATCCTTGGTTGGTTGATTATGATATGGCATGGCTTGATTAGACTTATGATTAACATATTCATTTTTTAAGGATATGGATAGTTAAATGGGTTGCTCCATTTAACTTGATTGGATACTGTAAATGGGTTTATCCATTTAGATCATATCCATTGGGTTCCAATCCAAGAAACATGTCTTTTGAAACCAATGGACACCTTTGTTGTCCTTAGTTAAGATAAATGTTTCTTTGGAACAAGGTGTCCCTTTGGCACTAACAGGTGTCTCTTCAAGCCAAGAGGTGTCTCCTGGGGAAGACACATCTATTCCACCAAAAGGTACACCCTCCCACTAAGAGCTTTCATTCCTTTATAAGTAGAGGGTCTTTTTAAGGATTTGAGTGTGGAGTTTTGTCTGTCCTCTCCTTTGTCTCTTTGTCTCTCTTTTCTTTCTAATTTCTAATTTTACATCAAGTTACTACTGTTATCATGTTCATATTACAACGTATCACACTACCTTAAAGAACTCTATCTAAGGAGCTATTAGGCAAACTACTTGTATTTTGGAGGCCAACTCGCATTCAACGCGGAAGTACTACTTAGAGGCCTCTATGGTCTTTAAGGAAGCGTCCGTTGGCACACCTCAGGCTAATCATCTTGTCACTTCCTTATCACAATTCTACAAATAAGTCTCGATCTCAGTTGCCTATTTTATTCACAAACACTAATGAACACACTCAGAGGGCCCAGTTCACCTACCCGAGAATCACAGCCATGATGTAAGTTATGGCTGGAATAAGGTTTGACATGGCAGCTGTAAATGTCACAGACGTTACGGTTAAGCTAGATAGATAGAGATTCTGAGACATCGTCCCCCTGATCAACAAAGAGGAATAGAATTAGTTACAAAAGGACAGAATAAATTATTATGGAAGTTAGGATGTATTTCAGCTAAATAAATTTTAAGTTTAAAACTAGTTTTGAAGGAGAATGACTAACCCAAATAAGCCGCAAAGAAATGCTTGTAAGGTGACCGTCCACGTCAACTTTGGTCTTCTATTTCTGCATTGAAAAACATGTATGCGTAACAAAAGATTAATCATTCCACCATTAGCAAGTGGAAAGAAAGATGACTTAAAATTCGGCCTCTGTTCTGGCAAATAAATCGTATCAAGAAAGGTTTGGTTCAACCTCATGATTCTCAGTAGCTGCAAGCGACAGTTTGCAGAGTAGAGAGGTCATGAACGAAAGAAAAAATGTACCTTTCAACGAAGAAAGCAATGGGAACCAAGAAAACAGTGGCTATGATGTATCTGTAAGCAACCAAAATTCTCAGGTCCATCCCATCCTTGGTTGCCAGCTTATAGAATACATTGAGACCTGCATAGATGATCTGGCACAGCACCATAACCATCACAGGTTTCAACCCATGAAGAGTGTCGCATAGATCAAGAGCCATACGTATACAGAGTTTAGGAGAAAGATTGAGATAAGAAGCTAGCAAGAAGACAGACGTTTTCTTGCTGTAACACTTTGCTTTTGGTTTTAATGGATATGAAATATATCCGCGAGCCATTGATATTTATAACCCACTGACCCACAGGCAGAAAGAGAGTGAGAGTGATCTCTTCTTGTGCAAGGAAAGTTCTGCAGCAGCAGCAGCATTGGAACAAATTGAATTACTCCTTCCCTAGTTGGGATGATGCGGTTTTACTCGTCATCGCTTGCGTATGATTCATGCAATCGTTATGTTGGAGTAAACACGTGCGTGCAGTCTCTTGGAGATCCTCTTTTTATCCCAAGCTAGATGGTCCAACCATGGATCTTCAGTCCCCTTTCACATCTCTTTCTCGCACTGACTTTATTGGGGAGACGCGCGCCAGCATTCACAATTCTGTTTTGTATTTTTAGATTTCTCTTGGGGAAAAGAAAACCCACGATGATACAACGTAGGGAGAGAAAGATTACATAATGTATGTTAAAACCTTAATCCCATGTATATGTTAAGGTATTTGAGTCATAAATCCAACGGTGTAATTAATGGGCATTTAGGTATTGTAATGACCTTGTGATTAAACCCTAACCCTAACAGTATAAACTATGAAGTCCATTCTCTGCAAGAGACTACCACCACCCTGTGCTACCTTCCACAATCATATAAGAATTAGAATCACATACATAACATTCACATCTCAACCTATGGTCCTATAGGGTCCCTTGGAAATTCAATTCATGCGTTCTTCGTGGAAGGTATGGGAAACTGCATTGAAACAAACTTAATGGGTTCCAGCTCCGGTACTGTTAGGAAGGATTAAAGACATGCATGCATGCGCGATGGTGCATAGAAACCAGACCCCCTGAACCCATCTTATTAATAATAGTATTGTCGGCTGCTGGATCTTTGCTATATTCAGTTTAGCTAATGGGTCATGTTTATAGAATTCTTCAATTACCAGAATGACTCGCCGCCATCTTTAAACTCAACTTTGGGAAAAGAAGAAGGAAAAAACCTTACCAGCAAAGCCCTTGTTTTGATGAATTCCCAGTTGTCCAGTTGCTAGTGCCTGAGCGATGACCACCCCAAAATACACAACAGCATAATGGCCTGCACGATCCAGGAAAAACCCCAAATATGACAAAAGCTCTCATTCTAGCGTGCGCAACCACGTCAGAAAAGAAGACCATCCCATGAAAACTTGAAAAGAGAGATTTGATCATCATTTCTCTCCGACTCTGCGTTTACTAATTAACTACTTTCTATTGGTTTTGTTTAAGCTTTAATTTCTGAGTTCATTCAGTGCATGGGGTCTGAAAAGCATTATTAAGCAAGAGAATATGTATAGTTGCGTGTCAAAGACATATATATCATATCAAAAGATTAGTGCAAGAGATGTTTTCGCCTCCCTTAATTTGATATCAACTTTGGTGTGCACTCTTTTTATTGTACCCTACCCTTCTCTAATAGCTTGATTGATGTAAGTTTTAATATTAGGAGCTTTACTTAAAAAGAAGAAATTATAAAATCCTAATATGTAGGACTGCTTTCAAATGTGTGTGGCGATCGTCAGGTCTTTGCCTATCAATTTTAAAATTCATACAAAGATAAATTTTTAATTAAGCTTTCTTCTTCTTTTCTAATATAGTATATAGTATAAGATAATAAAAAAAGATGGTAACGCAGAAGTGGAAGAGTAGATATTTAATATAAAATGCAGGTATACAACCAGCATGAATCCACATAAACATGATTCAAAGGCTGCTGAGCAGCTAGGGAAGTCCCCTAGGTTCATGCTCACTTCTATACAGTATAAATTAGGTTGGGATCTGCCTAGAAACTTAAACTTTAAGGCAGTTTCCCACTCTATAAAGCAATTTAAGAACTTTTTCTCGCTACATATGGAACACTAATTGCATGTAGATATTTATTTATACTTTTAGTTATGTTTTACTAAAAAGAACATTCCTTCTTTTAGATATAATAATTCATTAAAGGTTGCACTCTGTTGGGTGTTAGGAACAATTCACCAACAACACCAAGAGTTCATCACCGGCCAACTTCAATTTTTGCCTCAAAGATGTCAAACGTATCCATTTGGAGACAATGATACGAGGAACAGAATTTAAGTTGGAGATAATGAAGTATTTAAGTATTTGGGATATCTCCCTCCCTCCTACGCCCCCCGCCTCTCCCCCCCCCCCCCCCCCCCCCCCCCCCCCCCCCCCCCCCCCCCCCCCCCCCCCCCCCCCCCCCCCCTTTTTGGGGGGGCCCTTGTTCCTCTCTGAAGCTTATGGATTATTCATCTTGTGGATGGCTCTTCATAGCCTCCGCCCTTCCCTTGGCCTCATCCCTTGGCACCAATCCCGATTGTTTCTCCCCCCAGTTTTGCTTCCCTCCCTCAATAATCTACTGACCATTAATCTCACACACAACAACAACTTTCTATGGAGGTCGCAACTTGTTCCTCTCTTGAAGACTTATGAATTATTTCATCTTGTGGATGGCTCTTCAATATGCCATCCTGCCACTATCACCATTGAAGACAACTCATCCCTATGTGCAAACCAAATCCTGACTATCTTTCGTGGATTCGTCAAGACCAGCTTATAATGTTGGCTTATTGGGTCACTCACCGAATCTGTACATGCTTAAGTTGTTGGTTGTTTTGCCGCCAAAACAGTCTGGCATTGTCTTGAAACTACCTATGCAACACCATCTTCAATTAAAGAACATGAAACGAGGTAACAGTATTATTCATGATCACTACCTTCTTCGCATTAAACAGATTACCGATCAACTTGTGGCTACCGGTAAGACTATTTCAGATGATGACATTTGTTTGCATGTTCTCAATGGTTTGGACCCTGATTATTCGACATTTGTTACTTCTATAACCACTCATGGATTCCCTGTCACTTATGCTAAGTTAAAAGGCATGTTACTCACTCAAGAAATTCGTCTAAAAAATGACTTAGCCCATGACTCCTCTTCACTTTTGGCTAATCTCTCTCAGATAGGCAATGCTCAACATTATTGCCCTCATTTTCGAGGTCGATCAAACAACAAAGCCATAACTTTTCATGGAAGATCTTTTGGCTATTGTCCTTCACTTCTTGCCACTCCATCTTCCCCCTCTATTAAAGGTACGACCAATGCTAAAATCATGCTATCCAAGGTAGACCAATGCTTCTCCTCCGTGCATGTTTCTGAATTTTCTGGTGGCACAATTGCAGACGAAACTTGTATCCTGACTTTGGGGCTGCACATCACATCAACAATGCTAACTGACTCAATAAATACAATACTAGGTTTTATGTGTTCAGCTATGTAGAGTTTTTTTTTTTTATTATTGGGGTGGGGTTGGGGGGTGGGCGTGGATACGTGAAAACCATTAACGCCTATGGAAGGTATTAGTTTCTGTCTTCCCCCATCATAACATAATTGAAAATGTTGGGTTTTTGTAGCCAAACAAAGGTAGTTGCTCTTTTAGACTTGTTAACCTTTGGTGCGCATTGTTCTTTAGTTGCTGCTCTTCAGACTTAATTGTTTTTCTATCGTGCGCATTACTCCTAATCGCTCTTTCAGAAATCCAATAGAAGAAGAGAAAACCTTTTATGGTGGGTGGGTTTTGACTATTCATCCACAGGTCAATATGCGGTGGATTGCCGACGTGGCAACGTTTACTAGTTTACCCATATTAGGTTTTGTCGGGTTTTAGATGTTTTTATGAGCCCGAATTGAATTTGTGTTCCTATGGGCTTGAGGCTTAGGTGAGCCGCGCCTAAGCCTGAGCTATTTCATTCTGATTCTGATTCTGAATCACTGAAAGTCATCATTATTAGAATTTTAAATATTAAATTTGAAATGCTCTGCCCGCGACTAGAATGATGCCCACACCTGTCACGCATGCATGATTATGGGACGCTACGTGTAGGCGCAAAGGGTATATCTGTCATATCCACAATAGTAACTCTTAGTTTTGGCGGGAAGAAGCCTGGTCTTTAAACACGTGGCAGAGGAAGATAGCGCATGCGCGCGGTAACGTTAACACGTGCTTGAACTTATACTTTCGACGTTAGGAATTAACAGAAAAATTGAGACCTAATTACTATAGATGACCTTCCACCTCCTATCCGACATTTTTGTCTCTCTGAATCCTGAAAAGAAGCCTTCCTCCTTTCCCTGCATGCAGAAGAATCAGAAATTCATTCATGTCGCTCCATTTCCCCACATCAGAAATACGGATTCGAGGAACTGGGGTTTTATATATTTTTGGTGTTTTTTGAACTTACTATCCTCAACTCTCTGCTAACACACATACGTACGTGAAATGGCTTGTGATCTCTGCAAGTCTCTTCGTGGGTTGAAACCGGTGATGATGATGGTGGCGATGCAGGTCATCTTTGCGGGACTTAATGTATTCTATAAGCTGGCAACCAAAGATGGGATGGACCTGCGGATCGTGGTTGCCTATAGATACATCTTTGCTAGCATTTTCTTCGCTCCCATTGCCTTCTTCGTTGAAAGGTTAAATCTCTCATTTCTAATACCAAAATGTGTTTTCTTGAAGTACTTACTTACTCATAGATTAATTTTTCTTGCATGCAATCAGAAATAGCAGACCGAAATTGACATGGAAAGTCATCTTCCAAGCATTTTTGTGTGGCTTATTAGGGTAATTTATTTTCTTCAAAAAACTCTTCTTACACTGGGTATATATCTAATCTCGATTACTCTTATCTTTTACAATTGGTTTGTAACGTTCTTCTCTTTCTGTTTGATTAGTGGATCGTTAATGCAAAACCTATACATAGCAAGCTTAACATTAACGTCGATGACATTTTCGACTGCCATGTTAAACCTTATTCCAGCCATGACGTTCATCATGGCTGTCATTCTCCGGTAGGTTTGTGGTTTTCCATTTCCCCCCACTTTCGACCCATTCAAACGGGGCTCATTTTTGTTCCTTTTCTCAACGTGTATTCTTTATATTTGCTAACAAAATAGTAGCTAGTACATAAATCAAGGTTGGAGAAGCTCGGGATTCGAACGCTGGAAGGAGGAGCGAAGCTGGTGGGGACTGCTATAGGCATAGGAGGAGCAATGGTGATGACATTTTACAGAGGTTCCATCATTAGCATTTGGTCAAAGGACGTTGACCACAGTCGATCCACCATCTCAGCATCACACATGGATTTCCGAAATCGATTATTTGGCGCATTCTTGGGCCTTTGTGTTTGTTTCTCTTTTGCACTCTGGTTGATTATTCAGGTGTGATTTTTTTTGTATCCGATCCTCAGCGTCCGGTTACTGCGTGCGTTCATCCAACCGCTCTACTAGATGAACGATACATGATCTATTCATAATTGCTTGCTTCATACTACAAACAAGGCAAGGGAGTTGGATGAATGCACACCTTGCCCAGATGCAAAAGATCTAGATTCATGATTTTTACATAATGCCTTGTGTAAAATACACAAAAATCGTCTCTAATAGTTTTGAAATTTTCGTCTACTAGACTAGGATGAGCAGGAGGTATCCATGCCTATTATCAAGTACCACTCTAATAGCTATAAGTGGAGCAATACAGAGTACCCTATACGCCGTATGCGTACAGAGGAAGTGGGAAGAGTGGAAGCTTGGGTGGAACATTAGGCTCTGGACGGTAGCTTATGGGGTATGAGATCCTGGATCGACGGATATGATGGAATTTTACTATATGCTTGCATGCTTGTTGAAGCTTTTGATGATTGAAGCCAAACTAGATTTGAAACTAGGGAATTTAATTTGAGTTGTTACTGATTGTGTAGGGAATACTGGCAACTGGGGTACACTTTATTTTGGCAGCTTGGGGAGTGAAGACAAGGGGCCCAGTCTTTGTATCGATTTTTAACCCTCTAGCAATGGTGCTGGTGACAATCGCAGGTTTGTTGTTCTTGGATGAAAAGCTATATGTTGGAAGGTAATGTATACTTCTATTATTTCATGTATGCGCTCGTAACTTCGATTGAAAGAATTTAAATGAGAAATTTTGACTTGAAGTGAATATCTTTTACGTTTTGCAGTTTGATAGGGGCAGTGTTGATAGTGATTGGATTGTATGTTGTGCTATGGGGCAAGGGAAAGGAGATGAAGAAGTCGATGGCATCTGGTGAAGCACCAGAACAACTAGAGATGCCTGTCACTACCAGCCATGACTTGAACAACAATAATCAGGAGAAGCAACTTGGAACTTATCTTGAAGAGACACAAAAGAAAGATCATAATTAATGATTGTATTTCAAAAATGTGGGGCAGAGATTCTACACTCTAATGCATGTCAATCCATTGTGGGACATAGGATCAACTGAACTAACTGCATAGGAAGATTTCCGATTTTTTTAGGAACTGGTTAAACCAGTCCTGTGGCTATGGGCCATGTAACAAGCAGCAACATTATTTAAATCTCAAATGTGAACTTTAATTTTAAGACAAATTACCACCAGTAACAAATAAATATTCAGTCAAGCACTTCCTTTTATTTAAGTTGGCAGTAAAATCAGAGTCACTGTAGCCCACAATGCTCAAGTTTCTAATATAGCAGTTTATAACCAACAGAAATTTTTTTCAGATATTTTAAGATCCTTAAAATTGCATGCCAATGATCATCACATGCTCTATTCATGAATCTACACAAGACTCCTACCAAAAAAAAAAAAAATCTACACAAGACCAACAGCATATGCTAAATTTAGTCTAGTACACACCATTGCATACATAAGAAACCTACAAAAGTCTGATAAAGCGAGTTGAAAGTCTAACCTTCAAAATGTGGTAGATCTTTCAACCACAGAATCCCACTAAAAGGCATTCTTGGGGAACCTGGTTTTGTGATTTTCATTCTACTATGTTTTGTGACTCTCAAAGTGCAATTTATCTTTCATGTTTCATGAACGTACTAATTTATTAGTGATGTTATCTCCAAAGGCTTAAAGGCTTAGTCAGGGTTCAAAAGATTAATACATTTATCAATCTAGTTGATATAATGACTAACACTGTACCAGTTAATAAGTTCAAGATTACCTTAAACCTATTAAAGGTACTTGCTATTTAGTTCTTTTTTTATATTTCTTATGAGTTCTTTGTGTACTCAGATACCCTGCAGTTAAAATCATTGTCAAGGAAGAGAAATGTAGGAATTAGATGCTCATGTTAGGAGCAGCTTGGTCTTTTCAAGTGTTATATATATTCATATGTCTTACGTATTTGTTTTAAGGTATTTCAATCATTTCCATGATTTGTATTTAAGGCTTATGCTTTCGTTTTGGGTTTAGGTGATCAATTCATTTTTCTCTCTCTTATTTTTCGAGTGACGGTGTTCTCTGCTCTGCTCTAATTCTAAGGTTCTCAAACTCTTGTTGCACTCTTGTTCGATGTTGGTTAATTTGCTATGGGTTTTTAACATGGATTTTCAGGTCTTCATCAAGATAGGTGAGATCGTTCCTCCATAGGGTGTGATTGATTGTAATACTTGGAGTTTGGTTTCGGTCTTGGTCTATAGATTTTTTAACTTTTCTTTTCACTAATTTGGTTAGTGCATAGTGTCTCGAATCCTTTGGACTCATTCTTGGATATAGGACCCAAGTCAAAACCAAGTAAATCCTTTGTTTCTGTAATGTATGCTATATTTCCACTGCATGTATACGTTCAACCTTAACACTCATCAACTTCTCCAAGTCTTGGTCATCATGCAAATAAATATCTTGGAGAAGGTAGATGGTGTGAGGATAATACCCTCTACTCATATTTGGCTTGTGCCACTATATTTTTTTTTTCCTTCCTTGCAAAGGCATGTGTAGGGACTTTGCTTCAGTCCTGTGCATTTAATGTGCAGATAGTCATGCCAAACAACTCTGAGAGTTTGAAGTTCCGCATGAGGGTCCTGCGCATTAACTGAAACAATTTCGTAAAGAGAAATTTTCAGATTCTTTCAGTTTTAATAGAATATATATATATATATATACACTTTTTGAAAGTCCATAGACTTTTAAGATGTCTAGAAGACATTGTGAGATTTTTTCACTTTTAATGGTTCGTTGTTACTCTTCTCTCTCTCTTTATGCCTGTGGGGCAAAAGCAAAGTGCCTTATGACCCGTGATTTAATGTGCAGACAGTCATGCCAAACAACTCCGAGAGTTTGAAATTTCGCATGAGGGTCCTGTGCATTAACTTAAACAATTTCGTAAAGAGAAATTTTCAGATTCTTTCAGTTTTAAGGGGATACGTATACACTTTTTGGAATTCCAGAAACTTTTAAGATCTCTAGTGTAAGTGTGAGATTTTTTTCACTTTTAATGGCTCGCTGTTACTCCTCTCTCTCTTTATGCCTGTGGGGCAAAAGCAAAGTGCCTTATAAGTTATAACCCGTTATTTATGCAACACGTACTCTCTCGTTTTTTTTTTAAGTGCTACCAGTGCGAACCCAAAATCTCCAAAATCTTCCCATGAGAGTTTGAACTTTTACTCTCTGCTTACATGCTTGATAAAGCTGTTGATGATTTGAAGCTAGACTTGGAACTTTGGAATTTAATTAGCTTGGTTTGCTACTGGTGGCGTAGGTAATACTGGGTATGCACGTTGGCAGCTTAATTGGGGAGTGAAGACAAGGAAGGAAGGAGCCCAGTTTTTGTCTCGATTTTTAGCCCTTAAACGATGCTGCTGGTCGCAATCGCAGGCATCACGTTCCTCGATGAGAAGTTATATATATGTTGGAAGCCGGAAGGTAATCTATAATTCCATTGCTCAAGTCTCAAATGTGAACCTTAATTTCAAAAACACGGTTGGACCGGTACCAGTGTTCAAACCGGGCTTGCATAAGATACATATAGAGGATAATTTTCAGGTACATAAGCATACAAAATATCACTAGCATAATTAGCATACAATAGCTTGGCTCCTCCTCCAGTTTCAGCCACCAATCAGGCCCTCCTTGACAGCATCTGCACATCCAAGGAAAGGAAGGAAATGAATAGGGCCGGGGATGGGCAAAATTAAGGACCATATGGAATGGAATAAACATACATACCTGGACCACATTTTATGGAACATTTCCGATCACATCGTTGTGCAGGCCTTGCTATAAAGAAAATTAAAGGGGAAGAAAAAAAGTATCATTAATTAATTGATTCGTCTCGATTCAAATCCGGATGGAACATGGAAGTCATGGAACAGAACCGAACCAAGATGGAAGTTTCAAAATCATATTTGAAATTCGGATTTCAAAATTCAATTAAATCTGTCAATTAAAAAAAGGAGAAAGAGAATGAGATTAAATCTTACAGTTAACCGGAGCACAGGCGGTGCTACAGGCATCGTAGCAGTCGGAAGCATCTGAGAGGACGACGACGGTCATCTCAGATGAGATTAACAACAATACGAACAGGAAAGCGGCAGCTCCTATTTGCATCTCCTTCCTCATCTCTCTCTCGCTCTCTCTTTCTGTTAGATCTGAAAGATATAAAGCTTGCTTCTTCTCCTTCTCCTTCTCCTTCTCCTTCTTCTTCTTCTTCTGCTATTCGATCGAGTTCCCTTCGTTCGTTCTTCTTAGCTTTATATAAAAAGAATCAAAGTAACCCGGATTCAGTAAATGCGGCATACCCACTTCACTCATCCACCGACAAACTCATGCCAGCTGCAGCCCCGCCCTCCACTTTTGAACCTTTGACCGTCGCCAAACTGGATAAGATAAGATCGTGCATAGCCCCCCCACCTCTTTCCTCTCTCTCATAAAAATGAGAAAAAGGGTCGGACCCAAGTACATTTACATAAATCTCACCCCCATTGTGAGGGTCAAGAAAGCATATTATCTTCCAAGATTCAGAAGAGAATAATCCATTACCAAAAATATGGAAGAAGTATTGTTCTCTTGACACTTCTCCATCATACAATAATTATTATCTTTTATTTAACATCAGCTCCCAAAGAACTTTAAAGCAATACAGTGAATAATGTCAACCCAAAATAAGTGACAAGCATGGATTGTGAGATATGAAAATTGGAGTCAAAGTCCCAAAGTTGCTCCTTAATCAATAAGCCTACCTAGGGTGTTCCATATTTCAA
This sequence comes from Hakea prostrata, assembly GCF_041222555.1. Lineage (NCBI taxonomy): Eukaryota > Viridiplantae > Streptophyta > Magnoliopsida > Proteales > Proteaceae > Hakea > Hakea prostrata. Next base: position 10,795,642 of record NC_142600.1, on the reverse strand, counting down.
CTTGAAAGAAAATGTCATGTGCTTGTCAGTTCCCAAATAGAGTACCCTATCCAACTTGAGCTCTGATCACCTCCCCATCGGAGGAATAGTATGGGCTCCCACGACACTTCTTCACCGCTAAATTTGGGTGGGTTCCACATATAATAAAAATAAAAATAAATTTAAAGATGGACTTTTAGTGGATTTCACATGGGCCCCATCTGATTTTGTGGTAAAAGAAACATCGATAGTGCTTTCCTACTGGGGAGGTGATTGGGACTCATCCAACTTGGACTGTATCCATCTCATAGACTTATAAACTTATTGGATGGGACATTGCTGAATTTTTTTTATTTTTTTTTGGGTAAGAATTGCTGAAATTTGTATGTACCCATATAAAGTCTATGTCAATATTCGCATCCTTAAATGGGCCTCAGAGAACACCCGAAGGGCCCATGATCAACTAAACTGGGAAATAAGTCAATAACTCCTTATGTTCGTGGGTGGGCAATCTGAGGCCGATCTATCTCATTGATGGGCCACACCATCAAAGGCTAGTGTAATAAGTCCTTTCCTCCCACGGCCCATAGCTCAAATTAATTAACAAATAAAATGTTGAACCCAAGGATCTATCTAGTAATTAAAAAACAAAATCTTGTTTGTCCGTATTCATTTTACCACAAAATCCACAAAGCTTACTTGTGGAAAATGGATTTATCTCATAGAAAATATAGGCTTCCCTTGGATTTTATATTGCCTTGCTTGTAAAATAACAAGAAAAGAGAATCAAGTTATTACACACTTTCTTTAATTTCTGAGTTGTTCTTTACTTCTCTGATCATCTCCTTTCCATTGTTGTCATCAGCTATTTTCCTTCGATCAGCTTCCTTGTTTTTCCCCCACAAGACAGCAAAGAGGCCTCCAACCAAAAACATCCCACCTAAAATACTGAACCATGCAACCAAAGAGCAACACCGTAGGAATAATAATTAGATCCCCTTGTCAACCTTAATCTTAAATAACCTTATGAATTAGATGAAGTCATGAAAAGCATGCTATATATAATATATACATTATTCTATACGTACCTTCCCAAGCTGGTTACTTCGCCAGCAAATAATGACGAGCAAAACATAGTAATTATCAAAGACAAGGGGGTAGACATGGCTAAGAACACAGGACCCTTCTTCTCAATGCACCACGACTGTAAGTAGAATGTAAAGCCGGTAACCACAATTCCCTGTTCATTTACAAGCCATACATGTACAAAGGTAATCAACATGAATAGGATGAACACCTGAAGAAAGAAAACAATATAAAGCTTAAATCAGAGTACACATTTTCTTACACAGTAGGCAACTGCAACAAGTCCAAAGTCCCATTGCAATTTCCATTTATGAATGTTTCTCTGGAAAACAATAGCAAGAACGAAAGACTGAATGGTGCTGAGAAAACACTGAAGAGTTGTGAGGAGAAGCTTCGATGGGTAGCTTTTCAGGACAAGACCCTGTTAATTTGCAGTTAAAAGTAATTGTCAAGCTGCATTCACCTTCACCTTCTCAAGCTTATATATATATATATATAGCTAAAATTATATATATGGGGACGAAAGGGAGAGGGAGATCATGTAAAATTACCTGTAATACGATCCACAAACCCCACAAAGTGTTGGAAGAGAGCATTATGAAGACACCCTTTACCCATGTCTCTGTAGTTTCGACAGTTTCTAGCTTACCTTGATGATTATGATTTCCAAACAAATTCAAATGGGTTAAGGGTTTCAGATGTGGGCCCTGATAGAAGGCAAGGGTTGTGGCACCAGCCAAACAGAGTAGGACACCTAAGCATTTCATATTTCCTGGTAGGGTCCTCAAATTCACAGCTTCCATCCTGCATTGTACATTGATAGATCATAAATGTACGTAAGTGAACCACAAAAAGAAAAAAAACTCGAAAACGTGAAAATAGTATTGCTCAAATGTTACCGGTCTGGCCATAACTTAGATTGGTGGGCCGGGACAGACCATTAACCTGGTTGACCGTAAGACCAAACGAACCCTAACTTATATCGGGTTAGGGCCCCAACAGGCAACAGCCAACATTATTGTTGCGGATGGGAAAGGATATCCGGGCTAATTTAAAGAAGCGGACTGAATGAGCCGGCCTGGTTCATGTGTATAATAGAGAATATTGCATGCACGTACAGTCCTGTCCTGTCTGCCATGGACCAGCTGGTTGATAAATTTACGTTTATCTTTTAACACAGGGATTCGAGGGTTGTATATGTTTCTGTTCTGTTTCCTATTTTAGGTAAAGAATAGTTTTTGTTTCTGTAATAAATAAAAATACAAATTTTTTTAGGGTTTTGAAATAGGAGGTTATGTTTAAATATCAAAAAGATAAAAATTCCTCTTTGCCTTTTCAAAAGTGATGTTTCAAAGTGAGCTTAAAACTATGTCAAGTGTTTGTACGTTTCAAAATTGAAAAAAAAAAAAAAACAAACAAACAAAAACAAAACAAAACAATAAACAGACGAGACTACAAGTACATGATTTGGATTTGGAGAGAGTAAGAAAGAAAGAAAAAAACCCAGAAGAAATAAGAAATAGAAAGACAACCCCTCAGTACTCCATTAGCCAACTTAGGTAACACCCAAATAGTGTCAGAAGGGGAGTGAGTACATACGAGGGAATCTTGCATTGATAGCCATACAGTCCATACCCGCTGTACAAGAGGATAAACAATGACCCTATCCATGCTTGGAGTCATTGTATAGTTTATCTTCTTGTGTTGCAGCTTCCTTGCAGGTATGGCTGTGAATGAATGAGAGTATATCTCTTATATTGTGTGGTATAAGGCCCGATTTAATTCTGGCACCTTATGCCTTAATTTCACTGTTAGGGCATTATGAATTAATCTATTCTTATGAGTTGTGGAACAGCATATTGAAAAAGCTTCCGTTAATTTGGATAGGCCACCATCAGCTAGCTAGCTGCAAATCGTCTCAGCCCTCCATGTAAAAGTCAGCTCATGTATATACAGCAGAGGAAGAGAGTCCGAGTTTATTTTTACAGAGAAAGGTAGAAAAAGCCGGAAAATGTTGACAGCAAAAACCATACCTGAGTAGAACAGCCAAGAAGAAAGTGATGGCAGGAAGGGTGTTTGCAGTTGCAGCTGCCAACGTTGCAGAGGTGTAAATGAGGGCAACATTGTAGATATTCAGAGATAGAGTTATCCTGAAATCCCACCATGTCCATGAATCAAAACTCACCAACTTTTTCTCAACATCAGAAAAGAAATTTGAAATGTTTAAAGCATTACCCACACAAAGAAAGTAAGAAAATCTTGCAGAAGATCTTCAATGAAAGTGCTGGCGCAGTCTTCCTAGACACCAAAAGAAAGTACATATGTATAAAACCAACTCTCAAATTGTAAACTGGTATGGTCTTCAAACAAAGAAGCTCTTACAACTTACCTCTCAAAAATAATGGCAAGAGGGACCAGGAAGATAGTGGCAGCAGCTTGTCTGTAAAAGACGAACACGAAATTGTCCATTCCTCCATCTAATGCGGCTTTGGAGATCATAAACATACCAGCATATATGAACTGTATGAAAATTGCAACCAAATATGGCTTCTCTCCTTCCATTATTGCTAAAACAAGCTTCCCACTTGCTATCAACTTTGATACTTCGTTTTTATAGTAAAGTGGAAGGATTTGTATGGGCCTTATATCTTCCCAAGTGAAGAGAAATCAAAGACGACTCAAATTAAAGATAACCCAAAGTAAGAATCTTTTCTTTTTCCTTCTTTTTTTCTTTTTATTCCCTCCCTGCAGCTTCACCTCTTTTTTCTTGCTTCTTCGTCGGTGGGTACCCATCTTACATGTTTGCATGCTAGTGGGGCACTCGGACGAGTATCACACCTGGTCATATGTATACATTTCAGTGAAATCCTCATGAGGTCCACCTTTTGTTATTATTTTTGGGCATCAAACATCATGTCCTCCAGAGATTTCGAGGTTTTTTTTATTAAAAAAAATAATCAGCTCAGGGGGACCTCCATGCATATTAATTGTCAAATGGAGAATCCATTAGATGTCTTTGATTTGTTAGTGGAGTTGCTGTTAAGATTAGGGTTTAAGCGTAAGGATGATTAAAGTATTATAATCTAAATATGTAGTTTGGATTTTGTAATACTCTCATCGTTTCAACTAGTATCTGAAGACAACACTAAGTTCTATGGTTAATTGAACTCTCCCATAAGACCATTTACATCATTGAATCATAACCTATCCAATGACCTCTATTAGAATATAAGTTGAATATAACTCAAATTCCTCAACAATAACACGTACGCACCACACACTCATTAATACTAACAACATTTAGTCATGAAACTAACAAATGAACACCGCTACTATTTTCTTGGCCGTATTAAAATGCTATCAAAGAAAACTATTATGGGACAAAGCTTAATTAAGCATTTTAATTAAATTACAAAACTAAGGCCTTCAGCAAAATAGAAATGAATCTGCATTTGCTTTAATGACTTGGAGTCAATAACGTATCAGAGTTGAAGTGGAATTCCTCTTTTTAATTACCAATGTAAGTCCAATGAATTGAAAGGATTTCAGGGTTTTGAGGTAGACCACCCAACTGCAATCATCCCAGCCCTTTCCATGAAGCAACACCTTAGACTAGATAAAGGAGAGATAAAGAGTCATATAGGGACTAGGGTGTTGTGTTCAACTTTAATTCTTACTCAAACTCCACTTGCTCTTTTTAATTTTCACTGCAGCAGGGCCACCAATAAAGTTCCTTAGTCCATAATTGAAGAACAAGTTTGGTGTTAGCAGCCGCAGTAATTCTAGCTCCAACATATAATAAAGTGACCAAGTCAGTCAAATTTACCAAGTTATTGTATTTTATGTTTATACCCGATCCGCCCTTATACGATCGTTTCACATTTTTTCCTGAAAGTTGATAACAATTATTGGTTACCAAATTATCATTATTTTTCTAGTGATGAAGGGTTCTAAATCGAATGGTCCCGCTAATAGAAAAGCAATCCTCCGGCACTTTGCTCCTTTCGTACAAAGGTTTAGTGATTGATGATATGATTAAAGTAAAAGATCACAATAATAACGTATAAGTAATATTATCCTAATCTAACATTTATCACATTTACAATGTTATGATTTTAAATACGTGGCTTCCAAATAATTATTATTATCTTTTAATAAAGTCCTTGGCATTTCAGATGGTGTCCATGGTCAATAATAACATCGAATCCCCTGATCCAAATTGAATAATTGGATCTAGGGTTAGGGTTATTAGGGTTTTGAACCACAAGGACTGTCTCACGTAAGCATGCAGTCAAAGCAAAGGAAGCAGCTACTCGATCCTGATCCATTCTTTTTCCTCTTCAGTAGATCTCTTTTCGACTCTCGTGAGGCTCTCAACCCCTCTTCATGTCTGATCAGACTTTGAAGATCAAAGCCAGACATTCTTTTATTCTCCATGCAAGAATGTATTTTCTGAATCATTCTATTCTAATCTGTATCAATTTCCCACATGTTTTAAAAACAGTGAACGTTCACTTCAAACTTTTTTAAGACCAGAAGAAACACCCTGAAGTGACGATTGAAGAAGGTCTTTCAAGAAAGAAGGATTCCAGAAAGAAAAGGTTTTTCTCATATTCCTCAAAACTCAAAGTAAAAGCTTAGAATAAATTCAGAAATTCAGGTCTAACTTGGAAAGCTCGAGAATCCATGGTCGGACATGAAATGCTCTATCTGGTTAATCTGATGGCAAAGGAATTCAGAACTACAGTGTATTCTTCTTTATTTCCTTTCACAGAAGAGATGAAGAATACGGAAGAAATAAATTAAAATAAGAGAGCATCCCTGACCGTAGCTTTGATATATATCACTTTTTTTCCACCATTAGAAATTAATTAATACAGTGAATATTCAAGCATATGAAATTCCTGAGAAATATCTGAAAAGGAACATGTAAAAGTGCAAGTGGAAAACAAAACCAATGGCTGGGTTCATGATTCCTTTCTGTATGGAAGGCTGAAGATTTTGAATACAGCATTACTCGACTAGGATTTTTCAAGAGCCATTCTTTTCCCATTTCATGGTTAGAGAACGAGTAACACTGATATCTAAAATGATCCAAGAGACACAAGAAGAAGAAAAAAAAAAAGGCGCAAAAGCAGCTTCCACTGGCAAAAATCTCATTAAACCGATAAGCATAATATAAAGCATAGAAAGTCTATAAACTAGACTGATTATGCTTTGGAAAATTCTTCCGCAACGCATAGCGTATTCGAAAAAACCAGCACATTTAAGAAGAATTTAGGTATCTATCTATTTCTTTAAAGTCAACAATTTGGGTATTCTTTGATTATCTAAACAATGTAAAGGAAATTAAATATCAGATCGAACGTCTCTGGTTGGATTATATTCTCAATGTATGAAATGAAATTTCTTGTCAGGTGGAGTACTCCACTCAAACTATCTGGTGGGCTTTCCATGAAACCTTACCAGCCCCAGCCAGCTCAAACCCGCCCAGAACCTGGTCTGATTTCTCACCAAGAGGCAGATTAATGAGTTACAAATCAATTAGCCTTCCTAGGGTTGGGTGGGGTTAAGGTTTACTCCTCGCGGGCCAACCCAACCTAGCCTAGCCCTACCCGACCCTCTATTAAATTTAGTTAAATTAAGATTACATATAAATTTAGTTGGATAACTATAAATAACCATGTATCCCATTAAACTTAACAATCTATATGTATTCCCACTTCGATAACCATGTCAATCTCTTCAACACCATCGTTTGAAGACTGCAGCTACTATTGAAAAGATCCAAGCTTCTCCTAGACTTCAACTGTTATTGGAGTATTAAAAACGTTTACCATGCAAAAAAAAACATTAACAACATAATGAGGCTAAAGGAAACGTTAAATCATGTCTCTTTTGGACCTATGGGTTACAAATACCCTCTTACAACTTATAGTTCCTAATATGTCAGCACTGTAGGAGATACATTAATAGTAGTGGGATTATATGCTATTCTTTTTAGTGGTAGGAAATTATAACAACAGCATTATTTGATGATTGAAGTTTTGTGGCCTAAAATCAATTGTCGTGTTGGTGTGGAGAATAATAGCATCAGAACTTACATATACAATGGTAGCATGGGGTATCTAAAAGTTGGTCTCATCGTTTATGTAGTAGAAATATTTCTTTTAATGTTCTTCCCTCATTTACCGCATGAAAAGTGTTAAAAATGTTCCCTTCATCGTGTTAAAAATGTTCACAGCACAAAAATGTTGGATCATGTTTCTTTTACAAGACGGAATGAGGGCTCTAGATGTTATGGGGAGAAAGCTAAGATATAAATTTTATCTTTCCAGGCTTAGTTGAGCAATGAGGTACCCATTTCCTGCCGACCATAGTGATGGTATTTGTTCAAATCATCTTAATCGTAGGGAATGTATCTGCAAGCTTGCAATGAAGGGTGGAATGAACATTAACATCATATGATTGCATACAGAAAGGCCTTTGCTGCCATCTTCTTGGCTCCCATTGCTTTCTTTGTGGAAATGTTACATCTCATTGCTTTAAAGTTGTTTCTTCAAGCTATGTGTCAACTAAAGATTAATCTTTTTCTACTTCTTGCTTTTGCACTTTGCAGGAACAACGGGCCAAATCTTACAAGTAACTAAGATTATAGTATTGAGTATTAGGGAAACGAGTCCATTTTAGTGGCGCTAAGGCTGTTATGGTCAATAAAATTATATATAAAACTTATTTCATCTTTAAGGTTGTTGAAGTATTTCTTCTAATGTCCTTCCCTCATTCACCACGTTCAAAATGTTAAAAGAATGTTATATAAAAATGTTTCCTTTATCGCGTTAAAAACATTGAATCATATACTTTTGTTTTAATGTTATAACAACCAATGTAACACCCAATAATTTATTTAAACTTACATCTTTACTGCAGGTACACACACTGCTAATACTTCACCTAGCATTGAGAGCTCTACAACTACTTTTCTACTTCTAAAGTTGGGTGCATCCACACTAACTTGATCATGGGAGACATTTCTCAATCAACCTAGTCGAGCACGTGTTTTGTAGTTTAGATTGCTTGTACGGACGAACAGGTTTCTGAAGCAACAAATAGCATCAGGACTAACGTATAAAATGATAGTATGGGGTACCTAGGAAAGGAGTCTGCTATATGTATTGCTATGTTTTGGACCTTCGGGTTGAGAAATACTCTCTTAAGATTGATATTTTCTAATATGCATGCAAAAGCAACATTAATACGAGTGAGAGTATATGATGTTTTCTAGGGGAAAAGGGAAGGACAACCCATCCAGAAACTCCAACGAATAGCAACAAGGAAAGAGTATTAGCTAGCATGAAAATCTTGATGAATTCAGAAAGAGGAGTTGATTAAACTCGTGGGATTATAATCTGTTAATTGCCAATTTTGCCCCTTCCTCAAGATTATGATAATTCTACTTAAGCCTGTTCAAACTCAAAAGTAAACTAGGTTGGGACTGTCGTAGTCAAACTTGCACTAGTATATTTACTTGGCTCATTCTTAAATTCATTGTTGTTTATTTTTTTTGGCTAAAATGCATAGCTTTTAATTATTATAAATTTCTCTTGAACCAAAAAAATATTATATATATATATTATAAATTTATCAGCATTCTGGATGAAGAAAGAATCCCTTTATAAATATTGATGCGATATTATGATTAGATTCTGATGATAAATCGCTTTACAAATGGTGATAGGATTATACTTTGAATTGATTATTAATTTAATTTTCTTTTTGGGTAAATAATTCATTATTAATTTTCCACTCGTATGGTTCGGGTGTCAAATAACCTTTTTCTTTTAGAAATTTGAAATGCCTTTTTCTTTAGAAATCTGAAATGCCTTTTAAAAATTGGATCCATATGCTTCTACCTATGGGCTGAGTGGAATTCTATAATGGGCTGAATATTGGCCATAAAGAAGTCCATTTTCTCTTTAATGGTCAATCTTGTCTCTCTTTTTTTCCTTCTTTTTTCTTTTTTTATATTATAATTTTTTTTTCGTGCAAGAAACAGGGTGAGAGAGACCCAAAAGGCAAACACCAAACCAAAAGGAAAAGCTAAGCTAGACTAGCCAGCATATCAACCTCAAGAAGCACCTCCAAATTCGGAGGCGGCTTTTAAAAGATGTTCAAGCTAAAATTGTCTTCACATGTCATTCTTGAGCACCAATCAACTGGTTTATTTCCTTCCCTTTCGATACAGGAGAACCTGACATGACCATTCAACGCAAAATTATGACATGTCTTAGATACCAAACGTCCATACTTGCCCTGAAACTTCGCATATGGATGTAATAACAAGATGACTTGCGAGGGATTGATCTCCATAAGCACTAGCCAAACCCCCATATTGAGAGCAAGATTTAACCTTTCCTTGACATCAAGGAGTTATATTTTGGGTAGAAGAGAGAAGGGTTGTTAGGTTTCAGAATCATCGACTCTGAGTTGAGAAAACCCCAAATCATAGAGAGGAGCAACCACCCTCAAAACACCCCATCTCCCTGAATGAGTCTCATGCTCACTTGATGATTTGACATCAAGGAGTTCAATTTCCAGAACTCTGTTACAGCCTACAATTTTTATAAAACCTTCCATCTTAATCACAGATTACTCCCCCTATTTGAGCAGTCTCACTTTGAGCTAGCCAATCTTACGTATAAACCAACCCTTCAGAGGCCGTGTCCAACGACTATTCTCTCCAAGTGGGAGTAGGAGGCCCAGCTTCCCAGCCCTGTTATATTTATGGGCCGGCCCACATGAATATAACATTTCTTTCGGCCAGATCTTGGGCCGTGTCGGGCCATGGGTCGATCCGGGATGTTATCGGGCTATTTTGAACTTAATCGGTCCTGATCCAGAATTCCAGACCCAAATCAAATGGTTGACGTTTGGTGAACGCTATGTTCTCTTTTTCTTCTTTTTTTTTCAAATGCCATGAAATTGACTGCAATCGTAATCATCAGTCATCTGTTTTCAACAATTCCTTATGTGTTTTTTCTTCTACAATTGGAAAGAAAAAGAGAAAGAGAAAGAGAAAAAGAAGAACAGGTTGGTGTACGAGAACGAGATTCTGTTACCATGCACCTACCAGGTTTAATATGATCGATATATCAGACGGTTGAGGAGGTTTACTTAGGTTAACCTCTTGAATTGCTTACAGCAGATGAGATAACAAAACAGATGATAAGTGAGATTTTGTTTGTCGATTATTAGGTGGAATTCAGTAGGGTTCTACCAAAGTCTACAGATTCTACACCATGTCTCAGATATGCCTGGAAACATTAATTTAATCACTAATGAAAAAGACAAACCTTAAATTCCAAATAGATATGCATGAAGGTATTCAATGGGATCAGAAAAAGAAAAGCTAACTAAGGTGGGTGAGTGAGATCACCCTCCACAATTACTCTTTTCTTTTCTTCAGAAATGGTCATCAGTAGCAGTAGCAGCAGCAGCAGCAGTACTGTGCAGAGAGGTGGGGATGAGCTAGACTTTTAAAGTGCTTGTTTGAAACCAATAAATAGAGATAGATACCACCCATGACTTCTAATTTTCAACGCTGCACTGCACTGCACTGCACAGCAAAGCTAGCATCAACCACTCCCACCTTTTTGGGGCCCAACGTTTAAATAATAGCTTATGTAATCGAGACTTTTGCTGGTATTATAGGCAAGTCTCTCACTATTTTTTCCAAGTAAAAGCACTTGCTGTCAAAAGCATCATCGTTCTTGTCTTTATGCTTTCCTAGCTAGCTACACAACTACTGCCATCTTTCACCTAAACCACAAAGAAATCTCTCTCAAACTCTCTCTCTCTCTCTCTCTCTCTGTGGTCTGTGCAGTTAAACCGGTCACCAAACAACTTGTGAGTTGTGTTACACAGTGATAAACAGTTTAACAACTTGTGATGAGTGGTGTTACACAGTGATGAACTTTTTTTTCTTGTTTTTTGGGTAGAAACTAGAAAGTTTATAGTGATAAACAGTTATTAATGTGCTGTGTGAGTTGGTTTATATTTGTCTGGCTAGCTGGAACCTGAGCTACCAGGAGAATATTAATGGAAAAGCGAGAGCTAAAAGGTATTGTGTATCACGTGGGAGAAAGATTTTTGAAGGAAAGTAAACCAAAAAGATGATAGTCAAATATATATATTTTTTTCTAAACTATCATTTCATTGTAGAAAAGCATGGTGACCCTTATGTATGATATAATACTAAATTACTAATCGATCTGTAAACATATTTATAAAATGTATCAGTTAATATGATACAATATTCACTATAATAACATATCTCTTAAAATCACTTGATCTATGTTGTTCCATTGGCCTAAAATGAAGGTGTTGTCATTGTTGGCAACTTAAGTGGGTTTTGATATGGTACAGCAACACACAAAAAGGTTCCGAGAGAAATAATCCAATTCAAATAAAAAAAAACTCAAGAATCCCGTTTTTGAGGGTCTCTGTCCAGTTTTGATCAACCTCTTCATCGGATGGTCATCCAGTGTCCGATTGAGCCGAGTTTTGGAGGAGAGCTTCACGACTTCTTGATCTTCAAATCCAACGGTGGGATTGTTCATTGGAGATCTCTAAGTTAGTCTGATTTGTACGTGAAAACATTCCTTGTTTAAGTCAGATAGGAACTCTGAGTTTGATTCAAACTCTGAGTCCAGTTTTGATCAACTTCTTCATCGGATGGTCATCCAGTGTCCGATTGAGCCGATTTTTGGAGGAGAGCTTCACGACTTCTTGAATTTCAAATCCAACGGTGGGATTGTTCATTGGAGATCTCTAAGTTAGTCCGATTTGTACGTCAAAACACTCCTTGTTTAAGACAAATAGGAACTCTGAGTTTGATTCAAACTCTGAGTCCAGTTTTGATCAACCTCTTCATCGGATGGTCATTCAGTGTCCGATTGAGCCGATTTTTGGAGGAGAGCTTCACGACTTCTTGAACTTCAAATCCAACGGTGGGATTGTTCATTGGAGATCTCTAAGTTAGTCCGATTTGTACGTCAAAACACTCCTTGTTTAAGTCAGATAGGAACTCTGAGTTTGATTCAAACTCTAAGTCCAGTTTTGATCAACCTCTTCATCGGATGGTCATTCAGTGTCCCGATTGAGCCGATTTTTGGAGGAGAGCTTCACGACTTCTTGAACTTCAAATCCAACGGTGGGATTGTTCATTGGAGATCTCTAAGTTAGTCCGATTTGTACGTCAAAACACTCCTTATTTAAGTCGATAGGAACTCCGAGTTTGATTCAAACTCTAAGTCCAGTTTTGATCAACCTCTTCATCGGATGGTCATTCAGTGTCCCGATTGAGCCGATTTTGGAGGAGAGCTTCACGACTTCTTGAACTTCAAATCCAACGGTGGGATTGTTCATTGGAGATCTCTAGTTAGTCCGATTTGTCGTCAAACACTCCTTGTTTAAGTCAGATAGGAACTCTGAGTTTAATTAATCTATAAAAGGAGAGCAAACTCCAGCAGAATGAAAATGACGTTTTGAGGAGCTTGGGAAGAGAGTGGAGGTCGAACCAGAAGACGTTGGTTGGTTTTGGAGATCTGAAGCTTGGGAATAAAAGTTGTTGTTGAAGGAAGTCTTTTGTCTTGCTGAACAAGAAAGAAAGTGAAAGAGAAGGAAGAAGAAGCAGCAGAAGAAAAGAAGGGAACATGGTTGTAGTTACTTGTTTTCAAGAAAGATAAAGGGCTGTTGTTAGCCTGTCTGAAAAGTGCAGCAGAAGCGTGGTGGGCCTATAACCCAAGAGAAACAAGTATTGTTACCATGTATCTCACACAAGTTCTTTACCAAAAAAAAAAAAATATATATCTCACACAAGTTGAGGTAACCCTTATTCACAAGTTATTGTCTATTACTTTCTAGGTTATGTTTAATGATGAAGAATCTAGCTCATGAATGTAATTTGGGGAACTTGAATTATTGGTTTACATTGTGACCTAGCAAGTTGGAGCTTGTCTAGGGGGTTGGGGTTGGTGCCCTTGTCTGAATTGCATTTTAGATTATAGCAGGGATTGGTGTTCCTGGCCTTTGTTAGCAGTCAAAATATCTAAGATTGTACTGAGTAATATACGAAACCCTAGGTAGGGTATTATTCCGTGAATGTAGGCAATTTGGCCGAACCACGTAAACTCTGGTGCATTGCGTTTTTTGTTTATTAATCTTTGTTGCACATATTGGAATGCCTTGATTGCAAAGTGGTGGTACATTGTCTGGTAGACCCAACCATATTGTGGTGAATTTTTTAAGACACTGATTCACCCCCCCTCTCAGTGTCAATATGGGAATAACAATCTATATAATACTTTATATTGATATTTTAAACCTTAGATATGATAGATCCTTCAATGGAGTTATACCATCATTTAAGAAATTCTTACAAAGTTTTGTTGTGTTTATCAAAATACTTTTGTAGCTCATATTTCCATGAATGCATTATGAAAATGTATTCTTATACATGGTGGCTTAAAGAAAACTTGATAAATTTTTCAAGGGAGATGGAATATGTCTTTTATTCCTTCAACAAACTCACCTACAATGATGGTCATTTTAAGGAAAAATTACGTTATTAGTTACTTTTGGATTTCCTTTTACAAAAATAACTACTTAATGTTTCATTTAACAAAAGTAGCTAAGACTACTTTTTTTTGACATTTTTAATCCCTAAAACTAACAATTGAAGAGGAAAAATTACTATTTTGTCTAAAAGAAAAATTCACTAATTTTTCATACCCTTTGGACATTTTCACTTCTATATTTGATCAATGGGGTAAAAATGTCCAAATGGATGAAAATTCACTATTTTGGTCAGTTTTGTAAATGCAAATTCACTTTTAACTAGTTTTGTTAAGTAAAACATTGAATGGTTACTTTTGTAAAGAAAACCTAAAAATAAATAATCACATAATTTTCCCTTTTAATTTGATGACTAATAAAGAATGAGTGACTGATATTAATTATTTTACAAAATAATGCTAATATATCAATGTTTGATAGTACTTAACTGCAATATGACCAAATAGGCATAGATTAAAGATTTCATATTACAGTAGAGACGAAAACATAACCTTAGAAAGTAGAGCAACACTTGTATCATCCTTGCGCTGCTTTAACTGTGTAAATTTAAGGGAAGGGGGAAGGGAGAAAATGTAGAGATACGGAGGTTTAACCCAAGTACATTCTTAATCTTATTATCTCTACATAGAATGTCATCATTGCTATTGATACATTTCATTTATTATTCTCATGCCAACTAAGTCCCTTTCGGTTCTCAAGACGATGAGTCCTACAAGAAAGGTTATACGTGGGCCGGCTTGTATGCCGAGCAGCCGCTTCCAATGGCTAAGTCAGACAATGAACAAATTAAGATCCCGTGCAAGGATTACACAGAGTTATGTTCAGATTTACCGGAAGGGGTGAGTCATTGCTTTTATAATGTATGTATTACCTTTTCTGTGTCAGGCAGGTTTCTTGTCGAGAACTGCTATCTCTCCTTAGACTACGCTTCCTTATCGTCCGTCCTGCTTAATCATCCTTGTAATCGACATTTTATATAGGGCGTTGTTGCCATGTAGATCCAGCGCAAATGACGCCCTTCTTTGGTTAGTCAATAAAGGTCTCGATTAAGTATCTGATTTAGCCCCACCTGAGTCTAAAGCCGGTGGTTGGACAGAAAACCACCCATATCAACTATATATGCTAGAATCACATCAACAATTAAATTGATTTACCGAATAAAAGCTTTTTAATTGATGAAAAAAAAGAATATTATATAGCTTAGATAACCCTCTACCCAACATACTTCTCAACAATCTAATGGATGGGGATAGAAATATTAAAAGAATAAAAAATGCACTGGGTAACTCAATTTTGTATTTTTTTTTTATCTAAAGAAGTAGGTTCTCCGTACCCAAGCTTTGAGGTTGATTAAAATTTAATATAATTACGATAAACCCCAGTAGCAGGGGGTGTTAATTGTGTCATTAATGTTAATTAATCAAGCATTGAGAATGACTTGAACTCTTTGGATTATTAGTTTTCTTTTATGACAAAACGTCCACATATGATAGAAGGTGATCACTGAATACCACTTGGATGGCAAAAGACATATGCCTACTTGCAAGATACGTCATAGAATAGTAAAACAAATAATCAAATAAATAATCTTATCCATATATTAAAAAAATACAATTCTTTAATCAAAGGAAAAAAAAATAAAAAATAAAAAAAAATATATATATATATATATAACCAACCAATAAAAACAAAGATACAATGTTATCTTATACTACAAGAGAATATTATCTTATTTTTTAACCAAAAAAGCAAGTTTCGTACATGCATCAACATGTAGGTTTGTCAAGTTGAGGGGAAAATTGATTATACAATATATATTGGTAGCAAATCAATGTAACGATACATCAACCTTTGCTATCAATTTGAAAATAAACAAATAATTTATGTTTATATAATAACCTTCACTTAATTAACACTAAGATTACATTAACATAGTAGATTTGATAGTGGAATCCTTCAAGGAAAAATGATATAGACAAGCCAAGAATATTATACAAGGTAGTGGAGATGACAATTTTCAATGGCTTCATCACATCATCAACAATTTGAGAAGAGTTAAGGATAAGGTTTACCGAATAAAAGTGCAGTGTAGAATATGATTCATGTACTTTGTGTTAACACTTAATTTGAGTTAGATATTCTTTCAATAGAGGTCAACAAAGAAAATTAATGCACACACATTGATTCAAAGAGAAGAGGATCCAAAGCTACTTATGCACATTAGGATTTATAAGTTCTTATATTTGGCTCTTTTTGTTGGAGAAAATCTCTTGATAAATGTCGAATACATTATAATACTCAACCACAAGTAATATTTTAGTCTAAGGTACTCATCCCAACCTCATTGGTTATCATCCACAAGGAACTTTAAAAAATAATAAAAAAAACTATATTTAAAGTAATGAATCCTATAAACTTAATATGAATTACTTTTCAAAATTATATTTCAATTTAAGTTACAAGATATGTGAAATGTAGAGTTATTATATTTATTTGAGCAAATTGAACTGGCACCCCAAAATTGAGGCCTTAAAGCATGAACACCCCAATTTAAGTTTAAAAAACACCTAACTCCTGTTCTATTAGAAAGGTTAGTGTCCAAATATAAAAGTACAATTATGCCCATTCTACAATTCCTCTCTATTTTTCAATCTTGCGCTACAAAAGTAACAGAATTCCTGATGAACAGAGTTAGAAAGAGAAAACGGAAACCAGAGAAAAGAGTAGTTAGAGAAATGAGGAGGAAGAAGCTTTAGAGGCTGAACCTTAAATCCCACCTCTGCTTTAGTAACTGTAGCATCGCCCAAGCCCAAGACTCAACCCCTGCAACTGGGTCGGCTAGTAAAATTGCTGGAATGATTGATTTACATTCAGACCAAAGCCATCAAAATGTTGCTGAACCTTAAATCCCACCTCGCTAATAATTGAGCCCAAGCCCAAGGGTGGCTAGTAAATTCTGGAATGATTGATTTACATTCAGACCAAAGCCATCAAAATGTTGGAAAAAAGAAAAGAAAAGAAAGAAAAACAGATTAGAGAAGCCAAAGTTAAAAGCTGAATCGAGATAGGACCAACACATGTTGTAGGATAACCCATTTCGGATTTCATTACAACCGTGTTCGTCAGGAGCTTTTCTTCCCTAAGTCTATCTTAGCTTTGTTGTACTGATTGAATCTGGTATTGTTATGAACAATATGTGGTTTTCTTTAGTCAATTATTTTTAAATATGAGAGAAGTGAGACTTGAAGAAATCACACCATTGTTGGAAGACCAACGAATAAGGATTAAAGAAAGTGAAGAATCACTGCCCTTCTAGTGTTGATGGAAGTGGAAAAACAATTGGTATGATAACCATAATCTTTTAGAACTTAAAATATAGAAGTTTCC
The DNA here is from genome assembly GCF_041222555.1 of Hakea prostrata. Lineage (NCBI taxonomy): Eukaryota > Viridiplantae > Streptophyta > Magnoliopsida > Proteales > Proteaceae > Hakea > Hakea prostrata. Next base: position 10,778,554 of record NC_142600.1, on the reverse strand, counting down.
TAAAAAAAAAAAAAAAAGAAAGAAAGAAAGAAAGTACACTGAAGTGAGAAGATGAATTCCATCTTCCTGATTCAGCAAGTGAAGGAGGCGGTAATGGTGTCAGCGGCCGTTGGCGCTGTCAGAGCTGAAGGTGGAGAGGGTGAAGCAGTGGAGAGCCGAGTGATGGAATTAAAAAAAATTAAATAGTGGGTTAATAGTTTCACTAACAGAATGAACCAGTGTGTTTAATGAACTAGGGTATTGGTGTTTTTTAAACATAAAGTGGGGTGTGCTTTAAAGTATTTATTTTGGAGTGTAAACAATTTGCTCTATTTGTTTTATAATTTGGCAAAACCTCAAGAAAATTAAAGGGTAAAAATGGCTTCGGGATAGATTCGGCAAATTGGATACGAACTGTGGGCATTATTGTCATTATAATTTATAAGACGAATGACGAGACTTTCGTAATGGGAGCGTGCGCGTGTCATTATTTTCCACACATGAACGGAGGAGACACTTCTACCAAAAACGAAAAAAGAACGCAGGAAACAGCTTCGCTCTTTCCGATTAATCCTCAGCCGTCGGATCAAAGTCAAAATACGATAACGTGCGCCTCGTCGTGTTTGTTTCTTGGTAAGTTCCTCTAGCGTACGCCCGGGGCTATGGCGTCCCTCCAGAAGTCCAAACCGAACGAAGACATCTAAATAAAGCTAGACGAAGAATGTGAACCAGAGTCCCGGATCAGTCGTCCGAGTCACAGCGGAGTAAATTGACTCGTTCTTCTTGGTGGTGAACTGGAGCTGCTTTCTGCAAATTTCGCCGTAACAGAACATTCAAAAATCCCTTTGAAGAAGGGATAATTTATTCTCGAGTTTTGTCTTAATGGAATCTATTTGAATGGTAAGGAACAGCAATATATTACAAGTTCCTCGAGTGGATTGGGGATCTGGGGAAGGATCTGATCTATGACCCGGCGGGAGAATGTTCAGATAAACTAGTTTTTGGGTTTATTATCTTTTGTTTTTTTCCTCTTATGATCTGGGTTTCTGACGTTAAGATGTCAGCCTTGCCGGAGTTCTTTTTCACAGAGATTTGTCTTGTTTGCTTGTTCTTTTGGTTTGTATTCAGTGTTTTGTTTTTCTTGTTCCTTTGAGTTCTTGTTTTGCGGGGGACTGGTCGGTGAAAATTTCCAGAAATTTGAAGTGAATTGGAGTCACTTTTTTGGTGGGTTCCGTAAAAATGAGGATGTTCTGGGAGATTTCTTAGTTTCAGGGCACGAATGAGGTCTGTAACTAGAATGGTTAAATTATTTTCTGAGGATTTTGGTGTTTTTAGCTTTATTTCGTGGTTTTTGCAAGTATTTGGTATCAGCAGTGTTCTGTACCTGTTGAAGGTTGGGTTCCTGTGTTTACTTCTCCAAATGCGGGTTGACTGAATTTTTTTTTCTTCTTTTCCCAGAACGGGTACCGCTTTCTTTGTTTCAGAATAGTGATTGTGGATAAAAGTCTTGATTTGTTTCATTATTCTTCGTCGTAACTGGTTAGGTACCATGGACGGAAGACTAGATATTGCTACTGTTGTTTAACGCTGTGCTGTTTGGTCTCTAAGTTTTCGTTTTGTGGTTGCAGATCTTCCACAGCGTTATATACATGTATCTGACAGATCTATGAGGGCTTTGGTTTACATGTCCAAAACAACTGTGTTTTGAACGGCTTTTGAGCTTCACTCTCTGGCTTTTGCGTACATTTTACCTCCTGAACACTCATTATCCGATAGCAGGTTAGTCTTTCATAACCCCAGTTTACAGGTCCGCACTCAGTTTTGTTTCAAACTTAAAACCTCTGATATCTAGGTTCGCGGATCCTTTCCGATGAGGTTATGATACTGTTCACTTGCTGATTATGCCATGATTTTCCCAAAACTTCCAAGTAATTTCTGTGGGTTTCCTCTTGATTAAGTGATCGTGGATGTGCTTGTTGAGACAAACAGTATAACGTCTCCTTGTTTTTAGGGAATCTTAGGGTTGCAAGTGATTTTCTCTTCTTAGTGAAGTTCATCTCCCCCCTTTTTTGGATCTTTTAACTCTTGCTGTGCTAGAATTATTTTGTCCCTGTATCTAAGTAGCTTAAAGCCTTATTGTTTCTCCTTTCTGTTTAGTCGTTTGATTTTATCCTTTTCTCATATGGGGTTCGATTAGGAGTCGGTGTAAATTTTCCCCCGGGGGAGTTTTGAATGGTAATTTGGGTCGCCGTAGAAGATTTAAAAGAACTTAAGAAATTGTGTCGATCAAAAGATTGGTATTTTCGGCTACTTTGATGCCCATGTGAAGTTTCCTTTTCCAGGGAATCTCTTTATCTCTGTTTTGCTTTGTGCTTTTTCTACCATTTCTTCCCGCCCTTTTGTTTCTTGTTTGCTAAGGTATGTGGAATGTCTTGTTCTTCTTGCAGTTATTCTGCCATGGTGGTTGAAAGCGTGATCCTCATCCGCCCTGTGGGTTGAAGATAACACATGCGAAAGCTTTTGGAGGAGATATTTATTTTGACTGTGCAACTGCTTTTCATTTTTGCCCGTAAATGTCGTTCCGAAGCATAGTCCGTGATGTAAGGGACAGTTTTGGTAGTTTATCCAGGCGGAGTTTTGAGGTTAGGCTTTCAGGTCATCATAGGGGAAAATCTCAGAGTTCAGTCCATGAATTGCATGAGCAGCCTGTTGTAATCCAGCATAGTCGATGGGCTAGCCTTCCTCCAGAACTGCTCCGCGATGTGATTAAGAGGCTGGAGGCCAGTGAGAGCACCTGGCCATCACGCAAGCATGTTGTTGCGTGTGCTGCAGTTTGCAGGTCCTGGAGAGAGATGTGCAAAGAGATTGTTATGAGTCCTGAGTTCTCTGGAACACTTACCTTTCCTGTCTCCCTAAAACAGGTGACTTCTTTTCCTCTGGATGTTCATTCCCAACTTTGAATGAAATATGCTGTTTGTGGCTTGTTAGATATTGTTATAATGACATTTGTGTTCTAGAATTATTCTAATGATAATGAAAATGCTGCATCTAAATTCTACCTTGCTGAAATTTTACAGCCCGGGTCTCGTGATGGGACCATTCAGTGCTTCATCAAGCGGGACAAAGCCAACTTAACGTACCACCTTTTTCTGTGTCTTAGTCCTGGTAAGTTTTTTCATTGGTATTTGGTTGGCACCAGTTTGCAGTTTGTGAAGTTTATACAGAGTTAGCTGCTCACTGCAATTGCTGTTAGATCAACCATCTTCTAAACTGAAAGTTACCAGTTGTTGCATGTTATTTCTTATTAACATTTGGTACTTTTTGCTGCTGATTGTTGAAGATACTTCTTGCAATCATGTAAAATTGGCTCTAATTTTCCAAGTGTTTTAACGCCCAATGATTGCTGCACTGTTACTTTTATGTGCTTCTACTTAACATCTGATGGTGGTTTTAAATCTCCCCTTTTTTTTCTTTTCAATTTCCTTAAATGATGTTTCTATTTGGTACTTATTTTTAGGTAACCAGTTTGGATGTCCCTTGTATTGTCAAAATTCACGAGTAGACAAAAATGCCCCTACATAATTATGGGATGTGGATATAATGCAACATTTGAGACAGTAAATTTCCTCTGTTAAGGCTTGAATGATTTTGTGTGACATGCGACTGTTTTATCTCTAAAATGGAGGACTTTGAATTTTTTTGATTGCGAATATATAAATTAGCTCCACAGGTTATCCCAATTAAGTAAGAGACAAGCAAATACCTGCTTTTGGTGTATAAGGAGAAGATTAATATGCTAATATTGTTGTAAATCCCTTGTACATATGAACCTGCATTCTTTGTTTCTAGTCAGCGTCATTAGTTGAATGTTTCAACTATTAGGTTGAGATGGTCATTGATTGTCGATGCTTGAGCGTTTCTTAGAGTATGATATGTCTGCTGGAGTAGGATCTTTTCATGCATTAGCTCCTTTCGATGTCCTAAAACCTCCATTATAGAATGCAGTGCAAACTAATGGTGAAGTGAATGTGAGTCAATGACAATTGCTGGATAGATGAGTGTTAATCGTGTTGTCCTTTCTAATTGTACTTTGTGAACTACACAGAAAACCACTTGTCCGGCCTTTTTGGATTCTTGCCAGTCCCAAATTAATCCAAGTTTCTAAGCAAACTCGTGTCTAATTTTCACTTTGGACCACCTCAGAGGTTCCATGGGTTACAACATACTGCTGAGGTCTGTTTGCGGTATACAGCTTCAATCCTTGGTTACAGGAATATTGGCTTGTCTAAGTTTGTTGTGTATCTCTAGCCGTGGAATTGACTCCATGAACTTTGTCATAAGACTCATAACTACAGGTTCTGAATGCGTAAATCCTATTTTGCCATTTTGCCTAATTTAAGACCATAGACTCTGTTACATGTATGCAGTTGGAATTTTTCACCCTGTAGTTGGACATAATTCGACTAAATAGGCATTTCATAATCTGTAAATTCTCATGAGGGCCTATCTGGACTATCAGACAATGACATTATGTTTTGAATGAAATTTATTTCTGACAGTGACATGTGTAGGTGCAATTTAGGTCTGTCTTTAAGTGGCTTCATATGGGAGATAATGTCTATCTGTTTTTGTTCGTTTTCTCTGTACTGGTCTTTTAGTGATGGCATGTGTTAGATTGTAGCGGGAGTATGAAAATGAACAATAGTACCCCTGTTGATCCATGAGATCACATTTTCATGTTATCTTAATTTATTTACTTGAGTTATTACTGGTGAGTGAGTGAAGAAACGTTTGTCATGCATGATTAGGCCATTTTTTATTTAATACATGAACCATGTGGATTGATATTCACCAGTCATGAACTGCCCGAGTGAATCCGTACAATATAATACTTGTACTGTATGTACCTATAATGAAAGAAATCCTGTCCAGTTGTGCGGCATGTACCTGCAGTCAGAACAGCCGCACATACAAATGATCACTTTGCCTTTTTGGTGTTTCCCAACTTTTCAAGGTGGGCACATTGGTCATTTTATGGATTGCTGTATTTGGGCACAGGCACACACGGCGCTGCCTTGCTGGACTTGCATGTTACCATTCCTTTTCCTATTTGTTTTTCCTGGGCACCCTGCTGAAGGAATTCTGCATGATTTTTGCTTTGCCTGCAGCTTTACTTGTGGAAAATGGGAAATTTCTTCTCTCTGCCAAGAGGAATCGCCGAACTACTTGCACAGAATATATTATATCCATGGGTGCTGAAAATATATCAAGATCAAGCAGCACCTACATTGGGAAGCTGAGGTAACTAACTAAATAATTTACCAAATCTGTCTCTTTGTTTTCTTGATGTGATTTGTAGACATCTGTATTTTTTATGATATCTAGATTTCTTTTATTATGATTAAGGTTTTCTTTCTTTTGGTTGTGGGTGGAGCCGTGGAGGGTTGGGAGCCTTAAAAGACCCATAATCCCTCTGTCTTCGTTGGTCTTATATTGACTAATGATTTTGTTACACGTCCTCGAACTATTTGATCTGAATTTCTTTGTCTGGTTTGCCGATGCTTCTTGTTCTTGAATATAGTGATTTCTTCGAATGTGGATTTTGTAACCTAATCTATCAGGTCGTACATCTATGGAAAGTTTCTGTTAGGTACATTTTACTTTCTTTTTCAGTTCCTAGAATCTTTAAGATATCTTATTTAGTATGCTACTTTTTCCAGGTCAAATTTCCTTGGCACAAAATTCATAATTTATGACACCCAGCCTCCATATAGTGGTGCCCATGTCTCTCCACCTGGCCGGACAAGTCGGAGATTCTACTCCAAGAAAGTGTCCCCAAAGGTCCCAACTGGGAGCTATAACATCGCCCAGGTTACTTATGAGCTAAATGTGCTGGGCACTCGTGGCCCACGCCGGATGCATTGCATGATGCACTCAATCCCTGCCTCAGCTCTTAGTGCTGGCGGAACCGTCCCAGGCCAGCCAGAGCTACTCCCTCCTGGTTCTCTCGAGGACTCATTTGGGAGCATCTCCTTCTCAAAGTCCATTGATCAGTCTGGCGAGTTCAGCAGTGCTCGGTTCTCGGACATTGCTGGATCCCATGACAATGATGAAGATCACAAGGAGAGGCCATTGATTCTGCGAAACAAGGCCCCAAGGTGGCACGAGCAGTTACAGTGTTGGTGCTTGAACTTCCGTGGGAGGGTAACAGTTGCTTCAGTCAAGAACTTCCAGCTGATTGCTGCGACACAGCCTGCAGCTGGTGCACCGACTCCGTCCCAGCCAGCACCACCGTCATCAGAGCATGACAAGATCATCCTGCAGTTTGGCAAAGTTGGCAAGGACATGTTCACAATGGATTACCGCTACCCTCTATCTGCTTTTCAAGCCTTTGCAATCTGCTTGAGCAGCTTCGACACAAAGTTGGCATGTGAATAGGAGAAAAAGAAATAGAATAGCAGGTAATTGTGTTATCTTCGTATAGGTGATATAGGAGGTATAGGAGGATAGGAGGATAGGAGTATGGTTGTAGAATTGTGTATCCAAAAGCCCTGTTTCTTTGTTAGTTCTAGAACTCAGTGTCTGTTGCGGCCCAAATATTGCCTACATTAGAAGGAAATCCTCATGGCAGCTTTTATGTGTTTGTTGTATTCTGGTCTCATTGGTATCTATTTAATGCCTTACTATTGTCACCCTGCTACAAGAAGTCAACTTCTTTATCCCTTGTTGGCATTCTTTTCTTTATATGTGTACTTCTTTTTGGTAAAGTTTCTTTTTACATATATGGATAATGTGGTATTTTGTTGTAGTCATGTCTGGGTGTTGGCAGCCTGATAGCTTCACATTTGTAGTATGCTGATCCCTCAGATTCTCTGCACAAAGAAACAGAACGGATCATCAATATTCATATATAAAAGAGGCAGATAGATAAAGATGAATAAATATTACCTCAAACAGAAGTGGGTATCGAAAAGTGACAAAGATTGATGTAAACGTTCCTAGTAAAATATGTGGATATCATTACCCCAAAAGGAAAATTCAAGCGTGGATGTGTATCTGGTCCTTTTCTGGGCATCTTTGGGAGAAGGCAATTTGATATTCTTTGCTACACTGAAGAAGAAAAAAAAAAAAAAAAAAAAAAAATTGATCTCCTTCCTAATTTTTGGTTTCCACCTGAGATTGGATGGGAAAATAATGTTCCTGTCTTTTTCATCTTCAAAGCGAAACTATCATATAGTGCTCAGTCGTATGTGTCATGTTCGGATGAGCCGTGTAAAACTCTTCTTATCTTCCACGAATGCGTTTTCGTCATTTTCTTCGTGTTGTGTTATGTAACTTTGCTAATACAAAATGACTCAATACTGATGTCAAATTCAATGAACCAGAGCTTGAGAATTAGGAATTAGGAAAAGTTTTTGCTTTTTTTGTTTGCCCGACAGAATTAGGGAAGCTTACAAGAGCAAAAGATCATGATGGTAGTGTATGGTAATGTCCCAAGAATTGTTGGTGTGTCTGGACAGATCTGCAGGTACACATTGGGATGGAAGGAAGGTTATACCATCTTCAGAGTGGAAGACACTTGAAAAAGAACAAACAATGGGACAGTTCTGGAGTAAGTCCATGCCAGGAGATCCTCTTATATCTCCTTTCTGGAGATAGTAATTGTGACACAGTATAATTGAAATGGGTTTGGCTCAAAGTGCCTCCTTGCCGGCCCTTTGTGAGTTCTTATCTGGCCCTCCAAAGAACAATGGGTCCCTTGCTGCAAAGCACCAAACAGACGCATAGATCCTCACAAAAACAAACAAGTAAATAGATAGACTTTTTCTTGGATTAAAGGGTCCTTGTCGAATAATTTAAGCCCTTAATAATGAAAAGGAGCTTTACTTTTCCATTTCAGTGTCTAAAATAAAGGGGAAGAGGACAAGCCACCCAAATGTCAATACAGCGAAATGATGAGCTTACAGAACACAATGTATATCTCCACCTTCTTGATACAAACTGAATTAAAATTGTTTAAACTAGATTTGATGTCACAGAGGAAAGGAAACGAAGGAGCTCTCAGCCACTCCACCATGCTCCTAGCCAAAATCCTTGATTAGGGAATCATATGCAGGGAGGAATGGAATGATGTCCAAGCCACCAAACCATTCATCACAGGTTGGCAACAACTAGTTTTTCCTTGTTTATTTCACAGGTCCCAGGTATAATTCCCAGAGCTGTGTTCGGAAGCAATTGACAATTGATGCTGCTGTTATGACTTGTGGGTTTAGATGGCCAACAACGAATATGTCTTTCATGGATATTTGCCTGTTTGACCCCAAAAAAGAAGAAGAAGAAAAAAGAGAGGTGTTGGCCTGCAACTGCGCTGAACAGAGGTAGCAGAAAGGGAATTCTGAAAGCGCCACAGGATTCTCCACAACCCTCCTCACATATCTCAACCCACCTTTGCCCTTGATCAAATGAAGAGGCAAAACAAACATCTAGCTGATTCAATCTATTAGCACGCAAAGCTGTCGTTGTACAGAAACCCAATAAAGCAGCGTTGAGGAAGGAAGGGCTGAGCCCCTGCCCAAAGGTCGCAAACATGGAGATGAGATTTGAGAAGAAGTTATTATTGCTGCAGAATTGATTGTATTACTAGAAACCCTTAAAAGGGTTTAAACAGAAATTACAATAGCAAATCGATCAGTTTAACAGTTAAACACCAACTATTCATATACATATCAATACAAAAATTACATAATCTCGTCTTTCCCGTTATAGAACGACGAATTGTCCCTTAGGAGAGACATTGACAGAATGTTGAGAAGTGAGCACTTTTGTGGATGCAAGTCAAAAGCACAAAGCCTGCACTTCAAGAGAAGCCATGACTTGTCGTGGAGCCCTACATATGCATGAACTGAAAGTGCAAAGCCTGCACTTCAGGAGGCGCCATGGCTTATCGCAGAGCTATATATGTATATATATATGTGCTCGTGTCTGTTACTTTATGTCGTCTCCTTCTCTTGCTACCAAAATTAATGGTGGCGGCTTGTGGAGCACTAACCTCTGTAAGGGTCGGTGTGGAAGGTGGATGGATATTCCTTGATATTTAATGATTTAATGGGGGGTTTCAATGGGATTCCCATGGTGTCCACTACAGACCCTTTTTGTTCCTTGCGTATAAAATAAGAGAAACCGATCTCATGATTTGGAAGAACATGAGATTGGATTAGGTGTGCAATACGTGTAGCCGTAGGGACCAGGTCACAATTGGCTAGGAATTCTTGTCTGGTTTTAATCTGATTAGGTGTGCAATTCGTAATAGCTCCAGAGACCAAACCAAATGCAGAGAGAGTTCGTGTCATCATCTCCATTTTACATAATATTTTACTCTTTCTTCTCCGATCTTCTTTACGCATGTTGTTAAAACTTAAAAGCACTAAACTAAACTGCAGGATTAAGAAATCACGTCCGACCGTTTAAAATCATGGCCCGGTTAGACCGGTAGAGTGATGTACATTTATCTTTGAGCAGTTAACATTCTAGGGTTCTTTGGTAATAACACCTTCAGATAACAGTTACTGAAGTCTGAATCGCTCTGGGGTTTTTTACTTTTAAATCCGCCTTCTTAGTTCTTAGTCCGAGTATGCGATCCCTAGGGTTCTTTCTTCTCTAAATCAGAGTTCGAAGTTTCCTCTTCGGTAGTGTGGTGGAGGGCGGCGGTGCTTCTTATTTGTTCCGCTGCTTTGTGAAGCCTCAGATTCGAAGAAGGTGCTGTTAGGTTTACCAGTGCTGCAATGGTGTCACTTGTCTCTTTTCGTCGCATTCATTGTGTTTGATCTGTTTCTGTTTGGAATGCCGTGGATGATATTATGCTGTTATCTTGTTCCCCTTCCCTCTTTTGTAGGTTTAATTTCTTAATCTTTATGCTTTTCAAACCCTAAACTGCCCTATGATGGAAAACTCATTTTGTGGAGTACGGTTCCGTGGATTTTCTTTTCGATCCTTCCTCTTCCTTCTCCATTTTGGGGTGCCATGCAATTTGCTCTTATTATTATTATTATTATTATTATTATTATTAACATCATCACCATCATCATCATCATCATCGTCATGATGGAGACGATGAGAGAAGGTGCCTGAAGAAAACCATGGTCATGAACCGTCGATGAATCCTAATAGCTATGAGATCTGAGGGCTTCCACCAAAACAGTGTTCGTTTCCACTTTATATTTCTCTCTGCATTTTGATTTGTATGATTATATGTTATCTCTATAGAATCTCTGGTTTTTATTTGGATTAATGCATACGCTTGGCATTGAATGGTAGTGATTAGGTTGCGTGCGGGTTCTCAACATTCCCTTGGGAGTTCACTACCTAAGCCCGATGATGCAGAACTTATTGTTTAGAGTGGTTGGCCGGGTTTTCATTATGAGTCTTTCCCGTTGTCACCTCCACCATCACCATCTCTTTCTTTTCTTTTCTTTTTTTTTTATTACTGTAGCGTGGACGGACTCATAATGAAAACCAGGGGCTTTTGCCATCGATGATGTCTATTAGCTATGAGATCTGAGGGCTTTGCATGGTAGCATTATTCCCTTTACCCTCCCATAATAGTATCATTGACTGCAACATCTCTGCAACCCTTATTTGTTGACAGGTAATAAGAATTATGTGTATACGAGTACTCCCATGGTCTCAGCACATCAAAACAATGTGGTTGGAATGTCATTTGCTACTTCATTTTACACCTTTTATTGTCATCATTTCTTTTTGCACAAATTGTCATCATTTCTTTAGTCTTTGTGCATAAGCTGCCCTGTGATGGAAAGCTCATGTTTGTGAAGTATGGTTCCGTGGATTTTCTTTTTGAGCTTCCTCTTCAGTCTCTTCTTTCTTCGTTGTTTCTTTCTGCCCTGTGAATTTTCTCATCGTTTGGGCCTTGCATCTTACTATGATACCTTATCCTACGTGAAGCTCAGAGTAGTTTTCTTAGACAACAACAATTCTGTGGGACTCTGTTTTGTTATACCATTGGACTAATTCCAACTTAATTTTGACATAATTTAGTTATGTAGAATTCTAATTGAGATTTTCCCCCCGTTTATTTATGTGGTTGAATTACACCAGTTTCAGAAAAAGATGCTTTTTGGATTTATTGTCTGTGTGCTTGGACTTTCTGTCGCCGTGTATGATCTAAATATTTTGGCATACTGATACTATAAGTGGATGCAGTACATAAAATCTGCTGCATTACAGCAAAGGGTTATGGTTTACCCATTTTCCATTCAATATTGTCCCTTCTGGTCTGTGAGGTCTGGGAAATTGTACTCTTGTTCGTCAGCCCGATGATGGAAAACTCATTATCAGGAGTTGGTTGCTTTGGTTTTTGTCATGAGCCTCTCCCCCTACTTCTATACTTTTCCATTTCTCTCTTCGCTCCCCCCTCTTTTCCCCTCCCCTCCCCTCCCCTCCCCTCCCCTCATTCATTCATTCTCTTATCTCTTTCTTCTCGAGGCTCATTACAGAAAACAATGGCCTATACCATCTATGAATACTTATAGCTATGAGATCTGAGGGCTTTTTTGTTTTGCTTTAATTGGGTTATTACTGGTTTGGTTTAATATTTCCAGTTAAAATCATAGCATTCGATCTATTGAGGTTCATGTTGAGCTTTATTGATCTCCTGTGAGCCTTCCTTTTATTAAAATATACTGATTTTGGGTTTCATGTGTAGCCTTTCATGCATGCCACTAATGAATATGATTTTTAGGGTATTTTCCACGTTTATGATCTGAATGGACTAGCTCATCTGGGCATCACTTCGTTGCTATTAATGGGAACTTTTTGTCCTGGCCAGATGCAGTTGGGCTTGGTTTCATTATCTTTGTGTCCCTTTAAAGACTTTGTCAGCACAGAGTGGCAATGGCAATTCGATTTGAATAAATCATTGGAATATAAGGAAGGTGTATTTTGGTTGCCGGAATGTCTACTTTTGTTCGAATGGCCAACAGATGCTGGAGCCGTACAGTTGAAAAATTATTCCTATTCTTTTGAGTTTTTCTGTTCCAACTTATGTTCTCTGCAGGGTTTTCGATGGTCCACTAGACCAGTTGATCAGGTTGAGTCTGCAGGTGGGCCTTGATCTCAGACCTTGGGGTTCTCCAACTGGAGTTGGAGCATCGCTTAGGGTTGATTGTGTGAGACTGGATTTTTGAATTACAGTTGCTACAAAATGCTAGATATTGAACGGTCGAGTCATTTTTGGTGAATCTACGGCTACAAGTCTCAGTTTTAAAACTTTGTTCTGGATCTACAGCAACGAGTCTCAAGTCTTAACTTTGCTCTTGATGTCCAATCGTTCTGATGTTGGGTGAAAACGTTGGAGTTAAAACTATTGGGATATGTATCCTTGGACATTGTTCTCGAATGGTCTTTGTAATTTATGGTGATTTTGTTTTTTGATACCCGTGTCATCGTTTCTGGAATCACTGGTGCTGCATTAGCATGGATTAATCTTTAATTAATTTTTAGCTTCTTGTATTATGTTGTTTAGTTACGAAATGAATTTAAATAAAGGCAATAAGGCATGGATTAGAGAAAGAATTACAAAATGAATTTAATTAAAGGCAATAAGGCATGGATTAGAGAAAGAATGTCGACTTCAGTCCCAGTCGTACAATACAAAAGCCCCCAGTATTAAGTAGTAACTATTAACAATTAACAATGTCACTGTATTGAGTTTGAATTGCCAGTTCGGCATCCATTTCAACGAGCGTTGTGGCCTCTTCATTCCAGGAAAAATAGATAAAAAGAATTTTACTTGGGTTACTCAACGATGGCAGCTTTCATCTTACTCCAAGTAGCTTTCTGATGCTAGTGTTAAACTAATCCAATACTAGGCTGATGTAATTTAGCGTTCACATGCCAAATTAGATCTTATTCATGACATAACATCGATTGGTTTGGTCACTACAGAGTTTAATATAACGAGCGAGGGATATTTCTCTTTCTAATTAAAAAAAAACAAGAAGGATTGAAGTTGCAGTGATTCCAAACTTTGTCATCGGTTATGGTGGTTCTCAGTTTTCACTTACAGAGTTAGCAATTGAATCTTGATTCTGGGAGACAATGTTAGAGGCCAAGAGTTTCAGAAAAGTGGTGCTCCCTTCTACTCTTCTCCAAAATCCCTCACCTGGAAATCTCCAGTCTACTCGCCTCGCTATCCGTGTATGACTTCGATCATTCTCTCTCACGCACGCGCGCGCGCGCGCGCATGTTCACTGGCTCGCTCAATCCCTCGTCTTGCATTGATGTTCCGTTTCTTCTGTGCAGGTTAATGAAGACGGTTCCTCTTGTTGGGTTTACATTGCTTCCGGTTGTCACGTTTATAAAGTTGAGGTCGTCGTCTTTCCTCGACTTTTAGTTTCTGATATCACATGACGCTTTTCGTTCGTCTCTGGTTTTTTTTTTCTTCCCTTCTGAGGGCCTGATTTTTGTTAGAACCTCCATGGGGATTTAATATTTGAATGACGACATTTGTTTATTTCTTGATATTCTCATCTAGAATATGTTTATTTGCTGAGAGATTGGACTTGTTTTTTCCATCTGGAGACTAGATCGACAGAATTCTTTCGTTTTTCACTGAGAATTCAAATTAATGTTATCCCACCACTATTAGCTCGAGTTGTGAACCGATTACAGGAGTACAATTGACTACGAAAATCAGTGTTTCTACCTGCAACATCCGCATTCATTGGACGTACTAACTGTATAACGCTGAGCCGTTTTCCTATTTCTTTACATTCTGCAAGTAGCATGGCCTAACATAACAGTTTCAGAATATCCTTCCGTCATCCAATGTTTCGTAGTTCAATTAAGGTTCCGTAGTCGCCAAAAACAAAACTATTGTGATATGTCATATGTGTTAATCATTTAATCTTGGTGTTTCCTCCTTTCTGGCTCACTTCGCCCTTCCCTTTTTCTTTTGTTGCTGTTCGAACTTCTGCCTGCTTAATTTCACATTCATTCAGCATTTCTGGAAGATCATTGGCAAAAGGATAAAAGTTTACCAGGCCTTCACATTGGTTCTTTTTCTACTCTTCCAGGTATCCGTGGAGGATTGTTCAGTTACCTGGGGAAAGGAGAGCCTTCTGATTCCTGTGCTTGCACCAGTAAGAGAACCTTACCTACGACACACAACTCTCCCTTGCCCACGGGGGTTGCTGCAATATGCAATATAAATTCATCTTTATTGTATTAACTTATTTCATTTGATTTGTTTCATAATTCTTTAAATCTTTTCCCATTATATCTCTTTTCCTTTACGAAGATTGTGCATTCGTCAGTAGTTAATCGCTGTCCACATCGGTCTGAAATCCAAAGTATAGTGCTTGCTGAAACAGAGTGTAAGCTTTCATCCCAATTGTGTTCTGGTTATCTTTTGTTTACCTTCTTGTTATGAATGCTTCATTATTTATTTTATGGTAATTTTGTTAAATGAAATTGACAGTGAGGGAGTTGTTTCTTGAAACTGGGAAATAGTTTTTTAATAAGATTATGTTTGCTTTGATTCCGTCCTACCTAGTCCTTTCTCTTGAAGAATGCTGCTCTTTGCAATGTTCAACCTTTAGTTTATTTATTTATTTGTCTCTATGCAGTACCTGCAGGTGATGGCTGCTTTAAGTTGGCCACAGTTGATTCATATGGTCACGTTATTGTATCTCAACTGGATACAAGTGGTGAAGGTACTTATGTTTATACTTCATTTTCCTCTATGTCGTCGTGATGACTGTTTATTAATCTTTGAAGCTGAATGCTGCATACTTTCTCTACCTTAAAAGTCTTGAAGCTGAGGTTGTCCTAAATTTTCTGTCTTATGTTACTGTTTTGGCCCATATAGGTTTCCTGTCATTGCCATCCTTGCCTGCATCCTAAGATTTTCTCTTGAGTCCCTTGATCTTTTGGTTGATATCCATATCTGAACATTTAAATATTGAAGATTTTATATGAGAAAAGTAAAGGGATAATTCATTTATACCATAATTTAGATTCTTAGGGTTTGTAAATTATCATAAATATGTTAAGATAAAGGTACGCAATTTCTGTCTTCCCCAGAGCATGTGCAGCCTCAGTAACTCCTGACACTTTGCCAATTCATATGCTGTGCTATGAAATTTTGTTGCAGTGCAGTGGTTTATATCTTTTGTATGCATTTGATTTTTAATATTTTCACTGACTGCTGAGTTAAACCAAATGATTGAACTTGGCTGTAGGATATGGCTACTAATTAATCTTTCTCAGATGTTGGCAGGCTTTCATATTCTGTATTGCCACGTGATTTTGGAGTAGGCGAGGGTAGTTGGGCAGGTGTCTGCTTCAGTCCGAGTCAGTGTTCTGTGGTACTGAATTTCTTGCTTTGTACAAATTCGAGTTTGTTATATTATAGAAATGGATGGTTGACGGAACAAGCAATAGAAGCTGTAGCCTAATTTTTCATTTTCTGGATTTTGGTTTGCATTTGAGTAATTATACAGATTTGGTGTGATGTTTGCAAACTTGTACACAAATTGTACTTTTCTGGATACAATTCATAAAACTTTAATTTTACATTAATTTTTTGCAGACATGCTTTATACATATGCAAAAATTTCCAAAAAAACATATCCATCTGTGTTTTTGTTCTCCATGAATATTCAATTCCAATAGTTTTGGCTGATCTGGTTCCTGATTCCAATTGTTTTGACTGATCTTACTCTTGATCATTGGTGGACGTTGAATGCCAAACAATATCCATTTTGTCAGCATCATTTGAGATGAAACCTGTTTATGTAGTAGTTTCTTCATATTATCCTCAATCAACTGAACTCTCTTCAGGTTTTTGCGAATTTTATCCGTCCCATCTCCAAAATCTTTATAATTCACCCTTCCAAATTCATCTCTCCAGGCAGCTGTGGCTCGTAGCTTTTGTAGAACTGTTGATGTTTATGACCAAGATATTCATCTGCGGAGTTTACGTCCGTAAGTCTATTATATGTTGCTATTTTGCTTCTATTTTTGCAATTTTATGGAACTACTTGTTTGTCTTACTCTTGTTTCAGTGATGTCTTATTTCTGTATTTATGCTTATTCTTGAATGCAATTGCTTCACTGAAATAATTAGATTTTAGATGGAATTTTATCTTTAGCAACATCTGTACAAACCTTACCTGGCTAGCAAGACCCTTAGCACATCTTACTTTTGACCTTTAATTGTTGTTGTCATTTTTACATAACAGAGAATCCTGTGTAATGTCTAGTTCATTCGGCTACTGAAAGCTTCAGATTATTGGAACTCCAGCATCTCCCAGCCGTATATTTCTTTGTGACCCACCCCCAAAGATGAACTGCTGAGAATATATTCATTTTCTTATTACATGTATGTTTTACTGAAAAGGATAGAGCCCAAAATACATTGTGTTCGATGCTGTATGTTCTTTCTCATTTTATTGGAATCCAATGTTGACTATCAAAAAACTAAATAAAGGCATGGAACAGATCAATGTTTTCTTGGATGATTTTTTTTTTGGCTGAATGTTTTGGATGATGACTTCAACATAGTTCACAACTTTCTATGTTCCATGGGCAATGCTTAGATTTATAATTTCTCCCTTACAAGTTACAACTGAACATGCAGTTCTGAGGATGTCACCTTACCTAGAGCAATCCCAGCACCTTTACTTGGAAACTTTCTCATTAGTATTTCTAATTTGCTTGGACTCCTTCCACTCTCTGAGAATGTGCATTTGCTGATTGTTACTTACTATTTAGATGTTTTTTTTTTCTTCTTTTCTTCCCTAAATTCTTCCGTTATGTTATTGCAGTCTGTGGTATCCTTCTTCATTAACTTTCCTAGGAAGTTCATTTTATGGGAATGGAAACTCTGTACTGG
This sequence comes from Hakea prostrata, assembly GCF_041222555.1. NCBI lineage: Eukaryota > Viridiplantae > Streptophyta > Magnoliopsida > Proteales > Proteaceae > Hakea > Hakea prostrata. Next base: position 10,761,660 of record NC_142600.1, on the reverse strand, counting down.
CTGTTGCTGAGGGCTGCCAGGTATGGGTTTCATATTATTTTCTTAGAGGTTACTTGATGTAAGATACCAGCATTGCTAAGCTTTTGCCTTTTGGCCTCCCTGCCATGCTGCTGCTTCACATTTTCAAGTTATTGCAGATGACCATATGGGACTTGAGAACAAACAAGAATGGTGGTTGTGTGCAACGAATCTGCGGTTCTCTTGGGGATATCTTCTATGCCATTTGTACTTCTCCAGATGGCTTAATGGCAATCGGTGGAGCTGATCGTACAGTAACTGTCTATGACCCTCGCAGGTTGGTAACCTAGAAGAATTTATATGAAACCAAGACTGTTGGTGGAATCAAATTGACCGTGATCCAAATTCTATCCATATCCCAATTGACTTGGGAGGATTCTTTCGTACTTGGCTGTGTACTTTATATGAAGATCTGATCTGATTATGGTAGATCTGTTCTGACTGGACTGAATTCTGAATAACTAATTCATTCAATTTGTTCATGTCCATTTTGATTGAACTTAGTGATAGATTTTTTTCCTTCCCCTTTTTAATCTTTCAAAAATTACCAGTAGTATTAAATGATGATGATGATGATGATGATCGTTTTTTTGCTTTTTACTAGAATTTTCCAAGGACATGCTATTATGCTTACTTGGAAAATGGTTCCTGGAGCTAATTGTATTTTATGCCATGTGGCAGTCTGTTGCTTACTGACAACCTGACTTGAGTTTATGTCTGGAATACTGAGTGCAGATGGTCATCTTTATCAAGGTGGGTTAATTGCTCAAAATATGAGGTGAGCTGCTGTCTGAAGTAATTCCTATTATCCTCTCGTTAGTCTCTTTTTGGAAATTGCTGGTTGTGTTTAAGCTTCTTTAATGTGAGGAGTGAAGTAATTGTTTCACACTTAACCGCTCAAATGGGAAAAAAAATGTTTTCACTGGCAACTTCCATTGTGTTGTTATATTTTAGAATCATTCCCTTTAAGGGAATTCAACCAATGGACTTGAATGATGTGAGCTAGTCTCTCATGGACAATTTTCTTTGATTTAGAGGAACTTGAAGTGTCACAAGAACTGTTTTATCAATTGATTACTCCTCACAAGGGTTTTGATTTTTGTGATGTCTTATGGAATTCTTCAATTTCCTTTCCTAATTTTACTTTTTCTCTGTGGCTATTCTTCTGTATCTGAATTAGAGACATGAGATAGGATATTTCCAGATTATATTGCTAGAGCAAACTGAGAACTGGAGTCTTGAAGAGGTGATTTGTCTTTTATGAATATCAATTTAATGGAACTGCAAGTGTTAAGACTGAAGAAAAGGACTGGTGGAAGAAGATTCTATTCTATAGGGGGTATTTGGATCAACTTCAATGTGTAATATTTTTAAAATTAACAACAGAAATTGGTTAATAAAATTTTACCATAAATCAGAGAAAATAATGTAAATAAAATAAGATCGATGAGATGAAACAGAGGGAGGGATTAGGATGGATCAATCAAAATTTGAGAAATATGTTTTAATGGGTGGTGATAAGAGAGATCTCTTACCAAATCTGGGAAAAGGATAGATGGCTGGCTAGGAAAATGACCTAAACAAACGAATTTGTTCATTCATGGTATTTTGCATATTTAAGGGTCAAAAAACAACCAAGAGTCAAGATAATTTCTTTACCGGGACTCTTAGTAAATAATATTGTGGCAGGACTCAGCAAGTTTCTTAACATTGCTGACAATTGTAATCTAGGACAGCCAAAGCCAAAATTTTCTCTTGGACCCTTACTTTTGGCTCTTTATTTATTTATTTTTTATTTCAGTTCATTACGAAAATGAAGATCAAAACTAAGAGTCATCCCAAATCATTACTGTAGTTTGGCCCAAATTTAAACCCGGTCTGCATTCCTCGTATGTCCAGTATCAAGCTTATGGTATAATAATGTGGGATTGGAATAACTTTTCAATATAACCTCTCTTGAGACTAAGCTTTTATGGTTCAATAACCCAGATGTAATATACAGTATTGTATCAGGTGGATCTAACATCTGCCAGTTCATAACTTATGGAAAATGCAGATAACAGGACTTGCCTTCTCTTCACATGACTCAGATCATATGTACATACAAGGTGTTGACTATGAGGTGATTTTTCTTGAGAATAGAAAGTTCTTTTTCTTTTTGTATAGTACATGCTTGTTTAGTCTATTAGTTCTCTTCAATTCATAAGATTACGTATTTCCTTATGCCTTGACTCTCTCTCTCTCTCTCTCTCTCTCTCTCTCTCTCTCTCTCTCTCTCTCTCTCTCTCTCTCTCTCTCTCCACACACACACACACACACACTCACAAGAATATTAACTACTGGAATTGTAAAAATATGATTTCAGGCCTTCTGTGGAAACTGGAAAGAGCAGAAGAAGGTATTTTCATTCAGAGGGGACTCCAACTGGCTAGGATTTAGCAAGGTATGATCATCATCACAAGACATGGATACAGGGTTCTTGTTGGTGTAGATGAACTTCATTTAATTTCTTAACATCAAATGCCCAACTTTAATATGATAAGCTGGATATCGGTTGGTTAAGGGAATTCCAACCTAATCCCAGCTGTTGCTAATCTAAATCATGACACTGTGAACCTTTTAATATATCATATCAACTTGGAGGGTGTAGGTGGTATTTTATGTTACATTCAAATGCCCCCACCTTGCTTTCTGGAAGTCAATGCCCATATATAAAGATTATCAACTTTGCTTGCAGTCCACCTACAGGGATGTTGTGGGAGGATGGTGTGATTCGGGAAGTGTCTTTGTGGCCAATTTTGTAGCAAAGCAGCACGAGCTTGAACTTCAGTAAGAAATGCTTAGCTGTCTCTTTACCTCCTTAGTTGCTTTCCACTTCTTGACAGATTCCTCTGTATCTTGAAGAAATCATTTTAAGTTCATGAGAAGTCGTCATCAGTGATGCTAATAGTTTACATTTAATGAGTCAACTTATAATGTCTAACTAACTGTGAGTTTAAAATATATCAAGTAGGAGACAGTCGAACTAACTCATGTAAGGTCAAACTCTGACAATTAGATTCATGAACGAACACCAATATTATGGAAAAATTCTCAAAGGTGGAACCCAAGACTATATGTTCATCCTTTCTGGGATCTTAACAGAAGGCTTGGGTTTATGGATAGCGTTTCTAGAAACCCTTGTTTGGACCCAGTAGGTAACGATGCAGCTTAGAGTGACAGTGAAGAATGACCCACGAAATTTTCATTAATTGACTAGTTTGTTTCTCTTTGTTTCTCTAAAAGCTTCTTGCATGGGATTCTGTATTTCCAGGTTGTATCATGGGATTGTATTTTCTGGCCTTCTTTAGATTGTTTGCCCCTTTCATAACGGTTTAGGGTTTTAGTAGGTTGAGTAGTAGTGGGCTGGGGGGTTATCTGCTTTAAAGGATAGGGTCCCAGACCCCAGTGTTGTTGGGTTCATGTGTCCACTCTTATTGTAAATATAATTGAACAAGTGTCATGCAAGTGTATAACATACTACCACTATTATAAAAACACGAACTAAAGGGAGATGGCTACATTTTTTCTCTTAAAAAGCCTTATTACATTCACTTAATAAAGATGATTAATTTTAACCAAAAAAAAAAAAAGGATGATTAATGATGTCCTAAAATGTAATTTTACATTTAATAATATGAATTAATTACTTCTCTGTTCCATCTTATATATGTTTATTGTTAAAAGGTCATTTGTGTTAAAACTAAGAGTGAATTTTTTTAATTTTTAATTTTATTGTTATTATTATTATTTTTACATTTGTAGTGCATTGATGCTTTTCCTTTTGTATTCTAAAAGAATGTCATTCTAAAAAAAATTTAACATAGAAAAATTTATTCCTTATTAGAAGAACCAATTATCTAAGTTTCACTGTTCATCTTATTGTTTTCTCTCCCCCTATTAAGGGTCGATCAGTTTTTGTAATTTCTTCATAAACAATTTTTATGCACTCACTATTTAAGACCTGCATTTCTTCATCTATACCTGCAGACATTGAGCAAGGTTGGATTTTTTTCAATTTGCCTGCTAAGTAAACTTGGATTTTTTTTCATCTGTTAATCTTATAATTCATATCAGAATGTCTCAGCCTCACCACGATATCCAACCGAACGGTTGTTTCAGACTCTAATTCATGAGATATATCATTGCAGGTAGATGAGATAAGGTTTACCCCTTGAAGGAATGGCTGTTATTAGCTCACTACATCTTCAGGCTTAAGGTAACTTTTATATATAATTTAAATATACTAGTAGAAGGGTTGAATTCATGATCTCTAAAGGCATGTTGGGAAGAGAAGGTCAAGGTGATTAGAAAAGAGTGGTTGAATTCATATAGAATATTAATCTCTCTTTAAAGAGATTGGATTAGATCACTCGGCTTTGAGAGTCAGAATATTTTATGGACCTGGATTGTGATGTTTCTTTGTAATGCATCTTTCCTTTTCTAAAAAGGAAAAAACCTTCTTGAAGCCCCTAACCATGTCTCTCCTTTTGGGTGGGATTGTTGGATGTGTTAATTGGTCATAAAGCTTTTGAATCACCCGAAGCTGCCAAATTTTATTGGTAAATCAGAACGAATCTTCTATTGGAGGGTCAAACTTTAACTCAATCATTGATAGATTACCTGCGTTTAAGTCAGATCTTGCATGACAAGTAATCTGATCATGCTTTTGTTTAATTAAACTGTGGACCTAACGTTCGAATTTGACAAGCACTTCACGAGAAATAAATATTAGGAACAATCCAAAGTTAAGCTATTTTTTATGTGGAGAAGAGAAACAAAAATCGAGACCAATTGGAGAAATTCTCCCAAGAATAACTTGACGACTATCTTAAACTGGCAGACATGTTCAAATATTCTAAAATTTATATCTACAATAATGTCTTTTCTAAGGTTAAATGAGACATGGATATCCAGATTCTAAGGTGTTCCATCCTTTTCCTTCCTATTTTCAATCCTTAATTCTCGCTGACTGTTTAGAAAATCGATCAAATAATTTGCAATTGTATTCTTTATCATTATACATAATCTATGATCTTAATTTGTGAGTGACTAGACGTGGTTGATATAACTATTGTTTATTAACTATCCACCTTGATAGACCTCAAAAGATAATTTGATAACTCTTAAGATAGGGTCATAAAGATAACTTCAATTCATCAATTCATTAATCGTTTCATAGACCCCAAAAAAAAAAAAAAAATCATTTACGGCTGAAGTCTATATTTCCTGATAGTTTTGGTCTCATAAAGAGAGTTGAGGTCCAAGTCAAAGTTTCACTGGTTTCTAGAAAGTTTTAATTGAAATCATACAACTAACATGTATAAAGTGATCAAAGATTTAGCTTTCATTGACCTTATTTGGGTTTCATTAATTTTTAGAATATCTTAGTGCTCAAGTAACATTGCGTAATGTATAATGCTTGAGTACTTCCATAGAAATAATTAGGACAAAAAAAATTGTAAATGGTGACTCATCTCGACACAAATGGGGACTAGGATTACTTCCATTGAAAAATCTAAAAATGAAGAACAAAAAGCATTAACTCCTAGCAAACAATGTAAAAAACAGAAACCAAATCTATACAATCCCAACGATGGATCAACAAGATAAAATTCAAATAGACTATATCCAAATTGGATTGAAACTAATAAACATAGAAGCAAGATTGCATTAGTGGTTTGATAAATATTCAAACACTTGCGTGAAAGCTTATCTAATGTGATTAACTGGTGTAACTGTTAAGCAATTTTTTGATCTCTGGTTTTTAGGAGTACTCCCTCTAAGATGCTTTTGTGTTGAATAATACTACTTCTTCACTTAAAAAAATGTGAATCAACTCTCGTTGTTGAACCCGTACGTTGAATCGAGGTAACTTAATGATCAAATAAAAAAAAATTCATGAGAAGATTTTTTTCCTCCCAATTAAGAGATGTTGACATCTTGACGTTTACAATTTTATTATATTTACTTTTAACAAATTGATCATTTTTTTTTTGATTAATATGTTCACATGCTTAAGTCTTAATTTATTTTATTTTTGTTGCGTTAATCATCCGCTAGTAATGTTTAAATCTTCCAAGGGCAGCAGTACAGATTAGCTGTCGACAGATATACAAGGGTATAATAAGGGCACTTGTGTCAATACAACTGGCTAATACAACAAAATTGCTCTCATCATTTGATATTGACATGCTTTCGTATTTTAATTTATTTTAATAACACGTGCGTATTTGTTAGGGCTGCGTTCAGATCAAACGGCAAACATGATGATACATTGATACCCATGACGCCCACGTAGGGAAATGTCTGTTGATCAGACCAATAAGACAGCAGCAATCATAAGTCAAGGTGGGTCCCATGTTTTTCTTTATTCTTTTTTTCTTAAAATTATAATTAAGATTTTATTATTAAAAAAAGAAGATTCAATCTCCTCATGATATTAATGAACAAAAACTTAAAAATCATAGATGTGATTTATCATTTAACCCACGCTATCATTTATTTATTTGCTTATTTGATTATTTAATGTTATGGGTATAAAGGGGAGACGAATATACTTATGGAATGCTACCCTAGATCAGATTCGTTGACATTTATTTAGAGGATTTTCAGTGGGAATTAGAGAAATGTGTTTGGATGAATAGAAATTTTAGCCTTTGGCACACGGGATCCACCATGTGAGACCACCCTATAAATCCCATATGTTTGGCCCAAATCCATCTTCATATGATCAGGATGGAAACGATCTTCAGAGTTGAAAAATAAAAAACATTTGATAAAGAAATGAGGTGAAGACAATGGGAAAGAAATAGGGAGGTAATTTAAAGATATTTTCATGTGAAATTAAAATTTTCTATAAGGAAAAGCAATATTTTTGAAAGCAAAATCAGTGTTTCTTATATGATATCAATGATTGTACCAATCGCTACATATAACAGTACTTAGGGCTAAAGTTAGGTTAGATAGAGGCCATGCCCACGCTGCCCCCTCTCTCTATTTTTTTTTATTTTAAAATTTCCAACTAATCCTCTTTCCATGTATGAAACGTTAATATTTTTTTTCATGTGTGAAATATGTCACTTGGGGTCTTGATTGAAGAAAAATTTTCATAGTAAAGACAACAAATAAAAAAATTAATTAATTACAATTTGCATGAAATATCATAAATCTTGTCTTTGATAGGCAAGAAACAGCGTCACATGATTATGTAGCCTTTGGTATTTGGAGGAGCTTGCAATTCTACAATCAAGGGACTGCTTACAAGGAAGATAGAGAGATCATATCATCCATTATAAGATGGGAGCCTCCGCAGACAAACTTCGTGAAATTAAATGTTGATGGGTCCTTTCTTGAACAACACAAACTTGGAGGCATTGGAGGTATAACGCGAGATAGACAAGGGAAAATGATTTTCTGTTTTGGGCGGGGAATACAAATTCAAGAAATTCTCATAATTGAGGCGCTAACAGCAGTAGGTCAAGCGTTAATATGGGCCCGTGACTTTAAATTACAGAATATTCAATTGGAGACGGACAACCAAGCTTTAGCACATCTTCTGAATCAAGACTCACCCACAACACCTTGGAAACTCTTTCCCATTATGTTTGATATCAAGGGGATCCTACCATCTCTTAAATAAGTTAGGTTTTGACACGTCTATAGGGAAGCAAATATGGTAGCAGATGATTTAGCAAAGCAGAGTGCTCTTACTCAAGATGCATTTCTGAATATTGCTATCCCACCCTTTAATATTTGATGGTTGTTATTGTTTGATAAATTAGCGGTAGATTGTAATAGAGGCTTTTCTTTTAGTTAATAGAATTACCTTTTTACTAAAAAAAAAAAACTACCAGTACTAATATTTATCTGATTAGTTACGGGCCTGTTTGGTTACATGAGTCTGGAGATTTCAAATATCTAGAGATTTCAAATCTATGGAGTTATAATTTATAAAATTAGATGTTTGGTTGTAGAATGAAATCTGTGGATTTCATCCTAAAAAACTATTTGATCGCGTGATTTTGTTGATGTGCAATGTATGCTTTTTGAAATCTCGGTTTCACCCTTCCCTAAATCTCGATTCACTTTTTAGTGTAAGGTGAATCTCGTTTCTGAATCAGAGATTTTACACCCGGGTATAATTCTCAATTCATGATCCGGTTTGTCTCGGATTCTGTAACCCAGTCCCTGTTCTAGAGATTTCAAAATTTTGGATTCACAAATGGAAAATGTATACTTTTTAGTTATGTGAATCATTGAATTCAACGAAATTTAGGGATTCACCTTTTTACTTTAAAGATGTTTATCTGTATATTTATGGGTATGTGGTAAAATTCAGAGGTTTCACCCTACTATAAAAGCGCTAAATATTTGAACCATGATTGCATAAATGTTTTTTCAAGATGAATCTACATAATTCATTCCAAAGATTTAGGCTAATCAACCAGTTAATTTTATGACCCATGACTCTATAGATTTGAAATCTCCAGACTCAAGTAACCAAATAGGTCCTTAAGTGAGATTTGACTATATTTTTATCCAAAATTACCTATCCATTAAAATTAGTAACATTATTTGCATTAATGCCATTATCCTGATATATTTATTTCTTATAAGAGAAAATAATTAATTTTTAATATCGATACATATATCAGGTTTTTTTTCTTTTTGGGTGAACGATTCGATACATGTCGTGGCTAATACAAGTGTCCGCTAATATTGATACGAACAGATGATCATTCAATGTGTTCATCCATGATCCATACGTATGTATGTATGGACATGTGTAAAAACAAATAATGAAAAGGCTTCATAAAAAAATAAAAAAATAAAAAAAATAAATATTATAAACGGATACGAATTACGAGGGAGACGAGGAAAGCTGGAAAGGAAGAGAAAAGAAAAGGCCATAATAAATATTATGTATGTAGCACGCACGCTCAACGCTCAACGCTTCCTCTTTGATTTGATTGACGAGATCGGTGAAATGTCTGAGTCTGACTCTTTGCATTCACACCGTACTATGGGGACCCACAAATTATATTCGATCCCGCTCGTGGATCGTTCTTGATCCATTCTTTTCTTTTCTTTTCTTTGGTTAATAACTAATAATAAGTCGTCGTTGTGAAAATTGAAAATGTCAAGGGGGTATTCTCGTAATTCAGTTTTCAATGTTTTCATTTCATTCGATATATGCTTCTAGAAAAAGCAAGCCAGCCAGCCAGACAGAAAGAAAGAAAGAAAGACTGCGTCTCCACTTCTCCTGCCTTAAGTGTGGGCCCCACTTCTCTTACTCTCTCTCTCTCTCCACCGCTCACCTTCCGGCCTTAGCCCTTCTTAACTTAACTAGCCAGCATGATGGTGTCACTGTCCCCACAAGATCCTGAGTAACACTGACCGTTGGATCAGAATCAGAATAGAATCAGGCAATCCGTTTTTTAAAAGATCTTTAAGATTCTTTTCTATATATATATATATATATATTTTTATCGTACCTTTGGACAATCTATATTTAATTTATCCAAAAATGTTTTTTAATTTTATTTATTTATATGGGAGAATAAACTACCGTTCTTGTATGGTTTTCCAGTTTGGGTATTTTCACACGAGACTTTGTGTTTCTTCTCCTATTTAAGATTTCCCCGTCATTCTCCGCTTCCATCTCTCTCGGTGTCACGCTAGGGTTACGTTCCTTGTCCTCCATTGCTGCGGCTCTGTTGTTTTCTCTTCCTTCACTGTCGTTGCTCTGTGCTCTTGTGTTTAGGTACCTCTCACTCTGCTGTTTCTACTTTTATTCCTTCAATTCGATCCTCCGTTAATCTCTCTCAATTCAATTTCGATACCATCAAGAGAAGAGATTTAAGGGATTTCTCCGAAATATCTTCTTTTGTTCGATTCATCTCGATTCCGGGGGTTGTGTTCGCGGATCCTCGGGGCTTCTAATTGCTCTGTCTCAAGTGTAGATTTATCAAATTTAGGGTTTTTGGCTCTTTGTGTTGCTGGTTCTGAAATTATTGATCTAATTCTTCTATCGGCAATTTTTTTTCTGTGCAAGAGAGGACAAAATTTAATTTTAAAAAGGGGGTTGGAATTTGAAAAGAATAAGGTGTTTTTTTGTTCTCTTTATCGACAGTGAGAATGCCAGCCACGGATTACCAGGGTTCTTCTGTGCCTTTCTCATCGTCGATTGGTCGTTCGTTATTAAGTATGAGACGCGAGCAAGTTCATTCCATGGAAGGGGGGAACCATGAACCTGCCAACCTGGAATTGGATCTCGAGGCGTTTCAGAAACAGGTCGTTGAACAATTCAATGCTCTCCATGGTAACGGCGAAGATCTGCTGACTCTTTCATGGATCCGTCGCCTTCTTGATGCTTTCCTTTGTTGCCAGGAAGATTTTAGGGCTATCTTGTTCAAAAATAAAGCCCTCGTCTGCAAACCTCCCTTAGATCGCATGGTCACCGAATTTTTTGAGAGGAGTGTGAAAGCGCTCGATGTCTGCAACGCTATCCGCGACGGGATTGAGCAGGTTAGGCAATGGCAGAAGCACTTGGAGATCGTCCTTTGCGCCTTCGACTCTCGCCAGAGGATCCTTGGGGAAGGCCAGTTCAGGCGAGCGAAGAAAGCTCTCACAGATTTGGCAATAGCTATGCTGGATGAGAAGGATTCTACTTCTGTTCTCGCCCACAGGAACCGTTCGTTCGGGAGGAACCGCAACAGCAACAGCAGCGGCAGTGGCAAGGATCACCGTGCAGCTGGGCATTCTCGCTCCCTCTCTTGGAGTGTTTCTCGTTCGTGGTCTGCCGCTAGACAGCTTCAAGCCATTGGGTACAATTTGACCCCTCCCCGGAACAACGAAATTATTGCCACGAGTGGGTTAGCTGCGCTTGTCTACACCATGAGCTCGGTGCTTCTGTTCGTAATGTGGTCTCTTGTGGCTGCTATACCTTGCCAAGACCGTGGCCTGCAAACCCATCTCTCCACTCCTCGCCATTTCGCATGGGCAACTTCAATTCTTTCACTCCAAGATCGAATCATAGAAGAATCCAAGAAGCGGGACCGAAGGAATGCAAGTGGGTTGTTGAAGGAAATTCATCAAATTGAGAAATGTGTGCGCAGCTTGACAGAAATGGCGGATACAGTTCAGTTTCCTTTGATGGAGGAACGGGAGAAGGAGGTGAGACAGGGAGTATCAGAGTTGGCATCGGTGTTGGGCACAGTGAAAGAGGGAATTAGATCCTTTGGAGCGCCAGGTAAGGGAGGTGTTTCATAGGATCGTCCGTAGCAGAACAGAAGGTCTCGACTGTATGGGTAGAGCTGGCAATTCTGAATGATGTGAATTCTAAAATCTGTCCATCTTTGGGGTGTACTGAATCGCACAATTTTGCAGCAATATAATTCGGTTGATCTCTGGTTTAAGGTATGCAACCTTGTTGCAGTGGAAGTGGAGGAAGAGAGAGAGAGAGAAAGACGATGAGCAGAACAATGAGATAAGGTGTCCGATTACCAAAAGAAAAAGAAAAAGAAAAAAAATTTGATACTAGGTGTCCATCCACAATAAGAACCCTTTAAAATTAGAAAATTACATCCTGTAAATAAAAATCCTTGGATCTGATCTCCTGTTCAGTGGAGATGTTTATTCTGTTTGTGTCATTATTGTATAATTATAAAAATTTCTCATCCGTTCGTTTCATCTTGTAAGTTGTTTATGTAGTTAACTTCGTTTGATTATTTCTTTCTCATAGTCCATTGTTAATGGTGTACCGTGTATAGAGTTTCTGGTTAAGTATATTTCCTTGTGCTCGCTTAGAACGTATGAAGATGTTGCAGCGTAAACATTTTCTGTTTGCCATTTTTCTCCCAAAATCTAGAATAAGGAAGATTTATATGCGCAAAGCTTTAATGCACAACTAATGGGAATGCGTGTTTCTTGAAAGCTATCATGTTAACAACTTGAAATGTCTATATAGCTGGTAAGAGTCTAAATTTTGAACATGAGTAAACTCATCAGTCGAGAGTACAGTGAGCAGTGGGTTGTTTTGTTCTACTTCGCCATAGTGAGCAGAGAGAAAGAAGGATAAATAGAACTTGTTGTTTTACAATTAGAAAGGCTTCCAGGGTTCAAGAAAGCCAAGTCAGCAATGGGATTAGCCGCATTTCAGTGCCTGAACCCTAGAAACAAGAAGTACCGGCTCTCTCGAATCTACTGACACTCCTGATACTAGTTTGGTATTCGTTTTTCTGTCATTGAGAATGTTAAAGAACATTGGTTTCTAGGTTTCGGCCTGGGAATGTTCATCAGAACAAGGTAATGGAGATTGGTGAATCCCTGGTTGGTGAATGGTGAGGCAAAGTTACTAGTGGTTAAATTGATTTTTTTTCAAAAAATTTAAGCGGAAAAACAATCTAATATTGTATTACGTTGATCCCTATCTGATTCCATGTTCATTTCTGGGAGAACTTAAAACCATGGCCCAGAGAGAGTTTCAAAGAGCATTTCAGGAAGCAAAAGACTGTCATTCACACAATAAAACTGAAGACGGAGCATCAAGTACTCTACCTAGGAATGAAGTCAAGATGATGTGCAGAACACGTTAGAGGAGAACCCCAAAATATACGATACTCTTAACATTTTCATATAACCAACCAATTTTGATTTCGATTTAGAGAGGAGAAGACGTGTGATACGATCTGAGAAACGATGAAATTTAACAGCTATCAGCTTAAATATTTTTTTATTTATCAAATCATCAATCCAACTACCTCAGCTTTCTGCATGGCAAAAAAGTGGTAGTGTAGAAGATAAGGACCATAAGGTTATCTTTCTATCTAATGAATGACTGATGTAACTCGTTACCAAAAATGAAAAAAGAATGGTTAATGTAACTCTTTGGTAAATGTTGTCAATCTTCAACTAATAGGAAATGATGATTCGCCGTTAGTAAAGCATAATCCACAGCTCAGTTGACAAAATCAGGGGACCATTTGCAAGCCCATGGCAAAGGCGTAAGCTATTGTAGAAGTGGCGAGGCAAGTAACAACACGCCAAATACATAACACAGGAGAATCGAACGAGGACTTCTTCATTAAGAAATATCATGACTAAGCAACCCTTCAATGATGAATATAATATTTTAACATTACAAAAGACGGCAACACAAAAGAAAAGACATTTAAGGTAGAGAGTGGAAGACCCTGAAACAGGACCTAAATTCTGTGTCCAGCTCTTTGTGTCATCTATCCAACAGCTTTTCTTTGAGTAGAAGTAGACATCCATCCAACTGCCGAATGGACAATACCTGGACACACATAGCTGGACCATCTGATATTTTAAAGCATGTTATAGATCTAATGGTCCAGTTCTTGGATCCCCAGTTCTTTGTGCGTTCAGATATCATCCATCCAGCCAGCACCAGACTGAATGCACAACAACCTAAACGTAGAGGATCCGACCGATAAACGAGCAAATTCCGGTGCTCAAGAGACCCACAAAGTTTTAGCCAAAGTAACGTAAAACAAAACGAAGCACAATAAAAGAAATGGAAAAGAGAAAAAAAGCCAAAGCCATTATAAGTCCGACAAGGAGGTAGAAAAATATGTTAACAGGAGGGCAAATAAAACTTCATTACTGCACATTATTTGAATGCAGAATCTACAACTGTTTTCCTCCAATCTGTCCCCCTTCCAAGAATTACAGCATTATCATCTGAAAGTTTCAAAATCATTCCTGATTTCTAATGTGATCCATTTAGAGCCAACGCCGGAATCACAATGCATCTAAGTTAGCTACCAAATAATTACAAAATCTATTTGCATTTTCTACTAAATAAAATAAAATTTCCTATCTAACTAAATCATACTTTACAATGTCTCCAACATTCAACTCCAGGATGAGGTCTACCAAAATGATTGATATCCAGTCGATGAGAGATATCAATCACCTGGCATAACTATAAGTCACATCCAAGATCTATTCCTTGATTTCAAGTTGGCCAAGCTAGTGGAAGGGCTTTGCCGAGTTTTTCCGTGGAGAGAGTTAAAAAAATGGTCAGAGAAGGTGCAGAGTCTTCCGTCACCATTATCGAAATAACTCTGGGAATGACCACATTAGAAACTTCGCAAAAATGTCAGTCTCTAGGAACTCAATATGAGCAGCCCGACCAATAAAGGTATTCAAGTTCTTCCCATGAGAAGAGGTGTCAAAGTTGACATCACATCGCATGAATGTTCGATGTTCAGAAGAGGGGGAACGTATCTGGTCCAAGCAATTATTTAGCATCTCCATGAAGATTTTACCTTTCTTGGAGTAGTCCCATGATGATGCCTGGCATAATTCAATTCTAGCAGAGTGATATGGAACATAACCATCCTGTGACAAAGAGATTCTGTTAAAGACAAAGTTGGCAGAAAGAAGACTTCTAGAGAAACACCACTGAAACAATAGCCAACTTATCTCCAATCAAGTTAAAGGAGTATCAACAATGATTTAAGCAGTTTTATGACTTAGGGTAAGGCAAATGTGCCCTAAGGTGGGAAGGAATGGACATGTGGGGATCCACCATTATAAAGATGCATGTATTCCATACGAGCAAGGGAAAGGGGAACACAATAGGATTCAGACCTAAAACCAAATTATTGAAATTTTAAAAATCCAAGATATGATGATAGGAATAAATTGCATTCTTTGCTGGAATAGCTTTGAGGACATCGAACATTTGTTTTTCGCCCTTCCCGGCTCTTTGGGGCCCTTAACTCATTGCCCCGCGCGGGGTTTAGGGCGGTCTGGGTTGAGTCCCCCCCGCCGAGGGGCTGGGGGCGCCCCCGTGGCGGCTTCCCCGATCCATTGTGCTTTGGGCTTTTTTGTGTATCCTCTTTCTGTTTCCCTCCCCCGGTTGTTGCTCCCCGGCGCTCTTGTTGTTGCCGGGGCCTCCTCCTCCTTTCCCCCTTGTCCTGCCCGTGGTTTTCTTTGTTTTGTTCTCGTCTTTTTTGTTTTTTCTCCATATAAATGGCATGTTTCAGAATTTCTATTACTTCCAGATGCACTTTTAACCCATAAAGCATTCTCAATTTGGGCTGGAATGACAATGAGAATTATTGTGGTTCTTAGTAATGTCAATGTCTCTACAAGTCACCATATGGCAACATACTACTCATGAAAAGTTCAACAACCTTGGAGGCATTATAAGCACTTTGATTTTAATGTAAAAGAGAATCCATTTAGGATCATCCCATTCCCTCTCTATAGGGTTAATTCATGAAACCTCAATTTGAACATAAATTTCCCAATAACTAATTTAGTTTTACAACCCATCCCCAGTTACCTATAGGTATCATTAGTTTAACACCCTACACCCAGTTACCCATACCTTGTAGCTGTTGTAATATTTATGTGATACCATCATGCTTTCTAGACAAGTGAACACACCCAGCCAAAGAGAAATCAAACGAATCATTGCATGAATAGCACCCAACAGTCATTCAGATGAGAATAGAGTATATTCAGCCATAAAATCTCTCTTCTTTTCTTGGTTTTGGGAAACAACAGGTACTAGTTAAATAAAAAGAAGAGGTTCCTCCACCTATCTGAAGTAATAAAAAAATAAAAAATAAAAGAAGAAGAAGAAATTTTCCAATATATTTGTAGTTTTGTCTGGGAGCATGGCCCCACAAGGTCCACTCAGCACCCAGTTCTGTTCAATCTTACTGAACTGAAAGCTGAAAGAGAAAGACACACACAAGGGTGCAGGCACAGAGGCCATGCTCCTGGACAGGAAATTTTTTTCCAATTTAATTTTTAACAACCAAAATAAGAGTATGATCGTAGATGAAAAGGGTAATACCTGGGGTGAGGATAACAGGATTATGTTCTTGAAGTTCTCCAATGTCTTTTGCTGGAGGAAAAAAACAAAAAAGAAAAAGATTGAACAGTTGAAGAGATACATGTATGTAAAAGGGAAATAGATCCCTCCCTCTAACTTTTGTTTCCATATCAGAATTCTACTACTGTACTACATTCCAACAGAAATAAAGATAGCAATGCAGATGATAGCTTGCAGTACCTTGCAAAGCTTGTACAAGAAAGTGTTTTGGACGTCTGAATCATCGGTGAAGGTAAGCTGGTGAATACATTGTGATCCTCTGAGCTTCTTCAAAACCCACAGCCCAGAGTTGAATAAAGAGTTGGTGCAGTACAAATAGCCCAGATGTGGGCCTGATATGGATAAGTATGTATAAAGGTATCTTAGAAATGGCTCCATCACGCCTTCTGAGATAAAAAAAAGCACGAGGTTCAAAATTGAGTCAACAAAGAAAAACATGAATGCTAAACACCAGACTAAGGAAGCATACCTGTTAAGGCAGTTCTTATAATGACGTTCCCAATGGAGTGTCCAACAAAGCTAAGCTTGATATTTCTGAATCCTCCAGATCTTGACATTTTGTCAATTTTCCTTCTAAGAAAAGAAGTTACTTCTTGAGCCAATCTTGAACCCATTTCTCTAAAGTCTCCAGATGTTTTCTCTTCATTCACCTCTGACATTAGAAATTCTGCTCCAGGATCTATCAAAATCCATTGATTCCGAACAAGCCGTAAATCCAGATGATGTCCCTAATTATGTTCAAGTTAAAAAAAATGAGTCCACTTGAACCAGAGTACAGTAACAAACATACATAAACAAGCACAACTCCCCCCCACCTCCAACATACACCCATACCAGAATATATACAATAAAGAAAAAGAGGCTATAAGCACTAAATTATCCTAGAAAATAGTCCTCATAATCAGGAGATTAGTAAATAAAATGCCTCAAATCAAACAGCTTAGGATAATGCCCGACTATCAACAAACACCATATGAAAGGATAAGTAGTAAAATGAAGCACCAAATGCTTCCAACAAATATGATATGCATAATAATGCAAATTGAACATCCAAGAAACTAAAGAAACATGTCGTAAATTCATTACAGGAGAAGTAAAATACCCAACACATCTAAATGATACTTAATGCAAAACGTACATATAGAAATGACTCTTGACAAGAAATGAGCTATTGGCAAAAAAGAAAAATGAGTAGGCATGGAATCAATGCCAAAAGAATAAGGATCATCATTATCTACTGATAACTCAAGTTATGCCCATGTTTACCCTTTAGCAAAGATTCAAGTATCACACTGTATCTTCTTGCATTGGCCGATACTTTCAAGTATCACAGAGTATTGATATGCCATAACAAGATGCACATTTTTTTTAAAATTTATTTATTTTTAAAATGGTATCAATTAGTGTCACTTTTATTGGCCCTTATGATCCAACAAAATTGATTTCAGGGTTGAAAACAAACTTTTGCCACTGTATACTGCATTTTCGCAATTCGAAATTACCAGTCTTAGGCAGAATTGTCGCCATGTACTGCATCTTTTGCCAGTCAACATTACCACTCATAGGCAGAACCAGCAGGTCTGACTGACTTCTTCTTTAGGGCTGAAGAACTAATGCTAGAAAATCTACACAGAGTCTAATGGCTGGATTGCTCTAATTGAAGTTCATGCAAAAGAAGACTTGGATATGGATTAGTAACCATAGTACCACCTGTTTTTTTGGGTACTGAACCATAGTAGGACTCTTATCAATTGATGACCAGAACCCAAAATTTATCACAGATTGTGATAGAGAAAATCCTCAAT
This sequence comes from Hakea prostrata, assembly GCF_041222555.1. Lineage (NCBI taxonomy): Eukaryota > Viridiplantae > Streptophyta > Magnoliopsida > Proteales > Proteaceae > Hakea > Hakea prostrata. Next base: position 10,743,918 of record NC_142600.1, on the reverse strand, counting down.
TGAAATAATCAGTAGAGAGTGATGAAATCAGGTCAGTACTTCACTGCAATCAACAATTCAAGGTAAATCCTGAATGAATTGTATAATTCCAGGCAGCAAAGAGACAGAATTGCAAGAAATCAAAACAGTACTTGATTGGTTGTCGGTGGAAGGTGGATGGAAGGATGAGAAGAAGAATAAATTAAAGACCCAATAGGGGAACAAGGGATCTTGATCAAACAAAGGGATTCCTCACCAATGGAAAAGGAAAGCAGTAATAGCTTTTTCATTAATCAAAATCTGTGTCTCCCTTACAAGTTACAAAAATACATGAAATGCTCCAAAATATACTCCTACACTGAAAAGGAAAGAACGAGTAAAATCCTAATCCAGACTTACATAGAAAACTTAATAACAAATAAAATTATGAAATAAAGACAATTAATCTTGCATGCCAAGCTTTACCATATTATAGGCCCATTAAAATAGCCGATTATTAGGAAACCTGTTAGACTAAAAGCCCAACACATATAAAATCGAAGCCAAAGGTTACTTTATCTCTAATCCAAGGTTATTTTATTATTAAAAAAGTAAATAAAAAAAAAAAAGGAAAGAATAAAGAAAGAAAGAAAGCCAGATTCTATGATTAATCTCAAAATCAAGCCTCTAGTGATTCCTGAGATCAACATGTGAAAGAGAAGCATGACTTGGATCAGAGCTTTGTAGACTGTGACACTAGTAACTACAAATGTGATGTAAAATTAAATTGATTGGTCTCACCTGCAGATTTAAGGATTGACTGCTAATCCAGATTGCATCATTCTCTTCCAATTTGTATTGGTGTTTACCATTTTATTGCTACAACTCTAGAACCAGGTTACAACACCCCTATCACCTGAACACTTTTTTCTCCTTTGTCATGATAACTAAGTTACTAACTGAAATTTTAATGGGCAAATAGACAAAAAAGAATTGTAGACTAAACAGCATATTAAAAACCTATGATCACCGCCAAAAAAGGTCTCCTAATGGCATTATTGGTTAAGGCCTTTAATCAATCAGGCCAACCCATCTAAACCCTTCAATCAGCTAAAGCTAACCCCCACCTCCAACCCCCCCCCCCCCCCCCAAAAAAAAAAAAAAAAAAAAAGAGAAGGAAAGAAAAGAAAGAAAAAAAACCACTTATAGCACTCACAAAAGAAGGTTCCCCACAAGCAGGATCAGCACCTATCTTTCTGGAACACAAATGCATGGTGGGAGATCTCGCAAGATCTCGGGTTTTTCATAAACCGAGACGAGATCGAGATCGAGATCGAGATCTTGCTCGAGATCTCGGGATATCTCGCTCGAGATCTCGCTATATCTCGCTCTATCTCTCCCCAGATCTCGTCATATCTCACTGGAACTCTCAATTTTTGCCCCATTTTTTGTGGATTTCAGCCAAATTTTCACTTGCAACTACTCTTAGCACATCTACAACATCAATGGAAGCTCAATCATTCTCTACTTGTCTTATGAACTAATGCGTTAATGATTTATATAGAACTTCTAACCGTTTGTATAATTTTATCATTCTATTCTCGGAAGTCAAGATTGTAGTACTTGTTTGGATGGAATCTTGATAACATTCAAGTTGTTTGATGTATTTGATACACTTGCTTTTCATTTATATAACCTTGCATTCTCTAATCCTACAGCATTTTAGTTTCACACTATGGGTAGACTTAGAAATCATACTTAGGGTTGTTTTCTCACAAATCCAAGACCACTAGTGTATTCAAAAGGCCTTAAATAGGTTAAATACCAAGTTTTAGTCCAACTAGGATCCTAAAACACCGAGATGGGCTACCGAGTTGACGCCCAAAAAATGGCATATCTCGACCGAGATCCCGCCGAGATGGTCGAGATCTCGGTTTTTCATGGTTGTGAGATCTTGCTCGAGAGCAAGATCTTCTACCATGCACAAATGTCATCAGACTCATCACTAAATGAATCTAACATTTTCAGCTCATAATTTTTTTAGTTTGTCAAATATCATCTTGTGTTGGCATAGGGTATCTAGGATATGATGCACATATGCCCCCTTCCCTGAAAGATTCAGTTACCTGCAGAAGAATCATTTGAACAATCTTTTACAGTGGTCTTGTTCATCAATGATAAATAATAGAAACTTCTGCTGAATCAAAGAGAATCATTTACTCTGAAGATAAAAGTGCCCGGTAAATGCAACTGGAAATGCTAATAGAGGTGCTAGAAATAAGTAATGCTTCTTATCAATAGCAGAAATATCAGAATCGTTAAATTTAAGCCTTTTGTTGCAAGGGGAACAAAACATACCTGAAATCCATGCACAAAGACCACAACCCTCAGAACACGACTTTTATGTGGAGCAGCAGTGGATAACTTGTTTTCAGCCCTAATGCTGGGTTCAATGAGTACGGAAGACGTATCCTTGAAGTCCAGAGATTTGAAATAGGAATCACCACTTGCAGTACGGAATGGAGCATTCACAACCCGTTCCACAATTAAGAGAGGGACATGCAAAGGATCACCAAAGATTTGCATATCTTGAATTGACCGATTATTTATCTGCTTGCATCCAATGTTGTATAAATTTGGAAGTAAATGTGACAGCAATACAAAGTTGAAACCAAAGCAATTCATATATGAAAAATGACTTACTCTCATTTGTGCAATACTTCGTCGATGAAGCTCGGCACGTGCATGTGCAGTCTCAGCTGGCTGCATATAAAATACACAAAAGTAACACTTCAGCGACCACTCAAAATACTATAACTATTGAGTATTCACCTTATCAAGAAGATGCAAAATGGCCCAAATGAGCCAAAACTTCACAGTTATTCTCATACAATTCCTAACAAACTTGTATCAGTTAAAAATAATAATAATAATAATTAATAAATAAATCTGGGCACATTACATCATCATTTATCTTCTTCGCAATTGAAACTCTCCCATGTACACTATGTTGAGGTGAATCATCATTCCCACTTCTCAAATAATGATGGGGCATCTGAACCTTAGTGTAGACCATCCATATTGACCACTCTGCTCTACGATCATTGGCCCAGGTCTCCCGCAGGAATTCCAGTATCTTTTTTGTGTTAGCCCTGAAACTAGACCTATCAGCACCTGCTCCTACTTTGTATAGAAAGGGAAAAAATTATGCAGCAGAATTTAACAAAAGAGAGAGAAGCATCAGGTTAAATTATAAAAGGAAAAAGAAGAAAAGAAAGAAAGAAAGAAAGAAAGAAAGAAGCATTCTAAAGTTGATTAGTTTCGAGGACATCTATGGTTTAAGGTAGTTACAGTAAATTTTGAGCCTATTTTTGGCAGCTGTAGTTTAGCATAATGAAAAAAACCTTTAAAAGCCAGCTATAGAGAAGTTTTCTAATTGCAGCATGGCACATTTAATCCAGAATCTCATTTTGTTTGAACTTGTACCAGAGGTTAACATACTGTCTGAGTGTTATACTGCTTGCTTGGTTCTTTTCTTAGTAAAGGAAGTATGTAATGCCTTTTTCCTACTCTAGCAGCCTCTACTTTCCGCTTGACGCAGCAATTTAGAAAAAATGTCTAATTTAAATGGAAATATGGCTAGGGTAAGGTTCATATGTGTTGGGCAGGCTTATGATAAGGGTGGAATTTAGGAGTCCTAGTCAAAATAATAGTTGTTTTAAGTTTTTTTCAGTTAATGAAGTAGCTGGTTCATTTAAATGGTTTAGGTCAGTCCGAGTCATGTTACAAGTCGTATTCCGGGGATCTATATACACATCTGCAAACCAGCCACTCAGACTAATGAATTTATGAAATAAAGAATTATTGTGGATTCAGTAGTGTAACTTTGTGGCTGTAAGTGAAAACCAAGATGGAGTCCTTAGTGGAAGAGAGGATTCTCTTGGACAGTTTTTGGTGGATTCATTCCCCGTTATCAAAATATCATACATATTCTTCTTTCTTTCTTTATCTTATGAATAATTTCTGGTGAGGATCATTAACCCGTTGCCTGTGATTACCATTCTACTAGAATTTCAGTTTCAATTTTGTTTTCTAGATCAATTCTACTTGCAGCATTGTTACAGATGATTCCAGCATGTGACCAAAGTTTAAAGTATCAGCATGGGGGTACTATTTTGGAAGGAAACTTTAAAAGAGATATCACATCATATCGAATATATATTGTACCCAACAGATACACATGGAAACAATCAAGATACTACACTTTTGGAGCACAAGACAATATAAAGCAATATACAACATGTATCATCCATAACCACTAAAATGGAGAAACCGTACAATGAGACAAGAAAGTTACACCGTTTAAGAGTACAGATCCTTGCAATTATCAAGTTTGGTGCATTAACTTTCTTAACCTAACCTATCGACTTCTAAACATCCCTCCGCCCCCCCCCCCAAAAAAAAAAAAAAACAAAGAAAATAAAAGGCAAATTAATAGTCAGATAGTCACCTATGCCTTCAAAGGCTGTATCATTGAGCGTTGTTTGGTAATGACCATTTCAGCATTAAACGGTATCTATATCAGGCTGTATCAGCCTATACATACAAAGACATATCAATACTCTCACCAAACTTTTAACATACCTATCTTACCTATCAGTCCGTATATCATATCAGACCTGGTCGGTCAGCAGAATACGGTACCAACTGAGACACCATTTCTAAAAGAAGAAGAATGCATGTATATGATAAATTCATAATCCAGAATGAGGAACTGCAAATGGATGAAATGAGTGAGAACAATGGGAGAGGGAGAGAGATCTAAACCCACGAGAGGTTCAGTGTGCCCATTATAGGACTGCTTTGATTTATTTATGATAGTAAAAGAAAGAGGCTCTTAGTGTGAGATTCCTACCAAAAGTTTTAAGACTAACTAATATCATATAAGGAAAGATAAAAAAAAAAAAAAAAAAAAAAAAAGCAACTCTAATTATAAGACTTAACACTTAAGAGACTCAACTCACTGCACAACGCATATGCTCCCCCTTATTGTGAACAGTCTTTAATGAATGTCGTCAAGCAACGATCTTGACAGAAAAAAGACAGATATTAAGTGCAGAGAAGCCAATAGCTAGTTGGCTTACATCATAATTCATAAGCCTTTCCATAGATTAAGAACCCACGGGGTGAGATCTCAGTAGTATCTCATTATTTTCAAGGACCAAGACAAGAACATATTCAAGTTACAAAGGAAACACCACCTCAGTCTCTCGGTTAAAGATTTCGATTTGACAAGGATCTCGACCCAGACCAGCCTTTATTATGCTTTTGTCTCAACAACAAGAGTCAAAATCCTGAGTAATTTCAAATATCTCAGTTTCTCATCAGGTTCTGAGCTCATTTTTCGACAGAAATCTCGCAAGAGCAGCTGGAGATTATATCACTGATATTTGTATAATCTACAACAAATACATGACAAACAATTCTCCTTCAAGTTTTCTTTGAAAAAAAAAGGGTTCAACTCCTGGCAGTTGGGTGTCAATTTAATATATGCACACCGCTTTGCCTGTTCTACTGCTTGATGGTGTCCAAAATTATTTAGAATTTTCAGTAAAGTTAAATTTCTTTCCAAAAGAATTTGAAAAGAAAATTAATAAGATCAATAGTAATTGTTAGGAAGTAATTTTTTAAGTATGTTGGACAATTTTGGATGCTCAATGGCTTCAAGGAATAACCTTTTCTATTCACCCATAAAATTATATTATTTTGACGTCATACTTTTAAGGAAGACATTCTTTGATCCATTGCATTAAAAAAAGATATATGAAAGTAGTAGATCTAAATTTCATTTTACATTCATAAGTTATCAAATTGAAAATATTTACAAAATTCTTGTTTCCTCAATAGAAGCAATTAAAAACTTAAAAACTCTTAAGCGTGTGAATTTGCGAGAACAAAGAGACTATTGGTGTCTTGATGAGGTGGTTGATGTTAAGGTTGATGAATTTTACATTTTCCCACTTTTTTTATGCTTTCTTAATTTGTTATAGCAAACAGATAATTTGATTTCTTTATATTATTAAGTTTATGTGTAGAATAGGGTAATTTGGACTTTTAATATGTCATAGCCTTATCAACCTATGGTCCAAAGTCAGCTCCCATATGGACCTAGTTTTTGTAAAATCTGTTGTTGCCCTTGTATTTAAACGGCCAAAATTAGGCTGTATTCAGACCCAAATCAGGTCAAAACTCATTAAAACCATCTATTCAAGTTCCCAGGAAAAAAATGCATCAACTCAGTAAGATCTAAGTTCATCTCAGTTTTCTGGACCACCAAGTTAGCCTCCAAACTGAGTTCTTGAACAATGAACACTTCTCAAGGAATGCAAGTAGTAAGCTTCACAAAGAAGATAATTAAAAGAGCAAACATTGAAGCGATTATATGCCCCAAATAGAGGTACAGAGATAAAAATTGCAACATAGGTCGCTATAAACCCCATGGTAGACGTGCAGTACAGTAAAAATGTGAAAACTGTGGACCAGCAGTAAAAATGCAGTATGAATACTTCAGACCATTGACAAAATGCACTACAAACTATTCCAAACCCACAACAGCATCAGGTTGCTGGGACAACAGATAATCAAGTTATCATGAACCAAACAGAACACGTTAGCCGTGGACTAGATAAATTTCATTGTTACTGAATACCACAAATAACCATCTTCATAGAAAAAATTGTGCTGAAGAATTATTTTGACTAATGAGTTGAGAAAAAAAAAATAGTCACCTGTAATCACCCCCTCCAAACCACCCCCCCCCCCCCCCCAAAAAAAAAAAAAAGAAACACACACACCACACAAAGCAAAGCAAAACATCTAGCATTACTTCTGCACAAATAGTGCAAAGGATGCAACAAGAAAATTCCTCCATCATGTGATAGTAAGAACCAGCATCACAAAGCCTCAAAATCAAGAGTAATCACTTGTGGACAAATAATGCAAATGATGCAATAAATAAAAGTTCATGTTATGTTGTGACCCAAATTCTTGTACCCGCCTTCGAAGATAGACCTGGACCAACATATTTTCGTGGGTAACCCAACCCGAATGACCCGTTTTTGGAGATCTGTGGTGGAAGCGGGCTGATAGACCAATTCTTTTACTCGATTGGAGTCTATATGTAATATACATGTACCTTATGTTCGCCTATGAGGTCATTGAGAGATTTGGGGATTTTACCCTTTAGGGTGGAGAGTTCTTGTAGCGCATGTTGGCAATTGGTTGTGAGACATCTATTATGTACTTCTCCTACATAGTGGAAAGTTCTTCTTTGCCCATGGACATAGCACACTGCATTGGTGTGTGAACCACGTTGAATTTCTGTGTGTTTTCGTTTTGTTTCTATTTCAGTATTCGTTTTAACAGTTCATCATATGACAACAATAACCAGCATTAGTCTCAAAATCAAGAGAAACCACCATTAAAAAAAATAATAATAAACAAAAAATCCAAATAACACAATCTTCATCTGCCTCTCACGGTATCAAATAAATTACCAGATAGGCCAGATTTCAACAAATCTGAGCAAAATCACCAATAATAACAAAATAGCAAATAAAATCCCTCACAACATGCAAGTAACAACTATATAAAAAAAATTTTAAAAATTAAAAAATAATAATAAAAAAAGGAGAAAAAAAAAGTGTAACCCTCAATTGATGTGATCTAGAGATCCAACTCCCTAATTTGGGTGCCATGGACCCACAAATGGCAATAGAAACTCTGTGATCCACATAAAGGATGTAAACCCCAATTATAATGGGGTACCTTTGATTTTTTTGTTATTAATTTCAATAACAATGGTAACGATGCCAAACAATGACTTTGATCATGCAACTGAACTCAATAACCATTGCCTAAACTAACTGGGATCTACTCAAGGAGACATGCTGATTAATTTGGTGATATTTTATAAGAATTCAGAAAAATACCAATATGGAGCAAATTAGGTCGGTGGCTCCAATTCTGACCAATATTAGGTAAAATGAGTGAACAAAAACTCTGGACAAAGCAGATATCAATTCAAGTCCCCCTAGTCAATATCAATCATGGCTCTAACAAGATCTCTCTTCTAGCAACTTTTCATGGCACGATCAAATCATCACTAATGCAAAAATATAAGATACACATAAGTCAGAACTAGGATAGGCCTTTTTAAGACTTGGATCATTAAAACAATTCTTAGGTCACATACATGTTGTCAGGCGCGCCGGCGCGCTAACGCGCCGGCGCGCACGCGCCCGGCGCGGCCCGGGCCGGCGCGCCTTTTTGGCAGGCGTCCCTTTTTCTTTTAAACCGGGTGCCTAATTGGGCTATTGATACTTTTGATTCCGTTGAGTACTTTGTTTGACTATAGCTTGTATAATGCGCTTGTGTGTTAAAATAAAAATAAAAACAACAAATTGGGATAAGTTTTGGCTCCCTCCCCTATCCCATCTCTTCTCTCCTTCTCTCCTTCCCCGCGCTCCCCGGCCTGCAACACTTCTTCTCTTCCTTCTTCGCCTTTTTTTAGGCCTTGTGTGGTTGGTGGTGCGGGGTCGTTGTTTTTTTTATAAGATATGTGTTTGGGTGGTGTCTTTCCTTCGCCTCCGCCTCGCGCTCGGGCGCTCGCGCCTCGCCTCTGCTGCCGCCCGCCCGCCCGGCCTTGGTCACATAGCATCTGCCACTAGAAGTTTCAACATATGCAGGACAGGTTCTACAAAATCTACAAAAAAGAAACAGTATACCAGAAAGGTCCAATTCAAAAGTCCTTCAACAAATAAAAAACGAAGCTCTTCTATTATTTCTGCATTACCATGCTAAATCCCCAAGTACACTGATAACATCTAACAATTGAGTATGAATCATATTCTTATCACATCAGCTACTTTGCTGATGTATCAATATGGCTACAAATTATACTAATGAAAGGTCCGCTCCCACACTATATTCACTGTTGATGAAGAAGTTTCTTGGGATCAAGGAAAACAATGTCAATATCCAATTACTTCTCATTCTTTTAATTGATTTACTTTAGAACTTATACCACCCTTTCTTCAACCTATAAATGCAGGGGGAAAAAAGAACCAAAAATGCCATACATCCAATGCGATCTTTACAAAAACAACCATCCTATAATGACATGATGTACCCAAAAGCGCAAAATGAGATATCGAGCAAACAAACCTGTGGAATTTCAGAAATGCATTCCATAATAGCAAAAGTTGTTTTGCCACTGAACTCAAAGCACTTAACAGATTCTCTTCAGTAAGAGATTGCAGTACTGCATCACTTCCAAAATCAATGATGCCGTTTGCTTTAAGCTAAAGAACAAAAATTTTTAAGAGATCAACAAAAGTAACAACAATAATATATATGGTATTAAGAGTATAGCAAAGGCAGGTACCTCAAGACCATTTTGTTGTTTGCCTGCTCCCTGTTTCATTACCATCCTTACATCTGCGAGTTCAATACCTTCAGTACACATATACGCCGGCAAATAGGGAGTAAAATCAGTCAGGTCAACTTTCTGATCAATGGCCTTGCTAAGATTTTGTAGTTCTTCTAGGAGCATGTCACGAGAAAATAACAATGCTTTCAGCAATGAAATTTGTTTTAATACCCCATAAGGCCCTTGGTCCAACCCCTGAGGTGAAAAAATAAAAACTCAGTTATGAAAAATCTACAAAATGAATTAGAACTTGTGACACAATTTATAAGACAAGAAGGCCGGAAGCAAACCAGGCCGTCAGTTGGGCCAACTAGGCCAAGAATGGACCAGGCGCCAGGGGGGGGGTTACAATTGTAAGGAGCCACTTCTACAAGTCCCAGAGATTAGGGACTTGAAACCTACATGGGATTGAAATTATAATCCAGTTCAGCATGTCATAATGTTCATTTTGGTTTCTGTTTCTAGAAGGCTTGACAACTGTTCTACTCTTCAGCCTCTAGTTTCTATATGTTGAAATTCTAGAATAATTTCTATTTGAAGAGGAATTTAAATAGTTGTCTAATTTCTTATTTCTTATCCATCAAAATTAGGGCCAAATGGTATGAACACTTTGTTATTGATATAATTGCTGATACTGTAAGATTCAAACATCCTTTACGTGAGATGCAGTGGAGCCTCGGTGGGATGCCTAACCACAGAGATCTTAGCTAAGTTCCACATGAGAAGCCAAGTCCATATCCTACTAATTACACCCTATCCACATCTGTTTTATCTACCTTTTCATTTTAGACTTTGATTTGCAATTCTATTCACTGATTACTTGTTGCTGTTCTCAGTCTCAGAACACATTCTAGTGCAGGAACAACCACCATATCACTGATTACTTAAATGCTCTGGCTTCTAATTTCCTTCTACATTTTTTCTATATGCCTTTGTATCTTGTAATCTACTTTTTGTTTTCACTAACAATTCTTCAAATTAGTTTCTGTAATATATTGATTCTAATTTCTAGTAACTTCTCTGGAGATTTGTTTTCAGTCTAACCATTCGAATCACTTCTAATTTTGGCACCACATTCCACACATCTAAAACACCCTGTGACCCTGAGTTGCAACAAGATCTGCGCAGTCTTTGACAAGATGGCTGATATTGCTTTTTTGAACAGTTTTAAAGAGACCTGATGTTGTAGATCATTGGTCCCCACTTGGGAAATTAGTTCAACATTAACTTATTTGCATGAGGACATATAAAATTAATAGACAGCTCAACAGCTTAAGATTCAGAGGAAGCAGCTTCTCAAAGAGAATGATGTGCCATACTCCATTTTGCTGATCAAACAAAAAGGCAAAAGAAACTGGACACTATGAAATGATGAAATACCATTACTCAGGCTCAAGTATTGAGGTCACCATAACCAATTTCTTACTATTATCAATCTAATTTGATTATCAAAAGAAAATTCAACATTTTTAGTCTTCAAATATGATTACATGGACCAAAAACACATCTACTCCAATTGCAGTATGAACTTCTAAAGATTGTGCTGCATACTTTTAAAATACATTCTATGAGTTTATGGGGGATTCAATTGTTGGAAATTGAGTGTCCTGGCGGCCATTCCTAAGGATGGTCGATGTGCAAAAAATATAGACTGAGAAAATAGCTCAAGACTCACCAACTAAAAGCCTGAAACCGTTTAGTCACAGCTGTTATTTACACAAATTTTAGATGGATGCTTAAAATTTTCTGATCTTTAAGAATTTCATCTTTCTATATGCAGTTAGCAGTTCTCCTTAAAAAAATTTAAGTGAATACTATAAACACAAGCACACTACAAGGAAAGAAAAGGGAGGGAGGGAGGAAGAAGATAAAGAGAAGCAACAGAAACAAGAATCCACTCCATTGACAAAAATAATATCAAACACATAGTAAGGGTTATTGTCTCAACGAGGCATGTAAAAGTTGAACCATCAGAATAGAAGAGGATTTAACCAAAAGAAGTACATACTTGATTGGACTTATCACATTTTTCACGAGCAACATCTCCAACTGTAAGAGTCTCACTGAAATATTCCAATTCCACAAGTTATTCCAACAATTTAATATGCTAAATCCACTGGCATTTGTATACATGATAGAAATGTTACAGACACCTGGCTAACCTGGATACCTTCGTTGAAGGAGTGAATCCAATTTTCAGTAGGGTGACATGTACACTTAAATCAACGAGCACCGCGTGGAAACTGTCAAAATGGACAGGGCAATATGAATGCAAACCCAGAAGGCCTTTGGGAGGAATCCGGAATTCATGAATGGCAGCAGGAAGTGCATCCAAAGATGCATTGATGTCAAACCTGCACTAATTGAATTCTCATTGACATTAATTTAGAAGTTACTTTACACAAAATTAACTATTTGCTATCGAAATTACCAGTCATGCACAAGCTAGAAAAATAAAGAAACAGATGGTGGTGAAAATAACCAAATATACGTAGTACAGTTGGTATACTAACCCATTCTCCAATACTGGGGCATGCAGAAGCTCAAACTTCAAAATCACAGCAGATGTGGCAGGAGCCTGGAAATCAAGTATAAGGTGAGTATCCAAGCTAAAAACAACAGAATCGACCATCTAAAAGCCAAAAAATAATAATAAATAAAACAAGAAGAAGATTGCTGAGACATTCTGAAACATTCCAGTTATCCTAAAAAACTCCGAATGTCTGAAATAGTACGGACAAGGGAAGCAGTACCTCAAATTCCCCAAGAGGAAGATTAAAAGATATCATGACAGATAGAGGAACATCCTGCCTAGCATACTTGATTCTAAAAGGCTGTGTCGAAAAACTGTTCTCCTTATTGTCAATCCTCCACATCCCGACGATATTATCTGACCCCAAATCGGAAACTGCATTATAAACCTCTCAGGTGTCAATATCATTGGCCCCAATCTGATTTAAGAGTTCCAAGAGTATAGAAAAGCTTACTAAGTGCAAAAGATGTACTTTTAGGTTATCTTATTTTTGTAACTGAACTAAGCTACAGAAAAGAAGTGTGTATATATATGACTTAAAGGAAATGAGCAAAATGATTTAAAAAATGCAGAAAAGATGAGGCAACTTATGCAGTTCTACTATAATGTGATATTCAAACAAAAACAAGTAATGCTCAAAATCCCTTAGTGAATAAACAATTGCAAATTGACATTTTGAAAGATAGGGTTATGATGAGAATATACTAATAAATAATAAATCCAGAGACTAATCAAAAAATGCCATGCCTAGAAATCTTAACTTGAGATACTTTATCCATTTCAAAATATAGAGTTCCAAAGGAGATAACAACATATGACCAAAAGAATCACACAGGAAATAACGTCCCATAGAGAAAAACTATAAAGATAAAATGCAAGAACACTATCATTTTTATCAAGGCTACAAAATGCAAGAAAGATGAGGACAACAGAAGAGGGAACCAAAGGTTCAAATTAGTGAAGCCTTATTCAGATGAAACAAAAAAATCCATAAAAAGAGAGGGAAAAAAATGAACTCAGTGTCGAAGGCTTCTGCACAAGCTGAGTCCAAGGGGGCAATTTTTTTATGCAGCCAATCTCAGCAATTTTTGCTAAGAGGCTGTTTCAATGACTTGACCTCGGGCTATAACTGTGGCCAACAAACCATTGCACCAAGGCCCACCCCTCATGAAATGAAGGTCCATGCAACATAGAATAAATATTAAATGACGGTCATGTCTATAGTGTAAAAGCCTAATTGACAAAGGAAGGTCTGCCAAGATTCTAGTTTTCTACTCTTTTAAAAAAAAAAAAATCTATTTTACACAAAGAATTAGATAAAGAGAGAAATGATAAACAACTGGTATGTTATATGCATTTTCTCCAGTTCCAGTAGTTCACCAGTTGAGGAAAGGGAAATGCATTTCAGAAATCAAGAACTACTTATCAACGCATTAAGATAATCAGAGTCTCAGACAATATGGAAATAGAAGAAGTCCAAGGAGGGACCCATTCAGGAAAGAAATCCTCATGTACTCTGTTGTGATGTAGTTGAAGACTGTTTTGAGGAAACTTGGTACAAAATCTTTTTCTGCTTGATTCACAAAGGCCATCAAAATCTGGGAAACTCTAAAAGCCCTTCTTTAAGCTGCTTGTTTCATCAGAGAAGGTTATGCCGGGAACTAGAAAACCATTAGAGTACAAGACCAAGGTTGAATATTATCAAACTGTTATTTGCTCAAGTCTTCAAGAACGTAGCAATATTAAAACATAATAAAGTCCACGAATAAAGATCTAGTTTAGAATTCAAGTTCCATCAATTCAAATGGGAGATCAGCACTACAAAAAAGATAACCAAGTCATATGACACTTATTCTTCCAAGTAGCATATTATCTTTAGAATGATCTCAAGTTTTTCTGAGGTTTTCTAAGTCTAAATTAGTAACTGGATGCGCATAGGAACACAAGTTAAAGGGAAGCGTGGATAACTGACGAAAGTACCTTCATACTGAACGACTCTCGCAGGAGTTCCAGGAGAAGTGTATTTATCGTCCTCCCATCTCATTGTAATTTTAATTTGGTACCATCTGCAAAGGGAAGCGGGAAACGCATTACTCAATTTTGAAAAGAAATTGAGTCATTTTTCGAGTTGCATAAGAAAAACAAAAGAGTCCTTGAGCCAAAGAAAAGTAATCAAATGAGTCAAGAATTCTTACCCTTGCTGGAAAAGGTCGAGATTATGAAACCTGTGTAAGTAGATGGCGATTTCCTGTACCGTTTCAAACATGCCAAGCTCACAAGGTTTTGTCTTTGCATTAAGCAACCTCTTTGTAGACGGGATCTTATCATGCAGACCAATTAGAAATCGGAGACGACGAAACATAAGTCTTCACGTCCCAAAATCTCCCCAAAACTTGCATCCCTCCCCTCTTTCAAACCATCTGAAAACCAATGCCTCCACCAAATTCCTGAATCTCCTTCGTGGCGAACCTGGTTCTCCAACCAGACAGGTAACCTTCCTGGAACGTCATGCCATGAAAAAATAGCTTGATTAAGCAAGATACAAACATGAAGCAAATCCAACACAAGGTATCAACGTAAAGCAGACAAGCAGATTCGAAACGAGTCACTATTCAACATCTGCCAAATCTCGTGGCGACATCTCCATCGAAACAGGGTTTTCATTGGGGTCATGAATGACCTAGGGTTTTGTCTTCGAATGCCAAAGTCTCCAAAACAAGAAAAACATAGAGGAAAGGAGAGGTGGTCAGTCAGGTTCCAGCTGTTTTCTTTCACTTTCGCAGGCCGATCACCAACGTCTTGCGATCACGTTCTCATATAGATTAAGAGCAGAGAAGAGACAATACTACACTTACCTCATAATTATGCGATCCAGCAAACCCATTAATTGTTTATTGTCGTAATCCAGACTCCAGATATGAAAATTGAATTGGCACAGATCAAAAAATACTGTTTGAAATTTATGACTGCTCGATGAATAGTTAAGACGGCAATGGCGATTTTTTTTTCTTCTTTCTTTTTCTTTCTCTTTCCAGGGTGAAATAGATAAACCGTTTACAGTGTGAACAGTGAAAATGAGCAGATGAGCTGGTCTCGCCTTGTGGCTTGTGATATAAGTAACTGGCCATTCCAAAGATAATTTCGCAATCTAAGGAAGGTAAGTTAGGTGACCGTTATTATAATCTGTTGAATCTTTTTTCCTTTCTTTTTTACCAAAAAAGAACATCTTTCTTTTCTGGTTTTTTTATTTTTAATTAAAATAATATACGTTGAATCGTTCATCTTTTTGCCGGTTCTTCAAAGCTTTAAACCCTAGTTCGACCAGACCTGGTTTTTTATTGGTTCACAAACCAGACCTGGTTGCGCCCTAGTTGAAAACTTGGAATGGCATTTACCGGCCCAGTGATTGTCTGAGTATCACTGTATCAGATATGTTCAACAGGCCAAAGTGGGCCAAAGTGGGCCAAAGGCTCAATGTCAAGGTGGGCCGTGCCGCTGTTATTGAGCCCATGACCATCTTTCAATTCCCCCAAACTTCTGGAAAATCCTGTCCCGTACAGTCGACGATCACGGGGAGACCACCTCATCTTACGCCTCATATATGTTCTTGTGGGGCAGATAATCTATCTACGCGGAAAAGGTAAAAACCCAAGCGAAAATAAATTCTTGTTGGAAACACACGTGAGTGTCGCACGTGCTGTAGGGCTTAAAGCAGGGTTTAAAGCAGGGTTTAAGTTTGTTCTACTGAAATTGTTCTTTTTCTTCCTCTTCTTCTTCTTGATTTCATTTTGTCTGCTTAAGTTGGTCGGCTTCCCCCAATCCGAACCTCCAGTCTCCACGAACATTTGATGGAAGTAAGATACAACTTATACGGGAAACTCTGAATCCCTATAATCCAGGGTAGTGATCTAATTCGCGATGAAGAACCTCACCTGTAGAACCATTTACCGATGTGCGGTATCTTCTTTTACAAACCCATCTCCCAGTTTCCTCTCTTTTCAATGTCTGGTCTTCTATTCGAGCAGCACTGAAGAACATACAAAGAGGAGAGCTGGAAGCTCCCATTCTTCTTCAATTTCTTCATCGTCTTCCTCATGGCGGCACCACGACGAAGAGAGCCGAAACGTGAAGGTTTCGGTCTGGTGGGACTTCGAGAACTGTTCTGTACCTGCAGGGGCCAACGTTTACAGAGTGACCCAAAGAATCATGTCTGCTCTTAGAGCTAATGGGATGAAGGGACCTGTTACTATCACCGCCTTCGGGGATATGCTGCAGATGTCAAGATCGAATCAAGAGGCTCTTTCTGCCACTGGGGTCTGCCTTAACCACATTCCTCGCGGTTAGTTTGAACTTGAATTGAATTTCTTCAGTAGAGGACGTTATCATGGGCTTTGTCTGAACTCCGTAGAAGGAATTTAATCGCTTATGGAATTGGGAAATTTTTGTATATCACCATATCTCCTTAAGGCGCTGGCGTACCCGTACTTACTCCCATGCTAATGAAGTTAATTCAAACTTCACGTATGTACTCCGTGGGCTGGTCCCCCTTTTCTTCATTTACTTCTTTATGCATGAAACGGATGGATCTTTTCACTTAAAGAGATTATGGATCTTTTCACTTAGGGAGATTAAGTTGGTCTATTGGTGCAAAAATGCTCTCTTGTATCCTGGTCGTCATTAGTGGCATTTGCGTTTGTAGCATATGAAAAGACTGTAGTAGCAGGTTTTTTGATGATCACCTCAGGCCAGCTTGTAGGGTCTTGTGGAGAGTAGTGTTTTTTTTTTTTTTTTTTTTTTTTGGGGGGGTGGTTGTTCGTTTGATTTTGGTTAGCATCTGGTTGAAGAATTTGGTGCAGTTGACTTTTGCTTTAGCTTTAGCTTTTGTTTACAGTGTTAAGAGTCATCGGGATTTTGTTTGGTGTTTTAGAGTGCTTTATAGCTTGAATAGGGATCTAAGTTTTCTCGAAGGAATATTCTTATAAAGAACCAGCATAGTATAAAATATGAAAGAAATGTAAATTTTTGGTGGATGTCCTTGTGGGAACATCCTGACAATGATGATGAGGTCGTTAGTGTTTCTTTCATTTCCATTTTATTTGTTGTATGTCATTTTGGTGTTAACTATTGAATATAAATGAAAGGCAAATTATTGTACAGATGTATATCTAAATGGACAGGTACTTTATATAAGTTATTTTTCACAAGGGTTATCTGTGTTTCTCACTCAACTTGTGATGATTATTCCCTAAACTGAGTATTTGTTATACTTTAGCTTCTTCATCTAAAACTAGAATACCAACATAATGGATTTTCTGAATTTCATGGTTGATTGTTGAACTCTTAAGAGGCTTGTTTTTAGTATTGCATTTCTTTGGTAGTTCATTCTTCACAAAGCTTATTATTAAGTGGACGAGTCTTTTCCAATCATGTTAGTTTGTGGTCTCAACCAATGAGACCACTGGATGGGGAAAGGGTTCTGTTTTCAGAGAGCAGTTGGCTGGGGCATGGATTGGTAATTTTACATAAAGAGAGCTTGTTATTTATTTTAACTTATTTTTACATAAGTCAGGACAAGATATTAAGAACCTCGCCAGGGATCCAGCCAATAAAGTGGAACTATTGTGAAACTGTACTTCAAAAAGAGAAAAAGGGGGGGGGGGAATCAACGAGTGCAATTCAGTGCTCCATGGTGCGACCCTGAAACATGAACATGGTCTCCTACTACTTTTTGTTATTTGGAATTGATTCCTCTCCCATCTTGATTCTTAATTTGCACAGTAAAACAATGTACTCTGTATAAATACTTATTTGAGAAAAGTAGTACTTCAATAAATTCTTTATGTAGCCTTCACAGCAATATGGCATCAAAAAGCAAAAACTTATCATCAAGGAAAAGGAACACATACTATAATTACATTGGATAAAGAAGACTTATACAATAAAGACCCTAATGACTTATCACCTAGTTTCTTGATCGTAGCTGCAAAGGTGTCTGGTGCTGTGGGCATCTTTAAACAAAAATGAGAAAAGAGAGTGCATTCTCTGTTCCATCAGGGAGTATAGTTCATGTGTCAATGTGGGTGACCAATGGGAGCACATGCAGAAGCATCAACAGGGGCAAGATGCTTTTTGCTGGGGGCATTGCAGTCATTGCCTTATATTGGCCCATGTTGTGTCTGGCCACAGTGGCAACATTCCTGGACAGAGTCCTTTTCACATAATAAAAATACTAGACAAAATGGTATGTGCTTAGGTAAAAAACTGGCCAAGACAAGCTCTTAGAAGCATAGGTTTAGTTCACAGTATTTATGATAATATCAATTTCTGGTTTTTGCTGATACCAATGTGTATTCATCATGTTAGCCCAGATTTTTTTAAAAAAAATCAGTTTTTATTAAAAAATTATGAGGCTGATTGGTCATTTATTGCTCTCTCTTATACTATTTGTAATTATAATGGGCCTAGCTCTATTTTTTTGATGACTATGGGTATACATCCTGTTTGCTCCATTTAGCCAAATAGGACCTCATTCTTCTTAATGCATAACTAACTTTTCCATTGTAGGTGGGAAGAACAGTGCCGATAGGTCTCTGCTGATTGATCTTGTGCATTGGGTGTCTCAAAATCCTCCACCTGCACACCTCTTTTTAATTTCAGGAGACCGGGACTTTGCAAACGTTTTACACCGGCTAAGGATGAATAATTATAACATATTGCTTGCTAGTACAGAGTCTGCACCAGGAGTTCTTTGTAGTGCTGCCAGTATTGTGTGGCAATGGAATGCTCTTGTCAGAGGAGAGAGCTTAACTGGTAAGCATTACAACCAACCTCCAGATGGTACCTATGCTTCTTGGTATGGCTACTATAAAGGGCCACTGGAGGACCCCTTCTTAGAGATGGAACAACCTGCTAGTTCACGTGCTGAGGATTTGACAGAAGCTGGAACAGATTCCAAGCTGCGCCCAATCCCAAAGGCTTTTTTGCGTCAGATTCGTCACATTTTAAACTTGTACCCGAAGGGAATCCCTATTTCAACACTTCGTGCAGAATTGGCAAAAAATAATGTCATCATGGATAAAGACTTATTTGGACACAAAAAGTTTTCTCGTTTGCTTTTATCTATGCCGACTGTTTTGAAGCTTCAGCCTGGGGCAGATGGTCAGATGCTATGCATCCATGCAAATAATGCTGAACCAGTTGAGTCGGATTCAAAATTATCTACAGGGCCAGAAACTAGTGATGAAGATACGGAGCAAGCTGCAATGGTGGATCAAAATGGTGTTGACAGTGCTAAAACTGCAAATGTTAATGAGAAATCATCATCAGCCCTACCAACACCTTCACCCAAAGCAGAAGAGCCTCATCCACTTATCAAGAAATCATCGTCATCCCTACCAACACCTTCACCCAAAGCAGAAGAGCCTCGTCCGCTTGTCCAGAAAGAAGCTAATGAGTCAATGACTGTGGGCCATCTTGCTAATGCAGAGATTCAGGATTCAACACCTAAAGTAGGTTTCTTCCACAGAATCTGGAAGACGTGGTTTGGTCATAAAAATGGGGGTGCTAATGATAAAGGAGATAGCATTTCAAAGAAAGGTGGTAAATCTGATAGCTCTGTGAAGGCCAAATCTGAGGAAAAATCTTCTGGATCAGATACTTGTTACACTCCTTCCAGTTCCTGTTCATCATCATCATCAAATGCAACTCAAACAGTCCAGTCTGAAAATGTAACCAAGGATTCTGTAGGAAGTGGTGAGAAATCAGGCCCAAGGGAAGGGCTGTTTCACAAAATTGTGAACTGGTGCACATTTTTTAGAGTTGGTGGAAATATTGACAATGATGACAATGGACAATCTCATAAAGAACCAATCAAATATAATGAATTATTCACCAAAGAATTTTTCTGGACTGAGATGGATTTGTTCAGACGTAGTCCTAAAGGTTCAATCCTTGTTTCTCAATCGAAGACCAGGTACATTCTTTTTGTCCTGTCTATTATTTTCTGGCCTTATGCTTCACCAATAGTTTTTCATCCAACTTTTATCTACTTACTTTCGTTATTTGTTCTTTAGAGTCCTGGCCTTGAGAATTTCAATTTCTTGGTGTGCCTTATTTAAATTATACTGCATGTAGTGCATGTACTTTTTTATTTGTCATTGGGGCATCTGGAGAATAGCAGAGGAAAATGCACAGGCTGAAGGGTCTCTAGAGGTGGAGGTTTGGGGAATGTGACCTTTGAACCTAACCAAATGGGACCAAAGGACAATTTTGCCCGGCGTACAAATTTTGTTCGAGGCTGAGAGGTGGAGAAGGTGCTTGTGGTTGACAGGAGCGAAATGGTTGTCATGGGGAAGCTTATGAGGGGGGGGGGGGGGAGACAAGTGCCATTAGAGATGAAAGTGGAAAGGGTGGTGGACTTGGGGATATGGGAGTCATAGACAATGCGGGAGAGTGTGATAACTATTAGACCATGGAATACATCTTCATGTTCCAACCAATAATAGAAGTAACAACAAGATCCCATGATGAATTTTTGTTCCAACCAAAAAAAGAAATTATTTCTTCACTATTAGAGTGGATTTCTTAATTTCTGAGTTTCATTTTTTAATCTTTTCTAATGATGTTTTCAATTGCTCTAGATAATGCAATCAGTTGGCTCTTATTTTTTTTAGCCCCCCCCCCCCCCCCCACTCCAAGAAAAAAAAAACCAAAATATTTTAAATCAGTGTCTGGTTATGGATTATATATCTTACATGACTAGATTCTTTTCTGGTTGGCTTCAGTAATTCCATTTCCACTCTGTCTATCAAGCTCTACATTCAGTGATTTCTTTAATGTCAATTGCATACTCTAAAATGCAAACTACAATTTTTTTCCTTTCCCTATCGCTTTTCCTATTTTTACCTCCAAGTCTGAGATCAAATTTTCTAGTAATCCTACTGTCGCTGCAATATAGAAGTGATCGTTGGTTTGTTGCCCCTTTCATGATCTGCTGCTGCTTCTTCTATGATTCCCCTCTGAACGGCTAAGGTTCTCTCTATCTTAGTATTCTGAGTTTTTAGGTTTGTTATGCTTATTATTTATTTTTTGCTGCTGCTACTTCTAAATACCTACTGTGAGTTTTTAAAGCACTTTTCTTGTTCAAGCATAATTCTCTAATGCTGGATTCATGATTCGAAATTTCGGTTTTTTGAAAAAAAGAGAGTCGAAAAAGTACCAGGTACCCCCCAAACCATTTTTTTGGCTGGATTTGTGATTTGAACATCTGTTTCACCTTAAGCCAATAACTTATTTGTCAAAACCTGGGGGGAAAATGCTGAAAAACTGTCAAAATTTGGGGGGAAAGTTCATGGGATGAAATATCTTACATTGGATGGATGATTCCACCTATAGAAACGTAGTGTCTTAGTTCATGGATAACTTCATGGACAAAATGTCATGGAACTGAAGTTTGGGACGTTGCAGTTGCTAGTTGGTCATTGTATTTTGTTAACTTGTTGTATATGTAATCATTCTATCAAACAATGCATGTATGCTAATGATTCTATGCCTGCATGCAATACAATTAATATTTCTTGGAACCAATCATTTGCTAGCATACTTGAATGATAACTTTTTAGTGGTTTTTTTGGCAAACTACTAGTTCCATTGTGTTTATTATGCTTTAAATGGGTAGTTGGCAAGAAATCAGATGAAATGGAGTCCATATAAGCCCCGAAACCTAAGGGTGAAACCTTGCACAAATAGTACTAGGTTCCGACCAAAATTTTGGTTGAAACCTAGAAATTTCAGTTTTTGACCAGGTCGAAACCAGCCTCAAAACCAAAACTGCAATCCTTCATCCTTGATTGGATTACTTTCTATTTGACCTAAGCCTGTAGGAGTTGGGAGCGCTTTGGGACTGCTACCTCCGGTGGCTGTTTTACATTAAATTTCAAGTCCTGTGACATTAAATGTCAAGCCCATCACAGGACTTAGCATGAGGATCTGTTATGGGGCTTATCGCTGACTTATAGCTAGGGTTTTGACTGTGAATGGATTCTATTGTATTTGAGGTTAGTTGCCAATCTGGAGTCAAATCGCATGACTTCGTTTCTAGTTTCTGCTGCAACCTATCATTGATCCTTCTGTAGGGTGGTTCTTACTTGAACCCCTTCCACATTAGCTTCATTGCAGAGCAGAAATATGCAAACAAGGGGACATTCATAGCATAAGCAAAGCTGAGACAAGGATGTCATTTTGGATTGATGGTAATACTAAGGGAGATCTGTATTATATTATTTTGAACCAATTTGCCAATTAGTTCTGTGTAATGAATTGCAGAAAGATTAGTCTCATGCATTGGGTACACTGTCTTCTAAATCTCTATTCGAGAAAAAATAAGATATCTAATACTCATGGAGAATGAATTGAAAATATATTCGCTCCCTCCCCTCCTTTTTAACCTAGTGTAAAAGATGTCAAACTTGAGAGTATTAGAACATTCTGATTTAAAATTTGAGCAAGATCATTATGAACTATATTGATTTTGTATATTTCAATCCATGATGTGCCTTATGGAAAGTTGGAAACCTACTCTCAAACAGATTGTATTCATCTCTATGAAACAGAATGATGAATCAGTTAACTAGGGGATGGAATAAAAAGTTGTCATGATACATGAGAGCCTGGGGATGTCATGGAAAAGTGACTTGATAAGTGAAATTCGAATGAAGACTTCATTATGCAACCAAGATGTAGAATTCAATGGTCCAAGTGTGTGGTTTTAAGATAGCGAGATGGCAAAAATGACTTGCCTGAAGTGGTGAGAGAAGACCTTAGTTAAAAGGAGATATAGCCTGAGAATCAGAGATAGACTTGAATAGAGGTAATGTTTGAAACTACAAGATTATCTAGCCTTGGGTTTCAGTTTGCAAAACTGCCCAAAAGAGTAGCCTCCCTCTGTTTAACATTTCTGCTCCTGTCTTGCCCCTTCATCCTCTTATTCAATCACTAACCTTGCCCTGCACCAACCGACCTCACCGTATCCTTTTTCCTGACCTTAATCTTGACCCCAACCCTGAACCCACTCCAACCTCAACCTTAACTCCTCAGTCCTCACTATAGCTTCCCTTCCATCTTCCCCAACCCCTGGCCTCGAACTTCTTTCCTTCGATCCTGACCTCATCGTATCCTCCCCACCCATTTCAATGCTTAGAACAAAATAATGGAATCAACTTTAAGACATAAACATCAAGTTTGAAGATGACCCTTATTCAGTTATTCCTGATAACCATAGTAGCAAGTAAAACATACAACTTTGTCATAGTGAATCACTCCCCCTCCACTGTTCCCTGGATTTCTGCAGCTGGAGCCATCTGTATTTCACTTATTCTTTTCTGTCAGTGGTTTACACCATACACCATCTCACAGTGTATGTTCTAGGTGTCCCTTGTACAGTTATTCCAGCACCAGCATGGTCTTGTCCAGTAAGCACATAAGATCCTGTCAGCTGGGCACTTGTTTGTGGGTGTCTTTGTTTGGGGACTGGCCTTCCTTCTCCTACCCAATGATGACATAGTTGGCAACACCGGTGGCTTTATAGGCCTGGGAAATATCAAGTGTTCTCTGTCTGGCTGTGTTGCTGTTGAATTCAAAATTTGATGGACATGGAGTTCTAGGACATCAATGGAAACTGTGCAGGTTTGGAGCTGATGGCATAGCTTATGTTCAGGTTGGATTAGGATGTTGTTGGAGTCATCTTAAGAGTAGAGATCTTGTGAATGCTTGGCTAGGCTCTGATGGCTGGTTTGACATTTGCCTTTATTTGAATATCTTGCCTGCTGATCTACTTCTGTTCTTCCATGTCAACTTGGACTGCTTTGTCAATGGTTTCATGTTCATGGGCTTCTCTGCTTCCTCTCATGTGAGTACAGACATCCACAGTGTAACGGTTGAGCTTTACCTTATTTGGTGATTCTTCTCCACTTTGTTCTGGCTTGTTGACAAGCTTTATTCCTTTTACCCCAGTGACCAGCTCTTCCTATCCTACCTCCAACTCTGGCTCCTTCTGGTTCAATCTCAAGCTCTTTGAAACCAGAAAGACCAATAAGCTCTTTTTTACCCGCCTACTACTATTTTTGATACGCTGGTCATTTGGTCAAACGATGTAGTTTTGTATGCAGTAATGACCTTTGAGTCTGGCTAACAATTGTATTTTGGTCATAGCCAGTGGTGAAGAACATTTATGCACCGCCACTATGTTTCTTTGAGAATATAATCACCCATTTAACATTATGTCATGATTCTTTTTTTTGGGTGAATTAATAATATATTAAACGACGAAAAAAAGATACAAAAAGAGGGAGGGGGGGAACCAATCAAGAAGATGATCGAAATGTAGCGCAGAGCCCCCAGGATCTAACAATAAGCCTAGTCCTTGAGGAATCAGCCACTGGGGGGTGGGGGAGAGCCGAGAGCCTAGAAGAAACATCAAAACAGATGGCCTTCCAAATCAAGTCTAAGGGGCGAGAGTTGGAGGTCCATCACCTGAGTTATGTCATGAGTTATGTTATTTTAACACACACCCATATGGCACTTTTGGTCATCCATACCATGATTTCCATCTATTTGTGCCAGAGGGCTGTGCTTCTTGAGACTTGTTGAGTTTGCTCCAATGTCATATTAATATTTATCTTTTATCCTTTAATAAAGTCATTCAAAAAGTATGTTCTTATTATTGCTTGCTTTGAGGCCAGGGAAGAGATGGGACAAAAGCTGCAAAAGGAAGGGCCCATGATTCTTAATAATCTGAATGAAAATGATCTTCTTCAGTTGGTGGATTTGTTTATCTCTGAGAAGAAATGGGTGGAAGAGTGCCCATCACAAACTCCTCCATTTAAACTCATCCATCATGCTAAAACAGGGCAAAATCTTCCTGGTTCAAATGGGTTGAGTTCTATCTTTTCTTCTAAGCTGTCTCAGTCTGAAAAATTACAAGGCCTCCCAGAACATGGGGTGGAAAAGAGAGATCGAGGTCAGTTTCAACCTGCAGCAAGTTCAACTGAAAACAACAAGAGACCTTCTGGAACTGGGAAGGCAAGGCACGAGATCCTGGCTGATTGCAAGAAGCTTGTGATTGAACTCTTGGACGAATACCCAGATGGTTTCAATATGGGGTGCTTCAAGAGGTTTTTTGTGGACAGGTATGGTTACATTCTTGACTATCAAATGCTTGGTTACTCAAAATTGGCTCCCTTGTTACAAACAATGCCAGAGGTGAAGATAGAATCGACTTATGTCTTACCTGCCAAAAAATGGTCAAAGCGTCTGGGCTCAGATGCTGCCCCTTCTTATGGTGTAGCAAGTGATGGAACTGGAAGAGGGAGTACTTCAGATGGTGAATCATCCAATTCCTCAGGGAAGGACAATTATCGTGACTCTGCGTGGGAAGAACTTGGACCAGTATCTGAGACTAGCTCTCATAAGAGACATTCAGGATCTAGGCTCAATGCAGAATCTAAAAAAGAAGCAGAGGGACAAATGGATTTTGATGATGATTGTTTCTCAGATGATGAGCTTTCAGATTCTGAAGGAGAGAATTTGAAGCTAAATCGATCAGAAGAGATAGGAAAATCGAGGTCTGAGGATGATAGTTCTTTGCTACAGATTCTTGACTCATGGTATGGCAGTAAGGATGATAGTGGCGGCAATGGTCAATCACAGAAGGTTGAGGAGATTGTGGATTGTTCTAAATCAGAGTCTTCTAGTCCATCTGGGGCTGAGATGAAGAACAAACCCTCTCTGGTGAACAGTGGGCACAAACTAAAGTCAATGAAGAAATATTCTTTTGTTTCAGATCCAGTTGGTGATGACAAGGAAAAACTGATTGACAACATACTAGGTAGCTTGAAAAAGTCGGCAGAGACAAAGTGCAGAGTTGAAGGTTGAATGTTCTGGAAGAATGAATACTTATTTACTGTTTCCTTGACCCGATGATTCAAAGAAGGGGACTAGGATACTGATCAGTCTCATCAGAGGAACGACGATGATTTTAGTGTAGACTTGGAAACTCCACCGAGCTCCTGTTTTACCGTTTGAGCTTACTAGTTCACGTTTGATTTGATTATTTTTCCCCAGAGGTGGGTGGGTCTACAGCATATAAATCATAGCAAGATTTTGTTGCAAAAGTTGATCTTTTCAAATGTACCACACTTCTACCCAAAAAAAAAAAAAATGTACCATACAACCTGTTAGGATTGAGTCTAATTTATTCCAATCCATGTTTCTGGTTTCCCCCCTTGCAATTGAAAGGAAAAGTGAAAACGGGGAGGGGTTTTCATCGGCGTGGGTGGATGAAGCTAGTTTGATGGTCAGCGTTGCTTCCGCTGAAAATGGTGATGGGTTCCCATCGGCCTTGTTGGAGAAAGATTGTTGGCTGTGCTTTGGACGTATTATGTTTCGTTCTTTAGAACTGATGTGCTTTGCTAAAAAGCCTAAAACCTAGTCTTTTTTTGTTCTTTCTTTTGCAGTAGAGAGTTGTGCATAGCGGAGGATTTTTTTTTCTTCCATAATTCACAAGACTTTGTTTGATATGTGTTTTATCATGAGTTCTTGGTTTAAAATTGAGTGCAATATAGTTTAGAGGATTATATTTGATCGCTTCAACACAAAACCACACATACAAAAAAAATAATAATAATAATAATTTATTTGATAGTCACTATAACCAGTCAACCATTGCTGCTACAATTTTTCATTTTTTTTTTTTTTGGTAGAACATTGCTGCTACTAAGTATTACATTGTACAGTTTAGTTTCAAAATTTATACAATTCGAAAATGGTCTACGAAGAAATATTACATAGAGCAAATTGAGCTTTGACTTGTCAAGGTTGGCTTTGGATCCAACAGATATCCCTAAGTGCACCAGCTTCTTGGTTTCTCAGTGGTTGAGTTAGAAGCAGCTAACCTGGAAACCAAGGTTCGAAGCTGGTAGAGAGGAAGAGAGAGAAGATATCCCTAAGTGCAGGATCTTTGGTTCATGAATTTAAACTTGGATGCCTGTCCAACTGTTGGGTAATAACTTGTAGTAATCACACTAGTCTGTTCTAGCAAAGAACCCTGTCTGACATATTCGAAGTTTCTTAAATACGCATTATCGCTTCTTTTTATTTCTAAGCAATTGGATTACGAGCCCTATAAGTGACACGAGGAACGATCCGGCGAAGAGACTGGGACACACCGGAGGTTTTCGCGATTTCCACTTCTCTGTTTGAGTCGATCGGTCGCAGACGCTTTTCTTCGGTACTGCCTTGCGAGATTCCTCTTTTGGCGAGCGCCATTTCTCTGTTTGGGTCGATCGGTCGCAGAAGCTTTTCTTCGGTTCTACTTCTACCTTTGGAGATTTTTCTTGCGAGTACCATCTCTCCGTTTGAGTCGACCGGTCGCAGTAGCTTTTCTTCGGCTCTATTTTCGGAGGTTCTTCTTCTTTAACTGTTTCCTCTGCCACATCGAGTACGTGATCTTCAATTTCTTGAGCTGGAGTTTGTGGTGAAACGATTTCTGGATCTGGATCTGGTTCTTTCAGTTCCGGTAAGATAAGCTGTGTTGATTCCTCTGGTTCTTTCAGTTCTGGTAAGATAAGCTGTGTTGATTCCTCTGGTTTTGGTTCTTCTTGAACATTATCATCCTTTTTGGATGTTTCTCCATCAAAATGCTCCTTTTTCACTTCCTCAATTTGAGTCCCTTGGATTCCTCCAGTCTTCTTCGGCATGACAATTGTTAAAATTGAGTCTTCCTCGTTGAACTTCGCCTTGATTCGATCCACAATGACACTATCGGGAATCCAGAAGACCTTACGGAATCCCCTGAACTCCGCTTCCTTCTTATACATTGTCCATTCCAGCATTACCATCTCCTGAATAGGCTTCTCCCCGCTTACGGCGATTTGATTTCCCTCTTCGTTTACGACGATATTGATTCTTTCTCGCTTGAAGCCTGCATTGGTTTTGATTTAGAGCTAGGAAACGGACTAAGCAGGAAGGGTGATAGATTTATATGGATGGAATATCTCGTACCTTTGAGGTGCGCAGTGAGGACGAAAGTGGTCTCTGTTTCTGTAGACATGAAGACGGGACCGGCAGAGTCTTTGGTTATTCGGATATCGGAGGTGAGATCATCTCTTGACCTGGAAACTTTGAAGCCCAATTCCAAGTCCATCGATTATTTCTCGCAGCGTTCCTTTGTGGTTGAGTGGATCAAATGAAAGTGAAGAGATAATGGACGATAGATGCCTATAGAGAGTGAGAGATAGTAGTGGGGGGTGCTCAGGAGAAATAAGATGCTGTGATGGCCTGAACACGTATCCATTGCTTCATAGTTTAGATACCGGCTTTGAATTAAAGGCTGCAGCTAAGCTACTTTTTATAGTTTTGCGTTGGCGGGAAGCTATGCACTTTGGATTATTTTTTTATTTTTTTTTGGTAATCAATCCTTCATTAAGAAACAGGTTCAATATGTATTACTAGAATGGATTTTGGACTTAAAATACCTTCTGAAATAGATTCAAACTTTTTTTCTGGTAACTAAAAGATATTAAATAGAGAATAACTAATTTCTTAATGCATTCATTCTACACGTAGAATCTATTCCAAGAATAATACCGGATTCCGTGCCAATGGTAGGATAGTCAAGCGGTCAATAATCCAACCTCCCATGGGAAAGTCTTGGGTTTGCACCCATCCGAAGGCACATATATTAGTAATAATCCCCCCATAGGCCCATAGTATCAACTAGGAACCTTACATTAAGCATATGAGGGTATTGACTTCTATGAAAAGCATCATCCATAAAGGTGCATATGAGGGTATTAACTTCTATGAAAAGCACCATCCATAAAGCTTGTTGGAGAACTGCTACTCTAACTTTTGACTTTAAATGAAACGTATCTTATTCTTCTGCTATCAACAATATTGTATTAAGTTATGATTCAAACTCTTAGAGGTTAAATTTTCACTCTATTTCTAAGTTTATTAGTAAATTGGCTGATCAGCAATTACTATCTGTTATTCTTACTACGGTACTACCCTCCTAATTTTATAAAAAATTGGTGGTTGTTTTATAGAAAATTCACATTCACCCAAAAAAATTAAAAAAAAATGACGTCTTCCAAATGCAGGAGTTCCAATTAATGCGATTCTCTCCAAATGAAATACAAATTCCGATCTTTGTGTGTTTTGTGATGGAAGCAGTGAATCTAGTTATCATATTTTTTTCACTTGCAAGTTGCAACTAGATGAGGAGGACTAAAATAGTCGGACCATTAGGATTACGATATGAAATTATACATTTCTCAAACTTTTTTTCATTCTATCTAGATCTATTCTATAATTCCCACATCAACAACTCAACTTTACGATGGACATTCTCTATCCTAATAATCACTTGTTATAGCATTTGGCAGATTCACAATAATGTTATTTTTAGGAATGATCAGCCTAACCCTAAGCAGGTTGTGGACTCTATAAATCCATGGTATAATGATTTAAATTTGAAACCACTTGGACATTATGATGTTCCTTACATAGTGACCCTACCTGATTCTTATAGCCTCAACCCCTGTTCCATTTTCCAAATAATGTATTTGTCTAAACTTACGATGTTGTTCAGGGAATCACACACCATGGACAAGTGATATACTATTGGAGTGGATCCCATGCTGGGCATAAGCCATCTACAACTATCGTGAAAGGACTGATTCAAGGGACAAATATATATGGCCCAACCATATGACATTCGAATTGACTCAATTTAGACAAATTGGGATCAAATTGCAACTTCTTACCTTCACCTCAGAAACCATGGCGTCTTGACTTAGTTCCTGACCTATTGCAGTTGGCACCCAAATTACTAGGGATAATAACATTAGAAAGATCTCTTCCCAAGGAGCCTTCTGATGTGACCCATTTTGCGGGGCACAAGTGAAGCCCTAAAAGCACAAGTGATGCTGATTAGGGTTATCGATGTAATTTCACGATAACCCTAAAAGCTCCTCATCACTCTCGTCTCTCTGCACTCTGGTTGTCGTCTCTCAACGGTCATCTCTCAACGTTCATCTCTCAACGGCACTTTGGTTAGCCCTAGATAAGCCCTCTCCTCAAAGCTCCTCATCACTCTCGTCTCTCTGCACTCTGGTTGTCGTCTCTCAACGGTCATCTCTCAACGTTCATCTCTCAACGGCACTTTGGTAGCCCTAGATAAGCCCTCTCATCTCTCTCGTCTCTCTCGTGTCTCTGTCCATCTCTCGACTCTGTCGTATGTCTCTGCTCTCTCTTTTCTCTCTGCCCCTCCATCAACGGCACTTTGTCTCTGTCTCGTCTCGCTTAAGTATCTGGGTTGCTGGACTCTCTCAAGTTTGTCTGCCTGCTTTGTATTGGAGGTTGAAGAAGAGCATCAACCGATTTCGCCAGAAGAGGAGACCTTGCATCTGTGACTGCCCTCGCCCGTGGTATGTTTTTGTCTAGTCCTTTTTTCGCCAGTAATTTATGTTCGGATTCGGGTGAAATTAGGGCTTACCCTAACCACTGGTTGTGGATTCTGCGTTGTAGTTCGGGCAAGGTTACCAAAGAGCTTTTGGTTGTGGATTCTGCTCTCAAGGTCTCTCACCTCGTCTCTCTCATCTCGCTCTAAGGTGTGTATGACTCTGCTGTGCCAGCCCAACTATTGAGCTATTGTAGCTCCCTGTTTCTGAATTAAGCTTTTGTACCTACTGCTGCTACGGCTCTTTAATAGTGTGATTTGGACAGAGAAAGCTCGCGGGCGGGCAAGGTCCAGCTGGTGGCTGCTCCACGGCCCCCCCCTCTCTCATCCGCCTAGGGGGGGGTGGGTCTGGTGCGGCCGCCCCCCTTTTGGGGTTTTGGGGCCCCTTTTTTCTGTTTTTTCTTTTGTCCTCTGCTGCTCGGCTCTTTTGTGTGATTTGGACAGTAGAAAGCTAGAATTTTTCCATGTTCTTTGATTAACTTAATTAAATTGATGTTGCTTGTTACTCTGCACTTTTGATCGTTTCTTGTGTAACTTGAGGTCGATATTCTTGCAAGAGGCTGTGATAAACTTGAATCTTCTGTTATATTTTTATACATTTATGATGACTTGATTTGACTTGGCTGGCTATATATATGTAGCTTCAAAATGATCTTCTGTTATACCGGAAATTAATCTTTTGTGAGTAGTAATTGGATTAGTCATGGGAACTTTTATTTCTTCTTCTAGTGTGATTTCTGCAGCAGTTCTCGTAAGTCTCTTATGTTTTTGTTTTGATGCTTATGGTTCTAAAAGCTGTTTCAAGGGGGAGAGGATTGCTCTGTTACAATTGAAGGATTCTCTCAATTATCTGCATGGTTTCAAAATTCCCACCCCCTTCTGAGTCTTAAGATATGATTATACACTATGAGCTTAAGTTAAGGAATTTTGTGTCTATTTTCTATTCATAAACTGTTTTTCTCTTTTCTTGCCAGTTAAAACTGTATTTTTTTTTTTCTCTTAAATTATCCACTTAGTCAAGATTCTTGGTGATCTTAGTTTCAAATCATCAATATTAGATCTGAACTAATAAGGTTGACATATCCAAATTGAGACCAGCAGTAGTTGATCATGGTCCTGCTTAATCTGAGATGGTGCATTTTCAAAGTTTTTCAAATTAGTGTTTATTTTGAGAGCATGATGAAATGACTTTCTTTTTCTTTTTTTGGAGTCTTGGATTTTACCCTATGAGGTCCAACAATGTAAAATTGTTTTAGGATAAGAATCATCAATTTTATTTTTTGATCTCCATGATAATTTCAATTGTTATTTATGTATTTGTACATGCTTATGTTAATCTTCCTTCTGATTCTCTGTTATGGCAGCAAGATAGGATCTGGTCTCCCGGATTTTTATTCATGTATTATATCCCTACTTTAACTAATTAAATTTATAACATTTTGGTCCTGCTTAATCTGAGATGGTGCATTTTCAAAGTTTTTCAAATTAGTGTTTACCCTATGAGGTCCAACAATGAAAATTGTTTAGGATAAGAATCATCAATTTTATTTTTGATCTCCATGATATTTCATCTGCTGATTTATTCAGACATCTGCTGTTGGTTGTTTTTATGTATTTGTCTGCTTTGTTATCTTCCTTCTGATTCTCTGTTTGGCAGCAGTGGATCTGGTCTCCGGTTTTTTCTGTTTATCCCTCTTTAACTATTATTTTCTTTTGGTCCGCTTATCTGGATGGGCATTTCAAGTTTTTCAAATTAGTGTTTATTTTGAGAGCATGATGAACGACTTTCTTTTTCTTTTTTTGGAGTCTTGGATTTTACCCTACCTGAGGTCCAACAATGTAAAATTGTTTTAGGATAAGAATCATCAATTTTATTTTTTGATCTCCATGATAATTTCATCTGCTGATTTATTCAGAACATCTGCTGTTTGGATTGTTATTTATGTATTTGTGTATTTGTACATGCTTATGTTAATCTTCCTTCTGATTCTCTGTTATGGCAGCAAGATAGGATCTGGTCTCCCGGATTTTTATTCATGTATTATATCCCTACTTTAACTAATTAAATTTATAACATTTTGGTCCTGCTTAATCTGAGATGGTGCATTTTCAAAGTTTTTCAAATTAGTGTTTATTTTGAGAGCATGATGAAATGACTTTCTTTTTCTTTTTTTGGAGTCTTGGATTTTACCCTATGAGGTCCAACAATGTAAAATTGTTTTAGGATAAGAATCATCAATTTTATTTTTTGATCTCCATGATAATTTCATCTGCTGATTTATTCAGAACATCTGCTGTTTGGATTGTTATTTATGTATTTGTACATGCTTATGTTAATCTTCCTTCTGATTCTCTGTTATGGCAGCAAGATAGGATCTGGTCTCCCGGATTTTTATTCATGTATTATATCCCTACTTTAACTAATTAAATTTATAACATTTTATTTATCAGAGGAA
Organism: Hakea prostrata; assembly: GCF_041222555.1. Lineage (NCBI taxonomy): Eukaryota > Viridiplantae > Streptophyta > Magnoliopsida > Proteales > Proteaceae > Hakea > Hakea prostrata. The sequence continues at coordinate 10,710,964 of NC_142600.1, read as the reverse complement.
ACTTGGTTGATCGACTTTCCCTTCAAGTGGTGATGGTAGATCAATGTGATGCTTTTGAGTGTGAAATTTGTTTTAGTTTCCATGCTATGGTTGAGAGGTTTTTGTGAAGACCGTGTCAGATTTAAACTCTGCTCTTAGTTTGAGGAGTGGGTTTTCAGGGGTGTGGAAGATGGTGTTGATTTTTGGGTCAGTATACTCAATAGTACATCATTTAGAATGGTTTAATAGATAGAAGAATGGAGAAGGAGAGGGGGGATGTCAATTATTGGGATCCAGTCCCTTCTTCTCTCTTTATGAATATTATAGGCCAAATCTGGTTGCCTTTTAGTGCTGTTGGATTCCACCATTCATGCTTTAAGTTTTCTATCTGTTGACCACATCTCCTTTTTGGTTGATTAAGCTTCGAAGTTAAAGAACAATTAAGTTTAATCCTACATGTATTCATCCTTTTATTAGATAAACCAATGGAAAAACATAGAAGTTCCTATGGCATCTACAAAGCAGCCTTCATAATCACTTTGTTTAACCTTTATGGCTGTCAAACGATCTAAAACAAACTAGCCCACCAAGTGTTGAGGAGTTGAAACTCAACTAAACAAGTATAGTTTTTATATCTCATTGTTAACAAGCGGTACTTTTACTCTCTCTCCCTTAGTTTTGGATTTATTATTGCAGGGTAGGAAGATTACAACAGAAAGCTTGGTAAGATCAATCAACCCAATGACCATACAACCAAAGTCTCTTGTGAAATTTCAGATTAGAAACAGATTAGTCTCAGATGATGATCTTCCCTCATCTCCTAGTGTAGGTTGGATTCTCAGCCCTTCACTAGAAAATCAGTTTCTGCTCGAGAGAAGGTAATAGAAGAACTAATTCAAGGTTGTGAATCTGCAGCTCGGCTTCAACTTGTTCTGCATGATCAAAGTACTCACTGAAACTGCTCATGAATCAACAATGACACAAAAATGTGATGCTCTGTTTTGTTTGTTTTAATTAGTGCAAAATGCAGGTCTAATTGGATTATTAATACATATTTCTTTCTATGAAGCTGATGAGGAATGGGTATCTCTCAAAATGCCTAGCCTATTTTTGTATCATTTCAATTCTTTTTGTTTTATTAAGCCAAAGATGGGCGATGCAGTACTTTTCTGGAGCATGATGCAAACCTTTTGTTTCAATTATATTGTCATGCAGATAAAATCTTTCTCAATGTGATAGTTGGGATTTGTGACCACTGTATCTGTGTGTCAGTTGAAATATGTGATGTTACCAAGCAAATTTAGTACTACAGAAAAAGGAGGGGGGAGGGGGGGGGGGGGGGGGGGAAGGCAAACATGCTTGGTTCAGCACCTTCTTTATGTGATATGTGGACTGAACCTTTGTGGATAATAGCCTTGTTTTGGTGCTGCATGGACTTGGATTTGTGTCTATCATGCTTGGTGTGGTATGTGTGTAAATGAGGATGGATGAATAATGTCATCTTCCATCTCAAGTGGTTATGTATATTGCCTCAGACATGCTTAATATCTTCATTGCAAATGATCCTACCTTTTGCTGCTCATTAAACGTTTTTGATTGTTCCGCAATAGCTGGGGGCAGATTTGGCTCTGCGGGGGGTGTGGATGGTGTGTCTCTTCCTCCGTGGTGATTGCCTCGCTGCTTTCTCTGCAAAGATCCCTGCTGTTCTCGGTTGTTGCCGCAGCATGGGGGTGTTTTGTTTGGGTGGTTGTGTGTAAATGAGGATGGATGAATAATGTCATCTTCCATCTCAAGTGGTTATGTATATTGCCTCAGACATGCTTAATATCTTACATTGCAAATGATCCTACCTTTTTGCTGCTTCATTAAAACAGCTTTTTGATTTGTTTCACTGCAAATAGCATGGGGTAGAACAAGTAAATTTGCCCAACTAATGTACTTTCTCTACCTTTATGTAACTAGATAAGTATTTAGTCTCATTTTTCCTTATGCCTTTGGCAGGTTTTTGGATGAATTTTCTTGGATTATTGTTGCTGTAACATATTTAACAAATATGTGTGTGGTGATTGTCTGAATGATGAGTCTCATCTACAGTTTAATCTCACCAGACATTCTGAAACAAGGATCCCATACCTTTTGAAATTGCAAAATAAGGCATTGCTGGAAGTCATTGAAGACCTAGTATGAAAAATATATGAATCACATGCATTGAAATTTCTTCTATTTTGCTTGTTCATTAAGTGTGTGGTGTAACCTTGTTCATGTTTTATATGCAATTCTCCACACTTGAATGGCTCTCATGAAGGGGGTGGTTGGGATTAAGGTAGCTTGAATGCACAAGTTGGCTATTTTCATAATAGGGACACTTTTGGATTGATCCAACATGTGTTTTTGTAAGTGAAAATCCTTAGTTCAAATGGTAGAGCACCTAGAAAGTTTCTAGGGATGATGGTTCGATTCCATCAGGATTAATGTTATTAATTTTGTTTTTGACAAATATTGAAAACCATTTTTCTATAAATAGATAGAGCCTTTGGTGACATTTCCTTTGGTTTTGATGTTCTTAAATGGTATTTGTATTTAGCATAGTTTTCTTTTGGTTTTATTAAAAAAAAAAAAAGAAGTGCTCATTTTGTATTCTGACTTTGTACATACCATACAAGATTTTGTGCCAAGATGGGCCAGAGAAACGTGCCCATCTGTGTTCAAACCATACAAGATTTTACTATAGATTATGTGCCAAATTTGCCCACTTCAGCACAGAAGCATAAAAATGGATTCTGTGCTGAAGTGGGAATTTGGGCACAGAATGGTTACCATACAACCCCTAAAGGATCTACAATGCGGGATAAGATGACTTCAGAGAGGAATTATACTATTTAATCATGTGTAAAAAATAAGAAAAAATTAAAAATTAAAAATAAAAAAGAAAGGACTTTGCCCCAAGTTTTGATAAATGAAACATGTCGTCTTATTGTATGATCTTTTGTTCTTACTTTTGTTCTTAGATATATTTTCAGATTTTTACAACAAAAAAAAAAAAACATTTTTATGATTCTACCAAAAGACTGAAACAAAAACGAAAAAAAAAAAGAGAGAGGAAAAGGTAAATCTAGTTTCTGAAATTATCGTTTCCTCTTGTTTTTAAAGAATTGAAAAACGAGCACTATGAAAGAGACGAAGAAAGAGCCCGCGAAGAGAGTGGGACACACCGGAGGTTTACGCGATTTCCATTTCTGCGTTTGAGTCGATCGGTTGCAGAAGATTTTCTCCGGCTCTGTCTTCGGAGACTCCTCTTCATCTACTTCCTCGAATTCATCTTCCTCCAACGGATTCTCTGTTTGAGTCGATCGGTCAGTGAAGCTTTTCTTCGGATCTTCCTTCAGACATTCTTCTTCATCTACTTCATCCGATTCAATTTCCTCCGACAGAGATTTTTGCGAGTGACATTTCTCTGTTTGAGTCGAACGGTCGCATAAGCTTTTCTTCTCTGCATCCATAGATTCTTCTCTATCTGCTTCCTCCGATTCGACTTCGACCTCTGGCACTTCTTCTTGCACAACTCCTTCGTGATCTCTAACTTCTTGAGCTACAGGTTGATCGAGATCAGGAAGTCCTGGTGGTCCAGTTTGCTGATTATGATGCTGTTCTTTCAATTCTGGTTTGAGTCCAATTTCTGGATCTCGATGTTCTTCTTTCAGTTCTGGCTTGAGTTTTTCAGCAGGAACTTGAGCTGTCTCTTCTTCTTGAACTCTGAGCTTTTCTCGTCCAGTGATCTCTTCACTATGATCAGATAATGTTGTATCGAGAATTTCTTTGGTCGCTTGTGAGGTAAATTCTAACGACTCTGATGAAATTTCTCGAATTTCATTCTCTTCTATTTCTTGCTTAAGATCCTCTTGAGTATCATATGTTTTCGATGTCTCTCCCTCAAATTTTTCTTGCTCCACTTCCTCAATCCCTCGGATTCCTCTGGTTTGCTTCATCTCAGGAATTTGTTGGTCATGAAGTCCCTTTGAAGTATCTCGAGCGAGATCACTCTCACGCTGCTCGCATTCCGGTGCCTTGACTTCGGGAATTTCGTGTCTCTCACTTTCCTCTGGTTGCACTATAGGAAGCTCTTCAAGTGCCATCCCTTCCGATGGCAGGAAATCTGGTGCATTTGATTGGTTGTGCTCTTCATCTGCTTCAGGTTTGAGTTCCTCTGGACCAATCCCATCTTTGTTAACAGGTAATGCCGTAGCAGGAACTTCCATGGTCACCGGCGAGGTAAATTTTGATGATACTTCTTCCTGTGAGATTTTAGGCAATTTTGGTGAAATTTCTCCCACGTGAGTTTCTCGCTTAAACTCCTCTTGAACATAATTTTGTTCAGACGTCTCTCCGTCATTTTCTTGCTTCACTTCCTCAGTTTCAATCCCCCTAATTCCTCTGGTCCTCTTCATCTCTGGAGTTCGTGGTTCATGAAGATCCTCTGTAGTATCTGAAGTGAGATTGTATTCATGCTGTTCACGTTTTGGTGACTTAACCTTGGAAATTTTGTGTTCCCCCATCTCTTCTGGTTGCACTACTGGAAGCTCTTCTTGTACCATCTTCTTGAACGGCAGTGTATCTTGTGCATTTGATTGGTTCAGTTTCCCAGTTGATTCAACTTTTGGAATCTTGTATTCCTCCGTTTCTTTTGGTTGTACTGTAGGAAGCTCCTTATGTACAATCTTCTTGTATGATTGTGAATCTTGTGCATATGATTGGTTCAGCTCTCCAACCGATTCAACTTTGAGTTTTTCGGTACCCTCAGGTTGTACTGTCGAAAGGTCTTCACATACCAACTTTGAGTCCCCAAGTGATTCATCTTCGGGAATTCCGTGTTCCTCTACGTCTTTTGGTTGTATTGTCGGAACCTCTTCACGTATTTTTTCTGAGGACAATAAATCTTGTGCATTTGATTGGTTCAGCTCTCCAACTGATTCAACTTTGGGTCTCATGGTGTCCTCATGTTGTGGTGTTGGAAGGCCTTTGTGTACATGTATTGCTTCCACTGGCCCTTTTGATTCAACTTTGAGATCCACAACGTCGTTTGGTTGTACTTTAGGAAGCTCTTTGCGTACCATCTCTTCCAATGGCAGTGAACTTGGTGCTGTTGATTGGTTGAGCTCTCCAATTGATTCACTTTTGAGTTCCTTGGTCCCTTTTGGTTGTACTGTGGGAAGCTCTTCATGTACAATCTCTTCCATTGGTGGTGAATTTGGTGCAATTGATTGGTTAAGCTCTCCCACTGATTTATCTTTGTTTTCCTTAGTTTCTTCTGGTTGTACTCTATAAGGCATCTTTTCCAATTGATTGAGCTCTCCAACTATTTCACCTTTGAGTTCCTTGGTCACTTCTGGTAGTACTGTAGGAAGCTCTTCATGCATCACCTCTTCCAATGGCAATGGATCTAATCGAGTGGATTGGTTGAGCTCTCCCACCGATTTGCCTTTGGGTTCCTCAATTTCTTCTGGTTGTTTTTTAGGAAGCTCTTCATGCTCCATCTTTTCCAACGGTTGTAAATCTGATGCATTGGATTGGTTAAGCTCTCCAAATGATTCACCTTTGAATTCCTTGGTCTCTTCTAGTTGTACTGTAGGAAGCTCATCATGTACCATCTCTTCCAATGTGAAGGAATTTGGTGCAGCTGATTGGTTGTGCTCTTCAGCTGATTCACCTTTGAGTTCCTTAGTATCTGCCAGTTGTATTATAGGAAACTCTTTGTTTAGCATATCTTCTGATTGTTTGAGCTCTCCAACTGATTCATCTTTGTGTTCCTCGCTCTCTTCTGGTTGTATTTTAGGAAGCTCTGCACCTACCATCTCTTCTATTCGGTTAAGCTCTCGAGCTGATTCACCTTTGAATTCTTTAGTCTCTCTTAATTGTATTACAGGAAACTCTTCATGCACTGTGTCTTCCAATGGTAGTGAATCTGGGGTAGTGCGTTCGCAGAGCTCTCTAACTGATTTGGATTCGAGTTCCTTAATGTCTGCTGGTTGTACTGCAGGAAGCTCTTTGTCCCCTATTTCTTCCAATAGTAGTGAATTTGGTGCAGTGCATTGGTTGAGCTCTTCAATTGATTCACTTTTGAGTTCCTTAGTCTCTTCTGGTTGTACTGTAGGAAGCTCTTCACGCAGCATGTCTTCCAATTGATTGAAATCCCTAATTGATTCGCTTTTGAGTTCCTTGGTCTCTTCCGGTTGTACTGTTGGAAGCTCTTCACATATCGTCTCTTCCAATGGAAGTGAATTTGGTGTGGTGGATTGATTGAGCTCTCCCATTGATTCACCGTTGAGTTCCTTAGTCCCTTCTACTTGTACTGTAGGAAGCTTTTCATGCCGTATCTCCTCTAATTGGTTAACCTCTCCAACTGATTCACCTTTCAGTTCCTCAATCTTTTTTGGTTGTGGAAGCTCTTTATGCACCATCTCCTCCAATTGATTGAACTTTCCAACTGATTCACCTTTAAATTCCTCTATCTCTTTTGGTTGTACTGTAGGAAGCTCTTCATGCACCAACTCTTCCAATTGGTTGAGCTCTCCAACTGATTCACCTTTGAGTTTCTTTGTCTCTCCTAGTTGTATTGTAGGATGCTCTTCATTTACAATCTCTTTCAATGGTAGTGAATTTGGTGGGGTGGATTGGTCAAGCTCTCTAACTAATTCACCCTTGAGGTCCTCAATCTCTTTTGGCCGTGTTGTTGGAAGCCCCTCATGCACCATCTCTTCTAATTGGTTGAGCCCTCCAATTGATTCACTGTTGAGTTCCTCGATCTCTTTTGATTGTGTTGTAGGAAGCTCTTCATGCATCATCTCTCTCAGTGGCAGTGAATCTGGTGTTGTGGATTGGTTGAGCTCTCCAATTGAGTGACCTTTGAATTCCTCAGTCTCTTTTGGTCGTATTGTGGGGAGCTCCCCCTGTACCATCTCAAATTGGTCAAGCTCTCCAACTGATTCACCTTTGAGTTCCTTGGTCTCATCTAGTTGTACTGTAGGAAGCTCTTCATGCACCATCTTGTCCAATTGGTTGAGCCCTCCAAGTGAGTCACCTTTGAGTTCCTTGATGTCTTTAGGTTGTCTTGTAGGAAGCTGTTCATACATCATCTCTCTCAGTGGCAGTGAATCTGGTGTTTTGGATTGGTTGAGCTCTCCAACAGGTTCACTTTTAGCTTTATTTTTCTCTTCAGGTTGTACTGGAGGATGTGCTTCATGCACCATGTCTTCCAATGCCTGTGAATCTAATGCAATGGATTGGTTTACCTCTCTAGTTGATTCAGCTTTGAGTTCCTTGGACTCTTCTGGTTGTATTGTAGGAAGCTTTTCATGAACCTTCTTGTCCAATTGGTTGGGCTCTCCAACTGATTCACCTTTGAGTTCCTTTGTGTCTTTTGGTTGTATTCTAGGATGCCCTTCATGTACCATCTGTTCCAATGGTAGTGAATATGGTGTGGTGGATTGGTTGAGCTCTCTAACTGATTCCCCCTTGAGTTGCTTAGTCTTGTTTGGTTTTGCTGTAGGAAGCTCTTCACGCAGCATCTCAATTTGGTCGAGTTCTCCAACTGATTCACCTTTGACTATGTCGGTTTCTTCTGTAGGAAGTTCTTCTCGAACCATCCCTTCCAATAGGTTGAGCTGTCCAACCAATTTACCTTTGAGTTCCTTGGTCTCTTCTGGTTTTATTTTAGGAAGCTTTTCATGCATCATCTTGCCCAGTTGCACTGAATCTGGTGTGGTGGAATGGTTGAGCTCTCCAACTGGTTCACCTCTGGGTTCCTCAGTCTCTTGAGGTTGTACTGTAGGAAGTACTTCACGCACCTTCCCTTTCAATTGGTTGAGCTCTCCAACTGATTCACTATCGAGTTCCTTTGTCTCTTCTGGTTGTACTATAGGATGCTCATCGTGTACCTTCTCTTCCAATTGTGGTGACTTTGGTACAGTAGATTGGTTGAGCTCTCTAATTGATTCACCTTTGGGTTCCTTAGTCTCCTTTGATTGTACTAGAGGAAGCTCTCCATGCAGCATCTCAATTTGGGTGAGCTCTCCAACTGATTCACCTTTGAGTACCTCAGTCTCTTTTGGTTGTACTCTAGGAATCTGTTCAGGCATCATCTCTTCTAATAGCTTGAGCTCTCTGACCAATTCACCTTTGTGTTCCTTGGTCTCTTCAGGTTGTATTGTAGGAGCCTCTTCATGTATCATCTTGCCCAATGGTAGTGAATCTTGTGTGGTGGATTGGTTGAACTCTCCAACTGATTCACGTTTGAGTTCCTTGATCTCTTGAGGTTGTACTGCAGGAAGTGCTTCATGCACCTTCTCTTCCGATGATAGTGAATCTGATTCAGTAGTTTGGCTTAGCTCTCCAGTTGATTCAGCTTTGAGTTCTTTGGTCTCTTCTGGTTGTACTGTACGACGCTCTTCACACACCATTGCTTCCAATTGGTTGAGCTCTCCAACTGATTTGCCTTTGAGTTCCTTGGTCTCTTGGGGTTGTACTGTAGGAAGTACTGCATGCACCTTCTTTTCTAATGGCAGTGAGTCTGATGCAGTGGATTGGTTTAGCTCTCCAGTTGATTCAACTTTGGGTTCTTCAGTCTTCTCTGGTTGTACTGTCGGAAGCACTTTATGCACCTTCTCTTTCAATTGGTTGAGCTCTCCAACAGATTTGCGACTGAGTTCCTTTGTCTCTTCTGGTTGTACTTTAGGATCCTCTTCATGTACCATCTCTTTTAATGGTAGTGAATTTGGTGCAGTAGATTGGTTGAGCTCTCTAATTGATTCACCTTTGAGTTCCTTAGTCTCCTTCAGTTGTACTACAGGAAGCTTTTCATGCTGCGACTCAATTTGGGTGAGCTCTCCAACTGATTCACCTTTGAGTACCTCTGTCTCTTTTGGTTGTACTCTAGGAATCTGTTCAAGCCCCATCTCTTCTAATAGGTTGAGCTCTCCAGCCAATTCACCTTTGTGTTCCTTGGTCTCTTCAGGTTGTATTGTGGGAACCTCTTCATGTATCATCTTGCCCAACGGTAGTGAATCTTGTGTGGTGGATTGGTTGAACTCTCCAACTGATTCACGTTTGAGTTCCTTGATCTCTTGAGGTTGTACTGCAGGAAGTGCTTCATGCACCTTCTCTTCCGATGATAGTGAATCTGATTCAGTAGTTTGGCCTAGCTCTCCAGTTGATTCAGCTTTGAGTTCTTTGGTCTCTTCTGGTTGTACTGTCCCGCTTTTCCGCCCCTTCGCTTCCAATTGGTGGCTCTCCACTGATTTGCCTGAGTTCCTTGGTCTCTTGGGGTTGTACTGTAGGAAGTACTGCATGCACCTTCGTTTCTAATGGCGGTGAGTCTGACGCAGAGGATTGGTTTAGCTCTCTAGTTGATTCAACTTTGGGTTCTTCAGTTTTCTCTGGTTGTACTGTAGGAAGAACTTTATGCACCTTCTCTTTCAATTGGTTGAGCTCTCCAACAGATTTGCCACTGAGTTCCTTTGTCTCTTCTGGTTGTACTTTAGGAAGCACTTTATGCACCTTCTCTTTCAATTGGTTGAGCTCTCCAACAGATTTACCACTGAGTTCCTTTGTCTCTTCTGGTTGTACTTTAGGAAGCACTTTATGCACCTTCTCTTTCAATTGGTTGAGCTCTCCAACAGATTTGCCACTGAGTTTCTTTGTCTCTTCTGGTTGTACTTTAGGATCCTCTTCATGTACCATCTCTTTCAATGGTAGTGAATTTGGTGCAGTAGATTGGTTGAGCTCTTTAGTTGATTCACCTTTGAGTTCCTTAGTCTTTTTCGGTTGTACTACCGGAAGCTCTTCATCCAGCGTCTCAATTTGGGTGAGCTCTCCAACTGATTCACCTTTGAGTGCCTCTGTCTCTTTTAGTTGTACTCTAGGAATCTGTTCAGGCACCATCTCTTCTAATAGGTTGAGCTCTCCGACCAATTCACCTTTGTGTTCCTTGGTCTCTTCGGGTTGTATTGTAGGAACCTCCTCATGTATCATCTTACCCAATGGTAGTGAATCCTGTGCAGTGGATTGGTTGAACTCTCCAACTGATTCACCTTTGAGTTCCTTGGTCTCCTGAGGTTGTACTACGGGAAGTGCTTCATACACCTTTTCTTCCGATGGCAATGAATCTGATGCAGTGCGTTGGCCTAGCTCTCCAGTTGATTCAGCTTTGAGTTCTTCAGTCTCTTCTGGTTGTACTGCAGGAGTGCCCCTCCTTTTCTTCCAATGGCGTGAATCTGATGCGTGCGTTGGCCTAGCTCTCCAGTTGATTCAGCTTTGAGTTCTTCAGTCTCTTCTGGTTGTACTGCAGGAAGTGCTTCATACTCCTTTTCTTCCAATGGCAGTGAATCTGATGCGTGCGTTGGCCTAGCTCTCCAGTTGATTCAGCTTTGAGTTCTTCAGTCTCTTCTGGTTGTACAGCAGGAAGTGCTTCATACTCCTTTTCTTCCAATGGCAGTGAATCTGATGCAGTGCGTTGGCCTAGCTCTCCAGTTGATTCAGCTTTGAGTTCTTCAGTCTCTTCTGGTTGTACTGCAGGAAGTGCTTCATACTCCTTTTCTTCCAATGGCAGTGAATCTGATGCAGTGCGTTGGCCTAGCTCTCCAGTTGATTCAGCTTTGAGTTCTTCAGTCTCTTCTGGTTGTACTGTAGTAAGCTTTTCACGCACCACCTCTTCCAATTGGTTGAGCTCTCTAGCTGATTCACTTTTGAGTTCCTTGTTCTTTTTTGATTGTTTTGTGGGAAGATCTTCATGAATGCTATCTTCCAGTGGCTGTGAATCTGGTGCGTTTGATTGGTTTAGTTCTCCACCTGATTCAACTTTGGGTTCCACAGTCTCTTTGGGTTGTGCTGTTGCAAGAATTTCACATACCTTCTCTTCCAATGGCTGTGAATTTGTTGCACTTGACTTGAACTCTCCATCAGATTCATCCTCTTGTCTAATGGTATCTTCACCATTATCATGTTTTGCTGTGGCAAGACCTTCAATGGTGGCTGGCGAGGTCAATTCTGATGATTCTTCTTCGTGTGAGATTCTATGTGATTCTGATGAGGTTTCTCCAATTTCTGTTTCTGGCATAAGCTTCTCTTTGACACCATCCCTTTTAGGTGTCTCTCCATCAAAATTTTCTTCACTTACTTCCTCAATTTCAATCCCTTGAATTCCTCTGGTCTTCTTTGGCATAACAATTGTTAAAATTGAGGCATCCTCGTTGAACTTCGCTTTGATTCGATCCAGATTGACACCATCAGGGATCCAAAAGACCTTGCGGAATTCCCTGATCTCTACTTCCTTCTTATACATTATCCATTTAACCATCAACATCTCTTGGATGGACTTCTCTCCGCTAATTGCTATCTGATTTCCGTCCTCATTTATAGCGATCTTGATTCTTTCGCGCTTGAAGCCTGCATTGGTTTTAATTTAGAGCAAGGAAACGAACCTACTGAGGCACGCAGACAACAATACTGGAAGCTGAAATGGCGGTGGATTCATATGGATGGGATATCTCATACCTTTGAGGTGACCAGTGAGGACGAACTTGACCTCTGTTTCGCTGGACAGGAAGCGAGGGCCGGCAGAGTCTTTGGCAATTCGAAATTCAGATGTGATGTCATCTCTTGTTCTGGTGATTTTGAGTCCCAATTCCAACTCCATCGATAATTTCTTCCAGCTTTCCCTACGGTTGGGTGGATCAGATGGAAATGAGGTGAGACAAAATAATATATGGTATTCGTGGGGCTTCAAACAGGTATATATTGCCTTTTTGGGTGCTAGACGTGTCCATTGCTTCATAGTAAGGGTAGCGGCTCCCTACTAAAGTGGGTAGGTGCCTTTTTTTTCCAATTTTGCTTTGGTGGGAAGTTATGCAGTTCCGGTCACTGATTTCTTAAAAAAATAACCCCCCAATCGATGGATCTGTGAAGGAATTGCTAGAATAATCTCCAAAGCACGGTAAGATTCTGGTTTAGAATCAATATAACAAACATTTCCAGGTTTATTCCAACTAGTGATGAAAGATTCCTTCTCCAGAGTCGCGTCCCTGTGTCGTCAGCTTTTTCCTGAGAATCCCAGTGCGAAACCAAACCTTTCATATTCACTTTGCTGCTGGGCTAAGTCTGCCGTTGATTTCCACTTTGCATCTTCGCTTCTCATGTGGGCGTCCAAGAGAAGCTCTAAGTCATTTTCTTTCCCCTTTTCTGGGTTATACTTTGTGGGACCGTAAAAATGGAGAAGAAGTTGCACATAGAAATATATCATTTTTAGACCAGAAATAATCTCAGTTTAATCGGATTCACGTATCTAATCAAAAGAAAATTGGAAGAGTTAAAAGTCTAACCGATAAATGGGATGAGGACTAATGCATACTTTTGCCTTTGCTTCTTTCCCATAATTACACTCGTCTCACTTGCTTCATTTTCAGAGAATGCAACTTACACAGGTCGTTCTACATCGTTTTGTTACTTTAATCGTTCGAGTCCTTACTGGTGTGTTGTCTCTGTGACTTCTTTTAAACAACTCTTAACTAAATTGTGGGTCAGTATGATGAATCCTTCACGCAGGGATGCCCACGAGTCTAATTGTCTTCCCACCTGGGTTGCCACCCCATATGGGCCTGCCATCCAATCCTAAATGTTTGCCTCTTCGTTGTGAGATTCCGTTCCGTAAGATCTTGATAGATACTGACCTGAACCGAATTGCCACTTGGATACCAGTCATACCACCCTGTGTGTCCAGTGTCATCGGAACGGCTAAACCCCCATAAGACATGATCCATCCATGACTGTATGCTGCTACTGTTTACAGTAAAGATGAGTTTAAAGATGTTACAGTAAAGAGAAGGAAGAAAGTGGGAATAGGGGGAACTCAGAATTTTGAAGAGGAGTGATGATGATGAATGCTCTCAATCATAAAAGCCTGGGAGAAGGGGCCAGAACTTCAGCTTTTCTTTCCAATATTCCACTCCTGATGGAAACTAATCAGGCATACACAGCATAAGTTCCAGGTAATTTCTCATTAGTTTCTTACAGTACATAACCTCTGGTATATCATTACATAATTGGTCACAGTAGGGAAGACTGCCGACCAAAGCATTTTAAATATAGCCCCACCTCTCTCTCTCTCTCTCTCTCTAATTTTTGCTTCGGTTGGGGTCTGAAAAGAGAGCATCTCCTATCTTACTATGAATATAGACGCCATTCATTGATTCTTTTTACAGAAAAACCCAAACCAAGCACTGTAGTGTAATTTGAACCGCAAACATTCTCACCACTTGAACCTGCACAGAAAGCCAGTCTAATCAAAGCCCCATTATCATCTCACTTTCTCGTTGTTGCTTTTTTTTTTTTTTTGGTCATTCACTCATTCTTGATGTTGCTGCTATTTTTTTAAAGAGGGGGGGGAGACCCAAGATAGCGAGACAACACATGTACTTTCTGGTCAAGAAAAGAAGAGAAAGGCTTGCATTTAATAATTTAAAAAAAAGAGACAGGAGGGAAGGAATTTGACTCACCCTTCTTCCTCCGAGACCAGAGGTTGGCAGCGGGTATCCTGTCACAGAATCCGGGTGACCAGTAGGGAGGGGCATCGCCGGATTACTGTTAATGAAAGGAATTCCGCCACCGGTATCCGGCACTATGGACGGAATCTTGGGGATTACACTTGGTGCCGGGCTCGGTGAACTCTCTTGATGTTGATGACGATGAAACGGCCACCGGAATGCCGGAGTGGATGGGAGAATCCCACCAGAGATTGGGGTTGGCGCAGCTTCTGGTGGAAGTTCCGGTGACAAAGCCCCCTCGTCCGTCGCCTTTGGTGGAGTAACCTTAACGGCCAGTTTCTTTCCTTCGTTACAGGCCTTGAGAGAGCCATTGTTGAAGTTGTAAGAGAAATAGAAGAAACCAGACCGATTTGGGTTCCACTGACCAGCAAAATATAGAAAACAAAATCGCATTAAGAAACGAAATGAACAGGAAAATAAACCATGTCGTCATGGTCTACCATAAATAACTGTTTTGGTAGTTTACCTTGAAAGAGGTTGAGTTGGGTTTGCTGAGAAGCGTCGATTGAGTGAAGTTGCAAAGAGTGAAGGCTTTTCTGTCGTGAAAAATATAGAGGCCGTAGCCGTTTTCGTATTTGAAAGCTGGTGAGAACCAAAAAAATAAATAAACGAAAAATAGAAGAACAGAGAACGGCTATGTTCTTTTGCATTGGTAAGAAATCAGAATTGAACGAACAAAATGATACGTACACAGAGAATCGCCTACATAAACACTTGGGTTTGTCCATGCTGCAGCTTCATCCACCACTATAGTTTTGGAATTCAAAGGTTGAACTAAACCAAACACAGTGAGGAAGATGACGAGAATGTGAGAGGTGGGCAACTCCATAGGTTGGTCGTACTTCGGACTCGTGGGAAGAGCTCTGATGTTTTTGTTGTTCAAGTGTTATCTTTCTTTACCCGTATACTAGGGTTATGAAAGGTGAGGTTTTGGAGGGAGAAAGAGAGAGAAAGCTCTTTCTACGAGAAGCTCCAGCAGAGGAGCCACAACACTCTAGACACAGAACAGATAGGGTCTTCTGGGAATGTGAACAGGTATCTTTTTCCTTACAGTCCTATTCTGAAACACCTTAAAAGATGTACTGTTTTCTTTTGAATCAAAAGAAAAGAAAAGAAAGGAACAGCAAAACTTTCGCCAAAAGTGAAAATAAAGAAGAGGGTAATCGAAATTCAGACTAGTTTACCAAAAAAAATAGAAAAAAGAAATATTCAGACTAGGGTGAAAAGAAAAAGGAGTCAAATAGTCATCTTGATAGAAGTGACTCACATTATTATTCTAAAATGATTAGTTGGTCGAAAAAGTAATCTTAGTTGGACGAAGAGAGAATAAACTTTTTAATGGTTTTGGATTGCCATTCATTAGAGAATAATGTTTGATCTTTGAAAGACGAACATCTTGGTCACTAGCTCCTAGGCCCTTGAGTATCCCATCCCATCTCTGAAATGTTGAAAATACACTTTTAAAGCAAAGGCAACCTTACTGGTTTTGTATCACTAGTACAAGGTCGAAAAGGAAAACCTTCCAGTCCCAGACTCCAGACCAGCAGAGAACCGTTCTACGTACTCATCTACCTTGCTAACTTGATGGGACCATTATTTGGAGTACGCCAATCATATATTCATATGGAATGCCTATATAATGTCCTTACAAATTTGTCACTTAAACTGGATCGCTAGTACAGTTTTTTTTTTTTTTGGGGTCAAAATCGCTAGTACAATTTTAATGAATAATCACAGACGCTTAATTTGAATAGTTAATGGTGAAATACCTACCCGCTGATTGCTTATTCCCGTCTCTAGTAGGGACCAAACATAAACAATGAATTGCTCTAGAGAAACGCCAAAACTTTCAACATTTATTACAGTAAAAAAGCTTGGAATCTTGGATATTATCATATTAGTGAGTTTCGTTAAATGTTTTCTCTGTAATGATATTACAGCTTACTGTTCAGTGAGTGTGAGAACTGGAGAAATTTTTTGTGCAAGAGCACTGGTGCACCTTTCCCCGGGTCAGGTTTTTCCAAAACCCAAATGCTGGCCACATTTCTGAATCATGAAATTTTGCATATGTTCAACCCAAAAAAAAAATCCATCATCCTGTGGGACCACACCCTACAAATTCGAACGAGGTAGGCAATCGGCATCATCAGTTTTTACAGAAGAGCACAAAAAAGCAGCAAATAAATTAAACGTACAACATTTATGATTATCTTCTTCTTCTTTTTTCTGAAATAACATGCAGTGCAAATGCTGAATGAGACAACAGGTGCTCGTGTAGGCTGAAATTATTTTAGAACCATCATATTATTTATTACTAATACATACTAAAAGAATCTATTAGCCCATGCTCCACTGCTTCCCCTCACAATAACAAATGGGGAAGCAGGTTTCAGTGACCGGAATTGTTCCCTATATACCTTCCCCCCCCCCCTACAGACTAGACATCTAATTAGGTTACTCTTACTTGGGAACAATGCACAGTGGGATGAAAGAAACACCTCAGTCCAGTGGCAGTTTCCAACTCTCGTGTTGAACAACCCACAGCTTCTTTTTATACAAATGGAGGAAATACCTGAGTAAGATATTTTCTAGTAAAGAAAAATGTTGCACTCATACAGGCATTAACCTCTTATACCTTCTGAATGCCGTTCTAGACACCTTATTTGGCTGACGCTTCAAGGCAAAGACAAACTTCTCCGAAGAACTCGCCGAGGTCTATGCTTCTCCGCTACTGGGATCACATTTTCCAGCAGCTGCATGGAAGGCAATCGGATGACAAGCACATCAGCTACAATGCAACAATTTAAAAAATAGTACCAAAAAACTAGCAATTATTTCTGCAGGTAATTGTTTCATATATCATAAGAACCGAAGGTAAATATAGAAAACAAATATACAGAACCCCAGACGGACTTTGCAGAGCAGATCTTGAATTAGGTAACAAGGTCTAGTCATATAAGCACACTAAGATCATATTATAGGTGGAACTTTGGCATCACAAGGATAAACGTCCAGCCTTTGATGATGAAGGTCAGACTGCAAGAAAAGGCCAGAATAGACCACCCAATCAGCATGGTATTTCTATTTTGGCATCACACAAGGATAAACGTCCATCCTTTGATAGTGAAGATTGAATTAGATCCCAATAAAATGCTAAACAAATCACTAAGTTGACACATTGAATCAAAAGAACTTAATAAATTCATGAGAACCCATTTCATCTTTGTCAAAGGGCATATTTAACTAAAAGACCCAACAGGTGCTTCTTTCCTCAGAAGAAGATATTCCATTCCGGAAGTATGGGAAAACTTCTCCTAAAGGAACATCTCTTCCAACCAGACCATATCAGATTCCTATGAACCAGGTTAGTAAACTTTATTATTAAATACCATCATCAAATGAAATGGCCACTGATGAAATCAACAAGTAAATACTAGAAATCTTCACAACTGATGAGTAATGACACAAACAAATAAATATCTGAATGATGGCTTGGGCAAATAAGAATAATAATCTTCTATCTCCCCCTAGCCTGTAACATGACACGTGGAGCAAGGGAACCAAGATGACTGAGGAGAGTAGAATTGATGTGGACACAAAGAACCCCCGGCTGAAACCCTAAATGAGGCCCGTAGGAAGGATCTAAGAAACCACCACGGAGTAGCCAAACCCAACAAGAGGGATATTCTAGTCATTTTAACCCTCAATCTACTCCTGAATTTAATTTCAGATTTTGGTTGAATCAATATGAGTCTAGTTTGGATTTGTTTTGAGTCTTCTATTGTGAGTCTAGTTTAATGTTAAGTTGGTTGCCTTGGTCTTAAGTTATCTAACAAGCATGTGCTTAGATAGATAAAGTATGTTTGTAAGATTCCAATCCAAGGGTTAGCGTGACAAGAGTCCAATTTGAGTTATAATTGGACCTCATCAGTTAAGGAGATCCCAGTCTGAGTCAGAATTTTTATTTTTAGGCCATAAATAGCCTCTTCATGCAAGTTATTTTCAAATTTGATGAAATAAGAATTTGGGTATATTGCCCAAGTGTGGCAGCGTTCCTGAGAGGGTGAGCTGCTGTTGTCTTTGAAGCTTTCTAGTTCAATTCCAGCATTCAAGTCTCCAAGTTCTGAAGCATCAAACAGCAAGTACAGCAGCCACCTTCAAGTCTCCAAGCCATTCTAAGTAAGTCACACCCCCACCCAAGCAAGTCCCCCCTCTACCTCCCCTACCTCACGCACCTTTCTCAGCCCCTTTCCCCCCTTGTCTGACCTAGAAAACACCCCTAACCCCATCGCATCTAGTCCCTGTCCCTTCCTCTTCAAGTCCCTGCAACCTCAGCCCCTTACTCAAACCCTAAAATCCTCCCCTTTCCTGCTTCTTGCCCACGGCTTCCCAGTCCCAACCACAACAGGATTCCCCCTTTCCCTGCTCAGTTTTAACCCATTCAACCCCTATCAGAATCACAATAACCTATAGCAAGTCCGAGCCTAATTTCACCAAATCAGCCCTAAATTCTGGTCTTCAGAATGTCTTCACCTCTTCTTCTTCTACAAGTAGAATTTGCAGAATTTTGAGATTTTTCAAAAAAACCCTAAACCTTCATACCTGAGCCTTACCTTCTCTTAAACAGTTTGAAACTGCAGAATAATGCATTACTAGCACTCTGACTGCAGGAGTGCCAACCCTAGTCCCATCCCAAACCCTAGCAGTTAGGACTTGAAATTTCAAATCTGAATTTCAACTTTTGATAAAGTTCAGATCTGAGTTTCACCTTCAATAGACCTACACAGTTGAAGAAACCCCAGAATACCTACTATACCTTTGTTGGAAAACTCCTGGGCAGCCACATTATAGGAAAGTTATCACCTAAACCTTATCCCTAGATCCATGGTTTACATCAATAAGTACCAACAAGACACCAAAAAACAAAGCGAGAGGAGTGTTTCAGATGCTAGGCAAACGCATTGAAAGCCACGTTCCCTGATGTTCCCTTCGCAGGAGCATATAATTTCACACCAGAAACTGATAATTAGCAGTCTGAGACCTTGGGCTTCTAAGGCCAAGACTTCCAAAATGAGTGATATATATATTATATACCAACAAGGCCCCCATGGACCGGTTAAGACCTGGGGGGCCCCGGGAGGTTCAACTGAGAAGCTGCATCGGATAACCAGGGTTGCCTCCTCTCCCCCCCCCCCAAAAAAAAACAAAATCTGCCTGAGATGGCCAGGAGCCAGAGCAGCCTCCACAAGACTCAAAAGTCACAGTAGCATGGCCCAAGAGGTCTGCTTCAGCTGTTGCAGGGAAGTTCTGAATAAAATTCAATTCGAAAGAAGTAGCAATCATCTCTTCTCCTGGAGGCTGCTCTGGCTCCTGGCCATCTCAGGCAGGTTAAAGAGAGAGAGAGAGAGAAGGAAAGGGAAGAATAGTGGCAGTTCTTCTGCTTCAGCAGCTATCAATGAGAGAGAGGGAAGGAAAACAGAGAAGAGACTGTGGAGAGGGAAAGAGACAGAGAGAGGCAGAACAGCAGTACATCTTGCCTCCTTCCAGAGGGATTTTCCTGCTCTGGCTCCCAGTCATCTCAGGCAGATCTAGCAAGGGAAGGAAGAGAGGGAGGGAGCCTCCAATTTTTGTTGTTCTAGGCTTATTTGATATATATGTACTCCAGCTTGAAGGGAATGTCATGACTTATTAGTTCAGTCTCAATGGAGGAAGTGTTCCTGCATATATTAAGTTGAGTCT
Organism: Hakea prostrata; assembly: GCF_041222555.1. Taxonomy (NCBI): domain Eukaryota; kingdom Viridiplantae; phylum Streptophyta; class Magnoliopsida; order Proteales; family Proteaceae; genus Hakea; species Hakea prostrata. The sequence continues at coordinate 10,691,657 of NC_142600.1, read as the reverse complement.
GCATTCACTTTCTTTTTTGGTTTGCAAATAAGTGTCGTATAAGTAAATGCAGGCCACATTGGAAAGACATACTGACTCCATCGAGGGCTTACTATTTCTTTCCCATTATTCTCTCTCTCTGTTCTCTCCTCTTCCCTAGTTGCACATTCTAGCTAGCAGCCACATATCCTTGGTTTTGTCACAATTACAATAAGTGATCCATTATGTATTTCCTGGAAATATGTGGTTCGAAAACCTAGTAAGGTCCAGTCTGATATCAACTGGATCCAAGATCCAATTGCCAAATATCAGCCTAAAAAACCACTTGTTAGAAAATAACTCAACCAGAAGATGATGCATAACAAGAACTACAAGCTAGTTTTATTCCATTTTGGAAAATTTTGTTACATTTCATAACAATGTGGATACACTAACATGGTCAAAATGTGAACCTCACAGCATTTATCAATTATGATGGGAAAAAAAGTTATTCAAACGTACCATCTTAATCCTTTCCTTTTTCCACTCTTCCTGCAAAATGAATTTTTATCAGCTCAGAACCTTATTGAAGAATACTAGTCAGAATATCCTCAGGACTAAAATGATAAAATAAGAAAAGGTATCTCAGAGTTGTTTATTAGATACAACGGCTCACCACACTGGAATTAATAACCAGTAAAGAACAAATCCAACGGTTAAATTTGTGGCAAAGAGAATAAGAAGGAATACAGCCAATAATAAATTTCTATCTTGATTTCCATATATCTAGGTTATAGCCAGCAGATATTAATACTGCATCAAATACATAAGTAATTGCAAGACAGGCCTTCAACGAAAAAAAACAAAACCAAATAAATTTAAGGAAATAGTATAATTCAATATAGCAAAAGAACATACACACACAAACCGTGTTTTTGGATGCCTATGCTTTGTTCATTTACAAAATGGTGGCAAACTTTGATCCTCAAGCCAAGAAGTGTCTTTCTTGAATTCTCATCTACCCAAAAAGGTTACACATGCTATGATCCCAAAGATTAAAAATTATTTGTGTCACGTGATGTCTCCTTTTTTGAACAATAATCTTATTTTGTTTAACACAAGGATCAGCCTCAGGAGGATTATAGTGATTTTGAGCTTCTTCCTTGCCACTAGTAATGAAAACATCATGAGAAATGATATTCGTATTATTCCTAATCAGCATATGATGCAGAGTCACCACCAAACTGGGTTTCCTTCCTTTAAAAATAGTCTAAGATTGGGTCATATACATATTTGGCCTTTGATTCCTTGGGTTTACTTTGTAATCGCCAATTTTAATGGGCCTATAATAAATGGTAGGAAATAGGAAGACAGGATTAATTTCATTAATTTGGTTAAGAGTCCTATATTAAATGTATTTCCTTTATTATTTCAATTTCATAGTCAATTTAAGTTACTCAATAGGTTAAGGATTGGGTTAGGTTTTTTCCTTTTAGCATAGGGGTTTATTTTGGAGCTAGTTCCTAATTTGAGTTTGAAACTACATCGACCAATATGGCTATAAATATAGATGTAATTGCTCAGTTGAGCCATGAATTGATGAACGGGATCCTGACTTTTATTTATTGCTGCCGACGAGGTACATTGACATAGCATATCTCTCTCTCCCCTTTATGTGATATTCTATTTTCTCGTTCTCTTTTCCCAAGAATATCTTCGACAAAAGTACCTTCAACTATCCCTAAGACCCTAACCTTAATTCTTCTCTATCTAATCTTCTAAACTTCTAATTCCAAATCCTAAATTTCTTTCTTTTTTTTCCTTTCTATATTTGTTCCCTTAAACCTAGTCATCTCCAGCCCAAGCACAAGAGGAAAATTATAAGATTGACTAGTGATAAAATCCCATGACGAAACCCCAGTTAAAAAAAGAAAAGCATACAGCTGTTATTCCCATCTGTCTGTGCATAAACAGTATGGTGCACCACCAGCACAAGGAAATCTCAACAGTTGATTAAGCAGTATAGTTTGGATGAATCGAGTGGGACTTCCAAATAAGACCTCTATCAGGTTGGACGGGACCAGAAGGACTGGTTTCAAGCAGGAAGCTCACCTCATGCAGTTGGGAATGGCTAACTTTAGGTCGTCTGAATAGCAAATCAAAAATCTGAAGACACTTTATTATTCTGTTAACTACATCAAAATATCAAATGTTATCCACATTTTATCAATGCATCTTATGTATTGAGGCCAAAAAATAAAATACTAGATGTTGAGACTCACTCGGAGGGTGCCTCAGTTTACTCCACATAAGACACATCTAACAACTGATGCATGGACTAAAGAAGATCGAATGCTCATCAAACAAACTATATCCAATTAGACAAGTAAAAACGCGTAGTACAACATAACTATAGCTAATTTGAACAGCAGTGCAGTACCTGCTCCCTGGAAAGTATAGCGTTCTCCTCTTCAAGTTGTGACACCTGACATTCAAGCTCCGTTGTGTAGGCCTAAAGACAGGTAATATAATAACAAATCTTCACAAAGGAAATGAAGAGTTCAAAAACAATAAGAGAAGCATCGAAGTCGACCTGTTTTTTTTCTCTTGACCTAGCCGCAGACTCTCTGTTCTTAATCATCCTCCTCTGTCTTTGCTGAGTAACCTTGTCAACGGGCTCCTCCACCATTCGCCTCTTCCCCCTTCCTAATCCTGTTCTCTCCATTCCATTGCCAAACACACCAACCGAGCCATCAATCTGTGGCTGCTGCTGCGGTTGCTGAAATCGATTACTCAACATTGGATCGACCGGGAAGACGCCTTGTGCCGCCCCTGCAACCTGCGTAACCCTAACATCTTCCTCTGTAACAGCTCCGGATTTTGCTAGGTAATCCTCTAAAGTAATCTCATACGCTGGCTCCTTGAAAAACTGGCCATCCCCAACACCTCTAGGTTTCCGATCAACGCCTCCCCCTCCAGAACCCGCAAAAAAATCCTTCCATATATCTTCGGCCGACTTGTTATCGACATTCGCAATCCCACCGTTCAATTCACCATCTCCCCTGCTAGAGCAGGTGGCAGCGTTGGGAATGATCTCGGCGGCCGGCGCTGCCGGATTATTACCGTATATGTTAAAAATCTCGTCCATGTTCATAGATCCGAAATTCTTACTCCGATCGTTCTGAAGCTCAGAGACTGTTAACGAATACAAAGAAGACTGCCGTGTCAGATCCGAATGGGCCGAACTCGAAGACGCCATTACCTTTGACGACGCCATATCCGCAGATTTCTAGGGTTTTAAAGATTTTAGTTTACCTCTCAATTTGGAGAAACCATCTACCTCGTCTCAGAGCGCGTGACTCTCGCGAACGGTTTGAAGTTGAATAGGGAGAGTATACCTGAACACTGGAAGTTAATGTCCTTCAAAGGTGGCTTTGGGCAACCTTCAAATGAATAAAAAATGAGAGAAAAAGAAAAAGCGAAGTAAGTCTTGAAGCTTCAAAAAGATTAATTTTACTTCTCCGGTACGACAAGATCGACTGGAGATACTTTCCGCCAAATACGTCACCGCGTGTTTTTCGTCTTCGCGATTGCCATGGATGTCATCTCAAATGGACGATCGAGATAGAACGCCAAGACCCTAGCTTCAGTCCTGAATACATTTCGATTAGTCAGATTTTATCTCAATCATTGAGATTCAATGGGGAGATTGAAATTTGAAACCAAATTTTGAATCCGACAGACGATCAAAATTCCGATTGATTGACCGTCATATAATTTTAATGTGACTGAAGCAATTTCTAGAAAGCCAAAGGCTTCCCCACATACCCATGCTTTTCATTATTGCAATAGCAACCTCAAAGAGGTTAGATGATTTGATGATGCATTTGACTCTTCTCTTTTAAGGAAATTTCCCAATAAATATTAGATGAATTATATAATTCAATTATGTGTAATACTTCAATTCAAGAACATTTAGTTGGATTTACTTAGTATTTAGAATCTATTAAGAGAATTTCCTCAAAAAAAAAACCCAAGAACATTTAGTTGATTTTGCCTTAGCATTTGACAAATCTGAATGTATGAGTATGACACCTATTAATATTCACAGCTTTTTGACAATTTTAATTAACCACGTCTTAATTACAAAATAATTAATTAATTACATTTCCGTAACAATCAGGACATGATCCCAAGTTTTTTTCTTTTTCCTTATTAAAAAGGGGTCAAAAAATAGTAAATAAATAATAAAAAATAAATCAAGCAAAGTACCACATCTCTTGAAAAATCTCTTTCAACTCACAAGAGGATCTAGAAAGAATATCAGAGGTGTCCCACAAGTTAGCTCCACTTTCAACATCAGTAGACAATTCTTTTCTTTGTTATATATATCTTACACATATGTGACCACCACACTTCACAATGATGCATATATCTTCTACAACATTACCTTTTTCTTTCTTTTTTATAACATTTCTACAACATTACCCCAGTACTAGAACTCGTGAATTGTATGAAACCCAAGGTTTCATGTTCGTGTATTCGACCATTTAGTTGCACCAGAGAATATATCACGATTCATACAAAAAAAAAAACAAAAAACAAAAGAAAGAGAGAGAATACATCACGATTATCAGCGTCAGTCCTCAAACAAATCCTAAGTGACAATCATCGTTCCATACACAACTTTCAGGGTCTGTGGGAGTCGTCTAAGACGAACATCTCACGTGGGCAGCTGGATTGGATTAACACACACATTTGCTGTCGTGGTTATCCCAGCCCAGCTAGGACAAATCGAGTAGAGTCAGGCCCAAAAAAAAAAAAATTAACTCAAAAAACAGATATAGACGCCAAGCGTCGAAAAGATATCAATCACTTCTTAGTTCTCAGAAGGGTAATCTAGACTTCTCAAGAAGATGCTAGTCCTTGGCTCCTTGCTCAATAGTAGCTATCCTGGACTGACAAAATAAATATGAGACAAACTATTTTACATAATATCGTGATTATCGTCCAAAATGACATGTTAAGTCAACTTTGCCCTGTTCGAGCAAAGAATAATCCTGAGAAGCTGTTGACATCGAGATAAATAAGACCGCGACTCAATTTATATTTCGAAGTAAAACCGTAAAATACCTAAGCTTGGATCGGTTCTTTAAGTTTCCCCTCATTTTTTGAAAAATAGAAAAATCTCAAACGCCAAATGGGCAACCGTCATAAATAAACTGTGTTTACCAGTTTACCTCTCTTACCCACCCAAAAAACAAAATAAACAAAACACTATTTTTTCATACATTTATCTTTTGTATTTTGTTATTTTTTTTGATGTGTCTGTATATCATTTCAAATTAATAAAAAATCAGTTTTATACAAAAAAAAAAAACACACACACAAACCGTGTTGAAGTTTCATTTACCCTGACCAAATCACGTGGAGAAAAGGTTTGTCATAAATACGACATTTTTGTTATCAAACGGGCTACACTAAAGTCTAAACTCAAACCGTTTTTTTTTTTTTTTTAACATCTTTTTCCAACGATTTTAATTTGAAATTTATTGATATTATTATAAAATCAGGTCAAAAGTTGAATATCTTCGGAATCGAGGTGAAACTCCCGATATATAAAACAATTATCCCCTTCTCCCCCTTTTATAAAACTAAGTCCCAAAAACAAAAGAAAACCATAAGTTTTTATTTTTTCCAATTAAATTCTTTTAATAAATTTAAAAGGAAAACCCATAGAGAGATTCGGTCGAAGTCAGACAGGAAGAAAAAAAAGGAGAATCAGTGGAAGAAAGAGTAGCAAGGAAACCGGTTCTTGCTTTCCCGGTTTACAGTGGAACAATAGAATCAAGAATCAATATGAAATCGTTTTCTCTATCCTTTCACCAATTTCTCGCCTGGAAACCGCCTTTGTTCTTCGCAAAATACGAATTTTTGGGTTTCGGCAAGTCCTGAAGGTTCATGACTTGAATTTTTCTTTGCTTTTTGGCTTCACGAACACAGACAAACAAATCAAATTAATAATGAAATACACAATATGTAAAGTAAAATTAAGACGAACAAGTAGTAAAGCTTAGAGTAAAAGCAAACCATTTTGAGCTTCTTGGTAGTTTTCTTGAAGTCGTCTCCTGGCCGAAGCGAGTCTTTCAGGATCAATGTCGCTATCCTTTTGTTCCCTCTGTTTCTGCATATCCAAACATTCAGGTAACAACCACGAGAATTCTGAGTAAGAATGATGATCAGACAGACATTAATAGAAATTAACTCAAGAAGATTGAACACTAACAGAAATTAACTCAAGAAGATGGATTATATACATTTGGAGGAGGAGCTACTCTTCCAGGGGCCGATTGGGGTGTCCTGGTTTGAGTTTCCTTTCGAGGAACAACTTTTCCTTTTGGCTCAAACTCTGAATGATTCTTATCTGAACCAGAGCTTCCATCTGTGATTAAATGAGAACATAATTAATTGAAAAGAAAGTGAAATGGAACAGCATTTGTTCCGCTTAGAATCATTCTTTTGATTAATTGATTGATACTTACTATGTGGATTTGGAGAGTATGCAAAATCAGGCACCTAAAAAATGATAATAAAACTCATCAAAAGTTGGGATATTTTGAAAGAACTTTAAAAGAAGAGATACCAAACTGGCTTCTTTACCTGGTGATATCCATTTTGTGTGCTTCTTTGAGGGTTCTCTTGAGGCGAGTATCCATCAGCTGCCACCATTAATGAGCTTTATTCGTTAAACATTCAAAAGCGAGTCCTTCTTTTGAGCATAAAGTGAGAAAACTGAAAAGAAAAAAATTTCAGTACCAATGAGTGAAGAGTTTGCTGTTTCTCCATGTGTATTATTCAATTTCACCCACTCGTCAACAAGATCCTTCCATTTCCTGCAAACAGAACAGTATGTCAAGACTTTCCTTATTTTGAGCTCAACGAACAAATTTTGTTTTTGAGACCCTCACACCTGACAAGATGCTTAACCAATCTCCGGACTTCATTTGAAGGATGCTTTCTCAAGCGATTTACATGCCTCCCTATGTCCGTCTCCTGATTCATGAACAGAAAAACAATACCAGATTTTAAACATATGAAAAACTTGGAGTTATGAGGGAATTATTCTGTTGTATTTCACTTACCTTGAGAGCTTTGAATGTTATATCCATGTCTGCTAGGCTTTGTAGTTGATTTACCAGAGAATTTTCAGACTGTTAAGAAAAGGAACTTATTAATAACAGAACGAGTAGATGAAGAGATAACAGACGAACCAAATAAAAAAGCAGACCTGATCAGGATCTTCCAGACGCTCCTTGATATTGAGAATCTTACTCTGTTCTTCGTCAATTGTACCGTCAAGATGATCATCATCATCATCATCAACATCATCATGACCATCTCCCTCAAGTGACCGTGGACTCAAGGGAGAACCTCCGTTTTCCTCATGGCTGCCGCTTTCTTTTTCAAGGGCGGCTTCTGTGCGCGATTGGTGTTGCAACTTCTTAATCTCTTTGTTATTTGGCATCATCGAGTCATGACTACAGTTCCGACACCCAGGAACAGTAGAAGAGTAAAGACGCTCAACGATTCCATCTCTTCGATCTTTCAATTCGATTTTGTGATCGAAAGAAGCAACAGAGATTGCCGTGTCTATCAAAGTCCAGACATCCACACCTGAATCCCTCAAGATGGATCTAAAAGCATCATAATCCATTATACGGCAACCCCTTTACTCAGCACGCAGGAGAGTTTCCGATCCACAAATATCACCTTACTTTTCCCGTCCAGCAATATCGACTTTGTACGCAAAATTTATTGAAAAGTACCAAATGATAACCTACAGATCTATCAGATCTACAATTACTAATAACCATTTATAAATTACTCTCTATCTTATCAACATCAAACCTAACCATGGATTACAGGTCGCGAGAAACACAAACAGAAACATCCTCTCCATCTCTTGTTCATCGTCAACCACCGATAACGAAAACCAGAGGTAGATCTAGCCGTAAAACAATCACTCTAAAAGACGACGCTCATAATCGCCGAAACGATCCAAATTGGAGAAATGCGCCACCGTTCGAAAAGCAACAGGCATCAAGGAGGACTAGAATCAAAGACAAATGAAAAAATCCCGCAGAAATCCGCCGAAATCAAACCTCAAGACTGAGAAGGCTAGATCAGCTTCTCAGATTGCTCAACATTTTTTCCTATTTTTGTTTGTTCTCTTAGGACTCTTCATAATCTGTTGTGGAGTTTTCAGAGAATCTCTCAGAAACCATACCGCATTAACCCCACTTAGTGATATAAATTCCTTCCCGGGTTTAATGCCACTCTTGCTGGCCTCATAGGTACAGATGTAGGAACACCTTTTCCATTCATGCGCTCCGAAACAGTATTCGTTGTTTCTTACTCTTTCCCTTTGTGCCCTTTGTCCAGCGAGGGAGAGAACAGGAGGCAAGGGAGGAATTATCAGTCTCCTTCCGGAATGAATATAGAATAAATAAATTTAGGGCATTTCTTTTCTTCGCACATTATTGTCATATTCTATGTTTGCCAAATGACAACAAAACCCTTCACATCCACTAGTTTTATTTTATTTGAACAATTTTCACAGGGCACCTCAAAATGGAGGTGTTAAAGCACTTGATACCCCACTTTATGTTTAAAAAATCATAAACCTCAAAATTAAATTTTCATTTGATATATTTATCTACTAAAAACAGTTAAATTATTATTTATATTATTTCAATTCCTTATAATATATAGTGTCTACAAAAGTTTTTAAGAAAAATTAAACAAATATATCTAATGAAAATCTAATTTTGAGGTATCTGTGTTTTTTAAACATAAAGTAGGGTGTCAGTGCTTTACAGCCTCCATTTTTTGTGTCAATACAATTAACTCTTTATATTTTTGTATTACATATGAAGTTTTCCACATATGCTCCTCTGTTTTGTGACAAAATTATGGATACCCCACCAACTTGTAAACCATACAAAGGTGTCTACAAAACTTAAAACAGTCCTGTAGTGGCTGCTGCCTGCTAATATTTAAGAGGAAATTACCACTTTACCTCAAATAAAATATAAAATTTAAGAAAAATGTGAAATTACTTTTATACCCTAAATTTAAAAGGTCCCTATTATATAATATTATATACTTAAAAGTAGATTGCAAACGATAGTAAATATGACCGTTCTTATCATCATGAATGATGTCACTCAGACTGTGGCAGATGTTTAACAAGCAAATAAATCTCAGTGTCTTCTTGGACATGATTATCCAAGAAGTCCTGCAGCATTAACCTCACGTAAGTTATGAATAAAAACACAATTAACAAAGGTTTTGCTAATGTCCCAAAATGTATTTCAGAAGATCACGCACACACCAGAGCGCCGCATCAAAATTAGTAAACTTGAGTAACTGCCTTGGTGGAATCACTCCTTACTTCCACCGAATGAAAACCCTTGTATATTGCAATCTGTAGTCCATTTGCCATGGCCTGTAATTCTATTTGTAACACATTATTTCTTTACAATCTTCTTCGTTTCCGTTTCTTACTACCGAATAAAAACTCCCGAAAAGTTCATACAGTAAGCAACGCCGCTAGGAAATGAAGGGTCACCGTCATAAAGCACCCACCACAACTTTCCTTTATAGGTGGAATTCATTACCATAGATAAACCCAAAAACAGAAAAACAAATTCCTAGTTACACCTTGGTTCTTCCTTTAATTACACTGTCAATTACAAGCTCCAATCAGATAGAGCTGGATCTGAAGATCATCGGGCACTGGATTTTTCTTGAGAATGAAGATTTGAAGCAAATCATAGGTTTTCATTATTGAAAAGTAGCTCTAATTTACGGTTTGCAAATAAAAGCATATCTACAGATTCTTTTGACATTACTATGAGCCTCAGTCATTCTTATATATGGTAGTTAGTATAGATTTTTACCCTGAGCTTCTACTCCATTTGGGGGGCTCTTTTGCCGTTAATGGTGTTACATGGTACAGGATGTACGGTCTTGTTTAATCTTTGAGCTTGGATCTTCAAATCATTCTTCTTCTTCTTTTTTTGTTGGCAATTTAATGGCTAGTTTTCCAGGTTGTTTAGATGTAAAGACTAAAGAGTGCAATTTAAATAAAAAGGAACGATGGCAGCTTCAAGTCTGCCCGGTAAATACTAAATGGAGCTCTGAACGAATATTAGAAAGGGTGCTGCCAGAGCATAGTTGGAAAAAGTGAAGAAGAAGAAAAACAGCTGAAGGAATTCCTCTTTCACACACCTGGTTAAAATTTTAAAAACAGAATACAAAGTCAAAAGTATTATAATTATTTTAATAAATTAGAAACACTTTCAAGTTTCATCACATGGAAATATTTTTGAATTTCGATCATAAATTGCAAATGGTCCTTCAACGCATTTAACATAGAAGTATGAATCTTACACTAAATCCTGCATTGACAGAAATGATCGAAATTCAAAAATTAAATAAGAAGTATATTCCACTGAATTTTTCATTTTTTTATTAATTTTTAATATTTATATGTGAGTCTTAACTCTTACCCTATTTATGTGGTCAAATGTCGAAGGCATTGTTCTCTCCACACGCATCCTTTTGCCTGTAAAACTATTAAACAAATGCATTGATTAGCTGGTTTCCAAATATGGATCATCCAGTAACTCTAAATAATAAGACAATGAATTATAGTCTCGCGAGTCAACATTGACATTAAACATGATCAGTACAACACATTTAAAAAGCTTTAATGAATGAATTACGTTATCCTGAACTCATATTAGTGATTATGTTTTTGGAAGGAGAGTGGGTAAACATTTTTTTTCCTAAGGTGGGAAGTTTTTATATTTTGCTTTCTTTTTCTTACTATACATATTGATTTGTTTTGATTTCTAATTTGACCAATTCTCTTGAATCGTTTTTTTAATAATTCACTTATAAAGCATATTATTTAATTTGTATTTAAAATTAAATAAATACATTTAAATATATAGATAAGCTATTCAAAATATTTGTAGTTTCTTATAATTTTTTCTCCAAAGATGAAAGTATTTGACTTATATACAAGTTTTCATATTTTTGAATTATACGCTAGAAAAGGCAAAATTGCCCTAAGGCCAGGGGTCGTGGTCGTGGCCCTCCCTCACCCATTTTTTTTAATTTTTTTTTTGGTTTTTTTTTTTCCTTTATAACTTTTTATGTCATTTGCTCTTTTTCCAAACCTGAAATTTGTAATTGCCTCTTCCCCGGCCCCACCCCTCCCCAAAATGAAAAAAAAAAAAAAAAAAAAAAACACTTGTTACAAAAAACAATTTTAGGTAAAAACCATAAATAGTAAAGTCATTTGCTCCCGTGTTGACTTATGCCTTTATCCTAACTCCTTGTTTATTTATCTATTATTAGTATTTTTTTTATAATCATATACTAACTCCTTATGGAGTTCATATATTTATTAGGTTTCAACAGAATTTTAATTCTTGAAATCTTACTTATGAAGTAGTGATTTTTGTGTTGAACTTAGAAATTACATATTTTGCAAAGGATAGACTAGGGGGATTGAGGTTTTTAACAAAGCTGGATGTGAATTTACCTTAAGTTTTTTTCAAATAAAATTTGACTTGTGTTATTATCTTTAACCGCTTATTATCCATATAATGCCTCTTACACGGTTTATTTCCATTACCTATTTCATGATATCATTTTAATTAAATAAATATAGTAAAATATATTAGACTAAGACATATACCAAAACAAACACCACAAAGCAAAAAAATGTAGTCCAAACTCCAAAGTAGGTCATATTAACCAAGGTGCATGGGATGGGTACCCAATAGAGTTGGACTTGAGTTGAGATTTTTCAACTCTTAATTATGATAGGAACGAACATGATTTAGACCGAACTGATTCATACCCTTCTTCTTCCAACCATCTTTAATTCAAGTTATAATGAGAACATCACATTAAAGGATGATAAATGTACTATGTTTAACGTCAGTTGACAATAACCAACACTTATTAGTGAAGAGATTATTGATTCGATTCGTCTAATACGTGAATAATCCATAGAATCTTTTGTTTATTACAAAATTACTAATTTCCAAGAAGAAAAAAAACACACACACCATGTATGAATTTTCAAAAAAAAGATAAAAAGGAAACAAAACAAAGAGCAACCACAACACCAACAAGGTCCTTGCTCATTGGCACCCACATATATGACGGGGAAAGATGTACCAGCTACCTTCTTCACAATCGAATCCCTTTCTAAACCGTAGATCGTTTATGCGAACCCAAATCCTCAATCAGAGCCGTCAAATCTGCATATGATGACCCACCCTTTTCAACAGCTCTTCTTGCCAACTCTTTTAACTTCCCTGCTTCACTTCTCATCTGCTCTGCTTCTTCTCCGCTATCCATCAACCTTGTTTACAGCCTTCTTTATTGCATCTCTCTTCACTAATTCCTTTTCTTGTCCAGCAACTGAACTCCATCTTTTATACCCTACTCCCACGCCTACCTTTAACACCATTGTCACCAGCTTCTCATTGAAGAATTGCTCTGCAAGGAGTGGCCAAGTGATCATTGGCACACCTGCACTTATACTCTCGAGAACTGAGTTCCATCCACAGTGAGTCACAAAACCTCCTACAGATGGATGCTCAAGGATCAACACCTGAGGAGCCCAACCCCTTATCATCAACCCCTTTCCTTCCACCCGCTTTTCAAACCCATCTGGTAACCATGGTTTCTCCTCGGCCTTTCTTACTACCCAGATGAATGGATTGCCTGAATCTTCAAGACCCATAGCAATCTCACGTAGCTGGGTAGAACTGAGTTGAGCGATGCTCCCAAAACAGACAAAGATAACCGAATTAGGTTTCTTGGAATCTAGCCAACGCAGGCACTCATGTTCATCTATCACAACTTTATTTCCCCTTTGTGCCTTCTCTGAGATGTCCTTGTTGCTGAAGGAAACTGGACCGATGTGCCATGCTTTTATTCCCATGGCCTTTCTGTAGTGTTCTGCATAAGCTGGCTCCAACTCATAGAAGCTGTTCACCAGAGTTCCATAGCACGTTTCATCTGATTTCCAAATGCTTTTGTGCAATTCACCGATATTATTCGGATCCTTGAGGTCGTCTGGAAGCTGTGATCTTGTCATCTCTATCTGGTCAGGGATGCAAGGCACCACAAACGGCTCCATATCAGATACAATGTTGGCATGAGGTTTATAGCGTCTCAGGCTATCTTGGGCACACAGGGAGAAGAAGCTAGTCCCATGGAAGACGAGCCTTGGTATTCCAAATTTCTCTGCAACTTCGGTTGCCCAAGGAAAGAACATATCTGCGACCACGCAATCAGCGTGGTGTCGTTGAAGCATCTCCTCGAATGGTTGTTGAAGCATGTTTGTAGCTTCCATGAATTTTTCAAACATATCAGGACCACTGAGAGAACTGGCGTTCTCACAGTTTTCGGGTAAACCGACTTCAAGTGAGGGGAATCGTATTAGCTCAATTCCAATCTCGAATCCAAATTTTCTATCCCGTTCAACTGTTTGAGAGAAGTGAAGTGCGTTGAGAGGCGTGGTGAGTATGGTGACCTTCACTCCACGCATTGCAAACAATCTGGCGATATCCATAGTTGGGATTAGATGGCCCTGAGCCATGAATGGAAAGAAAAGAACATGAAGTTGAATATCAGCTACAGAACCCATAAGGAATGAACTGGAAGAATCAGGATTGTATAGCGAAGTCAATGGCCAGAAGATCACTTAGAGATAAGGGTTGGGTGCAAGGAATGTTGGAACTTGGGATATATATATAGATGTTAAGTGCTAATACCTATCAATGGAGACTGGTGTTCTTTCATTCTCTAGTATCTCCATGACTCCACGTATCCTTTAATTGGAAGCTTTCTGCAAACATAAGCTCCTACGTAGGATAATTGTAGGGAACAAACTCTCAACTTCTACGCTATTCCATGTGATAGGTTGCCATGCATTTGCCAATTTCCCTATAACCTAATGCGAACATGTGGAATCAACTACAGCCTTGGTGACTTGGTGTTAATATTATAATTATTTTTCTGGTAACAGGCTACAGTTCGACTGTTTTTCTAGAAATTACAGAAACGTTTTTCAGTTTCCTGATGATTGTATCGAAACCTAGAAGATTCTTGACGGGTGACTTTACCAGAAAAAAGGCTGGTGCGTGATGGTTTTCTCTTCCATTATTAATTATGATCGAGGAACCTTCACCACTGCATTCATTTTCATGAATTACGTACTTTCCACAGACAGGGGAAGGCACATCCAAAACCCACGTTTTTACCGTTTCATTACCTGCGGATGGTTTTTGTGCAAATAAAATATTTATTATTGGTGTATGGATGGTTTGTAGAATAATTAAGAACATGAGAGATCTCTCAATGGAGATGTAGGTATCTAATTAAACCCGGATCCACATCCTCTGTTAACGAAGTTATTACAGCCCTTTCCGTCAATCTTTTTGTAGATTCCGATAATTCCATGGTGGATCAGGACGAGAATGAATCCGGGAATCCAGGACATGACTCTCTTTCGGACACCTCAGCTCTCCACACTCTAAAAGGGCCAGACATTTGAACCATAACTAAAATATATTTTTCCGAGAAATCTCAAAATTTAGGCTAACAAAACAGTTAATTTTATGAGCCATAACTCCATCGAACCGCAAATTTGAAACTCTAGATTTTTAAAATACCGACTCAAGTAACCCGGCCCTAAGAACTGAGAGATCTCTCATCTGGGATGCCCCTGAACTAAGTAAGCTGGATCCACATCCTCTGTAAGGAAGTTGAATTTTCTGTAATACTCCCACCTCACCTAACGTATATAAAGTTTCTATTCAAATATTTATAGCATTGCCTCTGTGTCCCGATTCTCAGATCTCATGTAGATGGGGCTGCGCCCCAAACAGGTCCTTGGAGCAGGGGCATAGCGGTCACAATTAATATGTTTCAGAATGGAAAATTGTTCAATATGATTTTTTCTTATTCTTTGCCAAACCTATTTATGAGAAACAGCGATACCTAATTTTCTACTTGGTACTAGAAATAAAAGATAAAACTAACTCATCTTGACCATTAGTTTCCATCCATATGTTAATCTTAATATTCCCTGAAGACCGGTTTTGAAAATACTTTTCGTATTTATTGGCAAAATTTATACATTTTGTAATTTTTGTTTTTTTTTTTTTTTATCTCTGACTACATTTTTTTTACGTATGAATGCTTTTAATGAACCACAAACAAATATTGTGTCCCCTTAGTATAATATATTATATATGGGTTAAACAGACTAACACTGTTAGTCGCTAGTAAGTATATTTAAATTTCAAATATAAAGGGACCAAAATACTTTCGAAGTTATTTAATTTATTTATTGTAACTTTATATATATATATAGGAAGAGATAGATATATAACCAAATAATAATGATATACCAATATATATAAACCTATATATTATATATAATATAATATAAAGGACTCTTTGGCATCATATCAATATTTAATATATTTAACAACGCATATTATAATTGGTATATATATAGAGATATAGGAAGAGAGAGATTTTTTAACCAAATAATTAATGATTAATACCAATTATCTCTTTTTTAAACCATATATTAAATAATTTAAAAGACTCTTTGGTCATTCATATTCAAAATTTTAATATATTTAACAACGGCAAACCATGTTAGATTACTTGAAACCCACGTGTAATAATTGCATTAAAGAGACTCAATATTAATTAATGATCCATTTAAATGACCCACATGTCAAAAATTTAGCGAGTAATCCGTATCGATATTCCAAGTTCCAACCACTCCTCCTGTTGTTGTAATTTCTACAATGCACTTCTCTTACTTGAAATATTGTCTTTTTTTTTTTTTTTTTATATAAATAATTATTTTGATAACTATTTATAGGAATATTTAATTTAACCACTAAATTAAGGGTGTCAAAACCTAATTCGAACCGTTAAAACTATACCAAGCCAGCCTGTTATAGTCCGAACCAAAACTTAATGGGCTGAATAACTTCAACCCGAACGGGTTCAGGCCATCCTGTGTGTGGCCTGTTAGTCCGAACCGTTTGGCCCAAAATCAGCTCGAACCGAACCAACCCGTTAAACTCGTTATAAATAAATTTAAATGTAAAAGGCAGACAAAACCCCATGTATCCCTTTATTTTTCTTAATTGTTTTGTTTTTGAAATATACATACAATAAGCCTGTCAAAGTTTTCCACCGTTTGGAATGTGAACTTAGTAAATATTTAGCAAGTGTATTATCATTTGAAAATCTTTGAATATTTTATTTTAACCCATATTTATAAGTGTCAGGAATGGGGAGTAGAATAAGTAGAGACAACCCACTCAAATTCATCAAGATGTCAGTTTCTTTTGTATATTAATTGTATATTTTTTACTTATTTGTATAAATAAAGTTTTTGGTTTTGAACACACAACACAGGAAACAATGCGAATAAGGTGTAATTAAATGATATCATATATTAGAGGACCATTAGATAATTTCACATAAGCATCAAACTAAAATCATAGAAGCACTTTGTTGTGAAGTAACAATACATTATAACTCATATGGGTTCATGATTAGAGTGGAGGCAAGTGGACTCCAACACTAATCAATGCCAACTATGCCAAAAAAAAAAAGCACTTCCTCATTATTACCATGTTTCAAATATAAGATTTGGAGATAACCTAATGCTTATATGCTTTTGATAAATTCCACATATCAGCGATGTACATAAAACATTCAACTAGTAAATCAAAACCCAATTTTAAACCGTTAGCTCAAATGGTTAGTTAGTCTAAACCCAAATCACACCCGTTTGAAGCTAGCTCGCAACAATTATTTTTCTAATGGGCTGTGCTTGAGCTGGATGTTTTTCAGCACTAAACTGTTAGGCCAGCCTTGAACCGTTGACACCCCTACACTAAATGCTTGTGGGTTCATTTATTTGATAAGTGAGATTTTTAAATTGCAGCTAACCAAATATGCCATGTATCTAAATTTAATAGAACAAATAAAAAAAGAAAAGAAAAGAAAAGAAAAAATATATACCTAAGCTAGCAAACAATTATATTTTGTTGGACGAAATAAACGTTATATGGACAGTATCTCAAAATTTATTTTTCCTCAAAAACAACCAAAAAAATCTGGTCTCCCGTCTCTAAAATTGGGAGTCATTTTTTTTTTGGTTGGGTGTTGTGAAAGAGGTTTTAGAGTTTGAAATGGGGGAAAAAGACTTTTTTTTTTTTATTTTTTTAATAAAAAGAAAATTCAGGTTGTATTCGTTAGTTTTACGAAAAATATAAATTCCCTCAATAAAAGGAAGATGCGACGTTCACCGTCAGATCTTTTAGATAAATGTCTAACTTTTCAAAAGAGTGGTACGTTTAACTAGTAGACCGTAACGGCGTAACCTGTCCTGATTCCCATTTCTCAAGAGAAGTGAGTATATTTACCTAAATACCCTATTTCCTTTTTATCTTTCTATGTTTCCCGCGCCGCTTTAAATTCCATTCCGCATAAAGTAAGGATTCAATCTCGTTCCTTTTTTCTCATTGAAGAAGCTTTGAATTTATATGTCGTTTCGGATTCCTCATGGCTTTTGTTATTCGGATTGTTGATCGCGACGAGTAGGTTATTTCAGATCTTTGGTTAAATAAGGGGATTCTTGTAAGACCAATCGACTCGGTTACAATTTTTACTAATTAATCTGTGACTCTTGAATTGCTTTGCTAAAGCGTTATTACTTCTCAGTCTTCTTAGTTTCTTGAACTCTAGAGTTTGATGAAGAAAATGCTTAGGAGATCGAACATTACTTTTTAGGGTTTTGGCGAATCTCTAGAAGAGCTTTGAAAAATTGAAGTTCTGGTATTCTTTCGTTCCGCTTAGCTATTTGTATTCTTCATTACTGAAAAACGGTTTATCTTTTTGAACAGCTTGTTTGAGTGGATCTGCGGTTTCTTGCTTGGCGATTTTGATTCCTACTCGGAGTGGAATAGTTAAACCGTTTGCTTTGATCGTGTTGACGTCGGAGCTAGACTGATCGACACCGTTCTTACTTTATGTTCTGATTGTTTGATTGACTGGTAGATATAACTTATTAGCATTGAGACTTGAGAGGTTGGTTATTCGGCAATGGATCTCGAGAAAGAGTTTGAAATGTCTATATTTTCAAGTTTCGTTTCAAGTTCCGATGATTTCTAGGGCTGTCTATTGTATTGGGGTCTGACATTCGGATTAAAGGAGTAAATCAGGAGGTCAGAATTCTTCACCCGAAGATCATTAGAGTTTCACTCAGTTGCAGTTCTACAAGTGTTGAAGCTAGTACCTGAAATGGAGCGCGATGAAATTGATCATTTACGGAGAGGTTTAGAAAGCGAATCTGTTGGTTACGGGGTCATTTTGCCGAGTTCCTTCGACATGGTTCTCTCAAGCGCCCTAGTATACTCTACTTGTTCACATGTGTCGGTTTGGGGTCCGCCCACGACTTCCTTCCCTTC
This sequence comes from Hakea prostrata, assembly GCF_041222555.1. Taxonomy (NCBI): domain Eukaryota; kingdom Viridiplantae; phylum Streptophyta; class Magnoliopsida; order Proteales; family Proteaceae; genus Hakea; species Hakea prostrata. Next base: position 10,673,097 of record NC_142600.1, on the reverse strand, counting down.
GCTTAGCTCAGGGTGATCTACGATCCGCTTTTTTTTTTCCCAGAAAAAGAAGGCCCCCGCCCTCCTTTCTTTTCCCCGGGACGCCCCTAAACGTTCAACGATGTTGGGCCCCGGGAGAATACTTCGGAAAGAAAGCCGACTGAGGCCAGCTAGAAGAGCGTGTCGGGTTTCATGATGCTTCCATAAAATGTAGAGTCTCAATGTCTCGAGGGAAACACAGCCTGCTTGATTCTCCGGATTTGGAGGAAGAGGAGAAAATATGTCTGCGTTATTCTTCTGCTCTGGAAATTTCAGAGTCGACTGATGCCAGTTCTTCTCTACGCCAAAGTAAGTGTCTGAATTATAAAAACAGGGAGGAGTTTTCCACTTGTTATAAAAAATAGGGTAAAAAGAAAACTGGTTTACTTATAAAATTCATTCCAGAAAAATGATTTGCTGAGAAGTTTGCTTTACTTGTAAAATTCTTATCAGAAGAATGTTTTGCGTTGAAATTGTAATATAGCTAGTTCACAGTTATTCATTCAAGTGATTAATGTCTGGCCATTAAACCATCATTACTGGTTAATTATCCTCTGATTTGTTTGGGAAGTCTGATCCATGGGGCATCGAGTTCTAATGGTAACAATCTCAGGATTTTCTTATTTTGCACAGTGTAAGCTCATGAAGCGAGAAAACTCAGTCTGTTAGTTTTTGAGGGGATAAATTATCTGATAGGGTAGACTTGTTTTGCAATTTGAACTTCTGTTGAAATGCTGATGTATCTGAATTATCAATACCATATGTTGATTACTGGATATACTCTTTCAGATTTTTATTTCATTGTCTTTTTAATTTTTATCCTGTTACGTACCTGTGCTTATTAATATTGTATCATCTAATCAGATATTGGAACATTAGCATCCACTACCAGTGGTGTTGTTACTGCAAGCAGGGGATGCGCATACCCTTTGAAACTCAAAGAAATTCTTGATGTTATGGGTCCTAAAAAATAGGGAAAACTTGCTTCAATTCTTCTATTGGGTAACAGTACACACCAATTTGAATATATGGATATGGTTACTAGAGTTCCCTGTTTGCAAGTCAGTGTCTCTTGTGTTACCACTTTGAAGAATCTCCCAACCACATGCTGCTCCATTTCCCCTTTTCGTTCTATACATGGCTTATCTTCTTTAAGGTTTCACTCTCTGTGGACATTTTCTAGAGACTTTAGTGCCCTTTCTACAGTTTGGAAGTTGGCAAACAAAAGCCTAAAGGGAACCTGACATTTGCATCCATTTGTCATGCAAGTTTTTGAACTCTTAGCTTGAACACAACTCCATAATCTTTGAGGGCTGCTGCACTTCCTTTGGAGCATTTTGGTGTCTGTATGTGATCCCACTAGTTGTTGATTGGGAAAGTATAATCTTTTTAGTGGTTTGATCTCTTAGAGAAATCTTTTGTTCTTAAATTTTTATTGCTTGGGCATTACCTTGATAACTACGATAGTATGAGCTGCTGACTCCCAATCCAATAAAGACTGTTCACTGTCCAACAAACCTTAACTTCTAGCTTTTAGCATTTTTATTGTTTGGAAAAAAAGGTTATGTTTGGTTCAATCTATTTTGTGTGTCTCTTTTCTTGATGTGAATTAAACTGCTATGTCACAATTATCTCCTCTACTTGTGACCATTTCTAGTCTGGTAACTTCAGCCTAATTTATTAATCTATTGGTTATCTTGGCCATCCACTTCCAGATGGGGCTGTTGTGTGCTAATGGATCATGTATTGTAGACATGCTATGTTATGTGCTCAATGCTGTGATACACTAATTATGATTCAAGTGTCTATATGAGTTGGTAGAGTTGACTTAATTGGGCAACACCATGAATTTCTTAAAGCTGAGCTATTTATATGACTAATGCAAAAGAAAATAATTATCATTATACAATGGCATCCTTGTAGTATCATTATGCTTTGGGTAATCTCTAGGTGGATAAGCAATGAGGTATGAATCTTATGATGTACCTTTGGACAAGGCTAAAATTGATATTCCAAGATAATTTGTCAAAGTACTTAAAATGGAATAGTTTTGTGAAGCTTGTATTATAGAATAGTGGTACTAAAAGCGTTCATTTTGAAGTCTTGGAGCACAGCTATACGGCACCCACACGTCATAAAGAAGATACGTCAGCTGGGATGTGGGATGCTGCATTGTTTAGATCTAAGACTGAGAAAAAGGAAACTCTGAAGCATGACTTGAAATTTTACAGACTGACAGAACGTGTAAAGGTTAACATCTGAACTACAATATGTTCATTTACTCACGCAGCATTTTTGCATCTGATTTCTGAATTTATTCCTGCTCTCGGTTATACATGCACGACTCTTTAATTCTGAAATAAATAAATTAGAAGGACAGGCTATACAGTTCTATTGTCATGATGAAATGAATACATGTGCGTGAATTCTTGTTGCATCTTGTCATGTTACTTCACTTGCTTGTGCTACTTTGGCTGTCTCGATTTTCCAACCTTGATCGTGAAACAAATGCTAAATTTCCAAACATTTATTTCTTCATCTTTGTATCGTGCTCTTTTTTTTTTCTTCTCTCTCTCTCTACTCCATCCATCATTATCTTGTTGTTGTAGTCAGGTTAGTTGCTGGTAAATTTTTCAGGAAATATTTTATCCTTTTTGTATTCCATTTATTTTGCGTAATTTTATCTTCTTGAAGTTGACTAGTTTTATTGGTTCTCGGAACAAATTGTTATGGAACTTGTTCAAATTCCAAAATGATGGGACTGTTGAGGTTGATGTGGCTCAAAGTGCACCTGTAGCTTCAGAACTCTTAAAGCTTGATGCTTTCGATCAGATTCCACTTGATGTTGAAGATGCTGCTGTTGAATTCAATAAATAAATCCCAAGATTGAAAATTGCCTTGCTTGTAGCCTTGTAGTAGGAACAAGAGGGGATGTTCAACATTTCTTAGAAATGGCAAAGAGACTTACAGGTATGTTTACCATGAATCTCTATTTGACTTTGCTTGAGTTGTTTTCTGATGCACTACCCTTCAGAATGAATGTTTGATCTAGAACTTCTACTGCAGAGTACTGAGCTATTTTTATTCTTCGTTGTTCACAGCTTGACTCTCATTTTTGGAGCGGAAGTTTCACAAGCTAAGGCTGCCGGTGGATGATACAGAGCTTTGTCAGCCTCGATATGGCTTTCCTACCAAACCAATGCAGTGTCGGCTAGCTCTGGGGTAGCCAGGTGAATCATAGCCTTCTCGTCATCAATTTCATGGATCCTGTGATAAACTTCAATTTACTTAAGCCTGCTTCATCTGAGAGTCAGTCAGTAAGAATCACTTCAGTCAATTGAAAAATCCATGAAACTTTTGGTAATTCCCTTCACTGGTTTTCCAAGTCACCTACTGAATCCAGAGATCGTATTTCTAGCTCCTAAATCAAAAAGTTTGTATGTTATATTTTTATTCTGTAGGATCACCAGATGAATATGTTCAATGCTGCCTATTGCATTTTACAGATACGCATGGCAACATGAATGATTGGTTTGAATTATTTGATTTTTTAATAATTATTAGAATTTACAGGTATAATTCATCAGAAAGCATGATGATTGTCTGTACCTCTTGAAAGAATAATAAGCCAATGCACAGCCACCTGAACAGTTTGTCTATTTATTAATACATTAGCGTGAAGGCCAAATGTTCCTCTAGGTATAGCAATGAGGGCAGCTTTTGTACAGACATGTATCAGCAACATCATGCCTGACCCTATTAAAATACCAGACCATTCCTGATAAACACATTTTCAGCCCCTACATTTTAAAAAGCTGCCGAGCTTGGTACCTTTGGGGTGATGGGTTGGTGGACACCTGTGTTTTTAAATCAACACATGCCATACCATACCCAGAAACATGGCTGGTTCTTTCATTGGTTCCATTGCCACTCATTAGTACGTAGTACTGGTATACAGAGGGATGGTGGTACAGGGTTTAGTTAGGTTTACTTTCAGTGGACACAAAATCACGAGCACTCACTCACGTACAAAAGTAGATATACTTTAGTATGGATTACATAGCGGTTGGAGTATTATTTTTATCAGTTTGTAATTAGGGGTTTTGAACAACAGTTCACCTTTGACTCCAGTTTTACTGCAGGAATTTGGTCACCATGTTAGATTGGCAACTTATGATAACTTATGCAATTTTGTTTGTTCAGCTGGTATTGACTTTTAACGTTTGGATGGCGATCCTCAGATTTTGGCAGGATGTAAGGGCCCTAGTGAACATTATCTTTTCACTTTATTGTCATAGACTTCTTGGACTGCTAGTCTGGTTCATAGGTTAGTGTTTTTTGGCCTTTCTTTATAGTATGCTCTTATTCCTGCCCCTCAACCCCCGCAAAAAAGAAGAAGAAGAAGTTAGCCAAATTTTTTTTAGGCAAGCCTTCATTTCCTGTGAGTGTGGACTAGTTATATTTTAAGTATGAAATTTTTGATTTTCAACTCAGACATCAGAGAACCATCTAAATATATCCAACTAAAGCTATTTCGGTGTACAATTGAAGAAGGTTCTATATCTTTAGCATTAGAGGAGGATTATTTAAAGGAAAAAGCAATTGTGATGACCCTGTTTTTAATTGTTATAAACTGATTCCTATATAGTGTTCCTTACTCCTATGTGCTGTAGTTAATGGTGAGGAGAAACTCTCATCTGAAAACCCAGCTTATTGTCGTTTCCCCCGGATGATATTATTTTTCTTCTTCTCCAGATATGCCCTAGAGGCTTCAGCAAATGGTGAAGGGCGGGAACTTCTATGATGTGTCTTGTGAGAATTGAACTGTGACACAACAAACAACATATAAGGCCAACCATTAATGGGTAATAAAAAATTTGCCTCATCACACATTAAACTTCATATTGGGCAAGCCATTTGATGCAGTAAAGAATGTTCAACAGGGTCAGTGGGTCTTTGAAATGCTTGATTTTGGCCCATGGGTAAGTTTTATATACATTAAGCTTCTTATTTTTGGGTTTATTGATGGAATGGGCCTAATTTATTATTCCATAAATTGGGGGCAATGCTAGTATACGGTTAATTTCAGCATTTGAGTAAGTGTTTGAGGTATATTAGGATACCATGTTTTGAGTTTATTTAGTTTAGGGAATCTTTTAGAGTGATCAGGAATCCTTTTATCAGTCAAATTAGAATTTTTAGGTCTATATACATGTAATGCATCCCCCACCAATTTAGAGGATGAATTGATGAATTGAATTCATCTCCTTCCGTTCTTTCTTTCTTTCTTACTTATGTGATTTATTATAGAATATATTTTCTCATTAAAGCTGATTCAAGAATATCTTCCACAATGTAAGTTGCATATCCCCAGCCCTAATTCTTCTTTTTCAAAATTTTAACCTTCTAAATTCCCCAACCTAAATTTTTTTCTTCTCTATTTTCTTACTCCTAAGAAATCCCAAATTTTCATCTTGACCTACACCAATCTAACAGTTCAACTGTCCCCAAACTTTAGAAATCATCGTCATATATTGTTACCAAAGTCCTGTAATTTTCATTGTCATCCACCCAATGTAACCTATATGCTTGTGTACCCAATCAACTACCCAAAACCCTGAAATCCTAGCTCTTTGAGTTGAGATTCTGAAAGACTTTAGTTGATCCAACTCAATCTAGGGCTGCATCAAGTGGTGTTAGAGCCGAAATTTCGTATTTGTCATACTATCTTCTGAACTTATTATGCGTTTAGAGCGTTTTGGAAAGGATTTTGATGAAGGATTGTCTGATATTGAATCAGATTTTGGAGATATTCAACTGGATTTATGCATCCTCTAGTAGATATGTGAGAGTCTAGCACATATATTATACAATTTTGTGATAAAGTGTGTGGTGTACTTGAAGGCTGAGAAGAAGAGTCAAGAGGGATAGAAGAGGTGGAGCTTGTACCTTAAGTCCTTGGAGAGCAGGTTTCTTGCATTGAGGACTCTATGAATATGCCATTCACACTTGACATTGATTCAAAGATTGAACACATAGAGTTCGTGTTTCCACCTAAATTCTTTTAACACAAAGCTCCCCGTCTCAAAGAGTACACTCCAAACACATGTGGGATCCACAGTATTGTTCAGGATTCAAGCTGGAGATGCACCACACCGAACTCATCCTTAAATTTTATAGAACTCATGGTCAACTTTTTCTCAACACTGGGAGAGTTGATGAAGTAAAGAATATCCAAGTTGACTGGGCTTTGAAACTTAATTTTGGCCTATTGGTGGGTTTTATATACATTAAGATTCCTATTTTTGGGTTTATTGATGTAATGGCCTCCACCGCCTTTGCCCCTTTCCATCTATGTAGGCACCCATCCAATGCTTTGGATTGCTTTTACAGCTATGATTTAGATAGAGAAATCAAGCAACTATGCTACCATTGATCTGAATCAAACAAAGTGGGCTGGGGGAGCAATGTTTCTCGAGTCTCTTTGAAGTGAATCCGGAAGGTTTGGCAAGCATTAAACTGTCTCCTGAGCTTTTTTTGATATTTAATTGATATTTTTATGCTCTGTGGTTCCTGACCTGTTTCTAATTTCTTATTTTATTTATTTATTGAGGTCACATTGTTGAGTTTATAAGAACTAAGAACGTTTTCCCATAGGGACCCAGAAAGGGATAGTTTTTTGAATTTCAGATATGGCATGAAATAAGGGTTTTCTTCCTTCTGCACCGGGGGAAATATCTTTGCAGAGAAAGCAAATGGAAGCCATTATTAATTCACTGCTTCCAGCTTGCACAGATCCAGACATGGACACTAGGACTCCTTTTAGAGCTCAGGCAATAATTTCAAATCCTCGTGCTTATGGTGAGTTTCTCCCATGCGTTCAGAATTGATTCACAATATGGTCCTTCACTTTTGGGTTAGGGTTTCCTTTTCTTTTTTAGCATTGCTGATGAATTATTAAATATCTCATCATAAGGAACAAAAAAAGAAGTTAATCTTGTCTTTTCTTGTATTGTCGTCTAAACATTTCTAATTTCTTTTTTTTTTTTGTTTGCCAACCCCGGTTTTATAAACCGGTGTTCGACCCGCGTCGCACACCTTGCTGTGGTGGGTGAGTCTCCCCAACATTTCTAATTTCTACTTTTGGGTTTTTGTTACTACCAAAAACACACTTTGTTTTAATTTTTGTCCAATAGTTGTTGCATTAACTGATGAATTTATTTTTCTTATGCTTTAGCAAGGTGTCAATTTGTGCAAAGCTCAACATAGACTTCAGTTAAATGTTGACTCCTTGAAAATCATTTGTTTATACAAAAGAGAATAAATCCATTGAGAGTTGAACAGTTTACATAGAAATGTTTATTGTTGAAATATTTACATGGATTGAAAGGCTCTATACTAGAGCATATATATATATATATATATATCATGGACTGCCTTCTAAAAACCAGTCAGAACTTCTCATATTCTAGGAAGGATGAGCAGCAACTTGCCCAGTAGGGTCAGACTATGAAAGAACTGAGTATGACATGATTGACATCTAAGCACCTTGTGTCAAGAGCATCTCAATTCTGATTAGACTAGTTATGAAATTCCAATGTTTCTGAATGAGATTTTCTATATATGTTCCTGTGATACAGCTTAACGCTTTCCTGTTGTCTCACACCCTTCTCTATATGTATAGAATTTCTTGTTTTTGGATGGAGTGAATAAACATTCTAACATGTGCTTATTCTTGTAGGACATGCACATGTTGCAGAAGCTCTTGGTGTAACCCTCCACATCTTCTTCACAATGCCTTGGATGTAAGTGGAATTTTCCTATGTGATCAATACCTTTTGTTTTTCAATGCTTACATAGCCGTCAATTTTCTTTTTTGGATGATTATCGTTATAGCTTAGAATTTAGCTGGAAATCTCTTCTTGATTTGACAGCATATTGCAAATTCCCCCCCCCAAAAAAAAAAAAAAAAAAAGAAAAATAGAAAAAAGAAGAAGAAGAAAACCATGTAGAGAGACTGGAAAATTCTTATTTGGAATTTGGATACTTATATTAGCATGGCGCCTTATGTGGAAGTAAGGTGATTTCCTTGTGGGGCATAACAAGATAAGACCATTTTTCATTAATTATATCAAATAAATGTTTTCTTTTTCCTGTGGGTGAAATAGATAACTATTTTTCATTATTTTTAGGTCAAATAAGTAGGGATTTCCCCCCTTCCCCCGGGGGTGAAATAGATTCCTCCTTTCTATTCGTGGAGTTCCACTTGATTGAGTTTTTAGATGATGATGCAATTTCTTACTTATATCATACATAGGCAGACCGACGTATGAATTTCCTCATCCATTGGCACGTGTATCTTAGGCTGCTGGTCATTGGGTTGCTTTGGTTCTCTGTGGAGTTTCACTTAATTGAGTTTTTAGATGATGATGCAATTTCTTACTTATATCATACATAGGCAGACCGACGTATGAATTTCCTCATCCATTGGCACGTGTATCTTAGGCTGCTGGTTATTGGGTTGCTTTGGTTCTCTGTGAACTTACGGAGAGTATATGGAATGCCTGTGTTTGTTTCATTATCATTCCTCACATTTGGCTCCTTATCTGTCGAGCTTTCATACATTCTTGTGGATTTATTGATATGGTGGGGGTATTAGAGGATTGATTAATGACTTTAGGAAAAAGAGGTTGAAACTTGCCCTATTGCATACTTCAGTACATACCATGGATCCGTCTCTCACTTTCCAACCGGGTATATGTGGAGTTCTCATCTTGTTGGCAAAGCCAAAAGGTAATGGTCTCCTCATTCTTTTCTAATTTATTAATCCTCATTTATTTCTAATTTCCAGTGCCTTTCATTATGTGAGTTCCTCCTATTGCCTAATGATGGTGTTGAAATTCCGAGAGATATTTCTCAAAAGGTATGATCCATTCATAGGCCCTTATAGGGTATTTGTAGTTACAATTTGAGTAAATCCCACTTTGAGTCGGAAGAGAAAAACAAGTAAAAAAACTAATCCTAGACTTATTAGGAAACCAATCTAACACCAAATAGGAAACCAATATAGAAAATATAAACAAACAAAAAATATAATTAAAAGAGGAGTCTTATTCCAATTAGGAAATCTTAATCATACTTCCAATACTCCCCCTTAAGTTGAGGCATAGATATCACATATGCCTAACTTGGTCAAAATAGGATATAATATCTATCCAGGTAAAAATTTGCAACTTGATTTTCGAACTTCATTAATGGCATATAGATTATGTCCACCTTATAGATTTTCATTTGCTTTGTCCTCATCTCGTCTGCAACTTTAGGTCTCCAAGGAAGAACAACCAAGGAAAAGGTAGCATCTTCAAATATTGAGAAGACCAATTTTTGCACAGGTTTGAGAGAATATATTAAGGGGGTAAAAATTGCTCGGGTACAACAATAAAAAATAAAACTTCAAAGCTGCAGCAATATTAGGTCTCCAAAGGAAAAATTTGCCAAGGGTAAGTGCAAATCTCCAAAGGTAACAGAGATTAGGTTTGCACAGGTCAAACATCAGATCTATAACAATGTTTGATCTCTGAAGTGGAAGATTGCTAAGGTAACATAGATTAAGTTCTGAGCAACTCTGAAGAAATGCACTCCAACAACGATCTAACTTACTATCGAGTCCATAAAATATTTCTTGAAGTAGACATCAATTTATAGGCATCTCCAATCCAAGGTTGTTAAGGTGGTAAGGCGACCAAAGCTATTTGGGCTATGCTTAGGCGACAAAGCGGCAATAAGGTGATTAAAGTGGTTGGGTCAATTTTTTTTCAATACAGCTACTTTCTATAATAAGCTAAATAAACATTCAATAGTCACATTCATCAAAAAAGAAAGCATTCAAGAATCATAATTATGAAAAATTATCCAAAAAATAACACAAACATAAGTTCATCTCATCAAGCATCATAACAATGATTACGTACTAACAGGGCCAACACGATAAATTAATGGATCTTATTATTCCGATTTCCAAGTCATTGTCCTGTTAATGATTCATTGATTCTCGATGTTGACTTGAGAATGACTCATGCTTCTCATTCTGTTGCTGATGGGCACAGGGGTCCGTTGCAATTTGGGTCTCGATTCTGAAATGACTAAACTATTAAATTTATATATGGTTGTAAAATAAATTTTGATTTAAAAAAAAGTATTATGTAGAAATGTAAAAAAAGCGGTTGCTTTAGCATCTCGGAGGCAATAAGGTGACAAAGCGGTAACACCTAGGCAAAAAAGCAAGGGGGGAGGCGCGTCAATTAAGTGGTTCAAAATAAGGCGGTTGAAAAACTGCTTTGCCGCCTAGGCGGATGCTTTGACAACACTGCCCCAATCTCCCTCTCATCTTTAGCTTTACACGTGGGCAAAATAATGACCAAATCTCAAAGGATCTGGCATATAAAACTTGACATATCTTCAATTTCCCAACACAGTGACAAAGAAGATCCCTAAGTGATATGGTCCATGGTCTACCAAGGTATGATAATGACCCGGATATAATTATGAGAAATCTTAGAAGACACAAATTAATATCAATGGGTAAACTTAGACAAGAAGAAATCTTTAATGGCAATGTGAAATAACTTGGAAGGTTAAAGCTCTCAATGGCACGATGTAAATGGCGTATAGATGGAAATTAAGGTAAGAAATAATCATTGAATAAGTTAATAAAAAAAAAGGAGAAGTTAAAAAAGTGAAGTGAGGTGAAAGAAAGATAAGCAAAAATAATGGATAAATAAGATGAAATAAAGCTAGGAAAATAATTGTTATTGAATATCTAAACCAAACAATAATAGAAAAACCATATATAGAGCAAATCTAGGAATTGCAGAAAAAAGGAGACTTAAGGATAAAAAAAGCTCTCTCTCTCTCTCTCTCTCACACACACACACAACTGAATTAAGGGAAGACAAAAACAACAAAAAAAACTATGGGTTAACTGGAGACTCGGGAAAGTTTTACCATTCACCTTTCCTCTTTGTCTTTAGTAAAAATTATATTGATTAACAATTGCACCATCAGAAACAATGGGGAAACTTCTTCAACTGAAAATTCTAGTTACTGAAATAAACCAAGAAAAACATATATGATTTCTCGTTTTAAATCTTCATGGAACCCTAGTTCGTCTTCCTCATTGAACTGGGGTTTGGTTCTTCAAACTAGAGACTTAAACGACGCTCAAAATAGCAATCTTAAGAAGGCTCTATACCATGTTGAAATTTTGAGAGACATTGCTCATAAAGTATGTTCCATTTATAGGCCCCAATGGGGTATTCATAGTTACAATATTTGTAAATCCCACTCTGAGTAGGAAGAGAAAACCAAGTAAAGAAAACTAATCCTAGACTTATTAGGAAACTAATCTAACACCAAATAGGAAACCAACACAGAAAATATAAGCCATATATATATATATATATATGTATCATACTATCATACTACTATTATAAAAGCATGTACTCTTCTTTTTCCGCAAATCTTTCACTTGACTATTATATCCTTTACTTTTGTTAAAATGTCATATTTTTTTATATTAATTTATCTGTCATTTTATTTAATTTTATTTTTTACAAATTCTTGGTACGCTTTATGTATATTTTTATTTAAATACATTAAATCAAACCAGGAAAGAAATATTTATTAAAAAGGAGAGTAAAAGATATCTCGTTTTAAATTCTTTTTATTTATTTTTCCTTTCAAATAGCTTTCTTTATTAATTGATTATTTTTTTTTCATCTCCACTCGACTTCTTTTTATTTTATTTTATTTTATTTTAAATGATCAAAGCCTATCTCAAACTAAGAAAGAAATTTTTAATAGAAATAAGAGTAAAAGACAATATTTCTTTCATTCTTTCTTTTTTTCCAATCTCAAACCATCTTTCCTTTTTCTCTTTTCATTTTATTTAGTAAGATTTTTTTTTATAGAAATAAAAGTAAAAGTTAATACTTTTTTTTAATCTCAAACCACCATCCCTATAAACCACTTTTATTCAAAAAATCTCAAACAACTTTCCCTATAAACTACGATCTCAATATATATATATTTATTATTTTTATATTTTTATGTCTCAAATCTCTCAATCTCTCTCCCTCAATCTATCTCTCGATTCTCTCTCAATCTGTTTCTTGATCTCTGTCGCTCTATCGATCGAAGAAGAAATTGCTAATTTGACAAACTAGAACCAGATTTGTGCTCATGGCTTCAATTTTTAAAGATTTGATTCATTTCTTATAGTACACTTTGAAATTGCTGCATTTTTATTTATTAATGGGATGGGGATGTGAGGTGGTATAAGGGATGTTACCATTTTGAACTTAACTATCCTGTTTTTTTTGCAATTTTGTGTAGGAATCGTGCCCTTCAATAAGATTCAGAAGGTAAGCGGGTAGCTGTCAAGTATTACTTAGATGACTGGCCCAAGCTAAATAAAAAGTTAGCTTTTGAGAAATCAATGTTCGCTAAAACTCAAAAGACAAATGCTCGGACTAAAGGTGAAACATTCTCCTTTCCGCCTAACTATAGGCATCTTGCTTTTAAGCCTATCTTGCTTTTAAGTTGTTTATAGATTTGTAGAATATCATCTTTGCCAAATGACAGGAACGAAGTGGAGAGTGAACACCTTAGTTATGCAGATTTGCACTACTGAGCTAAGTTCACCACTTTATGGACAGTGAAGTAAGATTTTTTGTGTAAACCTTTCCCCATCTACCTTAGCTAGGTAAACGGCATTAAGGTTTTTTGTGAAGTAGGGTTTTTTTTTCTTTTTTTTTTGGGTGTGTGTGTGTGTGTGCGCGTGTGCGTGTACATGTAATGTTTTACTCTCCAGTTATGGTGGAGAGTTTGATGGTCAAATTAGATCTCCTGTTGGCTTCATTGATACACTGGTCTGGTTATTAATTTTGTACGTATATTTCAATTTGCTTGAACAGAATGGTGTTTTTTCAACCTTATTTCAGTTGATTGAGACATAAATAAAAATTGAGCAATGAAGACCATAGTAAGTGTTTATATCTCTCCGTCTCTTTTATAATTTATGATTTCTTTCTCAGCCACTCCATTTGATAGGAACTTGGAAACCCAGTTTTCACTTAGAATTTATATTTCTTACTAATTGATTTTTAAAGAAATCAAGAAAGATAGGCTGTAAATTCTTCAAATTGTATTTAGATGATTGCAGCTCATTTTTCTTCTTCTTTTAATTGTTATTTTTTACTGGTTTCCTCTCCACTCTTCAGAGAACAGTGGTTTTCAAATGTCAACGGATTGGAAGGAGTTTTGAGCAATTTGGGCTGGCTATGCACAAACAAGAAGCACTTGAACTTCATAAACTCCATGGTTTGTTGATATGATGGTGGAGAATGGCAGTTTAATCTACGCCACTGTGAAACATCCTCGCCTTGATCATTCTTGACAGATCCGCCTCCACACTTGATCTACAAAGCCCAGTAGGTATATCTCTTCTCTGTTTTTTTTCATTGTTTTTTAGCTTCTCTCCGATGCGCCTTAATGTGATTGACCATAATCTTATAGGCTACTTAGCTTTGAGTAATAATTTGATAAATTTTTTTTGTATTTTTTAATTGATATAATTGGTTCTAGCATTATGGGTTTTGTAGGTCAACATAATTTCTTAAAGCTATTCGTTTGGTTTATTTAGCTCATAAACTTAGAATCATACTTATAGTTGTACTTTAGTGGCATAAACAACATTTGTTCTATTTCATTTGTTTGTGCTTTTTTTATTCTCTATTCAAAAGGATTGCATTTTAAATTAAAACTTGAAAAAAAGTGGATGCCTTAACCTACCTGTACTCAAAAGCAGCTTCCCAGCAGAAGCATGGAAAGTGCAACAAAGAAAGAATCAAAACTTCCTAAAATCAGCTCCAAAGAAAGATTCTTCTTCAGTACATACTGCCCCAAAAACCTTAAATTTATCTGCCAAGCAATCAAGGTTCACTCAGAATGGTGCAACAGGTGTCATTCTCAACATGTTTTTAATTTTTAAAAGCAGTCGAAAGGGGATCCTGATAATTCGTTGTTTCCCCCTTCCTTTTCCTGTTCTATGGATTTCATGAAAGCTAATCCTGATTGTTGTTATTTTGGACTTTCCATTGTATTTGTACAGTAAGCCGTGCAGGAAAAAATTCTGGATTGAAAGGAAACTTAAGTAATGCTAAAAAGCCTCCTGGTTCCACTCCCTCATCCACTAAATCCTCTGTGCACAATTCTCGGAAAACAATGGTGAGAACACATGTGCTTAACCTGATTTTATTAACTGTTACAACACATAAATTATATGGAATCAATGGCTTGTTGCCTCACATTCTCCTTTCAGTTTATTGTTTTTGAGTTCGGTGGAGTTTTTGCTTTGACTGATATTGATGTTATCCTAAAGAACTGGCCAACTCTGATTTGGGAAAACAATTATCGGCCACTCCCAAGATACTTCAGGGTAAAAAAGGTACTAATAAAGGCTTGAAGGTGGTTCCAGATCCTACAGTTCCTGTTATTGATGTGCAAGCAACCATTGGTCAGGCTGGCTCAGGCAAAATGGCTGTTCTGCTCCCACAAAACTCACAATATGTCACGGTGGACAATCAAAATAACGTGAATTTTCCACCAATGAAACCATCAGGTTTGCGGATGCCTTCTCCTTCACTATGTTACTTTGATAAGGTATAATGATGCAATTCAATTCTACCGTCACAATGGTGCGTACATATAGATGCTTCAAGTATTTTTTGAATCACTGCCTTCAAAATTCAATTTTTGTGGTCTCTTGTGAACATCTTATGATTTCCTTACTGTAGCAGAGCAAAGCTTCAACTCTACGTGGATATGAGTGTCAGAAGGACACACAACTATACAATCATAAAGATGCTAATGTTCCTAACTTGAAGAAGGTTGGTAAATCTGTGAATGTACATCTGCCTATTGCTTCTCTTGATGTCACAACCACAAGAACCTTCGGCCACTCAGGTTCAAGCAATATTGATGAGGTTAAGCTGCTTGATGCACAGAGTAGATTGCCCATGGTGGGTTCTTCTGCTGCAAGTAACAGTGATGCAGTCTCCATGAACTCAGTGTTGGGGTGCTCCATTCCTTCTGTGCTTGCTTCTTCCCATCCAATCCGAAAATCAAGCTTAGATCTTAAGAATCATTACAAGGTGGAAATTGAGGTTCCATCTCAATAAAATGGTTCTTACGGCACAATAAAACCTTGCCTGCCATTAAAACAATTCCTCTTCAAAATTATGCACTTGAATTTGCAGTTGCTTCCATGGAAGGTCTTGTTGGGGTCTATTTGGAGTTGGCAAAGGTTCGTAAAGTGACTCTTCTTGCTAGTCTTTTTCCAATATTTTTTTTGGTGTGTTGAGAGGGGGGGGGCAAAAGAGGTGTTGGATAGGAGTTTTTGTTTACTTGAATTAATTTCGGAAGATCCTTCTCCCTATATAGGATGATGCTTCATCGGTGGTCGCAGATAAATGCTTGCAACTCTTTCAAAGCAGTGAATCAGAAACTGATTACTGTCCTGATGGAGGTGTTCTGGAAGCTAGGGCTAAAGCTCTCAAAGGGCTAGTTGAGCTTTTGCTTGGTAATATTGAATCAGGTGTGGCTGAAAAATCTATTTATTCCCCATGCATTTTAATTTCTAGGGTTTTTTATTTTTATTTTTTTATTTTTTTTGTGCTAGCAAGTGGCTGACAACTTTGCTACTTCTGGTTTTACAGCAGAGTTGTGCTTTGGAGGTTCCGAGGACAAAGAAAGTTGTTCTGGTAGGATGCTTTTAATTGGACCGAGGCCTTGTAGCAGATGTTGTTGGTTCTGCTATATATTGATGGTTTCTGTTTATAGGCAATGTTGCTATTTCACATGGAGAATACTTGCATGCAACTGGAAAATTTTCTCTGGCAAAGCAGTTCTACCAGAAAGCAATTCAAGGGGTATCTGAGACCAGAGCTTTTGTTGATCCATCTTCATTATCTACTTGTAATATGCTACCGGAAGTTCTCTTGGGGGCCACCTGTGCATTGGGACAGCTTGAAGCACATGCGGGGTATGCTTTTTGTTACTTATTGATCTTGCATTCAGCTTATTCCTGTCCACTCCTTTTATGTTTGAGTCCTGAATCCTGCATGTATTGGTTCCAGAAATTTTGGAGAGGCAGAGGAGATACTGACAAGGGCATTAATAAAAGCGGAAGAGTGTTTTGGTTTGTAAACCTTGGTTGCAGTCATTAAATTGAGACTTCTATAGGATCTTTTAGGTGCATTGCTTCCATTTGATAAGATGTTGGGTGTATACTGTCTTGTTTCTCATTCTCCTCTCATCGCTGTTGTATCTAGGATCACATCATCCGAAGGTTGGGATCATCCTAACTTGCATAGGGCTCATGTTTCAGCAGAAGGCAAAGCTGGAGCATTCAAGTTCTCTTTTGATTCAAGAGGTTGGAACTGATGCATGCCTTCACCATTGCAACTAGAGAATGTTTAAGATCAAAGCATCTTTGGTGATTTATTTAGTAAATGCACATCGCTGGGCATTTAAGCATTCTGAAATTGAAATTTTCTGAAGCATACATAACTAAATTGTTGAATAAAAAACTAATATTAATCCTTAGTGCAATAACTTTGGACGGCATCATTTATCCATTCTCCAGCACCCAATTTCTAGCTAGAGTGTTTCAGTTGCACCAATTCAAGTTTATCCAAAGGCCACCATGATATGTTGAGGACATAATGACTACAATTGTGAAAGACCCATGTAATCTAACTACTTAGCACCAAAAGACAGGGGCAGTCAACCAATTGCAATATTGAATATGAAATTTGGTATTTGTGCTTTGTTAATCCTTCCTCACATTTGTTATGGGTATTCAACTCTCTTTGTTAATTTTTTGGAGAGAAAGAAAAACATTTCATGTTATTGTCCCTAGGTCTCAACTAGGATATTGAATTTGTGATTTTCCCAATATTCAGTTAGAATTCAATTTAGAGACCGTAGAAAACAAAGCTTTATCTTTCCTTTAACTGGGATGCATACCATTCTCCCTAGAAAATTATCGCTTCTTCTCTTGCGTTTGTCTGTATTTTATTGCATATCGAGATTTCTCACAAAATAATTTCAAGATCACACTCTCTTAATCCTTCATATATGGTCAAATTGTTTGCAGTAGATAACACCCTCAGGGAAAAAAGGGAGTAGATAACATATAATAGTTTACAATATATTTCTTTTTTGGGTAAAATTGTTTGCAGTATCGCATCTGATTGAAGTTCCATTTGAGTGCCCCCCTAACATAAAGGAGAGCTGTGCAGTTGTGGGTCGCTTCGAGAAAGACATTGCTTAGGAACAACAGGTCACATGACAGGTACACGATCGACTCTGCACGCTCCATCCTTTGGCCCTTCGCCTGTCAGCTGTAAGCTATACAATACTATGTTCATTCAAACCATCAAAATGGTGCTAATATGTTGGTATGCAATGTTTTCTTTTTAAAATTGAGATGTGCATATTGTTTTAGTCATGTAAGCAACAATCATCCATGCTAGTTGGCTAGGTCATCTACTACTTGCCATATTCTTTCTTCATTTTCACTGGGAAAATTTCTGAACGGTTAATTCTTTTAGTCTTGTTATTGACGTGCAAAAAATAGTTATTTGGAGTTTGTGCAAAGTATAGTATCTATAAGAATGTCTTGTATTTCTGTTCATCAATGGTCCAACTGATTGGGTCAAGCTTCAGTCACCACAGTGGCTGGTTCAGACTTTACTTAGTCAAGATTTGTGAGTGTAAGGCTTGCCGACCTGCTTTGAGATCAGGAGGGTTGGCTTGCTTCATTTCATCTTTTGTTAGAAATCTTTATATTTCTTATGCTGGGATTGTTTGGAAATATTGAACTTGATTCATGTGCAGACTGCGGCCCATTAGTTGATGTTGTTGGATTCTGTTTGTTAAACCTCGGGCTAAGATACCAACCTCAAAAAGAGTTCATTGAATGGCTTGAAGATGGAGCAAACCTATATATATAGGGTTCAGCAGCATGGTATGGCATTTTTCTACAGATTATATCTGAGTCTGATATTTTGATGTTTAAAGTATGCTTTCTGATATTTAAAGTATGCTTTCTGTGGTTAACTTCTCATTACTAATAAGATTCCTCTCTGACCTGCTGTTGATTCATGCACTGATGCACATTCCTAGTTTGTTCTCACTTGATTGACTTCTCACTTGATTGACTTCTCACTTATACCTCAAATACTAATGCATCATTAAAATTCTGTCATGCAAATGAGTGCCGTAATAGATTGAAACCTCAAAATCTTGGTTTACTCTACCAAAGAAAGCTGGCCTTTCTCTGTGACACGTAGGCTTCCCATGTCACAGTGCTTTTGAAGGATTGCACACCCTTCCACTCATTGACAAACTGATGCAGACTCAAAGGAAGCTTTTGTTTGATGGTGTTTACTTCTTTGCAAGGTTCAAATCTTGGTTTCAAGGTCAGTTTTGGCCAGCCAGAAACTGAGATTTGGCTCGACCGCTTGGCTAGATGGGCCGAAAGAAACCAGGGAAATTTTCTTTGAAATTTTGGTACCTGTCTTGGCTCTACCTCGAGTGTTTTTTAAGCTGGGTTTTGGCATACACCTTATTTAAAGGCCTCTAAACACAATGAATAAGTTTTTTGTATTAAAAAATCTACGAAAAGTTCTAATTCATTTCCTATTAATTTAGAAACATATAATCCATTATCGTCAAATACAAAGATATGTAATCTAATGTACTTTAAATGTTAATGCAATCAAAGTTCCATGACAAACAAGATGATGTTAACTACAAACTAAAGAAGCAAAAGAAACTTTTGCCTAGATCTCCACTTAATTGCATGATGAGTTCTTTGGTGGATCCATCCCATGAACCATATGCCAGTGAATCTGTCTTAGCCACTCCTCTGAATGTGCAATATATACATCCCATGACATGCTTTTGGCCCAACTGTTTTGGTAGTCCATATTTGCCCATCTATAGGGTCCATCTGAGATCCCAAGACTTTGAAAACTCCTAGTGGGTTTCGTCTTAGTTCTTGGAGGAATCTAAATTTCGACAAAACTTGAACCATGCTTCTTTGTATCTTTTGGTGCTTAAAACTTAAAGCTCTATAGAGAAGAAAAACCAACTTAACCCAAGATTTTAAGTAAAACTTTTGACAGTTAATGAATCATGTGTTGGTTTCATTAAGGTGGTTGATAGTAGCTTAATTATCCCAGTTTAATGAGAAGTCCCTCCTATTGTTACAGTCTCTTGACTTGTTGGTGGGTTTACAAAAAAAACAAGTTTAAGAGCTCATGTTCCTTTATTCAATGTTCATTAGATATGCACGTCATTCACAATAAACATTGGGGATTATTAGTTGCCGTTCAAGCAAACTAATGCATATGGTTGAGGCAGCATTTACATCTACAGGTGGAAAACTGGAGGAAGAATTGTATGTTGTTATGTAGCAGTGTGGGTCTTATATTATTAATTCTAAACCATTATGAGCATTTGCTCAATTACTTAAAATACAGTTAGTTTAGTTTGGAAGTTCTAGAACTTATTTGTGTATACTCAAGAATTTTATAACCTCTGTTCTGATTCATTTAATTTTTATTAGAAACATGATTTATTTAGTTATTATAGTGTATGCATTTTAAACACTCAATGTAATTATTTGTAGCTGAAAATGTTTTTTTTTTGTTTGTTTCAAGCCTCTGGAAGATGCACAAATAACAACAAACATTATTTTGAAAGCCTTGAAAGAGTCTGGACAAAGGAGGATAATTGACCGGGGTTGGGGTGATTTGGCATTCGTAAGTGTCCAACCCTTTCTAAACTTCCGAGTTGACAATGTAATTCCTCTGTTGGGGTCCTTGAGCTTAGGACACTGGACCTTTAAACTTCCATTGCTAGTTTTTCCATCCCCAATGCAGCCTCCACCCCCTCCTCTCTCGATAAATATTTGCTTTCATGTAGATATTTATATTTATATTTATCAATGTAATGGTTGAAGTGCACATCTATGCCTATATTAACATTTTTTAATCATGTCTGCCAGATTATTTTCTCCACTTGTGATTTTCATTTCAGAGCTTACCATTTCCTTTTCTTTTCTCTCTTATCTGCTCCTATAGTATGTTTATTTAAATGTTTTCTATGCCATAACACAATTTATACCTTTATCTCGCTTGTACACCTGGATCTTTTGTTGATGTATCCCAGTGTTTAGGGTTAGCTTCCAGGATCTTCTTGAGAGGTTGCAGCAGCTATTTCGGGTTCTTGGAGGTTTCGGCTAGGGTTTAAAGGGGCCTAAAAGGTTGCTGGAATATTGAAAAGAGATCTGAAATTTAATAGAATCCAAAATTCAAACTTGAATTTCAAATCCTAGCTGAACTGGGATTTGGCTAGGGTTAGGATTTGGGGAATTCTGCTGTTGTTTTGCAGTTTAGAAGTGGTACTGCCTCTAATCTGTAGTTCAGAAACTGATTAGGGAAAGAAGGGAGTGTGAAGGAATTATGGTTTTCTGAAATTTTAAAAATTCTGCAACTTTCGTAACAAAGAAGATGAAGTGTAGAATTTTCTAAAAGTCGCTAACGAAGGTAGGTTTGCAGAAATAAGGTTAGATCTGTGTTCAGTAGGCTTTGGCGATCCTAAAGAGGGTATAATGGGGTGTTTTGAGGCTGGAATGGGGGAGTCCTAGTTGGGGTGGGATCTGAAAACGTGGGAAGAAGAATGAGAAAGGGAATGGTGTCTAGGGTTTTGGATAGGGGCTGGAGTTGCAGGAACATGAAGGGGGAAGGGCTTGGGGATGTTTTAAACTTAGTGGAATGTGAGGTAGCTTGCTGGAATTCTGCAGGGGAAGCTTATGAATGTTGAACGAGTTCTCAAACTGAAGATATGAACACTCTAACCCAGCCGCAGGTCACCCTCCTAGGGATTCCACGACCTCTCAAGCCAAGTTTTCACTCAATCAATTCATTAATCATCAAATCTGCCAAATTACAATAAGACTAGGCTATTTATAGCCTCCTATTGTTGGCTCCTATTACTTGTCAAACAAGACCTCCTATAACTGACTCCAAACTCAAAACAAACTCCTTTCAAGATAAGACTCCTAAAAATTAGTAACCACATCTTCACCTACTAGCAACTCCAACTAATACCCAAATGCCAACATAACTCAACATATGAGACTCCAAATTAAAAAATAAAAACAGAATTAAAAACCAGAAAATTTTCTGAACTCAACCCTATTGGCATAGACTCGATCCAAGGGGTGAAAATGACCATTTTGCCCCTTAGATTCGGCCCCCTAGTTTGGGCCCTATTCGCATGTGCTTTGGGCTCCTTCTAGGCTCTTTTGGGGCTGCTTGGGGGTCCCCCTACCCCACACAACCAAACCAGAGTGGAGGCTAGATCATTGTGGCCCATCGGTCAATGCCTAAATATAAAAGAGTCTGAATAATTAGAAGCGTTAGTGAAATATTATTGGAAATCAAACAATTATTATGTATGAAATATATTTGTCGTAATGGCAAATGGTTGTCTCTTCTATGTTGGCATCCAAAGGGGGGAAAAATGTCTCTTCTATGTTGCTTCACAGATTAATTTATGTAGGTTTTCTTTTTGTACCTCGAAAACATTATGCATCATAAATACTGTCCATGATCCAACTCTTAGATCAACTAGGTTGAACAGAGTGAGGAGTCTTGACCATCTGACGGCACATTACTCACAAAGGTTATTGAAGGTTTTTAATTCAAAATTCTTATGCGTTAGACTTGGAAAACAGAGCCTCTACAAAAGATGATTGTGGTGAATATGTACTTCTTGCAGCCTTGACAGTAGCCAACTGCTAGACATAGCAAAGGACTAAGGATGTTGAGGATCTTCAAAGATATAGATTGGCTAGAAATGAAGCTAGGAAAATTGCGGGATAAGCAAGGTAGAAGAAGTATGAAGAGTTATATAACAAGCTGGGCACTAAGAAAGGGGAAAAATCTATTTATAAGATAGCTAAAATAAGGGATAGGAAGAGTAGAGATCTTGACCATGTTAGATGTATTAAAAGTGGAGATGATAAAATACTAGCTTGTGATGAGGATATTAAGAAGAGATGGAAAATCTATTTCTAGTCTACTAAATGAGCACACTTCTAGTATTTGTGAGTCGGACAATTACACCATCCACCAAGGCACCAATTTTCTAACATATATATGGAGAATTTCGATGTCTGAAGTAAAATAAGCACTTAGGTGGATGAAACTAGGCAAGACACAAGGCCTTGATGAAATCCTAATAGAAGTATAGAAGAGCTTAGGAACCCACGGCCTAGCTTGGTTTACTAAATTATTTTATAAGATTATGAGCACAGGAAAAATGCCAGATGAATGGAGAAGTATCATGGTTTCAATTTACAAAAATAAATGAGATATACAAAGCTGTAATAACTATAGAGGCATTAAACTGATGAGCCATTCTATTAAATTATGGGAGAGAGTAATTGAAACCCGTTTGAGACAATTAACCTCAATTACGGAGAACCAATTTGGGTTTATGCTAGGAAGATCTACAACAATGACTATTTACCTAATTAGGAGACTTATGGAAATGTATAGAGAGTGTAGGAAAGACCTTCGTATGATATTTATTGACCTAAAAAAAGCTTGTAGAGTTCTTATAGCGTTAATTTAGCAAGTGCTATAGAAAAGAAGGGTCGCAAGTAAATTCATGGACATAGTTAAGGATATGTATGATGGTTCAATAACAAGTGTAAGAACACTGGGGGACAAAGTAATGAATTCCCAATTATAGTTGGGCTACATTAATAATCAACTTTAAGCCCATATCTATTTGCATTTATGATATATGAATTAACCAAAGACATTTAAGAGGAGGTTCCTTGGTGTATGTTTTTTGTTGATAATATTGTGTTGATAAATGAGGCTCAAGTAGGGATTAATACCAAGTTAGAATTATGGAGAGCAACTTTGGAATCAAGATGTTTTAAACTAAGTAGAACGAAAACAAAATATCTAGTTTGTAACTTTAGTCATGATCGGGCAGACAATGAGGTGGTAAAACTTGACGATAAGGAGATTCTTCAGATTGATCGTTTTAGGTACCTTGGTTCAATCTTAAATAGAGATGTGAGATAGAGGATGATTTTTCCCAAAGAATCAAAATAGGGTGGATGAAGTGGAGAGGTGCGTCTGAGGTCTTGTGAGATCGATGTATCCCATCCATCTATAGGACCGTCGTTCGACCAGCTATGATGTACGGTGGAGAGTGTTGGGCTGTTAATAATAATCATGCAGATAAACTCTGTCACACCCCACCCATCTGGATCCGGTAATACCCGAAAACCTGTGGGGGGTGATACATTGCAAGACCTAGATTCAGTGACAATTCCATACAACTCATGATATAACATAATTAAAAGGACAAGAATAATCAAGTTCAAGTATTAAAATCCAAAATCCAAAATATCGATTACAATCATCTAAGGTTTAGAATCCAAAGACATAAATATCAGAGTTTAATAGAAAAGATAATAGTTTGTTTGCAGCGGAAAGTCTCTAAGGAAGATTCTAATGGAAAGCGACTCTATAAGAACATTTAAGATAGGAGCATGATGCATCATGTGCATCCACCTCTTCTCTGATCACGCTCTCATGGAAATCTCCCACCGATGGATCCTCCATGGGAGTGGGGTCCTCGTAACCTGAGGAGAAGTCTAAAAATATACACAAATAAAGGAGTTAGTTCATAGAACTCAATGAGGTTAACTAACTTTCATGTCATGCATTCATCCATCATTTTCACATCATAAACATAAGATAAGCATGTGATTAATAATATAAGTAAAATGATGCATGATTATGATATGATGTCCCTAACTCTATCATGTATTCTCTATGGTAGATATGCTTTAATTATAAACACTAATCTCCTTTGGGCGATCTTAGTCACTCTCCTTCAACAAGAGACATTTATTGGGTTCTTTACGGTTGTTGGGTAAAGTCATGTCGAACCGTGGTTGGTGTATAGGTCACCACTCTCTCACATCACCGTTTGGTATGAGATTTGGCACGTGTCAATGATAAGCTTAAGCCCAGTGCAAGGTCATATGGTCTTGTACTACATATGGTTCAGATATCTCCCCTCATGACTAGTGCCTTTTTGCGTCGATACCTTCCCACCTATGAATGAAATCCTCAACTGGAGACATCTGTTGGACCCCATTCCTTAACCCAGTGATCGTCCACATATAATAAACATGATGCTCTCCATGTCCTCTCACGGATTGGTTACCGGTCTTGAGAACCGAGGAGCCCTTATCTATTATATGCAACCCTACCTCTCTATGATGATAGTGAGCCCATTCGACATCTAGGATCCAACCACTAGCATCACGGGTTAACCGGCTTCAATACCCCTACCGGAAGGGTAGTAGTACTCATAGGGATTCCTAGCCCAACACTTCTAGACACCTATCATTTATGCAATTTAAATCTAAATACCATCACATGAGGTCACTAGGGTAATGGGCGAACCCACAACCCCAATTGATGAGATTAGTTAAGAAGAATAACTCCATTCAACATCATTCATCCCATAAATTCTAATATCGTATACATATCATTAATATAAAGTTTCAAATCAAGGATAATACCCAACATCAAACCTTACCTTTTGTTCGCGCAAAGTCACACATAAACATATTATAATATAACCATTTAGAGTAATTTATATCATTAATAGAATCCAAAATAACATCACTTAATAGTAAACAACATGTTGTTGTTGTTGATGATAATGATGGTTGGGATACATAATTTGGTCCATGTAGCTGACCCCATTTTAGTTGGCAAAAGTCTTATTGTTGTTGTTGTTGATAATGATGGTTGGGATACATAATAACATTGTTATGGTGCTTGGATAGCTTTGGAAACATTTATTGTGATAGAGTGTATGAATAGATGTGGCAGCTTCTTGAGATATGGGATGAAAAGTTATTGAAATAGGTTGGAAGTTGGGAGAACTTAGATAATGATTCATGGGGATCAATCCTAAAGTTTGGGTTGATTTTGATGGTAGCTCGGTATATATCTAAGTATGGAATTTGGGTTTTTTGAGGAGTATGAGAATTGAAATGAATGGAATTTAGGGTTGGGTAAATTTGGAAGGTCAGAAGATGAAGTGGTGATGGGGATATTTAGAAGGTTATAAGAAGAATTGGGGATGGGGATGATTCAAATTACAGTTGTAGAAGAGAACAGCAGGTTAACTAGCTAACAAGAAGATTTGATTTTGTTAGAAATCCAAGTAACAAGAAGGGGAAGAAATTACATTAGAGGACAGCGGGAGATGCTTTTTTTTTTTTATTTTTTTTTTTTTTTTTTTTGGGGTTGCTTGTCCTTATACCCTCCTGCTTTTCCCCCCCCCCCCCCCCCCCGTTTTTTTTCCTCCCCCTTCTTTTTTTTTTTTTTTTTTTTTTTTTTTTTTTTTTGTTTGCTCTATTTTCCCCCCCCCATGTGGTTTTGGAAAAAAACCCCCACAAGTGTACGCTGTCGTAACAAGTAATATAATGATAAAAGATCGATCCCTCGAAGACTATAGATTAAGTACCAAATTAATTATACCAATTTTATTTGAACAAATAATAAGGAAGATAATTATTCTAGACTATATTGCAAATTGAAAGTTAAATTGAGATTATTAATTGCTAAAGACCTAGGGGTCAGATTTCACCATAACTAAGCATTCACACCCTTTTCTCCCTCTTTATAATTTGAGAAATATTTTCCTGATTGATAGTCGAGATTCCCTTCCCTATCTACTAGTCTCTCTCGAGTACTAATAGAAATTCCCTCAATTGCTAACCCACTATATTTCTATGTGGGTTACAACAACTGAGAAATCATTAAATTCTATGGATTCCCATGTAACAACTACACAAACCATGTAAGTATATCTCTATCCTACATGTAATTCATGGCTTTTACTCCAATGAACTAAACACATAAATCCCCTCTCAGTTCATTATGATTAACAAATCAGTTGATTAGTGGCCAATTAATCAAAAGCATGAAGAATAGAAGTAAAAACTCAATCAAAGGAAACAATATTCAAAATTATATTGATGAAGTCAAGAGTGGGAATTCAAAGATAGGCTACATCTGATCCCTAGAAAAACTAAATTAGTTCATACTAGAAACTAAAAACATTACAGAGGAGTTCAAGAACATTGAAAGAAGATCAAGAAAAACTTATTCCCAAGCTTCAGATCTCCAAAGCCATCCAACGTCTTCTGGTTCAACCTCCACGCTCTTCCAAAGCTCCCAAAAACGTCCTCTCTCTCTTCCTTGGCTTTGCTATCCTTTTATAGATTAATTAAACTTAGAGTTTGAATCAAACTCAGAGTTCTTATCTGACTTAACCAAGGAGTGTTTTGATGTATAAATCGGACTAACTTAGAGATCTCCAATGCATAATCCCACCGTTGGATTTGAAGACCAAGACGTCGTGAAGCTCTCCTCCAAAAATCGGCTTGATCGGACACCATATGACCATCCGATGAAGATCTTGATCAAAACTGGACAGAGACACTCAAAAACGGGATTCTTCTATCTTTCTTATTTGAATTGGATTCTTCTTCCTCTTTTCCCTTCTTTGATCAAATCCTAAATAGGAAATAAAACATAGAAGCATGCAAGGACTCATTCTCTCTATGTTTTTGACTTGAGGTAGGACTCTTGCAATAATACCCAGATTTGATTGATAATTTCCTACACGTAAAAGTAATAAATCTTTATTAGAATTTGTTAGGAAATATATAAAATCACCAAAATTATAGAAATTAAAGGAAAGAGTGCAACATATTCATTTTCATATTATATTAGGGTAAATTGATATAAAACAATTGTAAATACATGGAAATATAGTAAATTAATCATATAAAATAATATGCATGAAATCAACTTATCTTTTTTTTTTTTTTTTTTTTTTTTTTTTTTTTTTTTTTTTTTTTTTTTTTTTTTTTTTTTTTTTTTTTTTTTTTTTTTTTTTTTTAAAATTTTTTTTTTTTTTTTTTTTTTTTTTTTTTTTTTGAGGAAAAAAAAAAAAAAAAAAAAACTCCCTCCCCTTTTTTTTTTTTTTTTTTTTTTTTTTTTTTTTTTTTTTTTTTTTTTTTTCCCTGGGTTTTTTTTTTTTGGTTTTTTATTTTTTTGTTTTAAAAAAAAATTTAAAAAACGCGCCCCCCCCCCCCCCCTCTCTCTTTTTTTTTTTTTTTTTTCTCCGGGGCGGGCCCCCCCCGCCGCTTTTATGTTTTTTTTGTTCCTTTTTCACAATTTATGGGGTGATCTATGTAGGGGGCCCGGCCCCCCCCCCCCCCCCGCCCCCCCCCGCGCTTCCCCCCATGACCTGATATTAGCCTATTACCACTATTGTATAATCTAGAAATTAGTGAATTTTTTTGGACACAGGAGGACCTGTTAACCTGCTAAAGCTCTTTGCCAGCTTGAATATATGTTTTGCTTCCAGTCGACTCTTTTTTGCTTCTTTGGAGTGCATCTATTGCTTGGACGAAATTTGTTTCATGTGAATTCTTCAACTGATACTGCTCTTCAATTGTTAATCTCAATGCCATGCCCCTAATTGGTTTTATTGCGACTACTAGAATGTTTGTATGTGGTTTCCTACAAAGTGCTACTTCTGTTCTATGCCTGCTACTAACCTATATACCATACCCAACTCTAGTTAGATATTCTTCTGGTAAATAGGAGATGATCCCAATATTGCCATTGCTTTGCTGCCTCGGTATTCTACTTTGGTCTTACCAATGCTTATATTGCTGCTGCCCCTGGTTCATTAAAGTTTTATGTTTTGAAAAATACTGCTAATCCCGTATTTGATTTTGCTGCAAGATATATTATTGGTTCCCCTGTTTTATTGAATTTTTCTTCTCTGCGAAATTCTGTTGATGTTGTATTGAATTTTGCAGCAAGTTATACGGAGGCTGCTCTGCAATTCTCAACATAGGCCTCCTCAAAATCCTAATTCGGCTCTTAAAAGCTCCTAATCACTCTAGATGACTCATAAAGGTAAATAAACTTAAGGCAGATTCTAAGAACTTGGTGCCTTAATCTAACTCAAACACTAAACCAGATATTGAATTGAACACCTAATCTGGTGTACATCATTACCCCCTCCTTGTGCGCTTATAAATTAGACCCTTTACATGAGTAGACCCAAAAATAAGAGGTTTAATGTTTATAGAATTCACCCCCCAAAGTAGGGTATTTTAAGCATTCTTTTCTGTATCACTTCCTTAAATTTAGAATGCCTTTCTTTTGGGGGAGTGTTTGTACAGGTAAGACACACATCCTTTATTCATTTTCAATTGAATACACCTATATTGTTTTACCTCTTTTTTTCTTCTTCTTTTTCCCAGTAGTACTTCTTTATGCTGTCTTGTTATTCATTTGCATGTATCCCAAACATTTCCATGTCTATCTTGGGTGTAATGTGTCTCTCTGAATACAAAATGTTTCTTAAAATCACCTTTCTGATACACTACCTGATACCAACACTTCAAACCTTGACTGGGATTTTCTTAAACATCAAGTTCTGTCTTCTAATGCTTTTCTCAGGTTCAAATTTGACCCATAAGATGTTTACTCCTCCAAGTTGGCCTTGTGACATCAAGTTCTGTTTTCTAATGCTTTTCTCAGGTTCAAATATGACCCATAAGATGTTTAGTCCTCCAAGTTGGCCTTGTGAGGGGTTAAATGTGACCAAACTTGGATACAACTACTCTGAGCAGCACTTCTATTAGTTGATAATCTTGAATTTAAATGCTTGTTACTGGAACAACATATACTTCTAATTCATTCTGTAATTTGTAGTTTTAGAAGCTCTGCAAAAGATATTCCTTCTTGAAGATTTTTCTCATAGCTGATTGTTTCCTCGGTGCTCTTCCGTGGTGAGTTACGTCTTGTTTCTCTTTTTCTATATATTATAAATTGGTTTGCTGATGAACATTTTTTTTTGAAGTCTGGTAGATTAAGTAATAGTGGCAGGACTCGATTCTTGTACTGCCTCACAAAATCTCATCTTAATGGTCCATTGCTTAATTTGAATCGCATATAAATCTTAACCTGGTGATGATTTAAAAAGTTGATTCGATCTATTGAAAGCAGGCCTTTTGAAGAGAATCCTCTTTGGCTTTTCAATCTGAGCAATAAAAAAGAAGAAAACCTCTTCGGAGCCCTAAAGCCACAGGAAATGAAAATCTTACTTCTTTTTAGCCTCATCTTTTACTATGACTCTTTGAACTTCTATTTTTAGGGTGAATAAAAAGTTTGTAGTGAAAAACCTCTAAAAAGGGAAGGGAAAGAGGTGGCATAGAAAAGGGAAAATGGTGGGAGGGGGAAGCCACACAAGGTTCAGGCCTTAAGAAGATAGGACATAAAGCTTCTGGCCTGCAGCAAAATACTGCAGGCTGTCTCTTTGCTATTAGAGAGCTACTGGCTGCTGCTTCTGACCCCCCTAACTGCTTCTTCTAATAAAAGATTACAAAACAAATTCTGGAGTCAGTGGAGGGCCAAATCCACTTTTGCTGGCGGAAGAAGGACAGATACATCTACACATTAGGATATGATGATATGCTATTACTTGAGCTATCATCCAAAGGTGTAAGGGCTTTTTTCCCCGGCCCGGGGGGTGGGGGTGGATGTGGAATTGTATGAGGCTTGGAGCCAATGTCAAAGGAAAAGTCTTCCTAAACCATGTCAATTTGAGAGAATTGGAGGTCCATTTGTGGATATTTCATTCCATCCTTGCGTGATATATGACAGCCCCAAAAACAACCTTACTGGCTGCATCACAAAGCGAACTACCTTAAAAAGCCCTAGGGGAAGGGCACATTTTCTACAATGCCCATAGAGGCTGTGGCCTTGTCCTAATAGAGAGGGTGATGGGGCCATGAGAAAAAAAGGGGGTCAATATCCTCAGTGCTTTCCTTCATAGAATACAGGAGCACAGATTATGACATGGCTGTAAAGGCAAAGACTTGGGGGTTCTTCAAATGTTGAAGATGTGGTGGGTAATGTGGCCTTAGAAATTGTGCATTTTAAGACTGAAATATTTGAAATTCCCAAAATGAGCTGACCAAGATATATATTAATTTCAGCGAGATTTTTGAGTTGTGCTTATGGGTACTATTTGCTGCCAACTTACAGGTTCATCATGGTGATGCTGGTACAACAGCCACTAGACTAAGGGCTGGGGTAATATTTTATTTATGGAAAATCCACCTGTTTAAAGAACCATTGGTTTCTTACACTTGTGGAAGAACTTCACTAAGTAAACTTGTTAACTATGATACAGTGTCCAACAACAATCGTACCATTCTTTGGAGATCAGCAGTTCTTCTGGGTGATAGGGTACACCAAAAAGGAATTGGACCAGCACCAATACCTATTCTGAGCTCACAATTGAATCTCTTTCAAGTGCGATGACATTTATGCTTCAGCCAGAGGTAATTTGAATTATATATTTGTGCCATCTAATGCCATTGGTAATCTGTGTAAGATGATTACTTACTTAATCCCTTGACAAGTCTTTGGTTATCAGTCACTTTCTTCATATAAAATCTTGTAATGCGATTGTGGATCACCCCCCACCGCCACCCCAAAACTTTGAGTGGCTGGACCACACGAAATAATCAAATTGGAAGTGTGACCTGAAAGCTCTCATTGCATACCCCCTCCCTATTTTTCCATTTTTGAAATTCAGGTATTTCAAATGTTTATTAAAGTCTGATGTTACAGGCTTACAGAAAAGGCAGTAATCAACTTATGTAGGAAAAATCGGGACAAACAAAAACATTGGAACTCTAACAAAGAAACTGTTGCTTGAGATTTCAGGGTGGTACATGCATTTTTACAAAAATAATGAAGCAGCTCTTTAGTACGTCATGAAAATGGCGTTGCAGCGGCTGTTGATGCATTTCACCGTCATTTGCCTGAGGAGGTACCAATGCCTTGAATCCTTGTAAGTGATTGATAAACCAAACCCACTGCACCACTGCAGTAGTGCAGTGGTTATTTCGACAAATTGCAAAAATTTGCTGTCTTCCCTGTTCGTCGTAGCATCTTTTATTGCCTTTCTCTTTTACGTTATATAGATGCTTTCATGTTGTACAGAAAGTCAGTCACTGTTTATCAGGGCCATTTACATATGGTCTTCTGTTCATTCCATTGATGTTTCTCCTGTAGATAGTGAGAAAATAAGTAGATCTTGTAGAAACTTTTATTCAAATTACTTACAGCAACAAAGAGGGAAAATGATTGTTCACCTGATGATGTAGCAACAGATTAACATTTTCACGTAGGAAGACAGAGTTCGAATCCTCGTGAGGCCATGGGCAATAGTTATTCTAGAGTAGTTAAGGTGCACGTAAATTGGACTGGGGTGTCAGTTCAAAAAATAAAGAGCAAATTGAACTGACATACAAAATGGAGGCCTTAAAGCACTGACACCCTACTTTATGTTTAAAATGCATATAGACCGTAAAATTAGTTTTATATTGTATATATTTGTCAAATTTATCATTGAAAACAGTTAAATCACTGTTTATTTTTAAAAATATCCCTATAATAAATAGTGTCGGAAAAGTTCAGCGATAAATTTGACAAATATATCCAATGAAAATGTAATTGTAGGGTCTTTATGTTTTTTAAACATAAAGTTGGGCGTCAGTACTTTAAGGCTTTCATTTTGGATTTTGGAGTATTAGTGGGATTTGCTCTAATTAAAAAAAAAAAATCCTAGTTGGTTCTTTGGAGTGTTCATACCCGGTCAGCCCCCAATGGGTAAAAAGCTGATCACTCTCGTCAGCAGCCAAGTAGTCTTATCCGAGTAGTCTTATCTTTGATTATGTTGCAAATGTCAATTTCTTTCAAGTTAATATTTGGACTTCTATGTTTCCTTAATCGAATGGAGAACCTGGCCCCTACCTCTTATCTTCATTGATGTTGCAATTGTCAATTTCTTTCAAACCAATCTTTGGACTTCTTCTATATTTCCTTTTTATTAAATCGAATAGAGAACCTAACCCCAACCTCTTACGCGTCATAGTTGCAATCTTGGCTTCTTGCATGGTTAGTGCCTTCACCACATGGACCTAGATGGTTGTGCTAACCTCTCTTGCTTTGAAACCTTATAAAATGGTTACCGTCCTTGGTTTTTCATCACTACTACCTGCGGATTTTTTGCCATTTTCTGTACAATCGCTCGCAATCAACTTTTGTTCTCCACTGCCATGTTTGAGAAAAAGCACCACCACCACCACCAACATTTGCACCACCACAAGGAAGAAAAGCCCATAAAAGAAATGACTAAGAAAGAGTACGAGAAAAAAGTGAAACACCACGAGCACTTAGAGCACCTCGGCATGGCAGGTGCGGCAGCAGCTGGTTCTTTTGCTCTGGTAGGTCTAAACCAACTGTCTCGGCTTCAGATTGCTCTATTGCACCTCTTTATTGATACATTTGAGAGCTAATAATGTCTTTATTTGGTGTTTCTAATTAAAATATTGTTCAGCACGAGAAACACATGGCTAAGAAAGACCCAAAGCATGCTCACAGCCACATAATCAAAGAGGAGATTGCAGCAACAATCGCGGTAGGCAGTGCTGGATTTGCCATCCATGAACACCATCGCAAAAAAGAAGCTAAAAAGGAAAAAGAATTAGTTTACGGGAAGAAACACCATTTCTTCTGAAACTCGTTTCCTTATATGGGTTTTCTCCCCAGCACCACTTTTCTGTAATATATGACGAGGAGATGTATCATGTATCTTAGTGGTAAACCAAATTGATTGATGGTTCTCTTAGTGTAAAATTATTGTCGAATGGTTTACAAAAAAAAAAAAAAAATTATTGTCGAATGATTTTAATAAAATAGCAGAATTTTTTTTTTTTTGACCCCACAGTGCCTTAACTCACATGGAGAACCTGCATCTTTGAACTACTACACGTTGTGAAGGCAGATATCATCTTTCCTGGAAAAGCCCAGATTTATCATACTTAGCTTCTTCGGTTTGAAACCATATAGTTGAAATTAATGTCCATAAATTTTATATTCTAACTATTGGGATGTCTTACATGAAAATCTTCATTGTTTTTATCGATGTCTTTCATAAATATTTATTCATCCTTGCAAAAACTTACTAACTTTTACTAACGTTTCCATTGATTCTTTCTGCATCTGCTACAATAGAAAATTCTTTGAAAAAACTTAAAAAAGATTATTTGATCACCGTGTGAACTTTTGTTAATCCACAATTTCTTAATCATATGGAGAACCTGTTACTGATGTGTAAAAGATGTACTATGCACACAATTATGGATATATTTAAAACGAATACAATCATTTATTCATGATAATGTAAAATTAACATAAACATATCAAGATTAATGACATGTTGTGGAAAAACTAGCCACAGTGACCACCAGGTCCTCCAATAAAAATACCAGCTGCATTTATAGTTTGGTCGTAAGGTATATAATTTATATCATTGCAATATTTGTTATCCACACGAATGTTTACGCTTTGTTCTGATAGTGGATGTGCGACTTCGTAATCCTCGTCCAAATATTCAATCGTACGTAAATAGCATGAATACGGCTGACGAGGCCATCTACCACTTCCCATTGGTGGATAAACTCCATTGGAACCAACATTTACGAGCCCTCCCCAAGAATTACCTTTAGCACCATCACGTAAAGAATTGAACAAGTCCTTTGGCCAATAACCAATTTCTTGGTTGTGAATTGTGAGCCACCAATTCCCACTGGCTTTATCCTGTAATAAAAAAAACCATAGAATTACTGATAATGTTCTTAATGCGATCTAGTGAAATGGTTTTATCAAAAGATAAACATTTTAAATGTATGAGAGATATTCTTATAGCACAGTCTACGTGTGATTGGTATCCTCAATCATTCAAAGGGAGATAAAAATGCCACTTATATATATATATATATATATATATATATATATATATATATATATATATATATATATATATATATATATATATATATATATATATATATATATATATATATATATATATATCTTGTAATTTACTTG
Source organism: Hakea prostrata (assembly GCF_041222555.1). Taxonomy (NCBI): domain Eukaryota; kingdom Viridiplantae; phylum Streptophyta; class Magnoliopsida; order Proteales; family Proteaceae; genus Hakea; species Hakea prostrata. The sequence continues at coordinate 10,638,838 of NC_142600.1, read as the reverse complement.
AAATAAAAGATAAAAGAAAGTTACACCTGGTGAACGGCGAGTTGGACCTCATACAGAACTCCACCAATTGAAGTAACAGGAGATATAACTGTACTTGGAGTAATTTTTGGGTGAACTTGTACATAGCCTTTGCAAAAATTATTGTAGCACCCATTTTTGTAATTATCACCCTGCACAATTTGAAATTTTAGTTATTTAAATAAATAATTAAATATGTTATAAATTTGAACTTTTTGGGTAATAGAATTGCATTCATAAAAAAAAAAAACTATCGAGAGGAACAATCTGGAGGTAAGAAATCCACCAGCCAAGGAGAGAAAACGGGTCAAACAGTCAAACTCGGCATTGACCGGACTCTCCTAACTAAGGTGTCTGCTAAAAAATTAGACACTCTTGAAATAAAAAGAAAATTACAAACATCAATATCCTGAGGTCTTTTGGATAACCATAAATATTTTTTTTGTGGCTTTTTATCACATCTCACTTATTTGTCATATGGAAAAAGAAATATGAAAAGAAAAAGTTACCAAGTTAAATATGATTGAAAGGAGGTAAAGTTTAAGAAAAAGTTTTGGTACTTTTCTTATAGAAACAACTAAAATAAAATTCAATTTAGATTGAAAGAAGGTAAAGTTTAAGAAACAAATATGAAAGAAAAAGTTAACAAGTTAAATATTTTTTAAGCTTTTCAAGAGAAAGGTTTACTTAAGAAAAGGAAAACCTTCTTAAATTATGTCAAAGTAAAATGAATTCAAGAAATAATAAGAACCTAATTAAAAACTAAAAACTTAATGTTTTTGTTTGAAATGAAGATAAAGCATATTTGATGTCATATTAAATTTTTATTTCTTTTTGGGTAGGATTTAGTGTCATACTCAGTTATAGTGATACGTTATGATGTAATCTATTAATTTTGAACATGTAGAAAAGGAACACACAATATAATGTGTCAGCAACCCATGCAAGTCATTTTTTGGTATACTACAAATTAAAGAACCCCAAGGTGTAAAACATACCGTCCAAAATGTAAATAATCGAGTCAGATTATCGCCATATAAGGGTGGATTAACCTGAATTTTACAAAGTGTAGAAAATAAAGTTAGATAACATTCACAAATTTTTGATTATAAGTTATAATGTTTATCATTATTATTATTTTTTAAAACTTTTTGAGGAAGGGACAAATAATCAAGTGAGGAACAAGCGTCAAATAAATCTAGTTGTCCATACATACCGTCCATCCAGCCATTATATAATTAGGATTGTCATTGGGACCACCATTAATCCAAATTTGAATATTTGTAAACTGCTTACTATCTGAAAGAGTTAAGTTGTATACATTTAAAAATGCAGAAGCTCCATGAACTAAATGACCATCCCACTGATTGTTAACATCTGCAATCTGAATGATCAAATTTTGGATGTAAACAAAATATTTAGTACAAAAAATAATTAAAAAAATTTCCATCTACTTCCATTTGAATCCAAATGGCAAAATCTCTACAGGGAGTTTAGTGATACAACGGTAAAGATTGTTTATTGTGACCAAGCCGTAATGGGTTTGAATTGGACAACCGTTTTCCCCAAAAATACGGGAAAGAAATTGTACATTATGATCTTCCATAGACCCTGCAAAGTCACTAGTCTTGTGTAATGATACACCCTTAAGGATTCATGGTTTCAGTCTTGTGTACTGGGTACACCCTTAAAAAGTTTGAACATGAATAAGCCAGAATAAGATTTGGGAATTGCTTACTAATTGCCCAGGAAAGTGTCTCTTGCTTTCGTTGATATTTGTGGCGAATTCTCTTGATAAAGCTCTAGCCCGTAAAATATCTTCTTTTAAAATTCTTCGAATGGGAACAGTTCCATTGGGACATTCGTCAAGTTCGAAAGTAATTAGGAAAGGTCCAGCACTTGATGATGTTCTATTTGCCCCCCATTTTGGGGGAAAACTAGGTTTCATCTGCACAGAAATAACAGCGTTGAAAGTCAAACTTTCAACAAATTTTATAAGGTACACCCATGGCCCCTGAATTTTCAGAAGCAGGTGAAATAAAATAAAACTATAAATAGATGAGACATACAACATACCTGGATTTTGTGATCTTTGAGCAATGGATGAGCCAAAGCTGGTTGCTTATAGATATCAACACAATCATGGATATCACCCCACTTTGTCTATGAAGATCACAGAAAAGTAAATAACGAAGAAGTATTAAGAATCCAATGAGAAAAGGAAGTCTATAGGTAAACTCAATACAAAAAGGTGGAATTATATGTAAAAACTTCCGATCACAGTTATTTTGGGATCAGTTAGAGCTTCTTCCCTCCCCACCGGCCAATAAGTGTGTAAGAGAGAGGGAGAAAGCGTCCATGGATTGCACAGGTCTAAAGTGTAGATCAAAAAGCTTAGACAACATACTATAATGGTCTTGAGAGGATGAGGCACATTCAAAGTCTTGAGTTGCTCTTCTAGATCCAAATCATCTTCAGTTTGCTCCATCGTCTTTCTTGCTTCCAACCCATGGCTTTTCAAATGAACAATACACATGAAAAACAAAAGAAATGCAATGATACCCTTCAAAACCTTTGTCGTTGAAACACCACTTGCCCCACCAAGAAAAGCCATTGTTAACTGGAAACTTGTTTACTGGTCAATTCAACAATCTATATATACGCCCAATTAGTTTGTATAAGCAATATAAATTGCAATTAATGAGAGTTATTCAACCAATTATTAGCATTTATGTTTAGTTGGTATTAATTGCAATTAATTAGAGTAATTAACCGAATAAATAACATTTATGTTTAGTTGACATATTTGCAATTAATTCGAATTATTTAACCTAATAAATGGTATTTATTTTCTTTCCTTTATTAGATGATTATGTAAGGCAATTTTTTCAATATAAAAACAAAAAATGTCGATCCTATCTGATTATAACATTCATGCATGCTTGCATGGATCTATAAAGATTGAGAACTAAACGGGTTTTTTAGGTAAATAGTAAATTTGAGGGTTTTTTATTCTTGTAGAAAATTAATTTGAGGTTTAGGACTTATGAGATGTAAAATAGGTATTGTTAACATGTTTTTTTCACATATACAAGTAATGCTACATGTATACATTCATCTACGTGTATGGTCAACTATGAATTACCTACGATGAATTATATAATGGGAAAATTTTCCAGATGATTAAATTTTAAAAAAGTTTTAGGGCCTGTTTGGTTACATGAGTCTGAAGATTTCAAATATCTAGAGATTTCAAATTTATAGGGTTCAAATCTATGGAGTTATAATTTATAAAATTAGATGTTTGGTTGTGGAATGAAATTTGTGGGTTCATCCTAAAAAACTATTTGATCGACATGATTTTTGTGAATGTGCAAATGTATAGCTTTTTTGAAATCTCTGGATTTCACCCCTTACCCATAAATCTACAGATTCACGTTTTTAGTGTAAAAAGGTGAATCTCTAGATTTCATGAATCTATAAATTTTTACAACCAAACGGGTATAATTCTCAGATTCATGAATTTAGAGATTTCAAATCTCTGGATTCATGTAACCAAACAGGCCCAATTTTAATCCAATGGATTTTATTTTTGAAAATAATTAGTAAATACGAAAATTTGTGATAATTTCTACCGCCCAACTAGTATTTTACCATGAACTACCTGAATTATCTTTTATTGCAAATGATGAAACTGACGAATGATAGGAGGCTGAGAATTACAAATGACAAGATGTTGTTGGCCGTAGAATTGCCAAGACACTATAAAGGAATTAATAAGCACTTCTCACAAGTTTTTATATAAAAAGACTTGAGGTAATTTGGATAGTTCATAGTAGAATATTAGGTTTTTTTTTTTTTTTTTTTTTTTTTTTTTTTTTGTACGAAATAGAATATTAGTTGGGTAAGAAAAATTATCGCAAAATTTGGGATTTACTAATTAATTTCAAAAATAAAATCCACTTAAGTAATTTAAAAAAAAATAAAAATCTTAGTGATTAAATCTTTTTAAATATGACCATTTGAGAGATTTTCCTTTATATAATTCACTTTTACATTGCATACTGTTTAGACCAAACTTGAACAAATTCATATTAGCTAGTCATTGAGCATAGCTTAACCCCTTTTTTTTTGGATAGAGAAGTACCTTAACCATTTAAATGTTGAAAGCCATGCATGCTAGGATTGAGAGAGAGCATGTTTATGTGGTTTGGTTGAATTGTGCAACCTACATCCACAGAGATAATGAGATGAGTATTCTTGATTTGAGATGATACATCTCATATATATATATACAAGTTAAGTCGTTGTTTATCACTAGTCTAGGACTCTTGCATTGTAGTAGAGTTAAAATAAGGTGGACTAGGTAAGTTGATGACTAGGGTTTTACTTTTACATTGATAGAGATTTGAAAAAACTAATGAGGTTGCTTATAATTAACTTCCAAGACAAAGATTCCAGGGAAAATAACGATAGGAAGTGTTGCTGCTGTATCTGCAACTGGTTGGATAATCGGTTAGATCTCTGGATGGATTGCATGCTGCTCAGCAAACTGAACGAGACCTGGATCTGCTAAGAAACCAAAACGAAGTCCAAACTGGCTGATTGTGTTGATGGGCGGATCCTTCTCCGACGCTTGAGTTCGAGTAACACCAGTGAATTAGAGGTTTGACGATAACATGACAAAATGCTAAGAAGATCAGAGAAATCTAACATCTAAAAAATCCAGCACTGCGAAGGGCTTTAGAGAAACCCTAATTCCTCATAGAAGCAGTGGACGAATGGATCCATTGCAGATTTATTTTTATTTATTTATTTATTTAACTTTTACAAACAAAACACATACGGCCACGCCAACACACGAAGACTTTGGCCTAACCATTCAAGAAACCAAAATTGTTATCGAATAATTTTGAGTAAAATAGTAGAATTTATACTTTTACACCACAATTTCTTAACAGCATATATAGAAAATGCATTTTTTTTTTATTGGGAAACTTATTTCATTCAGGCGAACAAGCAAACATATAGGGTTCCAGCCCACAAGGTTTGAAATCCAAGACATTGTTAAACTATTCAGCTTGTAATGAATATAGCCTTTTAAGGCATGGACAATTATATTACCCTTCCCTAGAAATAAAAAAAACACATAGCTGTTAAGATAATCCGAAAATTTTGAAATATCTCTAATGACACCTTCTAGGCCCTTAGTACGATGACTTTGTCCCAGCAGAATACTAATAAGCTCGAGATTATCAGCTTGGACTTGGGTTTTGGTAAAACCATTTTTTACAACCCATAAAAGATCGAGTCCCCGCATAGCAAGCTCCTCCCCCAACATGGTTCATCAAAGGTTGCCGGAAAGTATTCGGCATAAACAAGCTCTCCTTCATTACCTTTGACTGCAAATCCTAGTCCACCTTTGTCACTATATGTTAACCACAATCAGATCTTACCACCACTGCACCTGTTGCAATCTTGCCTAGGGCCTTTCCTCCATGAATGAACCTTGCTGCCGCTGCTCTAAACCAGACTTCACAGTTGCTGCCTAGAACTTTGCTACTTGAGCCTTGCGCATAACATCAATCCCTGCCTCTCCCTTACCCTTGAAAATAACTTCATTTCTATCCAGCCATAAGCTCTGACATGTATAAGTCACCAGAGATAGCAACTCCCGGGCTCTTGCTTCGAAGGAATTTAAAATTTTTGCACCTTCCTATCACTCCCTTTAACGTGATTGATTCCCAGCATCCATACCATTGCCAAACCATACTGCCCTTACAAATGGGCATTCAAACAATGTGTGATTTGCGGTTTCAACTTCTTTCCCACATTTTTTGCAAGCGTAATCAACCTTGAATTGTCTCTTTTTCATATCTTCTCCTAAGGCTATTCCTTCTACACATATCTTCTATAAAAAATTCATGACCTTTGATAAAGTAACACATGACCATATTCTGTTCCATACCTTAGATGATAAATCTTCCCATTTATGCCCTTGCAAGGGCCAAAATTTTCCTAATATATTTTACTTCCCCCTGGCGAAAGATGGTTTTGGAAAAAAAAAAGAAATCTAATTTGTAAGGAATGGATGGATCGAATTGCGAAAAGTGAAAACTACAAAATCTTGGTGTTATCATAGTATAGCTTTAACATGGTACTTGTGTTTTTTCCAAGAAACGAGAATTATCATTGAAGCAGTTGTTTGTGAACGACTAAATATTTACGCCTGACTTTGTAAAGTAATTTGTGATGGTTTAACTGTAATTATCTAATTTCTTTTTTTCGGCCAACATTGCAATTTAATTATCCAAATTAGTTATCTAATTCATCTAAGAGATGAATGCAGGAGGTCTTTGCCATGGGTTCTTTCTGCGTCCGCCACATTAGAAAATTCTCCGAAAAACTAACAAAAACATTTCCTGAATGTTATGTAAAAGTAGTATTACATACATAATTATGGTTATTTATTAAAAAGATATATGTAACAAAAAAATAAATAAATAAAAAAGCAAATTATACATAGTCCACCTTGTTTTTGTAATCAATTACATCTAATGTCTCTAAAAAATAATTAATTACGAAGTCTCCTTTCAATTAAAGATTGAATTTAACTGATAATATTATGAATGAATAAACATATAATATACTAGATTCACCCTTCCTCTTGTTAAGTATTTTTAAAATTCCGATTTTACCCTCGTCACCTATTCTATTCTCTTGATTCTTGTACCTCCCTCCAGCAGTACCGGCTTCACCATTACTGCATCTTCCATAGTCACCGATTCAAGGGTTTTGGAGAACCCACCACCACTAGGGTTTTAGAGAACCCAGGGTTCAAGCAATTCTGGCATCGTCGATGGCTGTTTTTTGAAGCTTCTGCATCTCTATGTCTTAAAACCTCTTGTTTCATTCTTTAAGTCGGCGGGCACACCTGCACACCTGCAACGCTGATAGCCGATGCATCAAAACCTCATGCTAGCAAAGGGTAACCAAAAGAACCACAACAAGCCCAGCCGAGGAGAGGTGACCTCGAATCTCAAACTTGGATGCAAAGCCGTGATAACGCCCACAGACCTATAAGTTGAAGCAACCCCAGTAGCATGCATGGTGTCAACCTGCCGAGACCACTCTTGTATGACGCAGAGTATACACATCATCTTCTAGCCGGCACCTAAATTCTCCCAAATGACGAGAAACAAAGGAAACAAGAGTAAAGAAACCCGTCCTTCAAATTAAAGCAAACCTGAAACAGAAATTTCCCCTAAAAACAATAACAAAGAGGACACGCCCTAACCTTCATTCAGCGAAAACTATATTTCCAGATATCATCTCATTCTCATACAACAACTATGCAGATCTTTTCTCGATCTCATACAACAATAAAAGGAGGAAATAATCACGACAAACATAGACTACACAAATTCAAAATTGCAGAGATTTACAACAAACCCTTAACAGAACACTATTGATGCCTCCGAAATCACTAAGTTAGAGAATGGAGACCGATCGTTTAACGATAACAGCCAGTCCAATTCATTGCCCTCAGAGCTTGAACCGTCCAGATTCAGAGAACTAAAAACCATCAACAATCTACTATCACAAAACAGTAGATACAAAGAGGATATTCCAGACCTATCGAACAGCTAGCCATGACGTCGAGAAAAAAGAAACCCTAATTTTTCATGATCTCCTACGCGTTGTGTAAAAGTAGTACCATGCACACAATTGTGGAATATAGATAAAAAGAACACACTCATTTATTCATGATAATGTGAAAGTTAACAGAAACATATCAAGAATAATGACATGTTGTAGAAAAACTAGCAGTGTCCACCAGGTCCTCCAATTAGAATAGCAGCTGATTTTTTGGCTTCGTCATAAGGTATATAATTAACATCATTGCAATCTTTGTTATCCACACGAATTTTTACGTCTTGTTCTGATCGTGTATGTGCGATTTTGTAATCCTCGTCCAAATATTCAATCAGCCGTAAATAACATGCAGACCGCTGACGAGGCCATGGACCGCTTCCCATTGGAGGGACATCCCCATTGGAACCCACATTTACAAGCCCTCCCCAAGAAATGCCTTTAGCACCTTCACGTAAAGAATTGAACAAGTCCTTTGGCCAATAACCAATTTCTTGGTTTTGTATTTTGAGCCACCAATTCCCACTGGCTCGATCCTGTAATAAAATAAATCATAGAATTACTAATAATGTTATTAATGCGATATTGTATGCATATTTATAAAATTTACTTGAAATAAAAGATAAAAGAAAGTTAAACCTGGTGAACGACAACTTGGATCTCATACTGAGCTCCACCAATTGTAGAAACAGGATTTACAACATAACTTGGAGTAATTTTTGGGTGAACTTGTACATATCCTTTGCAAAGATTGTTGTAGCACCCATTTTTGTAATTATCACCCTGTACATTTGAAATTTAAATAAATAAATATATTATAATTAATCATTTATCTGAAAAAATGATAAATTAAAAAGTGAAAAGGAGTAGAGGGTTTCTGATAAACGTGTATCTATCAAGTCATTTTTTGATATGACAGAAATTAAAGAATCTGAAGGTTTTAAACGTACCGTCCAAAATGTAAATAACCGAGTCTGCTTATCTCCTCTATACAGGCTTGGATTAACCTGGTTTTTTATAAAGTGTAGAAAATAAAGTTAGATTATTCACAATTTTTATTTTATTTTAAATAATAGAATGCTTTTTTCTTTCAACTTCTTGAGAAGGGAACAAAGAATCAAGTGAGGAGTCAAATAAATCTAAATTGTCCAATACATACCGTCCATCCAGCCATTATATAATTAGGATTGTCATTTGGACCACCATTAATCCAAATTTGAATACTTGTAAACTGCTTATTGTCTGAAAGAGAGGGATTGTACACATTTAAAAATGCAGAAGCTCCATGAAGTAAATGACCATCCCACTGGTAGTTAACATCTGCAATCTTGATGATCAAATTTTGGAGGTTAACAAAATTTTCAATACAAAGAATAATAAAAAAAATCCATCTACTTCACTTATCATAATTTAAAGTTTAGATGTGTGACATGTGTCCCAACATCACATCAAATCAAATAGTTCAAATCCATTATAAGCCACATAAGAATTCATTGTCACTAGTTTTGTTTATTGGTACACCACTAAAATGTTTGAATGATAAGAAAAAAGTTAGTACAGTCACACCCTTTAGCCCGGTTAAGTTTTAGCTTCTGACATGAATAAGCTAAGATATGAGTTGGCAATTGCTTACTAATTGTCCAGGAAAGTGTCTCTTGCTTTGGTTGATCATTGTGGTGAATTTTTCTGATAAAAGTCTAGCCCCTAAAAGATCTTCTTTTAAAACTCTTCGAATAGGCACAGTTCCATCAGGACATCCTTCAAGTTCTGAAGTAATTAGAAATGGTCCAGCAGTTGATGATGTTCTATTTGCCCCCCATTTTGGGAAAACACTAGGTTTCATCTGCATAGAAATGATAGTGTTAAAGTAAACTTTCAGCACTTATAAGATATGCCCAGGTGAAATAAATAAATAAATGGATGAGAAATACAACATACCTGGATTTTGTGATCCTTAAGCAATGGATGAGACAAAGTTGGCTGCTTATGGATATCAACACAATCAAGGATATCGCCCCCCTTTGTCTACAAGATCAAAGGAAAATGAATAACCAAGAAGAATTAAAAATCCAATAAGAAAGGAAAATCTGCAGGTAAATTCAATACAAAAGGTAGAATTATATGTAAAAACTTCTGATCACAGTTTATTCTGGGATCCTCAAAAAAAAAAAAAGTGTGTAAGGGAGAGAGAAAGAGATCATCCATGGATTGCACAGGTCTATAGTGTAGATCAAAAGGTTTAGACCACCTACTGTAATGGTCTTGAGAGGATGAGGGACATTCAAAATCTTGAGTTGCTCTTCGAGTTCCAGATCATCTTGAATTTGTTCAATCTCCTTTCTTGCTTCCACGGCATGGCTTTTCAAATGCACAATATACATAAAAAATACAAAAAATGCAATGGTACCCTTCAAACCCTTTGTCGTTGAAACACGACTTGCCACACCAAGAAAAGCCATTGTTAACTGGACAAAATTTTTTACTGGCCAAGTCAACACACTATAGCCTGTATAAATACCAATTAGTTCGTATAGTTAGGGCAATAAAAATCCTAATAAATAGTATTTATTTTCTTTCCTTTGATTCCGTAAGACAAGTTTCTCAATCTTATCTTAAAATATAAAAGATAATTTCGATCCAGTCTCATTATAACTTGAGTGATACTGGTCAATTCAACACACTATAGCCATATAAATGCCCAATTATTTTGTATAGATAAGCCATAGAAATTGTAATTAAGTAGAGTTATTTATAATAAATTATTACCAATAAAAATCCTAATAAATAGCATTTATTTTCTTCCCTTTATTAGATGATTAGGTAAGACAAGTATCTCAATTTCAAAATTAAAAAAATTAATCTCGATCCAGTAATAAAGATGATTATGTAAGACAAGTTTTTCAAATTTAAAATAAAAAATTAATCTCGATCCATCTCATTATAACATGCATGATACTGGTCAATTCAATAAGTATAGCCCATATATGATATAACTGCCCAATTAGTTCATATGGTTATGCCATAAAAATTGTAATTAAGTAGAGTTATTTAACCTAATAAATTATTACCAATAAAAATCCTAATAAATAGCATTTATTTTCTTCCCTTTATTAGATGATTATGTAAGACAATTTTTTCAATTTTAAAATAAAAAGTTAATTTCGATCCAGTCTCAGTATAACATGCATGATACTGGTCAATTAGTTCCTATAATTAAGCCATAAAAATTGTAATTAAGTAGAGTTATTTAATCTAATCAATTATTACCGCTAAAAGTCCTAATAAATATCATTTATTTTCTTTCCTTTATTAGATGATTATGTAAGGCAAGTTTATCAATATTTAAAATAAAAAAGTTAATCTCGATCCAGTCTCATTATAACATTTATAAGATGCATGATAATGTTTGAGAATTAAACAAATATTTTAAGTAAATATTTTTATTTTTGGCCAAGCACAGATAAATGCATTCGAAGAAACTAGTGTGTGAAAATTTTCCGAACATAGTACAAAGGATCCACCAAACTTTAGACATACTTAAACAACGGGCTCCCCTAGCCAAAATTTTCCGAACATAGTACAAAGGATCCACCAAACTTTAGACATACCTAAACAACGGGCTCCCCTAGCCAAGAAATCTACTGCAGTATGCTTTGTTCTAGAAATATATACCCAATTAGTTCATATAGTTAAGACAATAAACCCTAAAACACAAATTATGGTTTGATTGAACCATATCGGTCCACCATGTTCAAACCGTTTTACACTACCAAATAACCATTCTAGCCGCAGAGGAATAAATCCCTCATATTGCTCTATTGCACCTCTCTGTTGATATATTTTGGAGCTAATACGCTTTTATTTGTGTTTCTAAGTAAAACATTTTTCAGCATGAGAAACTTGTGGCTAAGAAAATTCCAAAGCATGCTCACAGCCACAGAATTAAAGAAGAGATAGCAGCAACAATAGCAGTGAGGGGTGCTTAGATTTGCCATCCGTCAGCACCTGAAGAAGAAAAAGATTTAGTTTACGGGAAGAAACACCATTTCTTCTGAAACTCGTTTGGCCAGATGGTTCATGGAAACATTGCATGGTTACTTACAAAGGTGTCAGTCGCTTTTGTAAACTAACGATTTCGTCGAAGAAGAGAATCTTGACATCTTGGAAATCTAAGATTGCGAAGGGTTTAAGAAAAACCCTGTAATTGCTTCTAGAAGTTGACGAATGGAGCAGATTTTATTTTTATTTATTTATTTAAATTTTATAAACTAATACCATGGAGTAACATTACCAACTACATTTTTTTTTAATATCAAGCAACCAATTTCAATTTCAGTACTACAGGTAGGCATCCAACGCGGGCCAAATAACACACAATCGCAGTAGATCCTGAAACCAAACGATTTGGGCTCTAGATTTTGTTTAAATTTCTTATAGTTGAAATTAATGTCTATGAATTCATTATTAATTTCTAATCACTCACATTGGTTTTATCAATTCTCTATATTCTAATCACTCACATTGGTTTTATCAATTTCTCTGATTCATCATTGCAAAATTTCCTAATATTTATTAATTTATTTTTTCACCTGATACGGTTGAAGAGGACCGGGAACAAAAATTCCTAAGGTTTAGTAGATTTTTTCTTTTTCCCTTCGATAGAGTTGAAGAGGGTCTTGGGAAAAACTAGTTTCTTCTAGAAGGTAAGAAATTAACAGATGGAGCTTTGACCTGGTATTGGCTTTTTTATCCATGAAATAATAAAGCATTGAAGCAATTGTGTATGAACGACTAAATGGAGTTCCCTTCTTCACCGCGTGGATTTTTAATTTGTTTAATCGACCCACGGTTCCTTAATCGAAAGGAGAAGCTGTCCCTGATCTCTTACGCGTTATGGCTGCGGTCGTAGTTGGCTTGTTAGCCTCTTTTTGAAGCCTCCTCACATATAAAATGTTACCTTGAGGCCATCGTCTCTCTTCAACCATCAACTACCCAATATTCTTGTTATTCATTTTTCATCTTCACTTTCGTTTCTACGTGATCATCACCTTTAATTTCCGGCCACTATGTCTGAGGAGAAGAAGCACCACAACCCCTTTCACCACCACAAGGAGGAAAAACCCGCCGGAGAAATGACCAAGGAAGATTATGAGAAACAATTGAAACACCACAAACATATGGAGCAGGCCAGCAAGTTGGGTACCGTAGCTGCTATTGCTACTGCTAGGGTAAGTAGAGTCTTTAATTATTATGTATATATAACAACTCTCTTTATTTCAAATGAATGAATTGTGTAATTCTTACGTGCGATTCTCTAACCTTATTTCAGCATGAGAAGCACAAGGCAAAGGAAGACCCAGAGAATGCTCATGAACACAAGATCAAAGAGAAGATTGCAGCAACAGTTGCAGTGGGCAGTGTTGGATTTGCCATCCACGAGCACCATCAGAAGAAAGAAGCTAAAAATGAAAAAGAATCGGCTTTCGGAAAGAAACACCACCCCTTCTGATGTCATGCATGCATGCACATTTCTATTCTAGTTCATCTCTCTACCCCTGATTTGCTTTTCTGCTGGTAATGTCTCTGTATTCTATTAACCCCCAAAAAACAAAAAAAGTCTCTGTTATTCTAAGATATGGGGAAGCTAGAGAGATTATGTATCTAATAATTAAAACAAACTGAGGCTCACCCATCAATTTGATTCATATTGATTGATGGCTCGATCTCTCTTTGTGGCCTTACTAATAAATTAATATATCTCAAGTTCTTGTCTTTGACAAATATATATATTTTTTAACCATCATCCAAAGTCCCACTTGGCAACATTTAATTAAGTTGCTAATTCTCTGCCACTTGTACGTCTTATGTGTGCACAAGGAAATAGAACCCACTGGATAAAAATTGACTATGATCGATGAGTGATCATGGGTGTTACAGTTGGGTAGTTGGAGCTTATGTTTATTATAGTTTTTCTCCCTGAAATAAGATGCTTTAGAGGGTACTTTTTGATTGGCCCAACTAGCCTTATGATGGAAACAGTAAACAAACAAAAAATGACCACATATCATAAGATAAGGTTCTACCAACCGTTGAGAGCCATATAGTTGGTTCCTACCAAAAACCACTAACGACATATAGGTTTTGTTTGGTTCTGGTTTTTTCTTTTTCTTAATACAATACATACAAGGAGAGAGAGAGAGAGAGAATATCTCTACATCTAAAGAGTCGAATTGTATTTTTCAGTAGAAAACGTTGGTCTCTATACATTGGCTAAGAGTTATTCTTCTTCTTCTTCAATGGAACCTTCCAAGATGAAAGTATCAATTCTCGTCTACCAAAAATAATATAAATATTTTTTTCTTTCTTCAGTGTAATTCATTTATAGATTATCTGGATATATCATATATGGATGGTTATCCTCTTGCCGACAGTACCCATCGTTAGGTCCTTTCAAGCCCCACCAGAAAGATTTAATGGAGTGATGTAACTCTTTCTCCCAATTTTTGTCTGCTTAATGGACGCTTTCCTTCGTTTTCACTCTTTCTCTTTTTTCCTAAAATTGCTTAGGTGCTGTACAATTAATGTGGACAACTTGCGGCAAACGGTTGAGATCTCCACCGTCCATTTTTATAAAGTATGAAAGGCAAACGGTCGAGTTCTCAACCGTCCATTTTTAAAAGTAAAAGTGTGTTTTCACACTTTTTACAAAATGGACGGTGGAGATCTTGATCTCAACCTTTCGCAGCACAGTGCTATGCAATATTGCTCAGCACTGAAGTCAAGCTCTTTTTTTCGGAGTGGAGGTAAAGACAATGATGACATTAGTAAAGTATGGGAATAGAATTGCAAATCAAGATTTTACAATGATTTAAAAGCAATGAATCTTTTTATTTTACTTTAAAATGCAAGTATGTAGAGGAGGTTCTAGTATTGTTTCGTAGCAGTGGCGAGCAAAATGGAAGCAGCTTAAACCATGAAAATGGGGTTGTGAGAAAACATTAAAAGCGTTGTGGTGCTAGGCGAAGTGGTGAAGTACTACACCTTAGATGGCAAGAATCTAGTAACCGAAAGTATCACTAGCTTATGTTCTGATCCAAGTAACATGATTGGTATTAAGACTAAGAAGGTGTTGGGTTTAAATTTAGGGCCTTCTACAAAAAGATATCCGAATTCGAATTCAGAACTCTAACGGATGTCCAATAAACTTTTTGATTAATAATTATCAAATATAATTTCTCTATTCTGATTCTCAAATTTTTCAATGAATAGGCTATGAACAATTGATGGGAGGGTTTTTTTTTTTTTTTTTTTGTACAAATGCACTTTTTATATATAGGGATAGGGATATTACATATATCGTCGGTAGGAGTTGAACCCATGACCTCTCCACTGAGAAGTTAGGTTCCTAACCATCTTACTACTCCTCCAGGGGGTTTATGGTGAGTAAAACACTAAAACGGTTAAATTGTTCAGACTCTAATGAGTGTCAAAATGCCATTTATAATTTAAACATGCTACCTTTTTTGAACAAAATTTTTTTTTTTTTTTTTATGATAAGTGGATATTTATCCAAATAAACAATTATCCTTGTATCCGAATTGGGTTGCTTATAGGACAAATATGGATATTATCTACTAAATATAATTCTGAACAACACCCTTGAGTAAAAATACAAATACGAATTGGATACGGATTTAGCTATCTATTTATAAGTATGTTTGTAGTTTTCTTTTTATTTCAAGAGTGTCTAATGCTTTAGCAAATATCTTGGCTAGGAGGGCCCGATTAGTGTCGAGTTTGACTGTTTGGTCTATTTCCTCTTTCTGGCTGGTGAACTTCTTACCTACAAGTTGTTTCTCTCTCTAGTTTTTTTTATGAATGCAGTTCTATTACCAAAAAAATTAAAAATAAAAAAAAATAACCAATTCAAAATTAGTTGAAAAAGCACTTGAAACCGAATTGCCCAAATTTGTTTTAGCGGTTCTGCTACGACTCAGCCCCAGTACTAGCAAAAGATCGGTTCAACTGTTCAAACCACCCATTTGACCGAAAAACGGTTCAACCCACCTAAAATCAAGCTGAACCAGATCCCAACTCCCCTAAATAATGCCCATGCATGACCGACACTAGAAGGTGAAAGGTTTCATATCTCTCTCAATAAAATCTAAAGGTGAAGATCCGATAGAATATGCCTTGGAAAGAAAAAGATACACTCGCATATATACTAACTCAAGTATCCTTGTTGTAGATTTCATACCCACCTAATTTTTCAAAAATAGAAATTAGCTCATAAATGCTTTTCTAATAGAAGAAAGGAGAAAAAGAAGAAAAAAAAAATCCAGCAACGCCACTTTATTAACTGTTTTTTGGTGAGATTATTTAATGGATTTTTTTCTTTTTTTGTTTTTGGTAAACGTTAATTAATGGGTTTCACACTTAGAAGATTAAGATCGGAGATATTCAGCGAATCGTAGCCGTCCACGAGCCAGGACCAGGAGCACTCGTGGAACCTTATAAATAGACCTTATATAGTTGCTTAACCATCAAGCCCAAAAAATCACCAGCTTCTGTGTTGTTTTGTTTGACTATTGCAAGTGATATTTTTATCGCTTTTCTTATCCAGAGTGTTACTGCCATGGCTGAGGAGAAGCACCACCACTCCCTCTTCCACCATCGCAAGGAGGAGGAGCCAGTGGAGGAGCAAGCTGTGTATTCTGAGACCAATTACGGAGGCGAGACCAATTACGGAGGCGACACCAAGTACGGAGGTGCTTACGAAGGTGATGGCATGGGATCGCGTGTCTCCGCCACCGAAACCACCGTCTTTGCCACCGAAACTGAGGATTTTGAGAAAGAAAAGAAGCACCACAAGCACATGGAACACCTCGCTGAGATTGAAGCTGCAGCTACTGGTGCTTTTGCTCTGGTAACACTCTTAATTAATTACTTATCCATCTGAGTATGAAACTTTTTCTAAGTAAGAGGAGAAGTATGTGTTTTTCTGACACTTTTTCACTAGCTATCATTCCTTCCATAATTCATGTTTCAGTATTTAAAGGTCGACCTGAAAGGAAGAGATGATCCAGACTCTCTGTGACACATTCTCTAGGTTTGGTTGATTTTCAAGAGTCCAGATCACCTCTTGTTAGGGGAGAAGTATATGTTCCCCTCACATTTCTTGACCACAAATTAGGGTGGATCGGGGGTTTATTTTTGATTGTTTTATCAGTAATTAAAAGTAGTTCCTAACCTTATTGTGTAGTAGAGAAACCTGAAAAAAGCGCATACCTCCCCTAGTGGATGTTTTTAGACATGATACATAATTCACCATTTGTGAGGTAATTAGAGCTTAAATTTTGCTGTCACCAGCATGAGAAGCACGAGGCGAAGAAACACCCAGAGCATGCTCACAGACACAAGATCGAGGAGGAGATTGCAGCAGCTGCTGCAGTGGGTGGAGCTGGATATGCCTTCCATGAGCACCATGAGAAGAAGGAAGTAAAGGAGGAAGAAGAGGAGGCTCATGGAAAGAAACATCACCATCTCTTCTAATAAGCCTGCTTGCATGTCTCTTTATCAATAAATTAATCTCTTTCTTGTGGATCTGTTTCTTCCTTTGTTTAGAGTGATCAGATCAGATGTATGTATATCTTAAGGGAGCAACAGTTCATATCTGTATTTGCTTGATAGGTAGCGGTACCGTGGTTTTCTTCTTGTGTGTGTGTCTAAACTTCTCTATTATTCATAATGAAGATGTTTCCCATGTTTCCTTCTATATTAGTATGGCTTTCTTCTAGTGAATTATGAGGGACGACTGGTTGTTAGAGGAAGTTGCATCAAATTTAGATCTTGTTAAGTTGTTGCATTTGACATGGTAGTGCTTGTGGTATCGTGTTGGATGGACGTGGCGTCCATTAAATCTCAGTCGTACAAAAACGAATGGTTCAATTTGAATCAAGAGAAAACTTATTTAATTCACTTGAGTTGGTACTTGGTATAATCTATACATACTCCCCCCCCCCTTCTTTTGAATGCCCCGCGTTGATCTTCTGAAAGTTTTCCCCCCCTTTTTTTCCCTTTTCTTTGAGAAAAATCAGTGGCATGAGCAGCAATTTGGGATAGAGGAGGGTGTGTTTCGTTGGGGCTTGTCATCGCCAGTTTTTTTTAAGTGGTTTTAAAATTAATTAAAGATTCAAAGGACCTAACGCTCGAGGGGCGGTCCCCCCTCACCTTTTAAAAAAATTTAGTTACTTTATCTTTATCTATATTTCCTAATTTTTCTTTTCTTATATGTGAAATATCACTCTCTCACCCATTGAATATTGGGAATAAAATTTATAGGTAAAGATAATGGAGATAAAAGTCCTCCCAATAATTATCCAATAATTATGATGGATCCCTATTTTAAAGAAGAAAAAAAGTAAAATCTAATTAAGAGTTCATAATCCCTAAAATCTCTCTCTATTTATTCTCCCATCTCTTTCTATCTTTATTTGTCTGATTTGGTTCGTATTTATTCTCCCATCTCTTCTTCTTTCTTCCCGTTTATTGGAATTGGTTGGTTACCAGCTTTGATTACTTTACACGTGAGGGTTTTTTTTTTTTTTGGTAGAAAATTTTGAGCGAAAATGTTAATATAATATAAAGTGTAAAAAAGGGTGCTCTATCCACCTTCTAATTCCACCCCCCCCCGTTCAAGTGATTATGGCCCACCTCTGATTAAGATTTAATGGAATTTTACATGGAAACCATTCAATACTAGTTATTACCGACACCACTACATCAAACATGCCAGTGTAACAGTATCTAGTACTGGACACCACAAACATCTCCAGGTCAGATATCCCAACCTAGCAAGATCTATCAAATGGGATAAGATCAAAGTGATACTACGTGGAAATATATGGGTTGCTCATTTAAAGGTCACAAAGAGATGAATTATTCAAAATCCAAAAGGATATGCAAGTATGAGATAGACAGATAGCTACCTAATAATAAAGTGATCCCAGTCAATGGAGACATGACTAGTGCAGTTGAACATGGAAAAGTAGTGAAATTCAAACTTTCCAGGTGAGAATCATTGAGGCTATGTTTGGTTTTCTCCTTTTGCATATATATAGAGATCGATCACAAAATAATAATTAAGAGGTTCCCTTTGTTTTCTTCTTTGTTGGAATTTGATGATTTGCTTCGATCTTTATAGCACAGGAACTGCAATTTACAATTTGCTTCTCAGTTGTTTGGTAAAGCTTATCTATCTTTGCTAGTGGGTGAACATGTTCAGATTGAGATGGTTTACCTTTAATGGTGACCCACTAATTTTGGGGCACTATAGGTTCTTAATAGACCATTTCCACTGTTAATTATCCTCCTCGGGTATAATTATTGATTTGTACACTAACACACGTACATACAATTTTATTTTATTTTTATAATTTTCAAGATCTTTACGAGTTGAAAGAAAGAAAAAAAACCTATAAAGACATTCTGGTTATAAAAATGAGTTTGTATTTTTAATAGTTTTTTTTTCAAAAAAATATTACAAGGGATACAAATTCAACATGTTAATTTTCGTGGATTAAAAATGTCTTAAACCGGTTCAAATGTAAATTATTAAAGCGGTTCAGTAGAGATTTTGGTATTAAATCGGTGCAAGAAAAAAATGGTTTAAACAATGTATCTAATGCAATACAAATGTACAATTTTTATACGAATAAACCCATGCCATTTTTGTTATTAATTCATTAATATCATAATAAAAGTGTGATCAAACAATCGATAAAATCTAGTATTAATAGAGACAAAACAAATAAATTTAATTAACAAAAACAATGCAAGTAAATCTAAGAAGATGAGTGAATGAAAAATAGAAAGACTGAAACACGAATAAGGTAAAAGTAAAGTGTTTTAATTGTAAAATTACATTTATATCATTAGGAATCAAGGATCCAAAGGTGTAGAAGCCTCCAGCTCTAACTGATGATTTTCCCTCAATGAGGGTATAAGAGTAAAATAAACGAATAAAGAAAGCAGTTCTCGTCCTTCAATTTACTAATTGCTCATAGCTCATAGCTCATAGCGTTGGAAACTTTTATGTTTCAAGATTCAAGAAACTCCCGCCAAAACTCTCTGTTCTCCAACCATGGAAGAAGAACTTCGTCTTCGATCGGTTCGGTCAGCCTTCGCCGGGAGATCCACAGTTCTAGCGACGATCTTCTTCTTCTTCATCCTCACTCTTCCAATAATCGCCGTTGATGGAATCACAGATATAGAGCTCCATACCGCCATTGATGCCCTTCGATCGAGGGGTTATGATCTCTTCGGCAACGCCATCGAGACCTCCGATCTTCAGTATGAGCTTGTCGACCGCGGCGATTCATTTACCTTCTTTGTTCCCACCGATTCGTCTCTGTACTATCTGGATCTGGCATCTCAGGCTTCGAAATACATCCAGACATTACGATTCCACATTTCCCCTCATCGTCTCACTATCATCGATCTTCGTATTGCCTCTATGTCTCAGACGCCTTACCTTGATACTCTGGTTCCTAATCATGCTTTCTTTATGGCTATTAACCACACCACAGATCTGATCGTGGACGGCATTCGTATCTCTGTTCCGGACCTATACGTAGGTCCAACCATTGCCGTGCACGGACTCGATGGGGTTCTTACCTTAAGGACATGGGATTCCGGCGATAACACAAGCCTTCCTCCTAAAGTGCAAGATTCGATGGAGCCTGCAAGTTCACCTGCGCAGACTATTCAAGATTCGTTGACGCCATCAAGTTCACCGGCACATATGCAGGATGTGACAACGCCGTCAATTTCACCTGTTACGAACATGCAAGATTCGATACCGCCGGCAAGTTTTCTATCGCCGACGATGCAAGATTTCATATCTCCGTCAGGTTCATCGGCGCCGAAAATGCAAGATTTGACAGCACCAGC
Source organism: Hakea prostrata (assembly GCF_041222555.1). Lineage (NCBI taxonomy): Eukaryota > Viridiplantae > Streptophyta > Magnoliopsida > Proteales > Proteaceae > Hakea > Hakea prostrata. Next base: position 10,618,216 of record NC_142600.1, on the reverse strand, counting down.
AAGTTCTCCGTCGCCGCCGATGCATGGTTTTATAACGCCACCAATCTCACCAGCGCCGACGGTGCAGGATTCAACAAAGCCGACAAGTCCTACGACGCCAGCGAACGTGAGTTCAAGATCCCGAAAGCGCGGGAAACACCACCATCATCGAATGCACAGGAAACGACACCGGAATAAAGTTACGAAAGAAGACCCGAAGAGGCACGCGGACGCTGTGACGGGCTTAGATAGGGGCGCCAGTAATTCTTCCTCATTATATGCTCGTGTTTGATGTTCGATCTTACTCCGGTTACTTTCAATTCTGTTTTGAAAGTAGGCAATTCATCTTCCGACAAAAGATCCATTACCTTATCCTGTGGCGACTAAATCTGCACTCATCCAAAGTCTCTGCAATCAGGTGCATTTAATCGAATTCTCAGCATCACCATATGATTGTTTTCCTTGAGAATTCCAGCATAAAATTGAGTTGTTCTCTTCAGATTCCACGGCATTACTTCCGCTTCATGTAGGGACACCTCTTGTAAACATGGTGGCTTTTCATATTCAAACTCAAATTGTTCCATTGAAAATAATATTGAGGTAGAACTCTCTCTCTCTCTCTCTGCAACCTTAGTTTAGTTTTCATTTTGATTGATATTGCCTTCAATTCTTGAAACATTTTTTTATGGTAAAGATTCTTGATACTACTCTCAAGTAATCTGAATCATGGAAGAATAGAAAAGATTACCAGAACTAGTTAAATTTACTCATGAGTAGAAAGGAGGGAGCTTAGCACTGATAGACGCTACACAATTCATTAATTAAGCATAGAACAGAGATAATAGCTGCCCAGTATAAACTCGGAAAACCACACACACATAGAAACTATAAACACTGTGAAAAGTCAAATATTTGAGGCACTCGCTACTAGGGTGTGAAGTCGTCCTCAGACATGAGCAGTGTGGACTCACTCCCAGCAAGAGATGGGGGCTTTGTTGGTGATGTTGGCGATGGTGGAGGACTGGTGGTTTTACTGGTGGCATCACAATAGCCTTGAAGAATGTCTGATTCTTCTGGGGTGAAGCCTAGAGAACCAAGCATGGCAGGCCAACATTCATGCTGGATGAATCGGATGGCACGACAACAATCAGGCCCCAGGTATGTCTCGCCATTGAGGAAGAAAAGGATTACTTCTCCAGTGCATGCCTTGAGCTCTAACAGTGAGTCCCAACAAACCGAGTCCCCATCGTTTTGTAACCGAGTTGATAGGGTTGAGTGGCTGCTTGACTTGGAGTTTGAGATCAATGGCCGTGCCATACCCAAGGCAACCATGCTCACCAAGACAGTCACAAGGAAGAGGTTGGAGGAGCTTGCCATGGTCCCAAGTCCCAACTCCGATCTTGAGATGATTCGTGAAGTATCCAAGAGATCGAGAACCATTGGCTTATATAGAGGTCATCAATAGAGTAGACCAAGAGCAGAGGAATTGAAGTTGATAGGTAAGAAATCAAGCAGCACTGTAACTGAAGTCACAACATTTATGAGGAAATTTAAGCGCCATTAGCCCAATAATTTTTAATTCAAGAAGGCCTCCATTTCCAAGTAATTAGAAGTGATTATCTGGATGTAAAGAGCGGTAGACCAAGAGCGAACAAGAGGAAGAAGAGGAGTTGAAGTTGATAGCTAGGTAAGAAATCAAGCAGCATTGTAACTGAAGTTACAACATTGATGAGGAAATTTAAGCGCCATTGGCCCACTAATATGAATGTGCAAAGGAATTCAAGAAGAAGGCCTCCTTTTCCAACTGATAACAAGTGATTATCTGGATTTAAAGAGCAATCAGGGTTGTTTAATTTCTCACTATATATATAAAGCCTTGACACATCTCCAGAAGTTTAAAAAAAAATGCCAGCTCAGATGGAACCACCTGAATTCTTATCAGCAGCACGCACACACATAACACCACCGCACGACTTTCTAACTGCAACAACCCTCTGATATCCGAGACCTGCCTTGCACTTGTACAGTTGTACTTGTACCAACAGCTTCTTGGAAAGAATTAATGAGGTTCACTGCTTCATTCGAATCAGATTCCAACCGTATAATTTAATCATGACAGAATATTCTCACCTAAAAGGGCCAATTTGTTTGCTTTTCCAAATCCTCTTTGGTAAACATGTAGACTGTAGTAGCCCAAAAAAGGGAATAAATAAATAAATAAATAAAGGAGTTGTTTATCATATATAATTCCGGAATTTTAGATTAGGTACCTTTTGTCATTTCTCACGTGTGGAGGTTCCAATGAAAGTCATTACATGAATACAGAATCATGTAATTTCAATTAGCATTGAGATTTTCTATTTTCTATACCCCCGGTGAAAGGGAATCTATTGACCCAAGCGAATTTGATCAATTCTTTACTTCAGCTTAGCCCTAGCTAGGTTTTAGCCCGACCAGGGCGGACCAGAATGATCCACAGATTAGTTAAAATTCGCAATCTAAATTCAATCTTCCAAACCAAAAGGCTTTTTTGGTCATTTGGGCAGCTAAATTTGTATTTGTAACTAAGATCCTATTTAAGAATGGCTCTGAGATATTTTTGATGAAAATTTGTAATTAGATTATTTGTGATCTATTTGTTTTTGTTAGGTGATAAAATCAATAAATATTGAGATTTAAAAATTAGCAACTAAATCAAAACTAAGTTGGTTTGAATTTGGAGCCAATTTGGAACCGACCTGGTTCTTGGATCGGATTTGCAACTATCATAGCTTGGGATCAAAGAATATCCAAGATTGAACCGATTGACACCCATCATTGAAACACGCGTCAATCATTTGCATAGCATAACTATTATAAGCCCGCATTTTACATGCATAAGCAGTAGAAAATGTGATACATAAATAATCATGGGTATTAATTGAAATTTAACAAAAACACATTTCAAAATTAAACACATGTTCTAGAAAAATTAGCCACAGTTGCCACCGGGTCCTCCAACCCAAAAATCAGCTTCGGGTTTTAAACCATAAGGTTGATAGTCTATATCATAGCAATCTCTGTTATCCACACGAATATTTACGCTTTCCCGTGTTAGTGGATGTGCGAGCAGATACTCTTCATCCAAAAACTCAATCTTACGAAAAAGACATGCATATTTCTGACGAGGCCAAGCACCACTTCCCATTGGTGGACTAATTCCATCAGGACCAACATTTGTAATTCCTCCCCAAGAAATACCTTTAGCACCATCAACTAAAGAATTAAACAAGACTTTTGGCCAATAACCAATTTTTGTGTTCTTAAATGTCAACCACCAGTCCCCTGTGCCTTTATCCTATAAGAAAATAAACAATGGAATTAACGAAAGTGAGATCTATTCATACAACAAATGTCTACATAAGAGATAGATACTCATAATCGTAACAATGCCACTAGTAACTTATTCTTTTTGTGATGTACCAAACATTAGTATTACCTGAAAAATAGAGAGTTGGATCTCATATTGAGCTCCACCTATTGTAGAATATGGTTCTATGGTGACACTTGGAGTGATTGATTTGTCAACCTGTACAAAACCTTTGCAAAGAGTATTATAGCATCCATTCCTGTAATTATCACCCTGCAAAATTTAACACATTAGTTATTAAAATAAATTAAATATAACTGTAAAATTTTGATTATTCAAAAAAAATATATCAATAAATTAAGATTGTACAAGGCAAAGGAATGGCACTAAACTTAAATTTTTATGATGACTTTTTTTTTAATTATATATTCACTTATTTGTCATGTAGAGAAAAATATATATGAAATGATATTAGTTCTTTTTCTTAAAGAAAAAATTAAAACAAACTCATATTAATTGAGTTTGACAAGGAAGGAGTAAAATTTTAAATGCAACGAGATGAAAAAACAAAAAAAAAAATAGTAGACAAGTTAAATCATTGTTTAAGCTTTTAAAGTTAAATGAAAATAAAATTCGAATAATAACATCATTAAAAACTAAAAACTTTAACCTCTGGTTTTTAAGCAAATGTTACACAAACTTGATGTTATACTCAATTATAGTGATGCGTCATATCATCTATTAATTTAATCTTAAACATATAGGAAAGAAGCAACAATGTTGTTTTTATCTTTTGAGTTGGAGGAGTTGAAAATGTTATTTAAATAAACGCCCTTTGGAACAAATTAAACAAGCATGAATCGTTTACTACAAAATAATGAATCACCAGGCATTGAAATTAATGTTTTGGTATGATACAAATTAAAGAATTCTAAGATTTTAAACATACCGTCCAAAATGTAAACAATCGAGTTTGCCTATTACCATATAAGCCTGGATTAACCTGATTTTCATGAAGTATAGAAAATAAAGTTAGATAAAAAAATTACAACTTGTTCAACTTTAAGTTACAAACTCTCTTTTTTTTATGAAAAGATTTTGAGTAGGAAACAATGTGTCAAGTGAAGGAATGAGCACTAAATAAATCGAAAGTGTCAAATACATACCGTCCATCCAGCCATTATATAATTAGGGTTGTCATTTGGACCACCGTTAATCCAAATTTGAGCACTTGAAAATTGCTTACGGTTTACAATAGCTGGATTGTATACATTAATAAATGCAGAAGCTCCATGAACTAAATGATCCTTCAATTCATAATTAACATCTGCAATCTAAATGATCAATTTCAAGAGGTCAACAAAATGTTCAATACAAAGAACAATAATAAATAAATAAATAACCCACCTACTTTTATTATCGTAATTCAAAACTACATAAGTACATACATCCAATCATCTAACTATTTTCCCTCTCCAAAAAAATGCTTACACTACTTCCTTTTTCCTAATTATATTGAATTTAGAGCAAAAACCATATCTCTAGATTATGATAGGGAAAAGTTTTCAATCTAGATAAGTTTTAGATAAAAATGGTTATCCCTTAAAACAAGTTGTCACAAAGCTTAGGTTGCATAGTTTTTCTCAACGAGCATCACTTGAATGTGTTTGTTTTCACACTAAGCAAAAGTCAACAGTTTGTTCAAATTTTATTACTCTTTCTGAATGTCAGCATGAGAGAATTATAGCGTACGATACTCTTAATAACTCAATTCTGATTAAGATTGCATAAAATGTAGAAGTAAGAATAAAACAAGAATCATTCCATCAATATAATATATGGCAACTAATACAAATTTCCAATCAACTTAGGCCCTTTAATTCTCCATATGGTTTAACGCTGTCACACCCATCAAGATATATTTCCATAGTTACACTTATTGACAAAAGACTTTTGTATTTGAATCTAAATTGCAAAGTCTCCTTAAGGGGTTGAGTGATGTAAGGGTTAAGATCTCTTTACTACGACAAGTGATAAGGGCTTTGAATTTCAATTCTTGTTTGAAATTACGGGTAAGAAGTTTTGTACACTATGATCTTCCACAAACTTTGTGCATTGTGTAAACCCTTGAAATGATTGAATGTCACTAGTATTGTGTACCAGGTACACCCTAAAAGGTTTTGAATGAAAGGAAAAAAAGTTAGTACACTCGACACCCTTTAGCCGGGTTATGTTTTAGTTTGAAACTTGAACTAGCAGAATAGAGTTGGAGATTGCTCACAAATTGTCCGCCAAAGTGTTTCTTGCTTTGGTTGAAATTGGTGGTGAATTCCCTTGATAAAGCTCTAGCCTGTAAAAGATCTTCTTTTGAAGTTCTACGAATGGGAACAGTTCCATCAGGACATTCCTCTAGTTCTAAAGTAACTAAGAAAGCTCCAGTAGCTGACAAAGTTCTATTTGCCCCCCATTTTGGGGGAAAACTAGGTTTCACCTGCAAAGAAATTATAGTGTTAGATATCAAATTTTCAGCAGATTTTATAAGATATGCCTCTGAACCTGATTTGTGAGAAGCAAGAGAAACAAGATAAATAAATGGTTGAGAAATACAGCATATACCTGAATTTTGTGATCTTTGAGCAATGGATGAGCCAAAGCTGGTTGCTTATAAAAATCAACACAGTCTAGGATATCACCCTCCTTTGTCTGTAATATCAAAGAAAGAAGAAGTAAGAAGGATCAAACATCCAATGCTCTAACCATGCTTTCTTATTTTGTTGGTGTATTTTTCTGTTCCATCTCTTATCAGTTAAAGACATTAGAAAAGAAATGTAAAAACTTTAGAGCCTATCTAACATTAATAGATCTTCAATTTAGAATTCCCATTGGTTCTTTCTCTCCTTCTCTCTGCCACAAGAATGTGTGTGTGTGTGAAAAACCATTCATGGCTTTGCATAGGTCTGTAGTCGAGATCAATAGCTATTATAGATAACATACTATAATGGTCTTGAGAGGATGAGGCACATTTAAAAGCTTAAGTTGCCTTTCCAGCTGCAAATCATCTTCAATTTGCTCCATCGTCTTTTTTGCTTCTACACCATGGATTTTCAAATCTACAATATACAGGAAAAAGAAAAACAATGCAGTGATACCCTTGACACCCTTAGTTGTTGAAACACCACTTGCCAACCCAAGAAAAGCCATTGTTAACTGGAAAAAACTTGTTTACTGGTCAATTCAAAACATTTGTGGCATATTTATATCCCAATTAATTTGTACAACTATCAATATGAATAATTAATTCGAGCTATAATTTTAAACTAATAAGTAGCATTTGTGTTTTTTTTATTTTTTTCTTCATTTGATCTGTTAAATTTATCATACGATCACTATGTAAGGCAAGTAATCTTAATTTAAAAATTAAAAAGAAAAAGATTATCTCGATCCAATCTCATTATAACATGCATACAGGCTTGCATGGATAAAATTTGATAATGCAAATAGGTTGCATGCTTCTGAGATATCGATACAATTAAATAGGTTCGATGCATCGACTCAGCCTGACCCAACATGGGATCCCAAAAATAGTTTATTTGAGGTTTACAAGATGTACATGTACTCCTACCAAAAAAACAGAAAATTCACATACTTTGCTATATACCAAATCTTTCACCAAAATAATATAACACATCTCCAAAATAAGTTGGAAAATATTTCTACCCTTTAGAATCCCATTTATTATTAATCACTAACCTTCTATATACCATACGTTTACCATATAGGCCCCCATTGATTCGACCAAAAATAAAATAAAATAAAATTTTAATTCTTTTCCAAATATCTTTCTCAAATAATAGGTAATTTAGATGTCTACAATGAAATGCTCTGATAAGCTAGCCTGCCAAAGCATTTAGTTTGGAAAGCCATGAATTAGGATTTCCTCTTGATTTTGTCTAACCACTACATATACGTATCTCCAAAAATTAAGCAAGAAAATCTTCCATATGCAATACTTGACAAAAGAAAGTTCATATCATTGACAAAAAATTTGGTATTCAAATTACTTGACTCGGTTGAATCTATTTTTATCCTTACCCTTTTCCTGCCTTGATTTTTTGATGTAGAACTTTTGATGACTAGGAATTCAAATTACTGATTCGATTGTTGAGGATACGACTTGTAAATTTGAGTGATCCATTAGTAGCTAGCTGCTTGTTGTCCTTCACTCTCTAAGAATGTATTATGTTCACTTTTTTGTTTCATATATATTTGTCTCATGTTAGTCTCATGTCTGTACGTTGAGAGAGAGAGAACCAGTGATCCCTACGTTTTTCCTCACGCCCATGATATCCCAAAAGACTATCATCATAAAAAAATTAATGTGAGAAAAATCCCTTCTCTATCAGAAGAGCCTACAATTTAAGTTTGATTGTTCATCACATTATTTTCTTTCTCCACCAAGAGTCTGATCAAATTTTGCAGTTTCTTCAAAAGCAATCTCCCTTCGTCTACTATTTGAAATTTCTCTTTCATCATCTAGACCTGTAAAATTTGACCAAGGCTCATTCCTAGATTTTTTACCCCAGAAGTTAGTTTCATAAATCATATCAAAATGTCTTGGCCTCGTCACTCTGTGTCCTCTACACTTTAAATTTGAAATTCAGACCTCACCTTATCAATAAAAAGATGAATAACAATCTATATTTTTTTAGTAAATCTCTCCTCAAGGTTCATTTAAAATGGTGGGGTGAGGAACTAGTTAGCCATAGGTGCCACAGGGTCCTTCAAATCTAAAAGGAGCTCCACTTATAGGATCATAACCAAAATACTCTATGACATAGCACTTCTGGAATCCTCATTAGTCCTTACGTTGTATGATGGTGGATGTTGTACAGAATAATCTAGATCCAAGTATTAAGCAAACATATTGTTCCGTTCTCTTAATTTAGATCTGTATAAATTTGTATACAAGTAATCATGTAGTGCTTATTTCACATTATCAGTGACTACACTCAATTCAGCTTTATCTTTTAATTTTATAGGCTCTCCCTTTTACAGTTCCATCAATTCAATTCACCTTTTTATCTTCTATTTTAAAAGGATTTTGTTAATAAAAACATTAGTTTGTTCCACTTCTTATATTTAACTAAGATCTTACTTAAGAAGATAGTAAATAAGTGTATTAATATGCATATCTGAACATATAATTGAAAGAAGAAAAAAAACCAACATTTGCTCATACATTAAGCATACACTTAATGGACATACAAGACTTTTAAACGTAGCTGTAGTGATTTCTTCATTAATTAGCATATTAATTGACGTATTTCACTATTTTCTTTTTACTTTTTTTAAAAAAATAGAAATCCAAAATACAACCCATTCCCATTGGTTTTTTTTTTCTTTTTCTCTTTTTCTCTTTTTCCTTCGCTAACAAGTGATGATAACGCTCAAAACCCATAACTTGCTTATTGTCAATAGTTGCATTTGTCAGTAAGTAGCTTATTTCCTCTTTCATAAACTATTTGAATAGTGTCTTGAATTTTCATTTTATATTATAAGCACCTTCTTCAGAAAGTGAAGATAAATTAGATTAATGGAACCAGATATGGAGATTAAATTCAATCCCTAAATAACATAGAATAGCCACACAATATGTCTTCTAAACACATTTTCACTTACTGATGTTATTTTTCAAAGCCGTAGTTCCTATAGCAATGGAATAGAAAAACCCAATAGACTGAACTGTGTGGGTGAGAAATTGGACTTGAAAGAGATGACTCTTTTTTTTTAGATTTTTTTCTCTCAATAACATGTATCTTCTGAAATATTAAGCTGCTTTTGTTAAGAAAATATTTATTAAAGTAAAAAAATATAACTAAAAATATAAGAATAAAAGATGGACTACCTATGTGTTTATTATGTTCTCATGATATTGGTATTTTAATCAACAATGGTACTTTGAGTCAAATGTCCATTATCTTTAGTATTCATTTCACATATAATTCTAAGTCACAAACACTATCTTACATAGATAGTTAGATTTATTTTTTTTTATTAGCAAAAATAATATTTTGTGAATTTGAAGAGTAAAGCGATAAATGATTTTTTTTCTATAAACAATGTTTTTTTGTTTTGATGAGTTATGTGACAAATGTTTTTTATAATTTTTTTTTAAATGTAAAAGAATGAAAAATGATCCCAAATTAGGTTTTTTGTCGATTATTTTTGGTATTGAAGGTAGTTTTCATAATTTGTGTAGCCACAAAAATTTTGAATTACTTGCAAAAAATCAATTTACTATTGATTTGTAAAGAGATAAACCCCTCCTCTCTCTCGTATTTTTGCTCCCATACTAAATTCAAATCAATAATATTAAAACATCATAGTATACACATAAAATATGATTATCATACACGGTTTATTGAAAACGTACCATTTCTTGTATGGCCTTATTATTTACCATACGTATCCATATCCAAGCTATTGTCGTACCCAAACTTACTAAATATGCTTAAGATTGGTTCTGGATTATTTTCGGTAGAAACTTTTAATCAAATTATTGTTCTATTGATTTTAAGTGGTAAAATCAAACAGATATTTAGATTTAACAGTAAGTAATTATCAATTTACCAAATCATGGAGTAAATAGTTTGGTTGTCTGAACCAAATTAGAATCAGAATTAAGACTGATTTGGGAACGAATTAGAACCGCAACTGAATCAAAACCACGTTGGTTCGTATTTGAATCTAATTTAGAATCGACTTGGCTCTTGGTTCATATTTGAATCCAATTTAGCAACTCACTTTGCATTAGATTTCATGGGATCTGTTTTTGAACAATTTATTTTTTTGCATGGGATTGATTAATATAAAGCTCGCATTATAAATGCATTAGTAGTAGAAAAGGTGCCATATACATAATTATGGGTGTTAAATAAAATGAACAAAAGCATAAACCCATTCATTTATTCATGATAATTGAAACTTAACAAAAACATATCGTGATTAATCACATGTTGTAGACAAACTAGCCACACCTGCCCCCAGGTCCTCCAAACCAAAAGTGAGTTTCTGGATTATCATCACCATAATATTCATATTGTAAATCATAGCACTTTGTGTTATCCACACGAATACTTACATCTTTTCGTTCAATTGGGTGTAAGACACGGTAATTCCTGTCCATATACTCAATCTTACGGAAATAACATGAATATTTCTGACGAGGCCAAGCACCACTTCCCATTGGAGGACTAACTCCATTAGAACCAGCATTTACAATTCCTCCCCAAGAATTACCTTTAGCACCATCAACTAAAGAATTAAACAAGCTTTTTGGCCAATAACCAATTTTTCTATTCTGAAATGTGAACCACCAGTGCCCTGTGCCTCGATCCTATTAAGAAAATAAGCAATGGAATTATGAAAGTGAGCTAAGTGTTCTATTAATTTAGATTAACCCAATTAAATGTGTGAGATGTATTCCTATGTTAAATGTCTACATAAGAGATAAGAAATCTTGGAAATGCCACGAAAACTTATTTTCTTTGTGATGTACCAAACATTAAAAATAATTAAAAGATCAATGGTAGTAATACCTGAAAAATGGAGACTTGGATCTCATATTGATCTCCACCGATTGTAGAAACTGGATGTATAACAAGACCTGGGGTGAATGATTTGTCAACCTGTACAAAACCTTTGCAAAGTGTATTATAGCATCCACTCTTGTAATTATTGCCTTGCACAGTTTGAAACATCAGTTATTAAAATAAATATGTATACTATAAAAATTATGATTATTCATCCAAAAATTTTAAACATGTAGAAATGAAGCATGAATTTTATTATTATTATTATTATTTTTTTGTTGAAAACTGAACATTTTATTTATGCATCACCAACCCTTGTAATTCATGTTTTAGAATGATACAAATTAAAAAATTCCAAGATTTTAAACATACCGTCCAATAAGTAAATAACCGAGTTTGCTTATCACCATATAAGCCTGGATTAACCTGATTTTCATGAAATTTAAAAAATAAAGTTAGATTAAGTTCCCAATTTCTTACAATTTTACATTACAAAGTCTTTTTTTTCTTTTATTTTTTTTGGATTAGGGCACAAAGGGTCAAGTGAGGGAATGAGTATTAAATAAACTGAGATTGTCAACTACATACCGTCCATCCAGCCATTATATAATTAGGGTTGTCATTTGGACCACCATTTATCCATATTTGAGCACTTGAAAATTGCTTACGGTCTACAATATTTGGATTGTATACATTAATAAATGCAGAAGCTCCATGAATTGGAGCAAACTCCTCATTGTTAACATCTGCAATCTGAATGATCAAGTTCACGAGGTTAACAAAACATTCAGTAAAAAAAACAAAAAAAAAACTCATCTACTTCTATTATCATAATTAAAAACTATATAAGTATAAACATCCAATCATGCGACTATTTTCCTCCAAAAAAAAAAAAGCAATTGATTATTTTTCATATATCAATGCCTACAATTTGATCAACATACTTTTACTCTTTTTCATAATGACATGGGATTTAAAGCAATTACAGTATCTCCAGATTGTGTTACTAGTCCTGTCTAGGTAGACCCTTCAAAGTTTTGAATGATGGGGGAAAAATTAAAAATTAGTATCACCCTTTAGCGAGGTTATGCTTTGGTTTGAAACATGAGTTAGCTAGCCAAAGTATGAGATGGTGATTACTTACAAATTGTCCAGCAAAGTGTCTCTTGCTTTGGTTATTGAAACTGGTGGTGAATTCCCTTGATAAAGTTCTAGCCCGTAAAAGATCTTCTTTTGAAGTTCTACGAATGGGAACAGTTCCATGGGGACATTCTTCAAGTTCAAAAGTAACTAGGAAAGATCCAGCTGAAGAAGTTGTATTTGCCCCCCATTTTGGGGAAACACTAGGTTTCACCTGCAAAGAAATTATAGTGTTAGAAGTCAAACTATCAGTGGATTTTATAAGATTTGCCCTTGGCCTTGATTTGTGAGAAGCAAGAGAAATAAAATAAATAAAAGGATTAGGAATACAGCATACCTGGATTTTGTGATCTTTGAGCAATGGATGTGCCAAAGCAGGTTGCTTGTAGAAATCAACACAATCTAGGATATCACCCTTCTTTGTCTACAATGTCAAAGAAAAAATAAGTTAAGGATCAAACATCTAATTCTCTATATCAAATTTTCTTGTTTCTTTATGCGTGTGAAAAACCATCCATGGCTTTGCCTAGGTTTGCAGTCAAGATAAAAAAAAAGTATAGATAACTTACTATAATGGTCTTGAGAGGATGAGGCACATTTAAAATCTGAAGTTGCCTTTCCAGCTCCAAATCATCTTCAATTTGCTCCATCCTCTTTCCTATTGCTTCCACCCCATGGCTTTTCAAATCTAAAGTATATAGAAAAAAGAAAAACAATGCGACGATACCACTTGCCAACCCAAGAAAAGCCATTATCAACTAGGGAAGAAAAACTTGTTTACTGATCAATTCAAAACATTGGTGGCCTATTTAAATGCCCAAATACAATTAATCAATATAAATTGTAATTAACTCTTGCTATAAATATACCAGATCTTCAAAACAAGTAACGAAAATACGTTTACCCCTTAAAACTCATTGATTATTTATCAATAACCTTCTATATATCATATCCTTTACCATTCTTATACTTACCTTTTTAACGTATTTGAGGTTTAGAAGATGTATAACGGGTCTTGTAGATAAGCTTCTTTTACATATATATATGGTAAGAAATCATAGACATATTCTCTTGTATCCCATATCTTTGACCAAAAGAATGTCCTGGAACCTTCGAAATAAGTAGGAAATTAAATATGCTTACCCCTTTAAACTCTTATTGATTATTAACTAGTAACTATGCTATGTCATTTACCACTGAGGTTATCATTGATTTGAAGAAATAAAATCTTAATTCGTTTCCATATATGCTTTCTCAAATAATATGCAAGTTAGTTGTTTACAATGAAATGCCTTTTATATGCTGGCATGGTGAAGCATAAGTTTGGAAAGCCACCAAGTTACCATTCCTTTTCTACAAAATTTGTTTAAGCCCAAGCTTATGTTCACATACATATCTCCAAAAATTAAGCAAGAAAAAATTTTTATATATAACAGGCAAAGTTAATTATTTACATGATAAAAGTCTTGATATTCAAATTTAAATTCTGGTATTGAGTTGTCTTGATGTAGAACTCTTGATGAATTTAAAATTTAAATTTTTTTTTTTTTGTAGAATTCAAATTTAAATTACTGATTCGATTGTTATGAATTCATGTGCAACTAGTACTCTTAGCAGCTGGGGTGGGATCAGAATATTTTTAAACCAACAGGGGGGGGTTTTGGTCGATGTGTGAGCCGGGGAGGATTTCACTCTCCGTTGTTTTAAAAAACCCAACCCCCCCCCAACCAAATTGTTAGTGCAAGAGACTACAAATGACTATTAAAATTTGAAGTGATCGCTTGATAAATCTTTGCTTGTTGTCCATCTAAGGAAATTGATCACTCCCTATGAACGTGGATGTTGGTTTTTCTTTCATATATATTTGTCTCACGTTAGTCTCATGCTCTATGTATGTGTATTCAAAGGTAGAAAGAAATCCTTTTATTGATTAATGATAATTAAGATGAATGACAACATATATTTTTTTCTGGAGAATCTCTCCTAAAGGCTGAAGGTGTCAATTGCGTACCGAAACCATTTAATCGTACTAAACCGTACCATCTAAAACTGTACCGTTTAAAATTCAGTATGGTACATACTAAAACCGAATTTGTGGAATTTGAAGGTAGTTTAGGTTTAGGGTTTAGGGTTTAGGGGAATGTCTAGTTAGCCAAAGGTGCCACTATAGTTAGTAAGTTAAATTTCAACAATAGTTCGGATACGGATATGTACGACAATTAATGCAGTCATATGGAAAATGGTAAGTTTTCAACAAATCGTGTGCAGCAATCATACTTTATGTGTATAATACGTGTTTTAATACAACTGATTTGAATAAGTATGAGATCAAAAATACAGGGGTGGAGGGGGTTTTGTCTCTTTACAAATCAATAGCAATTTAATCTTTTGAAAATAATTCTAAATTTTGTGGCTACACAAATTATGAAAACAAGCCAATGGAGGAGTAGTAGGATGGTTAGGAACCTGCTTCTCAGTGGAGAGGTCATGGGTTCAACTCCTACTGGCGGCATACGTAATATCCCTATCCCTATATATAAAAAGGGCCTTTGAACCCCCCCCCCCCCAAAAAAAAAAAAAAAAAAACAACCTTCAATACCAAAAACAACAGACAAAAAACCTAATTTGAGATCATTTTTCATTCTTTTGGATCATTACATTTAAGACAAACATGAAAAATATAGAAGAAACATTTGTCTCATAACTCATCAACTCATAACTCATCAAAACCAAAAAAAAAACATTGTTTACAGAAGGAAAAATATTATTGTCACATAATACATCAACTCTTTAAATTAGCAAAATATTATCTTTACCCATAAATAAAAAATCTAACTATCTATGTCTGATGGTGTTTGTCTCTTAGTATTATATGTGAAATGAGAAGCTGACTCAAATACCACTACTCTAGATTAGAGTATCAATATCATGAGAACAAAGTAAACACATAGGTACGTACGTAGTCCATCTTTTATTCTTTTATTCTTTTATTTTTTTTTTTTTTACATATTTTTTTAGTCTAATTATTTTTCTTAACAAAAGCAACTAAATATTTCTGAAAATGCATGTTTTTGAGAAGAAAAAAAATCTGAAAAGAAAGAGAGTCTTCTCTTTCCAATTTCTCACTCACACTACTCAGTCTGTTGGGTTTTTCTATTCCACTGCTATAAGTTGCTGATTTTGGAACTAGCATCAGTAACAGACAGTAAGTTAAAACGTATTTAGAAAACATATTGTGTGGCTATTCTATGCTATTTAGGGATTAATTTTGATCCCAATGTTTGAATCCATTCTAATTTATTTCGACATTTTGAAGAAGGTGTTTATGGTATAGAATGAAAATCTAAGACACTAATAGTTTATGAAAGATAAAGTAAGTTACTTACTGACAAATGCAACTATTGACGATAAGCAAGTTATGGGTTTTGAGCATTATCACTTGTTAACAAAGAAAAAATAGAAGAAGAGAAAAAGAAAATGGGAATGAGTTGTATTTTGGTCTATTTTTTTATTATTTATTTTTCTAAAAAAGTTATAAAAAAATAAAAATAAACATTTAGTATGCCAATTAAAATGACAATTAATTAGGAAATCAATATGGTTACGTTTAAAAGTTGTGTACGACATTAAGTGAATGCTTAATGTATGGGAAAATGATATTTTTCTTAATTACACGTTTGAATATGCGTATTAATACGGTAATAATACACTTATTACGGGTGTTAAATAAAATGAACAAAAGCATAGCCCCATTCATTTGTTCATTATAATTGAAACTTTACAAAAACATATCATGATTAATCACATGTTGTAGACATACTAGCCACAGTTGCCACCAGGTCCTCCAAACCAAAAGTTAGCTTCTCCTTTTAGATCATCATAAGATTCATACTCTATATCATAACAATCTTTGTTATCCACACGAATATTTACGCTTTGCCGTGACGTTGGATGTGAGACAAGGTAGTCCTTGTCCACATACTCAATCTTACGGAAATAACATGAATATTTTTGACGAGGCCAAGCACCACTTCCCATTGGAGGACTAACTCCATTAGAGCCAGCATTTACAATTCCTCCCCAAGAATTACCTTTAGCACCATCAACTAAAGAATTAAACAAGATTTTTGGCCAATAACCAATTTTTGTGTTCTGAAATGTCAACCACCAGTCCCCTGTGCCTTGATCCTATAAGAAAATAAGCAATGGAATTACTGAAAGTGAGCTAAGTGTTCTACTAATTTAAATTAACCCAATTAAATGTGTGAGATGCATTCATATAGTAAATGTCTACATAAGAGATAAGAAATCTTGGCAATTGCACTAAAACTTATTTTCTTTGTGATATACCAAACATTAAAAACAATTAAAAGATCAATGGTAGTAATACCTGAAAAATGGAGACTTGGATCTCATGTGGATCTCCACCGATTGTAGAATATGGCTGTATAACAATGCCTGGGGTGAGTGATTTGTCGACCTGTACAAAACCTTTGCAAAGTGTATTATAGCACCCATTCTTATAATTATCGCCCTGCACAGTTTGAAACATTAGATATCAAAATAAATATGTATACTATGAAATTTTTGATTATTCATCCAATAAAAAAAATGAACAAATTAGAATTGTATAGGGTAGGGGAATGCCACTAAACATAAACTTTTCTAGTGACTTTCTCCATATATCACTGATTTGTCATATGGAAATGTTTAAATTAGAAACAACTGGAAATTCTTCAATTAATTGAGTTTGACAAGAAAGGGATACAAATCCTTCTTCATTCTAAAACATGAGTTACAAGGATTGTTGACACATTATCTTGTAGTCAACAGTTTATGCTTCTTTATTTTGTTTCAATTAAATAAATGTTTAGTTTTTTGAGCAAAAATAAATAAATAAATAAAATTCAAGCTTCGTTTCTAACTGCTTAAAATTTATTGATGATATGCTGTATCACTATAGTTGAGTGTGACATCAAGATAATGTGTCAACAATCCTTGTAACTCATGTTTTAGAATGACACAAATTAAAGAATTCCAAGGTTTTAAACATACCGTCCAAAATGTAAATAATCGAGTTTGCCTATCACCATATAAGTCTGGATTAACCTGATTTTCATGAAGTGTAGAAAATAAAGTTAGATTAAATTTGCAATTTTTTTCAATTTTACATTACCAAGTTTTTTTTTTCTTTTTCTTTTTTCTTTTTTTTTTTTTGATTAGGGCATAAAGGGTCAAGTGAGGGAATGAGTATTAAATAAATTGAGAATATCAACTACATACCGTCCATCCAGCCATTATATAATTAGGGTTGTCATTTGGACCACCATTAATCCATATTTGAGCACTTGAAAATTGCTTAAGGTATACAATAGTTGGATTGTATACAGTAATAAATGCAGAAGCTCCATGAATTGGAGCCAACTCCTCATTGTTAACATCTGCAATCTGATCAAGTTTAGGAGGTTAACAAAATGTTCAATACAAAAAAAATAATTAAAAAAAAAACCCTCATCTAATTCTATTATCATAATTAAAAACTATATAAGTATAGACATCCAATCATGCGACTATTTTCCTCCCAAAAAAAAAAAGCAATTGATTATTTTTCATATATCAATGCCTACAATTTGATCAGCATATTCTTACTCTTTTTCATAATGACATTGGATTTAAAACAATAATAGTATCTCCAGATTGTGTTATAGGAAAAAGTTTTCATTCTCAATAAGTTCTAGCTAGAAATGGTTATCCCTTCAAACAAATTGGATGTTGTCACAGAGTTTAGGTTGCACAATTTCTTTCAAAGAGGTTCATTTTGGATTATATTTGTCTTTCATGTGACGCTAAGCAAAAGTCAATAGTTTGTCATAGTTTCATTAACTTTATATGAATATTAGCATGAGAGCATTATTTTGTATGATACTCTTGATAACTCAATTTTAATCAAAATTGCTCTATCCAAGGTAAAGTTTGATCAAGGTTGGGATATCTAATAAAATGGTTAAATACATGGTAAGTAATACAAATGTCCAATCTAACTAAGTGCCATTAGTCCTTCATATGGTAACACCCATCAAGATATATATACATATATATTCAAATTCACAACTTCTTTACTAAGAGGTGTTGGTTTTACCAACTGAGCAAACTATCAAGATATATTTTCTTAGCCACTATTGGTAAAGACCAAAAACCAAAATCAAACAAACAAACAAAAAAGAAAAAAGAAAAAAGAAAAACCTTTGTACTTGAATCCAAATTGTATAGTCTCTTTAGGGTGTCGAGTGATGAATGATTAAGATCGCTTTTTTGTGACAAACAACTAGGTTTGAATTCAATTCTTTTCTGAAATACTGATAAAAGGTTGTGTACACTAAGATCTTCCACAAACTTTACAACATCTCTAGTCTTGTGCGTGCAATGAGTACACCCTTGAAATAATTGAATGTCACTAGTCCTGTCTACTAGATACACCATTTAAAGTTTTGAATGATGGGAAAAAAATTAGCATCAAACTTTAGCGAGGTTATGCTTTGGTTTGAAACATGAGTTAACCTAAGTATGAGTTGGTGATTACTTACAAATTGTCCAGCGAAGTGTCTCTTGCTTTGGTTATTGAACTTGGTGGTGAATTCCCTTGATAAAGTTCTAGCCCGTAAAAGATCTTCTTTTGAAGTTCTACGAATGGGAACAGTTCCATCGGGACATTCTTCAAGTTCAAAAGTAACTAAGAAAAATCCAGCAGTACTATTTGCCCCCCATTTTGGGGAAACACTAGGTTTCATCTGCAAAGAAATTATATTATTAGAAGTCAAACTTTCAGTGGATTTTATAAGATATGCCCTTGGCCTTGATTTGTGAGAAGCAAGAGGAATAAAATAAACAAATGGATTAGGAATACAGCATACCTGGATTTTGTGATCTTTGAGCATTGGATGGGCCAAAGCAGGTTGCTTATAGATATCGACACAATCTAGGATATCACCCTCCTTTGTCTACGATGTCAAAAAAAAGAAGAAATAAGGATCAAAAATCCAATGCTCTCTACCAAGTTTTCTTGTTTCTTTATGCGTGTGAAAAACCATCCATGGCTTTGCCTAGGTTTGCAGTCAAGATAACTTACTATAATGGTCTTGAGAGGATGAAGCACATTTAAAATCTGAAGTTGTCTTTCCAGCTCCAAATCATCTTCAATTTGCTCCATCCTCTTTCCTGCTGCTTCCACTCCATGGCTTTTCAAATATGAAGTATATAGAAAAAACAAAAACAATGTGATGATACCCTTGAAACCATTAGTTGTTGAAACACCACTTGCCAACCCAAAAAAGGCCATTATCAACTTGGGGGAAAAAAACTTGTTTGCTGATCAATTCAAAACATTGGTGGCCTATTTAAATGCCCAATTATTTTGTACAATTAATCAATATAAATTGTAATTAATTCTTGCTATAAATTTTAATCAATGCTGAACAGTTGTGTTTTTTTTTTCCTTCATGAGACCATTCTGTAAGGCAAGTAATCACAATTTAAAATTTTAAAAAGAAAGGTTCTCTTGATCCAATCTCATTATAACATGCATACAGGTTTGCATGAATAAATTTTGAGAATCAAATAGATATATATAGATATCTCAACCCCATATTGTTTGATAAGGTAGAATTGAACAGGTTAGATGCATCGGCTCGGCCTGACCCAGCATAAGTTCCTGACAAAGCAGAATGGTTTATTTGAGGTTTAGAATATGTACAACTGGTCTCGTAGCTAATGTATGTAAAAAATCATATATTGTCCCATATACCATATCTTTCACCAAAAGAGTATACCATATCTTCAAAATGAGTAAGGAAAATACGTTTACCCCTTTAGACTCATTGATTAATAATCTATAACCTTGTATATACCAATATCATTTACCATTTAGGCTCCCATTTATTGTTTCACTGAAGAAAAAAACAAAAAAAAGGGGGCTCCCATTGATATGAAGCGAAAAAAAAATCTCTAACTCTTTTCCATATAAGCTTTCTCAAATAATAGATAAGTTAATTGTTTACAATGAAATGTCTTTGTATGCTGGTATGGTGAAGACTAAGTTTGGAAAGCCACTGAGTTGCGATTCTCTTTTTGTAGAACTTGTCTAAACCCAAGCTTACCTATACATACATATCCCAAAATTAGGCAAGAAAATATTTTATGTGTCACAGAAAAAAGTTGATTATTTACAAAAATATATTTGGTATTCAATTTCAAATTACTGATTCGTTACTGAGGTCAAACCAACTCTTATCCTTACTTTTTCCTGTATTTGAGGTTTAGAAGATTTACAAGTGGTCTTGTAGATAAGCTTCTTTTCCATATATATGGTGAAAAATCATATACATACTCTCTTGTATACCATATCTTTCACCAAAAAAATATACCATATCTTCAAAATAAGTAGGAAAATATGTTTACCCCTTTAAACTCTTATTGATTATTAACCAATAACCTTCTATATGTCATATCATTTACCACTGAGGCTCAAAATGAATTACCTTTATATGTTGGCATGGTGAAGCATAAGTTTGGAAAGCCACTGAGTTACGATTCCTTTCTACAAAATTTGTTTAAGCCATAGCTTATCTTCACATACGTATCTCCAAAGTTTTGCAAGAACATTTTTATTTGTAACAGGCAATATTTACATGACAAAAAAACTTGATATTCAAATTCAAATTCTTGTAATGAGTTTTCTTGATATAGAACTCTTGATGAATTTAAAATTCAAAATAACTCTTTTTGATAGAATTCAAATTTAAATTACTGATTCGACTCTTATGGAATTCATGTGCAATTAGTACTCTTAGCAGCTGCAGAAATAGTTAGTGCAAGAGACTACATATGACTAGTAAATTTGAAGTGATCGCTTGATAAAGCTTTGATTGTTGTCCTTCTAAGGAAATTGATTACTCTCTATGAATATGGATGTTATGAATGTTAGTTTTTCTTTCATATATATTTGTCTCATGTCAGTCTCATGCTCTATGTGTATGTGTCTTCGAGAGAGAGAGAGAGAGAGAGAGAGAGAGAGAGAGAGATCCTTTTATTGATTAATGATAATTAAGATGAATGACAACATATATTGTTTCCAATAAATCTCTCCTAAAGGCTCATTCAAGGGGAAAAACATCTAGTTAGCCACAGGTGCCACTAGCTTTCGTTTTTCGCCCCCCCCCCCAATATTTCATCCTGGGGTCGGCCTCGACGGCAATAGTTCGGATACAATTACATACGACAATTAATATGCCCATATGGAAAATGGTAAGTTTTCAATAAATTATGTACAACAATTATATATGTATAATATGTGTTTTAATACAATGGATTTGAATAAGTACGAGAGCAAAAATACGGGGGTGGAGGGAGTTTTGTCTCTTTACAAATCAATAGCAAATTGATATTTTGGAAATAATTCAAAATTTTGTGGCTATACAAATCAAATTATGAAACAACCTTCAATACGGAAAATAATGGACAAAAACCTAATTTGAGATCATTTTTCATTTTTTTGAATCGTTACATTTAAGACAAACAAGAAAAATATATAAAAATAT
Source organism: Hakea prostrata (assembly GCF_041222555.1). NCBI lineage: Eukaryota > Viridiplantae > Streptophyta > Magnoliopsida > Proteales > Proteaceae > Hakea > Hakea prostrata. The sequence goes on along the minus strand of NC_142600.1, from coordinate 10,596,563 downwards.
TTGTCACATAACTCATCAAAACCGATATATAAAAATCATTTGTTACATAACTCATCAAAACCAAAAAACATTGTTTATAGAAAAAAAAATCATTTGTCACATAATACCATAACTCTTTAAATTCACAAAATATTATCTTTTACCAGTAAAATAAATAAATCTAATTATCTAAGTCAAATGGTGTTTGTGTCTTAGAATTATATGTGAAATTAATACTAAAGATAATGAGCAGCTAACTCAAAGTACCACTCTATATTAGAGTATCAATATCATGAGAACAAAGTAAATACATAGGTAGTCAATCTTTTATTCTTTTTTGTACATATTTTTTTATTCTAAGTATTTTTCTTAACAAAAGCAACTAAATCTTTCTAAAGATGCGTGTTATTGAGGAAAAAAATCTGAAAAGAAAAAGAGTCTTCTCTTTCCAATTTTTCACTCACACTATTTCAATAGTTTATGAAAGAGAAAGTAAGTTACTTACTAACAAACGCTACTATTGACGATAAGCAAGTTATGAGTTTTAAGCATTATCACTTGTAAACAAAGGTAAAATAGAAGAAGAAAAAAAGAAAACAATGGGAATGAGTTGTATTTTGGTTTATTTTCTATTATTTAAATTTCTCTAATAAAAGTTTTCCCCTATTTAATTAAAACTTTTTGCAAAACCAAACCATTTGGTTTCCCACCTCACTAAACTTCAGTTTTTTTTATTTTTTTTTTTTTTTTTTTTTTTTTTTTTTTTTTTTTTTTTTTTTTTTTTTTTTTTTTTTTTTTTTTTTTTTTTTTTTTTTTTTTTTTTTTTTTTTTTTTTTTTTTTTTTTTTTTTTTTTTTTTTTTATTTTTTTTTTTTTTATTTATTATAAAAAAGACAACAGAAAGGGGAAAGGGGAGAAGGGAAAGGGATATGGGGGTGTTTTTGTGTGTTTTTTTTAAAGAAAAAACCCCACCCCCACACAAACAACCAAAGGGGGGGGGGGGGGGGGTTTTTAAAAAGGTGGGGGGTTTTTTTTTTTTTTTTAGAGGGGGGGGGTGGGTGGTAATAAAAAAAACCGGGGGGCCAATTATTTTTCCCTTTTTTTTTTTTTTTTTTTTTTTAAAAAGTTTTTAAATAATAGTATGCCAATTAAAATGGCAATTAATTAGGAAATCAATGCGGTTATGTTTAAAAGTTGTGTACGACATTAAGTGAATGCTTAATGTACAGGAAAATTATATTTTTTTGAGCAAATTACACTAGTACCCCAAAATGGAGGCCTTAAAGCACTGACACCCCCACTTTATGTTTAAAAAGCACAAAGACCTCAAAATTGAATTTTTGTTGGATATATTTGTCAAATTTGTCACTGAAAACCTTTCATGAGACACTATTTATTATATGATATTTTTGAAAATAAACAATGATTTCACTGTTTTCAGTGATAATTTGACAAATATATCCAACAAAAATTCAATTTTGGGGTCTCTATGCTTTTTGAACATAAAGTGCGGTGTCAGTGCTTTAAGGCCTCCATTTTGGGGTGCCAATGCAATTTGATTTGGTATACTTCACGTGTCCTACTATGGTGGTGCACTGCTGTGCATAGCAGACCATTTTTTCCAATTAATATGCCATAACCTACTCGGATGTCCTAGAAAATAATGTGTCCACCTAAATATTTTTTTAAAATGAAATTTTCCTTTCCCTGAGACTAGGCATTAGATTTTTTTTTTTTTTTTTTTGGGTAATAGAACTACATTCATAAAAAAAAAACTACCGAGAGGACTAGGCATTAGATTTCATGGGATACGTTTTTGAACAATTTATTTTTTGCATGGGATTGATTAATATAAGCTCGCATTATACATGCATTAGTGGTAGAAAAGGTACTATACACATGATTACGGGTGTTAAATAAAAGGAACAAAAGCATAGCCCCATTCATTTATTCATGATAATTGAAACTTTACAGAAACATATCATGATTTATCACATGTTGTAGACAAACTAGCCACAGTTGCCACCAGGTCCTCCAAACCAAAAGTGAGCATCATCTTTTCGAGCATTATAGGATTCATACTCTATATCATAGCAGTCTTTGTTATCCACACGAATATTTACGCTATTTTGTGACATTGGATGTGATACAATGTAGTCCGAGCCTACAAACTCAATCTTATGGAAATAGCATGAATATTTCTGACGAGGCCAAGCACCACTTCCCATTGGAGGACTAACTCCATTAGAACCAGCATTTACCATTCCTCCCCAAGAATTACTTTTAGCACCATCAACTAAAGAATTAAACAAGATTTTTGGCCAATAACCAAGTATTGTGTCCTGAAATGTCAACCACCAGTCCCCTGTGCCTTTATCCTATAAGAAAATAAGCAATGGAATTACTGAAAGTGAGCTAAGTGTTCTACTGATTTAGATTAACCCAATTAAATGTGTGAGATGTATTCATATAGTAAATGTCTACCTAAGAGATAAGAAATCTTTGCAATGCCATTAAAAATTATTTTCTTTGTGATGTACCAAACATTAAAGATAACTAAAAGATCAATGGTAGTATATACCTGAAAAATGGAGACTTGTATCTCATATTGATCTCCACCGATTGTAGAATATGGTTCTGTAACAATACCTAGGGTGAATGATTTGTCAACCTGAACAAAACCTTTGCAAAGTGTATTAAAGCACCCATTCTTGTAATTATCGCCCTGCACGTACAATTTGAAACATCAGTTATTAAAATAAATATGTATACCATAAAATTTTTGATTATTTCTCTATAAAAATGAACAAATAAGAATTGTATAGGGCAGAGGAATGCCACTAAAGGTAAATTTTTCTGGTGACTTTCTCCATATATTATTTGTCATATGGAAATGTATATATTTGAAATAATTTAAAATTTTTCTACTAATTGAGTTTGACAATGGATAAAATTTAAGAGAAAATAGGATAAAAATAAACAGGTTAAATCATTGTTAAGTTTTTAAAGATAAAGGTTTGCTTAGGAAAAGCAAGACCTTCCTAAATTCTATTAAAGTAAAATGAAGTTCATGTATAATAAGAATCACACTAAAAGCTAAAAACTTTAATCTCCTGTTTTAAGCAAATATTATTCACCACAGTTTAAGCAAATATTTAAAAACTTTATGTCAAACACAACTCACCCACGCCGGGGCCCCCTCCCGCCCCCCTCTCTCTCTCTCTCCTCTCTCTGTTATTCTAAACATATCATCTATCAATTTTAAGCATGTGGAAATGAAGCATGAATTTTAATTTTTTTTTGTGGCTCAAAAAAACTGAACATTTTATTTAATTGGAACAAAATAAAGAAACATGTACGGTTGACTACAAGATAATGTGTCACCAACCCTTGTAATTCATGTTTTAGAATGACACAAATTAAAGAATTCCATAGTTTTAAACATACCGTCCAAAATGTAAATAACCGAGTTTGCTTATCACCATATAAGCCTGGATTAACCTGATTTTCATAAAGTGTAGAAAATAAAGTTAGATTAAATTCGCAATTTCTTCAATTTTACATTACAAAGTCCTTTTTTTTTCCCTTTGGATTAGGGCACAAAGATGGTCAAGTGAGGGACTGAGTATTAAATAAATTGAGATTGTCAACTACATACCGTCCATCCAGCCATTATATAATTAGGATTGTCATTTGGACCACCATTAATCCAAATTTGAGCACTTGAAAATTGCTTCGGGTCTGAAATAGCTGGATTGTATACGTTAATAAATGCAGAAGCACCATGAATTGGAGCCTCTACATCATTATTAACATCTGCAATCTGAATGATCAAGTTCAAGAGGTTAACAAAATGTTCAATACAAAGAACAGAAAAAAACAAAATAACTCATCTACTTCTATTATCATAATTGAAAACTATATAAGTATAGACATCCAATCATGCGACTATTTTCCCTAAAAAATAAAAATAAAAAAAGCATTTGACTATTTTGCATATATCTGTGCCTACAATTTGATCAGCTTACTTCTACTATTTTAAGTAATGACATTGGATTTAAAGCAAGAACAAACCAAGTTGTGTTATAGGAAAAGTTTTCATTCTAGATAAGTTATAGCTAGAAATGTTTATCCCTTAAAGCAAGATTGACATTGTCATAGAGTTTAGGTTGCATAGTTTCTTTCAAAGAGGATCATTTTGGATTAAGTTTGTCTTCCATGTAACGCTAAGCAAAAGTCAACAGTTTGTCATAATTTCATTAATTTTTTCTGAATATTAGTATTAGAGCATTATATTGTATGATACTCTTAATAACTCAATTCTATTGAAGATTGCTTTATCCAAGATAAAGTTTGATTAAGGTTGGGATGCCTATGAAAATGGTTCAATATATGATAAGTAATACAATTTCCAATCAACTAAGGGTCATTAGTCCTCCATATGGTTTAATATGGTAACACCCATCAAGATTTTTTTATTTTTTTTGGTACATGGGAGATTTTTATATATAGGGGATGGGGATATTACATATGCCGTAAGCAGGGTCAAACCGGTGATATTTTTTACTAAGAGGTGTTGGTTTTACCAACTGAGCAACCCATCAAGCTATATTTCCTTAGTCACTATTGATAAAGACCAAAAAATGAAATCAAACAAACAAACCAAAAAAAAAGAAAAACCTTTGTACTTGAATCAAAATTTTATTGTCTCTTTAGGGTGTTAAGTGATGAATGGTTAAGATAGTTTCATTGTGACAAGCGGTAATGGGTTTGAATTCAATTCTTTTCTTAAATACTAATGAAAGGTTTGTGTACGCTAAGATCTTCAATAGACTTTACAACATCACTAGTCTTGCAACGAGTACACCCTTGCAAGAAATAATTGAATGTCACTAGTCTTGTCTATTAGGTACACCTTTAAAGTTTTGAATGATGGGAAAAAAAGTTAGTATCACATTTCAGCTAGGTTATGCTTTGGTTTGAAACATGAGTTAGGCAGAGTATGAGATGATGATTACTTACAAATTGTCCAGCGAAGTTTCTCTTGCTTTGGTTATTGAAACTGGTGGTGAATTCCCTTGATAAAGTTCTAGCCCGTAAAAGATCTTCTTTTGAAGTTCTACGAATGGGAACAGTTCCATCGGGACATTCTTCAAGTTCAAAAGTAACTAAGAAAGATCCAGCAGTTCTATTTGCCCCCCATTTTGGGAAAACACTAGGTTTCATCTGCAAAGAAATTATAGTGTTAAAACTTTCAGTGGATTTTATAAGATATGCCGGGAAGCAAGAGGAAAAAATTAAACAAATGGATTAGGAATAAAGCATACCTGGATTTTGTGATCTTTGAGCAATGGATGGGCCAAAGTAGGTTGCTTGTAGATATCGACACAATCTAGGATATCACCCTCCTTTGTCTACGATGTCAAAAAAAAAAAAAAATAAGGATCAAACATCCAATGCTCTATACCAAGTTTTCTTGTTTCTTTGGTGCATTTTTCTACTCCCTTTCTTATCGGTTAAAGACATAAGAAAATAAATGTAAAAATGTTGGCGCCCATCTAACGTTAATAGATCTTCAATATAGAATTCGCATTGGTTCTTTCTCTCCCTCTCTCTAGCCACAAGTGTGTGTTTGTGTGTGAAAAACCATCCATGGCTTTGCCTACGCCTGCAATCAAGATCAAAAACTATAAATAACTTACTATAATGGTCTTGAGAGGATGAGGCACATTTAAAATCTTAAGTTGTCTTTCCAGCTCCAAATCATCTTCAATTTGCTCCATCCTCTTTCCTGCTGCTTCCACCCCATGGCTTTTCAAATATGAAGTATATAGAAAAAACAAAAACAATGCGATGATACCCTTGAAATCATTAGTTGTTGAAACACCACTTGCCAACCCAAGAAAAGCCATTATCAACTTGGAGGAAAAAAACTTTTTTACTGATCAATTCAAAACATTAGTGGCCTATTTAAATGCCCAATTATTTTGTACAATTAAACAATATAAATTGTAATTAATTCTTGCTATAAATTTTAACCAATGCACAACATTTGTGTTTTTCTTTTTCCTTCATGAGACCATTCTGTAAGGCAAGTAATCAAAATTTAAAAATTAAAAAAGAAAGGTTATATTGATCCAATCTCATTATAACATGCATACAGCCTTGCATGGATAAATTTTGAGAATCAAATAGATATAAGATATCTCAACTACCCCATATTGTTTGATAAGGTAGAATTAAACAGGTTAGGTGCATCGACTCGGCCTGACCCAGCATGGGTTCCTAACAAAGCAACAAATCATAATGGTTTATTTGAGGTTTAGAATATGTACAACTGGTCTTGTAGCTAATGTAGGTAAAAAATCATATATTGTCCTATATACCATATCTTTTACCAAAAAATATACCATGTCTTCAAAACATGTAAGAAAAATACGTTTACCCCTTTAGACTCATTGATTATTAATCAATAACCTTCTATATACCATATCTTTTATCATTTAGGCTCCCATTGATTTTTTTTTTTTTTTTTTTTGGTCCAAGGTGAGAATATTATATTAATAAAATATTAAGCTAATACAAAGCAATAACGGAAGAACCGTCTACTCTTCATTTCTTCACAAACCATTTTGTAAAGTTTGTCGGGCAAACTGTTTGTATCCAACCAAATCTTCACTGGAACCGAAATTAAGCTCGCCAATTCATCAGCACAACCGTTGGTCTCACGAACCCAATGAACCACCCGAAGAACAACATTGAGAGAATCACACCAAAGCTCCATCATGTTAAAGCCACACCTCACATTGATTGTTTCGTTGAAGGAAGAAAGAAAAAAAAAAGGACTACCATTGATTTGAAGTAAGAAAGAATCCCTAACTCTTTTCCATAAAAGCTTTCTAAAAGAAATGCCTTTATATGTTGGTGTGGTGAAGAATAAGTTTGGAAAGTCACTGAGTTGTGATTCTCTTTTTGTCTACAAATTTTCTATTAATTAGCATCATATATGCTAATTTATTTGTGTGATTGTGAAAATTTTATGGTGTTTTTGGGGGGTTGGTTTTTGGTTGTTTTTTTTATATTTGGTAGTGGGTCCCCCCCCCACCCGGGGGGCGGTTGTCTCCCCCCCCACCCACCCCAAAACAAACCCCCCCTTTTGGCACCCCGGAGGATTAAAACCCCCCGACCCCCGACCCCCACCACGCCCAGTAAAACATGAGAATTTCAACAACCATAAGTGTGTGGTCCCATCAAAGCTAAAATTAATTTTAAAATATAAGATTTTAAGGATATAGTTGACATTTAATATAATTTCTATAAATGAGGGTAATGTCATATTTTTAACTTTTTAATTTTAATAAAAAGCAAAATAGATATTACATATTTGATGTTAACACTATTTGATTAGTAATAAAACCAAAATACAAAGGGGCAATAGTAATTATCCCAAATCTTTTCTATGTCACGGACAAAGTTAATTACTTACCAAAATATATTTGGCATTCAAATTCAAATTATTACTAAGGTCAAACCAATTTTTATCCTTACCTTTTTCTTGTATTTGAGGTTTAGAAGATGTACAACGGGTCTTGTAGATAAGCTTCTTTTGCATATATATGGTGAAAAATCATATACATACTCTCTTGTATACCATATCTTTCACCAAAAGAATGGTCCCGTATTTTCAAAATAAGTAGGAAAATATGCTTACCCCTTTAGATTTTTTTTTTTTGGGTAAACTAGAGAATTTATTTGAAATGGAAACCTCTAGGGAAGGGACATCCAGTAGCATCAAAGTACAAATTCCAGTGTAGTAGGAGGGGGGGAGTGGAAGAAATGAAATGAGTGGATGAAAGAGAGGCAGTAAGAGAGGCCAGTCTATCAGCTGCATGATTTCCTTCTCTTAGTGTATGATTGAAAGTGATGAAATCAAACTTCAGTTTCAAGGAACGGATCTCATCCAGTGTGTTCTTCATCTTCCAAGGTTCTTGATCATTCCTGTGATTTATAAGATTTATAATTGCTTCATTGTCTCCTTCAAATATGACTTTTCTATTGTTGTTCTTGATGGCAAGTTGCTGCGCAAATCTAATAGCTTCTGCTTCTGCTTGGAGAGCAGTCATGTTGTACTTAGAAATAGCAAAGCACAATAAGGCATGACCGAGGTGATCTCAAGCCACTCCTCCCACACCGGCTTTATAGGTACCAGTAGACTCCTTTTTTTAAGATCCGTCAATGTTGAATTTGATGTAGTTCTACGGAGGTGGGGACCAACAAATGCTTTGTTTTTTCTTCAGTTTCCTGCTGCCAATGTTAAGGGCTTGGTGAGATTCTGCATTCAAAGATTGCGCAAGCCACCAGATCTGGCTAGGGGATTTGTAGGGCTTCTTATATGTTGCTTTGTTGAAAGAAGACCAGATGATCCATAATGTGATTAAATGAAAGAATAATTTAATCCCACCCCTTTAGACTCTTGTTGATTATTAACTAAGAACCTTCTTTACCACTGAGGCTCCCATTGATTTAAAGAAAAAAAATCTGAATTCTTTTCCATGTATGATTTCTCAAATAATATGCAAGTTAGTTATTTACAATGAAATGCCTTTATATGCAAGAAAAAATTGTCTGTTGTGCACCACCACAGTAGGACATGTGGAGTATACCATATAAAAGGTTGGGATTAAATTACTCATTTTAAGTGGAAGACACCTAATTTCACAACCCGTTTAACCGCTACCCATCCATCTGCCGATTATACCGAATCCTTTCTTCTTCTCTTCTTCTCTTCTTGAACTGAAGCACAAACCGATCACAAATAACTGAATAAAAGCCCTAACAACAGAACAGATCATCACTTCCTCCTTGGAATTGAGTTTTTCTTTACAAAGAGGAAATAGTGACAGAAATACCATATCTGACTTGTATTCAAGTTAGAACAAACTAAAGAAGTATCGTGGCATTGATTTCAGTTAATTAACATCATTTAATGAGTGAAAGACTTACATGTTAATCCAAATACAAAACCAGAGAGGGCATGCAGAGATTTGGGTTTCCAAACACAGAGTTACCAGTGTTTTCTTTTCAAGGTTTTCAAAATCATCCGAGGAAATTGATGTTTAGAGCCTAAGATCACAGAGACAACAACAATAAGGCATAGTTGCAAGATTCTTTGCTGGGAAGAGGAGCCCCTCAGAGAAGCATATAAACATGTGGTTCAATTCAAGAAGAGAAGAAGAAAGCGGAAGAAATGATGCACGTGCAATTGGGTAGCTAGAAACGAGCAGGTATTTGTTAAACTGGTTTCAAAACTGGGTTCCTTTTGCTTAAAATGGATAACTTAATTTCAACCTTTGATTTGGCATACTTCACACGTCCTACCGTGGTGGTGCAATGCTGTCAACAGCAGACGATTTTTTTCCAACTAATATGCCATAACCTACTTGGATGTCCTTAGAAAATAATTTGTCCACCTAATTCTTTTTTAAAAATGAAATTTTCCTTTCCACAAGACTTGGCATTAGATTTCATGGGATCTGTTTTTGAACAATTTATTTTTTGCACGGAATTGATTATTATAAGCTTGCATTATAAATGCATTAGTAGTAGAAAAGGTACTATATACATAATTATGGGTGTTAAATAAAAGGAACAAAAGCATAGCCCCATTCATTTATTCATGATGATTGAAACTTTACAGAAACATATCATCATTAATCACATGTTGTAGACAAACTAGCCACAGTTTCCACCCGGTCCTCCAAACCAAAAGTAAGCATCATCTCTTAGTTCATCATAGGATTCATACTCTATATCAAAGCAATCTTTGTTATCCACACGAATATTTACGCTTTGTTGTGTTAGTGGATGTGCGACAATGTAGTCTTTGGTTAGATACTCAATCTTACGGAAATAGCATGAATATTTCTGACGAGGCCAAGCACCACTTCCCATTGGAGGACTAACTCCTTTAGAACCAGCACTTACAATTCCTCCCCAAGAATTACTTTTAGCACCATCAACTAAAGAATTAAACAACACTTTTGGCCAATAACCAATTTTTATGTTCTGGAATGTCAACCACCAGTCCCCTGTGCCTTTATCCTATAAGAAAATAAGCAATGAAATTACTGAAAGTGAGCTAAGTGTTCTACTAATTGAGATTAACCCAACTAAATGTGTGAGATGCATTCCTATAGTAAATGTCTACATAAGAGACAAAAAATCTTGGCAATACCATTAAAACTTATTTTATTTGTAATGTACCAAACATTAAAAATAATTAAAAGATCAATGATAGTAATACCTGAAAAATAGAGACTTGGATCTCATATGGATCTCCACCGATTGTAGAGACTGGAGATATAACAATACCTGGTGTGAATGATTTGTCAACCTGTACAAAACCTTTGCAAAGTGTATTATAGCACCCATTCTTGTAATTATCGCCCTGCATAGTTTGAAACATCAGTTATTAAAATTATGTATATACTATAAAAATTTTGATTATTTATCCATTAGAAAAATGAACAAATTAGAATTGCTTAGGGCAATGAATGCCACTAAATGTTAATATTTTCTTGTAACTTTCTCCATACATCACAGATTTGTCATGTGGAAATGTATATAATAGAAACAATTGAGAATTTTTCTATTAATTGAGTTTGCCAAGAAATGGACAATTTTAAGAGAAAATAGGATAAAAATTAAAAATAAATAAATAAACCATTGTTAAGCTTTTAAAGAGAAATGTTTGCTTAAGAAAAGCAAGACCTTTTAAATTCTATTAAAATGAAATGAAGTTCAACTATAATAAGAATCTCACTAAAAGCTAAAAACTTTAAACTCCCATTTTAAGCAAATATTAAAAAACTTGATGTCACACTCAACTACGGTGATACAGCATATCATCTATCAATTTTAAGAATGTGGAAATGAAGCATGAATTTTAATTTTTTTGTCACTCAAAAACTAAACATTTTAAAATAAAGAAGCATGTACTTTTGACTACAAGATAATGTGTCACCAACCCTTGTAATTCATGTTTTAAAATGACACAAATTAAAGAATTCAATGGTTTTAAACATACCGTCCAAAATGTAAATAACCGAGTTTGCTTATCACCATATAAGCCTGGATTAACCTGATTTTCATGAAGTGTAGAAAATAAAGTTAGATTAAATTCGCAATTTCTTCAATTTTACATTACAAGGTCCCTTTTTTTTCCTTTGGATTAGGGCACAAAAATGGTCAAGTGAGGGAATGAGTATTAAATAAATTGAAATTGTCAACTACATACCGTCCATCCAGCCATTATATAATTAGGATTGTCATTTGGACCACCATTAATCCAAATTTGAGCACTTGAAAATTGCTTCAGGTCTGAAATAGCTGGATTGTATACATTAATAAATGCAGAAGCTCCATGAAGTGGAGCCTGATTGTCATTGTTAACATCTGCAATCTGAATGATCAATTTCAAAAGGTTAACAAAATGTTCAATACAAAGAACAAAAAAAAACAAAAAACTCATCTACTTCTATTATAATAATTCAAAACTATATAAGTATAGACATCTAATCATGCAACTCTTTTGCCTAAAAAAAAAGCATTTGAGTATTTTGCATATATCAGTGCCTACAATTTGATAAGCATACTTTTACTCTTTTTCATAATGACATCAAGAACCATATCTCCAGATTGTGTTATATTCTAGATAAGTTCTAACTAGAAATGGTTATCCCCTAAACAAGTTGGACAACAGGTTGCATAGTTTCTCTCAAACAAGATCATTTTGGATAATGTTTGTCTTCCATGTAATGCTAAGCAAAAGTCAACAGCTTGTCATAATTTCAATGACTTCTTCTGAATATTAGCTTAAGAGCATTATATTGTATGATAGTCTTAATAACTAAATTCTAATCTAGATTTTTTATCCAAAATAAAGTCTGATCAAGATTGGGATACCTATGAAAACGGCTCAATACATGGTAAGTAATACAAATTTCAAATCAACTAAGGGCCATTAGTCTTCCATATGGTTTAACATTGTAGAACCCATCAAGATATAAAAAAAAGGGTACATGAGGGATTTTTATATATGGGGGATGGATATATTACATATGCTGGTCACAAGGATCAAATCAGTAACTTCTTTACTAAGAGGTATTGGTTTTACCAATTGAGTAACCCATCAAGATATATTTCCTTAATCACTATTGATAAAGACCAAAAACCAAAATCAAACAAACAAACAAAGAAAAATAGAAAAAAAGAAAAACCTTTTTACTTGAATCCAAAATTGTAAAGTCTATTAGGGTGTTGAGTGATGAATGGTTAAGATCACTTTATTGTGACAAGCGGTAATGGGTTTGAATTCAATTCTTTTCTGAAAAAGAGATAAAAAGTTGTGTACACTAAAATCTTCCATAGACTTTACAACGTCACTAGTCTTGTGAGTGCAACGAATACACCCTCGAAATAATTGAATGTCACTAGTCCTGTCTACTAGGTAGACCCTTTAAAGTTTTGAATGATGGGGAAAAAAATTAGTATCACCCTTTAGCGAGGTTATGCTTTGGTTTGAAACATGAGTTAGCTAGCAAAAATATGAGATGGTGATTACTTACAAATTGTCCAGCAAAGTGTCTCTTGCTTTGGTTATTGAAACTGGTGGTGAATTCCCTTGATAAAGTTCTAGCCCGTAAAAGATCTTCTTTTGAAGTTCTACGAATGGGAACAGTTCCATCGGGACATTCTTCAAGTTCAAAAGTAACTAGGAAAGATCCAACAGTACTATTTGCCCCCCATTTTGGGGAAACAATAGGTTTCATCTGCAAAGAAATTATAGTATTAGAAGTCAAACTTTCAGTGGATTTTATAAGATATGCCCTTGGCCTTGATTTGTGAGAAGCAAGAAAAATAAAATAACTAAATGGATTAGGAATACAGCATACTTGGACTTTGTGATCTTTGAGCAATGGATGGGCCAAAGCAAGTTGCTTGTAGAAATCAACACAATCTAGGATATCACCCTCCTTTGTCTACAATGTCAAAATGTCAAAGAAAAAAGAAGTAAGGATCAAACATCTAATGCTGTATACCAAGTTTTCTTGTTTCTTTATGCGTGTGAAAAACCATCCATGGCTTTGCCTAGGTATGCAGTCAAGATAAAAAATATATATAGATAACGTACTATAATGGTCTTGAGAGGATGAGGCACATTTAAAATCTGAAGTTGTCTTTCCAGCTCCAAATCATCTTCAATTTGCTCCAACCTCTTTCCTGCTGCTTCCACCCCATGGCTTTTCAAATCTAAAGTATATAGAAAGAATAAAAACAATGCGATGATACCCTTGAAACCATTAGTTGTTGAAACACCACTTGCCAACCCAAGAAAAGCCATTATCAACTGGGAAAAAAAAACTTGTTTACTGATCAATTCAAAACATTGGTGGCCTATTTAAATGCCCAAAAATTTTATACAATTAATCAATGTAAATTGTAATTAATTCTTGCCATAAATTTTAACCAATACGTAACATTTGTGTTTTTCTGTTTCCTTCATGAGACCATTCTGTAAGGCAAGTAATCACAATTTAAAAATTAAGAAAGAAAGGTTATCTTGATCCAATCTCATTATAACATGCATACAGGCTTGCATGGGATAAATTTTGAGAATCAAATAGATATAAGATATCTCAACCCCATATTGTTTGATAAGGTAGAATTGAACAGGTTAGATGCATCGACTCGGCCTGACCCAGCATGGGTTCCTAACAAAGCAGAATGGTTTATGTGAGGTTTAGAATATGTACAACTGGTCTTGTAGCTAATGTAGGTAAAAAATCATATATTATCCCATATACCATATCTTTCACCAAAAGAGTATACCATATCTTTAAAATAAATAAGGAAAATACGTTTACCCCTTTAGACTCATTGATTAATAATCTAACCTTCTATATACCAATATCGTTTACCATTCAGGCTCCCATTTATTGTTTCATTGAAGAGAAAAACAAAAACAAAAAAAGGCTCCCATTGATATGAAGCAAAAAGAAAAACTCTTAACTATTTTCCATATAAGCTTTCTCAAATAATAGGTAAGTTAGCTGTTTACAATGCCTTTATATGCTGGTATGGTGAAGAATAAGTTTGGAAAGCCACTGCGATTCTCTTTTTGTAGAGCTTGTCTAAGCCCAAGCTTACCTACACATACATATGTCCAAAAATTAAGCAAGAAAATCTTTTCTATGTCACATACAAAGTTGATTATTTATGAAAATATATTTGGCATTCAAATTCAAATTCAAATTACTGATTTGGTCATTGAGGTAAAACCAATTCTTATCCTTATCTTTTTCCTATATTTGAGGTTTAGAAGATGTACAACTGGTCTTATAGATAAGCTTCTTTTCCATATAGATGGTGAAAAATCATATACTCTCATATATGGTAAATATATTTGTATACCATATCTTTCACCAAAAGAATATACCATATCTTCAAAATAAGTAGGAAAATATGTTTATCCGTTTAGACTCTTATTGATTATTAACCAATAACATTTTGTACACCATATCATTTACCACTGAGGCTCCCATTGATTTGAAGCAAAAATAAAATCTTAATTCTTTTCCATATATGCTTTCTCAAATGGCATGCAAGTTAGTTGTTTACAATTAGTTATGTACACCATATCATTTACCACTGAGGCTCCCATTGATTTGAAGCAAAAAAAAATCTTAATTCTTTTCCATATATGCTTTCTCAAATGGTATGCAAGTTAGTTGTTTACAATTAGTTATTTACAATGAAATGCCTTTGTACGCTGGCATGGTGAAGCATAACTAAAATATTCATTTGGGGGGGGGGGGAATTTATGAAGTACCAATTTAACACTTGTATTCTTGTCATTTTGGATTCTAAAAAAGTCCTTCATAAGATGAAATTTATCCGAAGTAAGAACTTCCAAAAATTGACAACATTATTTAACACTTGTATTCTTCCTCTCACAGTAGCTTAACATTGGGACTTATAACCTATTGGTGTACGAACTTCCTAAAACTAATAACATCAAATTATGATGTAAATAACAAAAAGTTTTAAAAAAAGGACATTTTTTATATATAAGAGAAGAAAATGGTTTAATACTTTAGGTTTAGGGTTAATTCTTTTTATCTAAATAATAATGATAATAATAAAATTTTATTACAAAGTATAAACAAGTATATAAAACCTGAAAGTTATTTGGGGATTTTTGTCACGAAGACATCAGTAATTATAGGTAAATGCAAAGGTTGAACTGTTGAATTAATAAGTTCAGAAAATCTAGAGAATATGGTAATAATTATGCTATAGTATAGGGGGTTCAGACCATCACTAGTTTCGTTTCTTTCTTCAACTCCATCTCCGGCAATGGCTGATCAGATTGGAATATCCGGCAAAACACTAGTAATCTTTCTATGCAGGAACATAAAGTTGGGGTTTTCAACTTGGTAATCCAATTAATACAGAGAGCTTAATTTTCAACTTGGGGTTTTTAAGTTGTTGTGTCGGAGAGGATTTTGAAACATAAACCCATTCATTCTAATAACATACATAAGATATTCATTTATTCATTAAATCAAGATTAATTACATATGGTAGAAAAACTAGCCACAGCATTTCCCACCAGGTCCTCCAAATCTAAAATTCATATATAATCCTGGTTCATAATAATCCCAATCTATATCATAGCAATCTTTGCAATCCACACGAGCTCTATACAGAAATGGGTAGTCGATGATGAAAGAAGAATTCATGAACATAAGGTTACTAAAATAACTTGCATATGGCTGTTTAGGCCAAATACCACTTCCCATTGGAGGATAAACCCCATTAGCACCAGCATTTACAAGCGCTCCCCAAGAAACACCTTTACAACCTTCAATTAAAGAATTAAAAAGATGCTTTGGCCAATAACCAATCTTTCTGTTCATAACTGAGAACCACCAGTGGCCAATGCCTTTTTCCTGTAAGAAAGTAAACAACAAAATTTCTCACTTTTAGGGTTTGTTTTCTGGTTTCTGAGTTCACCATTCTAGATGAATTCAGATGGATGTATTACCTGTGAATTTAGAAAAGTAAACAACAGAACTAGTAAAGTGGTCTATGTTCAATATACCAATTTCGTTTAATCAAAAGATATGCCCAATAAATGTGCCATATCTATTTTATAGTGCATGTCTACAAGATACTCACAGTCACAAAAAGGAGTGTCACTATTTTTCTTTTAGTCATTTTTTCACTAAAAGGTCATTTATATTAAAAAGTTGAAAAAAAATTACACTATATACACCATGTTAGGAACCTCAATCACTCAACCCACAACAAGATTAATGTATTGAAACATATATATTAAAAAAATAATAATAATTAAAATAATACCTGAAAAACAGAAAAATTTATCCCCAATACTTTTCCACCAATTGTAGAAACTGGATCTATAACAGTATCTACGGGAAGTGATTTGTCAACCTGTACAAAACCTTGACAAAGAGTATTGTAGCATCCATTCTTGTAGTTATCACCCTGCACAGTTTGGAATGTTTAATTTTTCAAATAAACAAGTACACTACATAAATAAATTTGGATTATTTATCCAAAAAAAATTAATAGATTGAAGTTGTACAAAAGGGAGAGGAATACCACTCAATATAAAGGTTTTTAGAGACTTTTTATCATGTCACTGATTTGTTATATTAAAAATATATATCTATCTATGAATTGATCTTGGTTCTTTTTCTTACAATAAGAACTAGAATAAACACATATTAATTGATATTGACAAATGTCTAAAATTTAAGAGATAGTAGGATAAATAAAGAAAACAAAGTTTTAAGCTTAAGCTTTTAAAGAAAAAGGTTTAGTTCAAAAATGCAAAATCTTCCAAATTTATTAAAATGAAATCAAATTCAAAAAAAAAAGAACATCATCAGAAGATAAAAACTTTATGCTCTTGTATTAAGTAGAGATTAAACATATATGATGTCATAGTCAATTATTATATCATAGAACAATTTCAACCATCTAGAAAATGAGAATGAATTATTAACTACAATATAACTACAAGTCTACAATATAATGTGGAACCAACCATCTTTTAACTCATGTCTTAGTATAATATAAGTGAACCTCCAAATGGTTAACTGTAACATATTTGATTTCACACTCAATTATTCTCTAATTAATCAATTTCAACCATTCAGAAAATGACTTGTTTACTCCAATATAATATGATACCTACTTTATAAGTTATGTTTTAGTATAATAAAAATCAACATACCGTCCAAAATGTAAACAACCGAGTTTTGTAATCACCATATAAGGTCGGATTAACCTGATTTTACAAAAGTAAAGAAAATAAAGTTAGATGGTACGGCAATATGTTCAATTTTTAACTACAAATTCTATTTCAAATTTTGTGAGTAAGCAACAAAAAATCAAGTGAGGATTGAATAAATTTAGATCGTCAAATACATACCGTCCATCCAACCATTATATAATTAGGATTGTCATTTGTACCACCATTGATCCAAATTTGAGCATTTGTAAATTGCTTAGGGTCTCTAAGAATTGGATTATATACAGTAACAAATGCAGAAGCTCCATAAATTCCATAATGTTCCTCATTAAAATCTGCAATCTGAATGATCAAATTTTACAAGTTAACAAAATGTTTAGTCACCCAAAATAACAATAAATAATCTATCTACTCTTAATTTGTCATAAGTCAAACTACATTTAAGTATATGCAACTAATCTTGTGATTAGTTTCATCCCTCAAAGGAAAGGATACCATTTTGCATAACTCAGTGCCTAATTTTTATAAGCATACTTTTACTCTTTTTTCTAATCACATTGGAGTAGGAGGAAAAAAAAATATATTCAAATTAGATCTAGGGGGAAAATTTCTGACATTAAGTTTTAATTAGAAATGATTAATTAATACTTAAATCAAGTTGATGGATATCTTGAGATTCAAGGTTGCATAATTTCTCTCTACAAGCATCCTTTTCAATGTCTCCATTTGCCATGTGACCATTTAGCATCCAAGTCAAGAAATTTTTAAGCAATAGAATTGACATAACTTCATCAACTACTTTTTATATCAGTATGAAGGCTTTATAACATATGATACTACGCCAATTTTGATCGAGATTATTTTACCCAAAATAAAGATTTGATACAGAGTGGGATAATTATGAAAATGGGTCAATAAATGATAAGTAATTGAATCCCAGGTAAACTAAGAGGGCCATTGAACCTCTATATGGTGTAAGTGTAACCCTATTGTCCTGATATGGCTATATTTCCTTAGGCATGCTTATCTACAAGAAGAAAGAAAAAAAAATGTACTTGAAACGAATTGCAAAGTCTCTTTAAGCAGGTTTGAATATCACTAGTCCTATATACTGCATGTGTACACCCTTAAAAGATTAGAATGATGGAAAAGTTAAAGTCAAGATTATGAATTAGGGATTAATTGCTTACATATTGTCCAGAGAAGTGTCTCTTGCTTTGGTTAAAATTGGTGGTGAATTCTCTTGAAAAAGCTTTAGCCCGTAAAAGATCTTCTTTTGACGTCCTTCGAATGGGAACAGTTCCATCAGGACACTTCTCAAGTTCATCAAAAGTAACAGGTAGAGTTCCAGCAGGTGTCAAAGTTGAATTTACCTCCCATTCTGGGACAAAACTAGGTTCCATCTGCAAAGAATTTATAGTATTAAAAGTCAAATTTTCAAGAGATTGTTACAAGATATGCCAATAGCCCCAATTGGTGAGAAGTAGATGAGACAAAATAAATAAATAGATAAGAGATGCAGCAGCATACCTGGATTTTGTGATCTTTGAGCAATGGATGAGACAAAGATGGTTGCTTATAAATATCAACACAATCATGAATATCTCCCCACTTTGTCTAGAAAATCAAAGAAAAATTGTAAGCAAACACAGCAAAAGAAAATATGCATGCAAGCAGAACTATATGTAAAAACTTTATAGCTATCAAGGTTTATTCGGGGATCAATTAGAGCCTATCTAACTCAATAGAACTTGAGTACAGAAATCGCAATGGTTCTTTTTTATCTCTTACTCCTTGACGATAATTTTGTGTGTGAAAGAAAAAGAAAAAAAGCCATTTCATAAGTTGAACAGGTCTACAGTTAAGGATCAAAAAGTATAGATAACATACAATAATGGTCTTGGCAGGATTAGCCACATTCAAAATCTTGAGTTGCTTTTCCAACTCCAAATCATCTTCAATTTGCTCCATTGTCTTTCTTGCTTCAATTCCATGGCTTTCCAAATCTACAACATACAAAAAACACAAAAGCAGTGCAATGGTGCACTTCAAACCCTTCATTTTTGAAACACAAAACTGGAAAAACTTGTTTACTGGAAAATTCAACACATTGTGGCCTATTTATAGGACCAATTAATTTGCATAATTAAACAATATATTGTAATTAATTAGAATCATCTAAAAATAATACTCATGTTTTTTCCCTTTATTAGATCATTACGTAATAAGGCGAATAATCTCAAATTAAAAATAGAAATCAAAATAAAAAAAGTAATCTACATCCGATCTCTTTTTTTCTTTTTCTTTTTTAATAGAATTATATGGATTGAGAAACCATTTTATCAAAAAACCTGCTAACATTCTCAAACTTTATCCATCCACACAAGCCTGCATGATATCATAATGAGATTATATCGTAATTACCCCTTTTCTGATTTTTAATCGCGATTACTTTTTTTCTCTGAAAATTTATTTGTATTAAATTAAGAATGAAAAAAACATAAAAAGGAAAAAAGAAAATTGCAGAATAGTGATTCTGATATTCCAAAAGAATATCATCCTTTAAAAAAATAAAATAAAAACTTAAGATAAAAAATCCCTTCCCTTAATCGAAATTACTTTCCTTATAAAGGAAAATTGACTGTAATAATTCTTTTTGGTGAACTTGAACGAATCTAATTTGTTATAATAACTTACACTACTAAGTTGTACCAACCAATTGACTTCATGATTTTATACAATGAATAATCTGTTTTTTTTTTTTTTTTTCTTTTTTTTTGTTTTGTTTTGTGGATAAACGAATCTAATTGGTTATAATGATTTACATTACTAAATTGTACCAACCAATTGAGTTTCATGATTTTATACAATAGTACGTATGATAATATGCCAATATGGCAATATATGATAGTAAAAAATCATATACTAACTGTATATTTATGTACGATATCTTCAAATAAGCAAGAAATATTTTACCCTCTGGACTCCTATTCACTAACTTTCTATATACCGTAATTTTTACTTTTTTTTCGTTTTTTGGGTAAAATTTTTTAACACTTTTCAATATACGCTTCCTCAAATACCCATATATGCTGGCCTGGTGAAGTATAAGCCAGGAAGGCCACTGTATTAGGATTCTCTTTATGTATAGGATATGTAAGCCAAATCTTGTTTACATACATATAGATATACATATCACCAAAAATAAGCAAGAAAACCTTCTATATGTAATCAGTATCCAATTGTACTAAAGCAAACCTTGCATGGATGTGTTTCCTATATTAGTATATGCAGTAAATCATGTGATTATTCTCCTGGCCCAAAGAAAAGGAGACAATTTTGCATATATAACTCAGTGCCTAGATTTTCATCAGCATATTTTTACTCTTTTTTTCTAATCAAAATTCGAGTAGAAGAAAAAAAATCATATTCAAATCAAATTAATTAAATCTAGGGAAAATTGTTTCTTATGTAAGTTGTAGCTAGAAATGTTTACTTAATCCTTATAACAAATTGGTGGCTAGCTATCATAAGATTCAAGGTCGCATAATCTCTCCCTACAAGCTTCTTTTGATCGACTGTCTTCCTTTGCCATGTAACAGCTTAGCACCAAAAGTCAAAAAACTTGAAATTCTGATTATCAGTGTTAAAGCTTTACAGCAGTCAGCAAGTGATATTCTTAATGACTTAATTTTGATCAAGATTATGTTCTTTCCTTTATTAGATCATTTGAAAGGCAAGAAATCTGCAATCTTTCTACAAAATGGATGGATCCAAGTCAAGAATTTCAAGAAACTTTTCAAACTAAGCAAGAAAAATCTGTAACGGTTAAATTTACAATCTTGGCTTCTCATAGTTTCCAGCATACACTGAATCTTCTAAAGTTTTTCCATATAAGCTTCCCATGTAATAATAATGTTCATATCTTTAACAACAACAAAAAATGGATAAGCAGATATCTATTTCGTCACCTACGTACACAAGCAACTAAGAGGCCCCCATATGTTGTTGTAGGGTTAAAATATTATTCACATGTAAAGGAGTGAATAACCCTAACGTCCGAACTCAATTCGAGTGGTGACGCTTTTTCTTTTCATTTCTTTTGGGAAACACTAGTAGAACTATTTTTCTATGTTTCAGATCAAAGTTGGCGTCTTTGTACGTAGTTCACAAATCACATCAGATATTCTTTTGTTAGGAGTTAGGACTATTCTTCTTCTTTTAAAATTACCTAATTACATTCCATGCACGGTATTTAATTTTACAGGAGAGGACAGACAAAAGGAATGACTCCCATGAGGTTGGTTTGTGGGTCTCCTTGCAAAATATTTGAGAAGCTGCTACAAGTCAGTAATAAATTTGATTTGTGGATCTCCATATATAATTTGTGGTTGTAACACCGACAGATGAACACAGAATACTTTCTGTCAAAGAGACGATCCACACTCACTAAAATGTATACTTATTATGAGTTCACAAAAATTTAAGAGATAGCATATACGCTTTAATGGAAAGCAAGGAATGCCAATGATGAATGGTATGTGAACCATGACATTTTTGTGTTGGTGGAGTACGTTGTCCTTCAGTGTGCACAAAATACATTCCCACGAAAATGAAAACTATTTATAAGGAAACGGATCAACCATAATTTGCTGAATATGCAAATAGAAGGGAGAATAAAACATATACATGCCTGGATTTTATGATCTTTAAGCTGTGGATGAGACAAAGCAGGTTGTTTATAGGGATCAACACAGTCAAGAATATCACCGTATTTTGTCTACAAAATCAACGAAAAATCCATTGCTTTAACATATAACTTGGTTTCTTTATGTTCCATTTGTTTCGTTTGAAGGCATAACAGAGCAAGATTTGCAGGTAAAGTCAATGCAGAAGGTAGAACTGTGTGAGTGAGAGAGACGGTATATTAAAAATTTTAAGTTGCCTTCTACATATCGTCTTCAATTTGCTCCATTCTCTTTCTTGTTTCCATTCCATAGACTTTTCAATTCTACAAGCTATGAAAACCAAAAATAACGTGATGATACCTTTCAAGGTTTCCGTAATGAAAACATCACTTGCCACCCCAAAAGAAACCATTATCAATTGCAAAAGCTTGTTCACTGCTCAATTCAATACAAGAATACAAGATGGCTGATCGATATATTCAGCAAATTAATTTGTAGGACCAAGCAATATTATTGCAATCAACGAGGGTGACTTGATACAGTGATAGCATTTGTGTTTTTCTTTCTCCCTTTTTTTTTCTTTCCTTTCTTATATCATTGTTGCTAGCAATCCTATTCCGATATTTGTAACATGCACACTAAACGCCTGTGCATGCCTGAATTTCATGCATGCATTTGTTGTGGATAAAATTTGTATCGAACCGGGTTCACTTTCGGTTTAGTCTTTGACCCCGGTCGGGTTTGGACATCCGGTGGGCTCATTATAGCGTGATGAGGAAGGAACCCTGCGTTTCCAAGGATAAACACGATTCCAAAAAATTCAGGATACATACGTGCATGATTGAGTTATAAATGGGTACTGCTACTCTGAGGAGTGGGCAATCATATTAAACATGGAAACTACTTCTACCCTCGAGAAAATGGGAAAAACCCTACAATCGGACAGCCACCAAGAAGAATTATTAACAAATCTAATGACCGAGAACAAGAGAAAACCCTATATAATGTAGCAATCGCTACAAAAGGAGAGGTAACTGAATCGTTCTTCTTCCATTCTATCTCTCAATTAATCTCTGCAATTAGCTAAAGCTTTGTAGTGTTCCAACTACTAACTCAACCTTAGGAGGTACTGCCGAGTCGGCCCACATCTGACGTTGTTTTACAAGAATCCGAGGGCTGAACGATTTTTGGACACATCAGCATGGTTGCATGGATAGATTTCAGGCATGTGTATGCATGGTTGCATGGATAGATTTCAGGCATGTGTATGCATGCTTTTGCGTGGATAGAGTTTGAGAATTAAATAGGTTGGACACC
Organism: Hakea prostrata; assembly: GCF_041222555.1. NCBI lineage: Eukaryota > Viridiplantae > Streptophyta > Magnoliopsida > Proteales > Proteaceae > Hakea > Hakea prostrata. The sequence goes on along the minus strand of NC_142600.1, from coordinate 10,573,236 downwards.
TGTAGAAGATATTCTAAATTCATATTATTTTTCTCTTTTTTTTTCTTTTTTCCTTTTTTTCCTTTTTGAACATGTAATTTTTTATATATTGAGGTGGAGATATTATATAATATTATCATCAAGCAGGATCGAACCCATGACCTCTCCACCGAGAGGTTTTGGGAATATTGTTTTTCTCCTTTTTTTTTTTTAGAATAACTATTTTGCTCCATTTTCCCTCATATTTCAATTCAATTACTAAAAGGATTTTATTTTTTATGAAATTATTGTTGTCTCGTCACTTCTAACCGTTCTAAGTGACTGTTACAATCGGAATTTTAATATTTATTTTGTCCTTCTATAATTAAGAAGGGAAAAGACAACTTTTTTTTTCATTTAGGAGGGGAGGGGATTTTGAAGTACCAATTTAACACTAGTTTCTTGTCATTTAGGATTCTAAAAAGTTCTTGATAAGATGAAATTTATAGGAGATAAAAACTTCCAACAATTGATAACGTTAAATTGGAAGTAAATAAACAAAAACCATACTAATATCAATATCTCCCCCTCACAATAGCTTAATACTGAAACTTATAACCTATTGGTGTAGGAACTTCCTAAAATTCATAACATCAAATTATAATGTAAACAACAAAAAGCTTAAAAAATATATGGAAATATCATTTTCTTTTATTGCAAATCTCAGGTTTTGTATTTTGTTAGGTAAGGAATAGGGAAAGGAAAAAAAATACTTTTTTTGAATATAAGAGAAGAAAATGGTTTAATACTTTAGGTTTAGGGTTAATTCTTTTTTTCTAAATAATAATATAATTTAATTTTATTACAAAGTATAAACAAGTAATATAAAACCTCAAAGTTATTTGGAGATTTTTGTCAACAAGACATCAGTAATTATAGGTAAATTCAAAGGTTCAATTAATAACTTTAGAAAATATAGAGAATAAGGTAATAATTATGCTCTAGTATAGGGGGTTCAAACCATCACTGATTTTGGTTCTTCCTCCACCTCCATCTCCGGCAATTGCCGATCAGATTTGAATATTCAGCAATGGCCAATTCGGAATGGAATTGACTCTAATCAATCTGTTGCAAAACGCTAGTAAATTTTCTATGCAGGATATTCGATCGTTAGTATCTTGGTAATCCAATTCATATAGAGAGCTTAATTTTCAACTTGAGATTTTTAAGTTGTTGTGTCGGAGAGGATCTTGAAACGTAAACCCACTCATTCTATATATATACACGTCCAATGCACAGTTTGGGAACGTTTCTGGCATTATAAATTAACCTTTAGACTGAACGGTAAGCACGGCTTGATTTTCTCAGCATGAGACCAATACATGAAAAAGCTCAAACTTTTATTTTCTCAGCAATAGCATAAGACTGAAGTCATGGATTCAACTCTCGCTAAGGCATATTAATATCCCCATCCCCCGGCTTAATAAAGCCCTTTTGTAACAAAAAAAAATAACATATAGATATAGGACATTCATTTATTTATTACATCAAGATTAATTACATACGGTAGAAAAACTAGCCACAGCATTTCCCACCAGGTCCTCCAAATCTAAAATTAAATTCTAATCCTCGTGTAAGATATTCCCAATCTATATCATAGCAATCTTTGCAATCCACACGACGTGGAAAAAGATATGGGTATGTCATGCCCAAGGTAGAATTCAAGTACTTAAGGTTACTAAAATAACTTGCATATGGCTGTTTAGGCCAAACACCACTTCCCATTGGAGGATATACTCCATTACCACCAACATTTACAAGCCCTCCCCAAGAAACACCTTTACAACCATCAATTAAAGAATTAAAAAGATGCTTTGGCCAGTAACCAATCTTTCTGTGCATAACTGACAACCACCAGTGGCCAGTGTCTCTTTCCTGTAAGAAAGTAAACAACAAAATTTCTCACTTTTAGGGTTTGTTTTCTGGTTTCTGAGTTCACCATTCTAGATGATTTCAAATGGATGTATTGTTCTGTGAACTACTAAAGTGGTCTAAGTGCAATATACCAATTTCGTTTAATCAAAAGATATGTCCAATAAAAGTGCAAGATCTATTATATAGTGGTCTAAGTGCAAGATCTATTTAGTAATTTTTTCACTAAAAGGTTATTTATATTAAAAAATTACACTATATACACTAATGTTAGTAACCTCAATCACTCAACCCACAACAAGATTAATGTATCAAAACATATATATTAAAAAATAATAATAATTAAAGTAATACCTGAAAAACAGAAAGATCTATCCCCAATACTTTTCCACCAAATGTAGAAACCGGATATATAACAGCATCTAGGGATAATGATTGGTCAACCTGAACAAAACCTTGGCAAAAAGTATTGACGCATCCATTCTTGTAATTATCACCCTGCATTGTTTGAAATGTTTAGTTTTTCAAATAAATAAGTATACTATATCATAAATTTGGATTATTTATTCATACAAATTAACATACCGTCCAAAATGTAAACAACCGAGTTCGTTGATCACCATATAAAGTCGGATTAACCTGATATTACAAAGTAAAGAAAATAAAGTTAGATGACATCGCAATATGTTCAATTTTTAACTTCAAATTCTATTTTAAATTTTTTGAGTAAGGGAAAAAAAATCAAGTGAGGATTGAATGAATCTAGATTGTCAAATACATACCGTCCATCCAGCCATTATATAATTAGGATTGTCATTTGCCCCACCATTGATCCAAATTTGAGCATTTGTAAATTGCTTAGGGTCTGTTATAATTGGATTATATACTGAAAGAAATGCAGTAGCTCCAAAAATTCCAGAATGTTGCTCACTAATATCTACGATCTGAATGATCAAATTTTACAAGTTAACAAACTGTTTAGTCACCCAAAATAATAATAAAGAATCTATCTACTCTTAATTTGTCATAATTCAAACTACATTTAGTATGTTTTCATACCCCAAAGAAAATAATACTATTTTGCATAACTCAGTGACTAAATTTTAATAAGCATACTTCTACTCTTTTTAACTAATCACATTGGAGTAGGAGAAAAATATATATATATTCCAATTAGATCTAGGGGGAAAATTTCTTACAGAAGTTCTAATTAGAAATGATTACTTAATACTTAAATCAAGTTGATGGATATCATGAAGTTCAAGGTTGCATAATTTCTCTCTACAAGCAGCTTTTCAATGTCTTCATTTGCCATGTGACCACTTAGCATCAAAGTGGAGAAATTTTTTAAGCATATAGAATTGACATAACTTCATCAACTACTTTTGATATCAGTATGAAAGCTTTATAACATATAATACTCTATCAATTTTGATGAAGATTATTTTACCCAAGATAAAATTTGATAAAGAGTGGGATAATTATGAAAATGGGTCAATAAATGATGAGTAATTGAATCCTATGTAAACTAAGAGGGCCATTGAACCTCTATATGGTGTAAGTGTAACCCTATTGCCCCGATCTGGCTATATTTCCTTAGTCATGCTTATCTACAAGAAGAAAGAAAAAAATGTACTTGAAACGAATTGCAAGGTCTCTTTAAGGTTTGAATATCACTAGTCTTGTATACTGCATGTGTACACCCTTAAAAGATTAGATTGATGGAAAAAGTTAAAGTCAAGATATTGAATTAGGGATTAATTGCTTACATATTGTCCAGAGAAGTGTCTCTTGCTTTGGTTAAAATTGGTGGTGAATTCTCTTGAAAAAGCTTTAGCCCGTAAAAGATCTTCTTTTGACGTCCTTCGAATAGGAACAGTTCCATCAGGGCACTCCTCAAGTTCAAAAGTAACTGGTAGAGCTCCAGCAGGTGACAAAGCTGTATTTACCTCCCATTCTGGGACAAAACTAGGTTTCATCTGCAAAGAATTTATAGTATTAAAAGTCAAGTTTTCAGGAGATTGTTACAAGGTATGCCAATGGCCCCGATTGGTGAGAAGCAGATGAGACAAACTATAGAAATCGATAAGAGATGCAGCAGCATACCTGGATTTTGTGATCTTTGAGCAATGGATGAGACAAAGATGGTTGCTTATACATATCAACACAATCATGAATATCGCCCCACTTTGTCTAGAAGATCAAAGAAAAATTGTAAGCAAACACAACAAAAGAAAATCTGCATGCAAAAGCAGAAGTATATGTAAAAACTTTCTAGCTATCAAGGTTTATTCGGGGATCAATTAGAGCCTATCTAACTCAACAAAACTTGAGTACGGAACAATGGTTCTTTTTTATCTCTTACTCCTTGACGAAAATTTTGTGTGTGAAAGAAAGAAAAAAAACCATTTCATAAGTTGAATAGGTCCTAAAGTAAGGATCAAAAAGTATAGATAACATACAATAATGGTCTTGGCAGGATTAGGCACATTCAAAATCTTGAGTTGCCTTTCCAACTCCAAATCATCTTCAATTTGCTCCATTGTCTTTCTTGCTTCAATTCCATGGCTTTTCAAGTCTACAACATACAAAAAACACAAAAGCAGTGCAATGGTGCACTTCAAACCCTTCATTTTTGAAACACCTCTTGCCACCCCAGGAAAACCCATTACTAACTGGAAAAACTTGTTTACAGGATAATTCAACACATTGTGGCCTATTTATAGGCCCAATTAATTTATATAATTAAACAAAATTAATACCCATGTTTTTTCCCTTTATGAGATCATTATATAAGGCAAATAATCTCTACTTAATTAGAATCACAAAAATTAATTAATACCTATGTTTTTTTCCCTTTTTAGATCATTATGTAAGGCAAATAATCTCTAATTAATTAGAATCATCTAATTAATAGCCATGTTTTTTTTTCCTTTATTAGATCATTATGTAAGCCAAATAATCTCAAATTAAAAATAATAAAAGTAATATGGGGTGAGGACTAAATTACTAATATATGCCGCTGAGTGGGTGCAAACCCATGACCTCCCCGTGGGAGGACGGATCTTTAACTGCTTGACTAACCCATCATTGGCATTTGTTATAATAATTTACATTACTAAGATGTACCAACCAATTAATTTCATGATTTTATACAATAGTAAGTATCATTCACCTTCCCATTTTCTTTTTTTTTTTTTCTTCTCTTTTTTTTCTTCCCCGTTTTTTTTTTTTTCTATAAAAGTATGAACTCATGAGACACGGCTACATTTCGTTTTCCACAAATACCCTCCTTTATTCAATCAGTTAAATAAGCGAATGAATAATAAATGATGTCTAAAATTGTAAATTTAATTTATTGAATTAATTTTAATTCTCAATTTCTCCCTTTTTCATTTTTCAATAAATCGTTCGCTTGATTGATACGTTATTCCATTTTATTACTACCCAATTAATTAAGAAAACGTTTCATAAAATTAACATAGAAAGAGCAAACGTCTCTTAAATTTCAATGTTAAACTGAATTGAACCTAATTCAAACTCACACCCACAGTCGTTGGCAATGAGGGAGACGAAAAGTTTTCACCGGAAAAAAAAAATGAAATGAAAGAAGAAACGTTGGGGGCGCATACCAATTCCGTCCAGAGTCCGGATCTGAAAATAGGAAGAAGAAAAAACCCCAACGAGAAGATAGTCTCTCTAATGTCAGTTTTATAAATTTTTTGGGAGAAGTTATCCGTTTATTGGTTTAGCTTGATTCTGTGCATTTGTTTATTTGTTGTTTTCTCTGTTTGATTAGAACTTTTGTTGCCTATAAATCCTGGTCAGGCACAGTGGCTTGTTGAGGCTGAGCAAACAACCAGATGCCCAGAGGAAGAAGTTAACAATGGGGAAGTGCATAATCCCTCTGATAAAGAGGATGGTCCTGTTGTGAAGAGGAAGTACCAGCACCGAAGGTCATCGAAGAGGTTCCAAACAAGGTAGCAGAATCTAACTCTGCCGTCCAAGAAGAAGTGCCTAAGAAATCTTATGCTTCCATTGTAAGTCATACATTCATTCAAGTACAGCACAACCTTCTTTTCACCTGCATCTTTTCTTTTTGCGAATGCCGGCAATACTCCCTTATGTTGATGCCCAGTTTTATCAATGTGATGTTTATGCCTTGATAACCAACGGCTTTCCCTGTCGCCGGAGCAGAGAATTGCGAAGTATATCAACGGCCTCCTGTGTGTTGCACGGTCGCGTCGACAGATTTAGCGTCGCCGAAGCGCATAGAGAGAGAGAGAGAGAGAGGAGGAAATGTCAAGGCGACGACTGCTTGTGCTGCTGAAGCCGGGGAACGTCTATCGGCCTAGCAGTTCGGATGGCGTCTAACGCGGCAGAAATCCTCAGGTACTTTTCATTCTGTCACCACCATCGTCGTATCAGTCTCCCCAAGTGTTAAATTTGTAGCGTATTTCGTTTTTCAGTTAAGATGCTTGGATTTTTTTTTTCGGTGTTATTCGAGAAATTCTTCTCTGAACGCTTAGTATCCTATTCTCGATGAATTGTTACGGGAGATATTTTCTAATATGGAAACATTAAATTATAAGGGAACTGACAGTGAATAATGGACGAAAGAATGACAATGCACAGTGTGCTCTTCTACCTTTGTCGACTATCATAAGCGGAACGGTTTTTACTAATGATGATTCATGAATGGACGTGCTTACGATTAGCAATTCCAAGTAGTGTATACTTCAAATCTTGACTTATTATCTCCATTTCCATTTCTTTTCTTTTTCCGTTCTCGTTGAGTTCACTGTGCATTTGCTCCTTGTTTTTAATTCTTGAGGTGGAGTCACGACCAGGAGTTGCTTGCAGACATGGTATCGTAGGACGTAGATGGTGAGATTTCTCTTGGCCTCAGGAAAAAAGACCAAAACCCCTGTGCCATCTTGTAATGCAGTGCTAATCCAAACCAATTAAATTCAATGGGAAAAGGGGAAAAAAAGACAAACCAAACTTGAAAAGAAAACTTCAAACAGAATACCAATAGATTGATTTTAGCATGTTAACAATATTTGGTAAAGAACAAAACAAAATCTGTAGGCTCGATGGACACAATTTGGTGTCTAAACAAAGATCAACTAAGGCTTTAATACTAATTGATATTCCTAGGGAATGTTGTAGGCCGAGAGGGGCTTTACAGCATTGTAGGAGGGAAGGGGAGGGACTGGGGGTGCTGCTGTTCAGGTGCGGCAGGAAGGGCAGGGGGTGGGGAGGTTACGCTGAATCAGGGGAGGGGGATTCTGGGATAAAAAGGGGAAGAGCTAGCGAGAGAGACCCTGCGATGGGGTAGGGATGCTGTACTTACTTGCTTTGCTGATGTAGTTCTTGAAGGAGATGATGGAGACTTGAAGAAGATGCTGCAATTTTTTATAGAAATGCTGATACTTGAATAAGACTCTTAGGAACTCCACCGTGGCCCCCTCAACTAGGAACTGCGAGCCTTAAACATGAACTCAATTCCATTCATAATCAAAAGTGAGAATTACATAGAGTGCTAAGCTATTTATAGCTTTCAAAAGACTCTGCTCCGGCGACAGGGAAATTCAATGAGCAAGCTGTAGAGGGAATTGGGGTTGCTTTGAAGTGCATGGATCTTTCAGTGGGTCATCAACCAGGCTTCACTTAATCTTATCAATTGGTTTTCCCTCACTGTTATCTCCGTGTTGATTTTACTTTGTCTTCCCTCGAGTTTCAAACAGAATGATGTTTGGCTAAACATTGGAACCAAATCTATCATTGTTATCCCCATTTATCTTAAGTTATTTTATCCTTACACCAGAGCTGTTCTTTTCCTGTCTGCAGGCAGTGTGTATGGAAGCTGGGATGCTTGCGTTGAGGGAGAGGAGAGTCCATGTGACACAGGAGGATTTTGAGATGGCGTGATCGTGCTTCTTTATCTTCCCACCCTAAAAAGAATGCAAGTCAATAATCAATTTCGTAACTGTTCTCTACCCCATGGATCCTCATCCAACTGTTCTCTATCCAATATGCTTATATGCACACATGGTCTTGCGTATTCGAAAATACATCACACGTGCATGTGCACGTGCGTCATTATTTTTTCCCCCCCCCAAAAACACCCCTTTTTCCCTCCCCCCCCCCCCCCCCCCCTTTTTTTTTTTTTTTTTTGTGGGCGTTGTTGTTTTTCCCCCCCCCCGCAGAGGGGAGGTTTTTTTTTCTTTTTTTTTTTTTTTTTTTTTTTTTTTTTTTTTTAAATGAGAGGGGAGGAGAAAACCCAAATTTTTTAAAAAAAAATAAAAAGGGGGGGAAAATTTTTTTGTATGTTTTTGTTTGGAAAGTTTTTTTTTTTCCTCAAAACAAATTGGTGGCTATCATAAGATTCAAGGTGGCATAATCTGTCTCTACAAGCTCCTTTTGACTGTCTTCGTTTGCCATGTAACAGCTTAGCACCAAAAGTGAAAAAACTTGAACTTATGATTATCAGTATGAAAGCTTTACAGCAAGTGATATTCTTAATAACTTAATTTTGATCAAGATTATGTTCTTTCCTTTATTAGATCATTTGAAAGGCAAGTAATCTGCAATCTTTCAACAAAATGGATAGATCGAAGTCGAGAATTGCAAGAAGCTTTTCAAACTAAGTAAGAAAAATCTTCTATATACAAAATCTGAAACAGTTAAAATTTACAATCTTGGCTTCTCATAGTTTCCAGCATATACTAATGAATCTTCTAAAATTTTTCTATATAAGCTTCCACCAAAAAATACAAAAAAAATGGATAAGCAGATATCCATTTCGTCACCTACACAAGCAACTAAGAGGCCCATATCGTGTTGTATGGTTTGTTAATGAAATAGGAACGATTTGGGTTGGCCGAGCCCACCTTGCATGTTAAACAATGACTGATAGGCCCAACCCACTTTGGCCCATGTGCAGTTTTCGCATTATTCATGATGGATAAGCAGATATGACAAGAAGCTAAAGGCCCAAATGATGTTGCAGGGTTTATTATTCACATTTAAAGGAGCGAATAACCCTAACATCTGAACTCAATTCTAGTCCAGAGCATCTTCGAGTTGTTTAACGCTTTTTCATCACAAATTTTGTGTGGATGCCACGTTGAAAACTGACAAAATAATTTAAGAATGGAACCCAGTGAATTCTATATTAATAGTTTCAAAAAATAATTTAAAGATGGACCCAATGAATTCTATATTAATCCCTATTGTGAAAAATATCGAAAATGCCCCTACGACAACGAGGTGATCCAGACTCAATTCCTGAGAAACCAAATCAATTCCTTTGTGCTGCCTTGACAATTTTGAACCACATAATAAGGCTTGCACTCTACTACCTACTGTGTGATTGAAAATCATCAACATAGCACATTATTGATTATTCTCTCCTAATCGTGGCAACCTTAGAAACACTTTTTCCGATTTTATTATTAGAAAAATGCTCCGGCGGAGCAGGAATTTATTTGTAGAAAGCATTCCCAATGCAAAAACACTCTTGCAAAGCACAAATGTTTATCAAATGGGCTTCGAAATTGTTTCCACCAAGGATGACAAGACGTGGGAATCAGAATCCAGTACAATTACCAGACGAACTATTCCTAACTGTGTCCACTACATATTCACGAACGACACAGCATTATAGTGCTTCGCAGTTTGCACGTGATACAGACTAGAGAGAGAGAGAGTTTCTTTAAAAAGTTAAAAACAAAACAGAAATTATTCCGGAAACATGGTCAGGGGTCTCGGGACTCGGGAGTCAGAAATCAGGATTCTGGTAAATAATAAATAAAGCTTTTATGGAGGTGGTTACGTGGGTTTTCGTGTGTTTCTGTAAATTATTCATTGTCAAATAGAAGCACACGTAACCATTTTCCTAAATTCATTTCTTTTGGAAAACACTAGGGGTGTTTGCAAAGACGGGTGGGAAAAAAGGGGTAGGAAAAAAAAAATATGTGGATCCCATATGTAGTGGGGTGATCAGGGAGAAGAAAAGGAAAGGAAATGGTTTTATGAAAAAGTGATAGAGTAGGTTTCACTTTTTACTTTTTCTAACTTTCCACAAAGTCCCACATATTCAAAAACATGTGGGTCCCATGTGTAGTGGGGGTGAGGGAGAAGTAAAGAGTTTTATGTAAAAGTGATAGAGTGGGTCCCACTTTTTACTTTTCTTAACTTTTCCACAAAGTCCCACCAAATATGTGGAGTTTTAAAATAACATGGGGTGGAAAAGTTGGGCTACCGCATCAGCAGACAAGAATCCTTGTCTCCCACTTTTTCACCCCAAGCAACCAAACAATCTACCATTTTGGATTTAAAGGAAAAGTGAAAAAATGTATACTTTTTTCAAGAATTTTCCCACCCTACTTTTATTCCAGCAAACAAACACAGCCTAATAGAACTATTTTTCTATGTTTCAGAGTTGGCGTCTTTGTAGTTCCCAAATCACATCACATATTCTTTTATTAGGACTATTCTTCGACTATTCTTCTTCTGGGCGGGCCCCGGGGGGCCCCGGGGCGGGGGGCGCCGCGCCCCCCCCCCGCCGCCCGCGCCCCCCCCGCTGTGGCCGCTTTCTTCTTCTTTTAAAATTACATAATTACATTCGATGCATGGCAATGGCATTTAATTTTACAGGAGAGGAGAGACAAAAGGAATGACGCCCATGAGGTTGGTTTGTGGGTCCCCTTCCGAAATATTCGAGAAGCGTCACCAAGTCAGTAATAAATTTTTATTTTTATTTTGTTTTTCGGTAGGACCAAACAGTAATAAATTGAGATTCAATGAACGGTTAAGTGAAAATATTTTTCTTTTAGGATAAAGCTAAGGATTCAGAATTACATCGAACGGACTTTCCAGATATACACTGTCTACCAATTAAAATGTACTTTCAAAGAGCACATAATTTATGGTTGTAACACTCTTGGAGGACCACAGGGTGTTCTACATCAGGAAGATGATCCACACTTGCTAAAATGTATGATTATTATGAGTTCAAAAACAAAAATTCCGTATTTTTTTTTTTTATTTAATTCTCATTTAAGAGACTGAACGTACGCTTTAGAGGTAAGCGAGGAATGCCAATGATGAATGACTACAAACGTGGATCATGACAATTTTTGTATCGGTGGAGCACGTAGCCTTTCATTTTACACAAAATAGAGTCCCACAAAAATGATAATACTTTTGAGAAAAGGAATCAACCATAATTTGCTCTAAAAATAATGACAAAGGTCTATCACTAAGATGCCCCTCAAAGGAGCAGGAGGATGCGAGCCAATTGTGAGCTTACGCTGAAGAAAATGAAAAATACAAGAAAGTCATTTGGTCTGTATACAAGCACTTCGATCAATAGTAGAAAGATAACAAATTGCCAATTTACATCTAGAGATATAATATCACGAATGGAATGGAAGTCAATCTATATTCGTATAATGAACAAAATTGTTAAGAACCATAGTGAATAATGCACAGACCTTGGCAATTTTCTACGATGATTGTTTAGAAGCAGGGTGGGAAACACTAAGTGCAAGATTATTCAAATCTGTAAGACGGTAATTAAATGATTACTAAAATCAAAACCCAAAATCCAAGTAGGAAAAGAGGAAGAACAAGTAAAAAACATACCAAGAAAAACATGGTCAAAACATTTAGCACGAGAAGAAGTAGTATGATCAAAGGCATGACAAACTTGGCAGCACTCACAGGGATGACTTGCAGAAAATGTCGACGAGCAGCCCTAAGATTTCTAGGTACGAATACGATGCATGTAAGAGAAAAGAAATTTCTAGTGTTGAATGAATTTGATTCCAAGATATATATATATTGTGGTTTATCTTGTTGGGACCTTGGGTAGGTGGGAATCGAAAGCCTTTATTAATGAAATCTCCATCTCTCGATTTGGGTTCTAGAAGATTGCCTAATCCAAAACGATCATTTATGATTTATCAACAAAATTAGAGTAATCATGATCTATAATCTATCTATCATAGAGCGAGATAATGGCCTTATTAATTTGTTTTTAATTGTAGTAAAAAAGCCATGGAGGTGAGGTGGCAACTGGATTAGTTGTACACTTGCATACGTACGTAACGGTAGGCGATAAGGTATGGCTCTCACTTAATCACTTTTCCCCCTCGTGGTCCCACCAAAAATGTCGCCCTCCAGCTGTTAGGTCCCACAAAAGCCACCTTTCATTTTCACATTCAATTTCCAATCTCTCTGTTCGTCTATTTGGGTATGAGTACCGGTACGCCTCTTGGCCCAGAGCCCAGAGTATCGATCACCGACACTCCACGTGTTGTTGCAGGCTTCACTTGAAGGCCTTTAAAACACTTGTACCCGTGCCCTCGGCGTTCCCGGGGTGGCCTACTCATCCGCGGTCTTCGGGGCCCTCCGGTCCTGGGGTGGTTTTTTTTCGTATCCGTCCCCCTTACCCGTGGCACGCTTGTAAGTCTCAATCCCTTCCATTCCTGTACCCATCTCCAAACGGTATGCATCCCCCATCTTTCCCATCGTTGTATTTGATTAGAGAAAGTCTCCTACTAAATACACAAATGCATTCTTTTTATGTCAGTCACAAGTAATATTCTAATTCAATGTCGCTTATTAGACATATCGTAAAGACAGGTAAGGTATGTTTGGAAATTCGCATCTACAAGGATTTTCACAGTCAATTCAGCATATAATATCGCCATAACTCCCCTCCATATCTCTCCATCAATGAATGGTCTCAATTGGTTAAAGTTTTTGAACCTTTCCCTACCACCGCACACTTTGCACTTCATCTAGAGAATCATTAATGATTACAGGTCTTCTTATTGAGAATTTGCTACATCCCAATAAACAATCTATTCTATGCAACACATCCCACATCGGTTCAATATCTCTTTGTTCATTGTCTTATAACTACTTCCATTTGGAATCAACTGCCTCTTCCACGATGGAATATCACACAACCCATCCATCTTATTAGTCATGGTTTTTTCTGGCACCCAATAATATGAGCAACATTATCAAAGTCTCGTTTCTCTTTGGGCAGCCTAGAATCTCTATACTTCTTAAATAGGCAATTCACAACCATTTACTCTATAGGATGCTCTCGAGCACATACACAAAGCCATCCTCTAGGATACTCCATCTCCATGCCCTTTAAGGCCTACACCAGTGCACCGAATGATTCGCTAGGAAGCCCCTCACGTAGGCTAAGTCAAAATCAATGTTGACGGTTCTTTCTATGTTGATCTCCGCCTCTCCAGGTATAGGAGGTTTAGTCCAAAATCAAGACCATCAAATTCTTTTTTCTTTTGGGCAAGGTATCGTGCACAGGATTCCATGGTAGTCGAGGCACTTACAATCCAAAATGGTCTATAATGTGCACACTAGCTTTAAATTTTACATATCATTCTAGAAACAGATAACCAAGCCGATAACCAAGCCCTGACGACATTTCTCACATCATATATTCATCCCATAGTACAATATTTGGTTGAAAATTCGCTAAATTTTGGCCGATTCGGTAGTAACCAATACATTCTACAAGGTTAAAACGAAAAATGTTAGGGAAATTGTATTACAAATTCTACAAAACACAAGAAATGAAATTGCACAATTGAAAGATGAAGATCCTTAGCCAATTCGGAGACCTTGATGATGCAACCGAACGAACCACCGAACAATGAGGTTGAGTCACACTTTGAGTGCTGTCTTTAAGGTAATTGATGCACTCTACTACCAATGGTTCTTCGCACCACCACCTCCAAGATAAAGCAACCTCCAACTAGAAGATGAGGTAGTTCTTCTAGTCCCTTCAATGAGTCAAAAGCTAGAGCACAACACTTAGACAAATTCAAATAAATAAATTAACTTTATAACATAAATAATGTGAGAGTGAGGAGTGTCTCAAATGCACACACCACATGCAAGGAAATGTTAGGTTTATATAGGCCCAAACCTCACTTTACACCCCTTATGATTCTTAAGGCAATGAATTGGATTTAATCAATTTAATAACATTAACCCCATTCATGGTAATGGCAATGAATGGTCATAAAGTTGAAATGAGAATTGATGGTCAAGAGTTAGAATTTAAGTAAATTCCACCCTTCAAGTAAGCCTACCACACCATCATGATCAAGACCTTTAAAACCCATGACCAATGCCATGAAGGGTTGCTTTGCTCATGGTGTCTCATTACCACCCTTATCTCATGGGTCCCATACACTAACAAAACAATTAAATAAAAGAAATACAAAAACTAATTTTAAAATTTAATATAAATAATATAAAATTTAATAAAAAAAACTAACAAAAGTTGCAAAAAATCGCAGAAACACTCGCTAATATTTCCCCGAAAAATGTAAATTTTTAAAATTGAAATGCATTTCATTACTTCACATGTCATGTCAGTGTCAGTTTGAATTATAATTATTAATATATTTTTTAAAATGCAACCTCTTTTCACCTTCTCGTGTTTTGAAATTTTATTCAAATTTTCAATCAAATTGCATTTTGATTTGACAGCTTGATAATGGAGGCTTTAAAATCAGTTGATTCATTAATGTACTGCTCCCCATGTCCATGCAATGTATATATGTATATGAGATACAAGCAACGAATTTTCCAATCAAATCCTTTTAAAATACAATCCATCATTTTCAGCTAACAAGAGGTACAAAGGGCAAATTTTGAAAATCTATGTTTGAAAGATTAGAAATAATAAAACAAAGGGATTATAAATAATAAAAAAATGAGTAAAGGCGAATCAAAATATATTATAGGGGAAATATCCGCGAAATTTGCCAGGTTTGCTAGCAGGTGAATTGGCGAATTTTGCCGAAAGTTTGTAGCTTGACTCACCATTCCTGTAAAGTCTTTGCTATTGTAATGGATATTCTTCAGAATGTCTCTTTCATAATGTCTCTTTCGTTATATCCTTCGAGTGGCTAATTTGCTACCGATATTATCGCTAAAACTGTTGCAAAATCCCAAGACTGGTTTTTCTAGGTTGACTTCCCTCTCATGTTCTTGTCCTGGGTTTTGTTGTACGATAATCTTATATGTAAAATCCACCATATATATAGTGACTTTTATATTAGAATATTACACGCGATACCATCGAAGCATCAAAGAGTTGTTCAATCAATGATGGTCGGCACTTATTTTAATGGAGTCTACAAGTTCAACTCTCCCTATAGTATATGTAGTAGTCTCCAATCCCGAGTATAAAGCTATCAAATCCAATCAAAAAAGTATTGCAAAAGATTGAATGTTATACTTCTTGAGCACTCATTGAAAGAAATTCTCCAATGAGAGGATACAAGACCATGCATCACTAGCACTTTTATCCTCTTGTTGCATGTAAGATCTCGTTGGGATCGATCAACTAAATCTTGATTTTGAATCAACCAAAAGGATTTTTGATATTGAATCGGACAATTAGTGAACAACTAGTGCAAAACCTATCAAGCAAATTTTAAGCCATACCCGTTAAGTTACCCTCTTAAAATTACATCACTCATTGAGTTATTCAATTTATCAACTAAACTTCTTACAGGGTTAAAATATATTAGTGAAATAATATTAATAAAATATCCTGCTGTTAAAGAATATAGTTAAGTGTCATGTAAACAAGTTAACGCAGACGTCATATGGGGAGATTATTACACACCAATCTTACACTCTATAAACAGTTATGTAGAAGGAGCAATGAAATGATTGATCAACCACGTTTTGTACGTTTGAAATGCCACGTGTCCTCATGTGGAGGCACGTTTATCTCCAACTTTGAATTAAGTAGGCCAAGTGGCAATTCTTTTCAACCAACTCTAATGAGTAGTCCTTTTACTTTTCTCGATAAGAGGAGCCTGACCAGTGTTCTCTTTTCTTTCAAAAAAACTTTATTTAATTCTCCGTGCGCACTCAAGTATCGTCTAGTTACTCAACCACGATGTGACACGTGCATAGCATTATGAAGGTGTCGTTACAAAGGCTACTTACTTCGTTGTTCGCTCTACTTCTACCTTCCGTTGCTACGAAGATTCCCCACCAATAATTAATGCTTGATTAAAAGCATAGGTTAAATTCATTATTTCTAAAGCTAACGTGGATTTGTGGGCACTGACCTACACGATTCATCATGATTTTGGTTTCATAAAAGAATCCTATGCTATTTCCACAAATTGACCTAATGTCAACTCATCTACAATCTTTACATTCCTTTACCTTGGATGGATATTTCATCTGCCACGGCAGAGCTATGTGATTGTCATATATTTTTCTAGCTATCACATACAAATGTTCATACTCTACTTTCACAAAATGAGAGGCATTTGTGTCATAAATTAAGTTTTTTTTTTTTTTTTTTACTATCAATTCTCATTATCTATTGTATCTATGTCACAAGAATTTATTATTGGTCAATAATGAAAATGATTTGATGAATTTTGTCAAAAATAAGTTATAGAGTGAAAAATAATTTTGGTGTATAAATTAAAAAAATTTGTTAAAAAATGATAGTTAGCAAGTGACAAAAGAGGATAAAAGTATGATTTTTTTATAAAAAGATAATGTATTAACTATTTTCTCTTCATCTTAACTTTAAAATTTTTAAGGATCGGTTTTGGTTATATGAATCCAGATATTTGAAAATTTTGGATTCACAAATGGGAGATTTATACCCATTTGGTTGAGTGAATTTATAGATTCATGAAACATAGGAATTCACTTGTTTACACTAAAAACGTGAATATATAGATATATGGATAGGAGGTGAAATCTAATGATTTCACCCATATTATAAAAGCACTAAACATTTAAACCATGACTTCATGGATATTTCTTAAGAATGAATCTACATATTTCATTTCAAAGATTCAAGCTAATCAAACAATTAATTTCACAAACCATAACTTCATAGATTTGAAATCTCTAGATTTTTTAAATATCCAAACTCAAGCAACCAAACATGCTTTAAGTAAACATGCGCGTAAACATAGAAAATGAATTTCTCACTATAATCCATAATAAGTCTATTATAGATTTTGGTATTTTTTTTAATTATTTAAAATAAAAATAAAATTGATAATAGACACCAACCAAAGTAAAATACTGTAAAATTCTCGTAATTAAGAATGATAATTGATACCAAAGGGAGCCATAATAGGATGAAAAATAATGGGAAAGTAGAATAAATAAAAATAAGGTAGGGACAAACCAACTTAGACCCGGTCTAATATCCGAGCCAAAGCATCACTGACTGTTACGTCACCACCCATTTGCTGATGCTGTAAATAGAATTGCTTAACAATAAAGAAAGGGACGTTATAAACGAAAAAGTTTTCTCCTTTCTTTTCGCGTCTTTTGTGTGGACAATGTATAGCTTAGCAATAAAGTGAAGTTATAAACAAAGTAGAGTCGATTTTTGTTTTTAATGAAAAGAAAATAACACAAACCTTTACTTTCCATAGAAGATATCAGAAAACCCCTCTCTCTTGCTTTTTTTCTTCGTTAGTTTTACTTTTTAATATTCTTTCGTGAAAAATGGACAGGTGTCCAGGAAATCATGCGTCAAGATTCTTTATGTATACAGTGAATCCGGATCATCACCCCATCAGGGGAGCACGGACGCTTTACCATCAGAAATCCTGTGGGACTCACAAGTAATAAAAAGATAAAAAAAATAAATCCCATCACCCAACTCTTATGTCTGGTAAAGCCAGCGAGCACAGAGTGCTCTCCCGACAGGTAGCTGATCCGGACTCATTATTAGCTGATCTAACATTACAATCAGTGAAGAATAAGGAAAGAAAAAAGGCGAATGCATGATTTGCATCATAACCAATTAGGAAATGGGAAAAATGGGAAAACATTATTTGTTGTGCAATAATGTACATATATGCCAAATAACAAGGTGAGAAAGTAAATGAATTGTAAGGGTGTTTTAGACTTTTCAAATTTAAAATCGAACTTTAAATCACAACTTGTTATTTGGCAAATGTGTGCACAATCGAGAATATTTTTTCGAAAAAAAAAAAAAAAGACGAATAGGAAAATAGTCACTATTGTGCAATTTACTTTAACTATTGCCCAAGTTGCTTTGTACGAGATGTGAGACATGGGCACATAAGTAAATAAATAATGTAACTATTAATCATTTTTTATTAAGGGTATCAATTGTGTATCAAAACCGTTTACGGTTCCTATTTTAAGTACTCATACCGTCGGTATGTACTAAAACCGTACCAAATTGGTACGGTACAAAATTAAGAAATATTAATGTAATTTTACAATTAAAACATTTTACCTTTACCCTATTCCTAATTTCTTGATTCAATTTTTTTTCGTTTCGTCCTTAACTTCTCTTTTTATATTTACTTGCTTGGTCTCTATTAATTAAATTTATTTGTTCTCTCTGCTAATATCAAATTCTATCGATTGTTTGATTGCAATTTCATTAAGATCTTAATGAATTAATAACAAAAGTGGCACCGGTTCGTTTAGAACAAAATTGTACCACACTAGATACCATGTTTAAACAAATTTTCTACACCGATTTAATAACAAAACCGTACTGAACCGTTTTTACAAATATATAAATCGTACCGTGTAAATTTAATATGGTACAATTCTAGTTATCGATATACAAAGTTGGTACCATACTAAAACTTTACCGACTGACATCCTTTAACTGTTCATAAATAAATAATACAGCATTAGAGATTTTTTGCAACACTATAATGTAGTTAAAATTATTACGTTTACCATGGGGACTGGAATGTCAATCGTTTGTTGAAATTATTCTAAACATCCAATTTCAGCTACAAACCATGTCAATTCTTTTTTTAGCTGCAATGAGGTTCCTTAACGTATAAGCTTCCCTATAAAAGCCCATACATGATAATTCTATTTTCCTATACCATTAAATGAAAGAAATGGATTATGACCAAACTGAATCAACGAAAATATTATAAACAACCAATTTCAGCCACAAATCATGTCAATTCTTTTTTTCTTTTTCTTTTTCGCTGTAATGAAGTGCCTTAAGATATAAGGTTCCCACTTCCCTATAAAAGCCTCTCCATGCTAATTCTATACCATTAAAGGAAAGAAACTGATTATGACAAGAATGAATCAGCGAAAAAAACAAAACAATAGACAATATACCATTGATGTGAAAGGTTGAAAAGAGAAAAAGAAAAAGATTCTTATTATTCCACTAAGTAAAGAAAATTTCCTCCATCAAGATCCTAACAAGTTTAATAATATACTTCAAATAATTACAAGCTTTTTACACTTTATAATCCAAACAAATTATACATGTAATAGTCAGACAAAGCTATGATTCAACATAAGGAAAATTTAGATCACCTTTCCATCCGATAAGCACTAATGCATTTTCACCACAAATTGTGTTGAATTATATGAGGTGTACTATGATCTCACTTTTGAATTATTTTATTATATTTAAGCCTATGCTCACGGATTAAAAATATAAGTAAATTATTAATAATGACATTTTTACTCTTTTTTTTGTATAAAGAATGGGGTCACGCAAGATCCAACGGAAAACAAAACAAATAAAAAACTAATTTTTCCCAACCAACATATTAGCCTCAATAAATTCATCTAATTCTGGAAATGGTTTTCGTAGGATTTTCATTTAATCACAGAACATTCTTGAACACCAATCGGCTACTTGGTTTCCTTCTTTTCTAATGTGGGTGAAGCGCACATGTCCATTGATATTAATATTTGATAGATGTCATTTATAATGTTCCCAAACTTTTATTGGATATTCGTATAACGATGAAGAAGCAGGATAGCCTAATGATAATCGGATTCCATTTTAATAGGTCATGCCCTCATATTGAGAGCAATTTACAATCTTCATTCAATGCTAAAAGTTCAGCTTCTATAACTTTCTTACATCGCACATTTTTTGTAAATTTGCATCAGAAAGCTCCACCGTGGTCTTTAATAACTCCAACCACTTGATCGATTTGACATTTTTTGATATTGGAGGCATCAGTATTATATTTAAATAAATCCTTTGGTGGTTTAGATCAATTACACTTTTTTGTAATACTTAAAAAAAAAAAAAGTAAATTAAAGTGCTTACAACAAAATATGTATATCTTATACAATGACTCTTTTAAATTCTAATGAGTGCTCTCATTCATAATCTTAAAAATATATGATTTAAGCATAAAAAAACAATATGCAAATCATGATAGTTAGTTATCCTGCAAACTATAGACATTTCATTTATAATATAAAATAAAATAATAACAAAAAGATAAGAATAAAATAGAAACAATGTGAAATAAGTAAAACAACTAATAAAATAAGAGAGAGTACTTAACGGTTGAGAATATTTAGGAATCAACTCCAAGCATTTAGCTATAACATCTAATTATAGAAAAGATTTAGGAATAAACTCCTATAGATACTATTGAGAAGATGTAGGAATAAGTTCAAATATCATCACAATCTTCACGGTCATCTGTAGTAAGCAATGTTTGTGATCCCCAATCAATGGTTGTCATGATCATCATAATTCAATAAATCTTTGGATTTGTATAGACAATGATAGCGATGGATATCTTAAAAAGAAATAAATAAAGAAAAAAGATTAATATTGATACCATAGAATGCTAACAACAAGGGCATGGAAAATTAAATTTATGTTAATCAAATCTCAAGAGAAAATCGTTCAACTTGATTCATATGGTCCATCCCGTATCAACTACTAAAACCCTAATCATGATTTGAGATTTTAGTAAACTTTATTTATAATGAGTATGTTCTTCTTTTTCAAACAAAAGATAAATAAATCTATATGATATATTACACAATTAAGCCTGGTTTGAAGTTTCACATAAGATGTCACGCAAGCTACAATCCAATGGTTAAGTGAAGGAATAGATAATCAAACAAAAAATCGAATGCAATAGTAATATTATTTTTGACATCAATGTTTGATGATATCACTTGATCATTTTGCATGAGTAACACAAAAGCAAGGGAAGAATTCATTCTTTTTTTGTTGGTGAAATATAAATTTATTCAGAAGAACTCATGGAATCATGATTACAAAATCACTCAACCACTGGCTCCAAATTGTCTACTCCCTCTGCCTGGGTCCGTCCCGTCCTTCCCCTTTTCCCTCTTGTTGCCCCGCCCTTCCCTTTTCTTTGGGGGTTCCTTCCTCCTTTTTTGCTTTTTTTCGTTGTTTTGGTGCTGTCTTTTGTTTTTTCCCCTCTCCCTCTTGTTTGTTGCCCCTTTCTTTCTTGGTGGGTTTTCCTCCTTCCTTTCCCCTTCCTTTGGTTGCCTTCTTGGGTTCTCTCCTCCCCTTGTTCTCTTTTTTTCTTTTCCTTCTCTTTTCTCTTGGCATTCTTGTTTTTGTCCGTCTTGCTTTCCTCCTCCCCCCCTTTCCTTGGCTCCTGTTCCCTTCCCTTGTGTGTGTGTCCCCCTCTTGTGTGGCGGGTTTTCTTTTGTTCTTTTCTGTTTCCTTGTTGTGGTTTGGTTCCCTTCCTTGCTGCTCCCGTGTCCCTGGTGGTTGTTTTGGTCGTTCTCCCCGGTTGTTGTCGCTCCCTTTCCCGCTTTGTCTTGGTGCTCCGTTGTCGGGTTTCTCCCTGCCTTCCTTCCCCCGCCCCCTCGCTTTTGTTTTTCCTTTCTTCTTGCCTTTTCCCTTGTCCTTCCTTCTCCCCCCGGCCTTCTTCCTCGTTGGTGGTTCCTTCTCGCTTCCTCCCGGTTGTTCCTCGGCCTTGCTGCCTTCCGTGTTCGTTCTCGCCCTCCCTCCTTCCTTTCTTGGTGCTTTTCTCCTGTTGTGTGTTCCGTCCCCTTGGCCTTTCCTCTCTTGTTGTTTTGTTTGGTTTGTGCTCTTTTGCCCGTTGGGTTTGTCTTTCCTCCCTGTGTTTTTGTCCGGTTTGTTTGCCTCTCCGCTGTTGGTTGTTGTGCCTCTCTGCGTCTGGTCCTTCCTTTGTCCTCCCCTCTTTTCTTCGGGTTTTTGGTTGTTTCCTTGTTTTTCTCGGTGTCCCTCTTGTCTCTTTCTTGGCCCTCGTCCTCTGTTGTTTTGTCGTTTCGTTTTCGCCTTTTGTGTGCCTCCTCTCCGTGTCTCTGCTTGTGCCTTGTGCTGTCCGTCCCCTCTTTGCTTGTGGCCCCCCCTTTCTCTCCTTCCTTTTTGTGGTTCCTCCTTCCCCTTCCTTCTCCTCCCTTTGCCCCCGTGCCTTCTCGTCTTCGCTTTTGTTCCTGCCTTTTTTTTTTTTGCTTTGTTGTCCCTCTGGTCCCTTGTCGGTTGTCGCGTCCGGGTCTTTTGGGGTTGCTTCTCGGTGCCGTCTTGTTCCTTCCGCTTGTGGGTTTGGGCTGCTTGGCTCCGTTTTCTTGGTGGCTTGGTGTGTTCCTCCTTCTTTTCCTGCGTTGTTGTTGGGTCTCCCCTTTTCCTTTTTGGTTGGGGTCTGTTCCGGCTCTGGGGCTCTTTCGCTTTTTCCTCCTCCTTTGTGGTGTGCCCTTTCTTCCGTTCCTCCGGCCCTCGCTCTCCTGTCCTTTTCTCCTTCCCTTGTGCGTTTTGCTTCCTCTTCTCTTTCGTTGGTCCTTCTTCTCTTTCTTTTGTGGTCTTTGGCTGTGCTTGCTGTCTTGTTTTTGTTCTCCTTTGCTCCTCTTGTTTTCTCTTTCTTTGTTTTCTTTCCTCGTCCCTCCGGTCCTGTCTTCCTTCTTGGCCTTCTTTTGTGTCTTTTCTTCCCCTTTTTGTTCTGTTGTTTTCCTCCCGTGTGTTGGTTTGTTCCTCGCTTCCTGCTCCCCCTCTTTGCTTTCTGTTGTGCCCTTGTGGTTTGCCCCCTTTTTTTTTCGTTTGGGTCGGCTGTCTGCTCCCTTGCTTCCGTGGGCTCTCCCTTTTGCTCGGTTCTCCTTCTTGTTCCTTGTGCTGTTCCCGCTTGGGCCCTTTGTCCTTCTTGGCCCTCTTCGTCTGTTTGTCCGCTTTCCGGTTTCTTTTTCCTTCCTTTCCCTTTGGGGTTTCCCCCTCCTTGTTGGTTGTTCCTCCTCCCTGCTTTTCCCGTGTCTTTGGTCCTCCTCCGGGTTGGTCCGGCCTGCCTCTTGGTTTGGGTGTTGGGTGTTTTTCCTTCTCCCCTCGCCTTGTTTGTTCGTTTCTCCCGCTCCCTTTGGCTCTTTTTGTTTCCTGTGTCCTTTGGCTCTTGTTTGGGTGTTTTGCTCTCGCCGGTCTCCCTCCTCTCTTCTTTTTGGGGCGTCGGTTGTCTTCTGCTCTTTTGTTCTCGCACTTTATATTGGGACTGAAATCATTTATCATAATGGAGGTACATGTTAGATTAAAAGAAACCCAAGTTGTTAAAATTTCATATAAATCACGTTTATTATTTGAAAAAAATGGTCAAAACATGACACTTGTGCCTTCCATTTAAGGTAAGAGGCACATCCATGACCAATATTTTTTTTGTTTGATCTAAGGCTTATCCGGGCCAGTGCCGCTTGCGCCCCGACTACATCCTTAGGGGAGTTTTTATATAATTAATATTGGCGGAGCTTCTCCCCTGGCCCCGAGGGGATTCAAACTCTGACCTCCTATGTGGAAGCGTTGGTATTTCCCATGACCAATATTTATCGTCCAAAATAACTATAATATGCTTGAGAGAATACGGCCAATTTCGAAATGAAATTGTGTTAGATCTTGATTCCTTAGATTAAACTATAACGTATTTTTTATATCTTTGTAGAAAAAGCATAGATATCTAAATAATCAGATTACGAGTATAATTCAGATAAATCCATGTTGATTTAATCGAGGAGGTATAAAATCTACAACTCGATTCAATTGAACTAAAACCTCTTCACTAAGAGACATTGATCATTACTAACTGAACCAACTATTGAGGTCGTTATTCATTCAATACGCTAAACCCTTAAATATCTATTTAAGTATTGGTCCATACTAATTCAATCAGACTGGAACTAGTTCAAACTAATTACTTATTCGAGGATTCAAACCAGGATTTTGACTCCAATTAATTGGAATTAGCCCAGAATCAACCAAACCTTAAGAGTATTGGACAATTCAAAAGTGCTATAATCAAATTTAAGACCAGCCAATTTGACTCGTTCAATCTGACCAATACTTTGAAACTTGAAAAATACTATTATTATTACCTTTTTTTTTTAAAAAAAGAAATGATTTTCTCGTGTCCATGGAACTAAAAAGAGTATGGAAAGTTTGGTATTACAATTCAGGAACGATAAAAAGGAATAGAAAACGACAAAAAGACTCCCAACTCATGACTTACCACGCGGTTTGAGCTGTAACCCTTAATCATCTCAATTACCCGTTTTACCCTCGATATTTCTATTATCTACCAATGTAATCTTTATTTTATTTTTGGGTAGATTCTATATTTATTTTCTATGCATTTCTTTCGCTGCTTCAAGATTTCAACACAATTTTTACCGAAAAAGGAGATTTCAACACAAACACAGCAAAACCGTGAGAGGACCGCACAGAAAAAACGGGCAAAAATAATCTTAATTTACCAGAAATACCCTTCTCACCGCCACCATTATCAACCACCGGCTACGGTGGGCGGATGGCCTGGGCCCCACATCCACCACCTGGGCCCTGCACGAGAACCCATTTGTAAATTGTAAGAGAATTTTTTTTTTTTTTTTTTGGTAAACGTAAGAGAAATTGACAGTTGATCGATGGATTGATGGATCCCTCGATTTCACCTTGTGTGTTGATCGATTTACCTATTTAGGTTTTCTGCTCGACTATTTCTAGTTTGACCCATCACTTTTGCAATTTTGGTTGAAGTTGCAGCAGTGCATAACTGTTCATTATAATTTTTCCGTTTTCAGACTTAATTGCTCTTCGGCAAAGACCAAGGTGTCGATATCTCAGCCCGCATCAGCACTGAGAGAGACCCAACTGTAAGGGAACGGGAACAAGGACAGACGGAGGAGTACCTTTTCATTGTCTTTTTCTTTTGTTCTTATTTTATTCGGCTCTGTGGTTTATTTATGATTTCCTTCAAAGTATTGGGGTTTTATATTATCTTATTTTTATACTTCTTCTGGGTTATGTCACTATGTGGGATTTGATTTCTTGCAATGGGTGCATAAGACTTGAAGCTTAAAAAGAGTGTGAACTGGACTGTGAAGGAGGAGGTAGGTAAGGCAGAGTAGCTTCTGGAAAGGGGTAAACGCAGTCAGGAGAAATGAGGATGAAAGATGAAATGAAGCAGAGGATTTAGAGATCCATCTTCTGGGTTGGGATTCTTTGTTCTGCAGTATCAGGTGGGGCGGAATGAGTGGCTTGGATACGGGAGGTCGGCTTG
This sequence comes from Hakea prostrata, assembly GCF_041222555.1. Taxonomy (NCBI): domain Eukaryota; kingdom Viridiplantae; phylum Streptophyta; class Magnoliopsida; order Proteales; family Proteaceae; genus Hakea; species Hakea prostrata. Next base: position 10,547,983 of record NC_142600.1, on the reverse strand, counting down.
TCGCCGGTTCTCACAATAGAAACGAGTTCGTCGTCATCAATGCTGATGAAATTTCTCGGGTTTCTCGGGTAAGACTTACTGTAATGATCTCTTCCGTTTTCTGGTTTCGTATGTTTTGATTTTTTGGGATACTCAGTTGCCCTTTTTTTGTGTTTGTGCAATCTAGCGTCATTATCAAAGCGGCAAGCGGTTTTGCTAGAAACCCTTCCAACACTGTTTCACATTTGTGTTATAGCAAGTTAGGTTTCCCATTTCTTGCTAGTTATCGGTGTTCGACGAGAAGGTCTAGTCGTAGATTTTATTTGTGTTGTGGGTTCTGTCGCTACGAGTTATTATTTTTGTTTCGATGTCATGGTCGTTCCTGCTTCGTTCTGCCCATGTCTGATAACACAAATTTACACACCGAATTCTTCATTTCTGATCGCAACCCTCTCCTGAAAAGTGGTTCTGCAGTGTTACTTTTTTTTTTCTTCTCGCTGAACTGAGCCTCCATTTCCTTTTCTTGTTTCCTGGTTATTTTTTGTCTTCGGTTTCTTTGCAAGTGTGGTGGGAGTTGAAAGCGTATTGTATGATGGAGCTGAGATAGGTTCATGGTTTTGTTTATTATAGTTTTGTCGTTCGTTCAATGGTCTGATTTGAAGTTGATGGAGAATTTACCCATTGTTTCTGGGTTGTTGTAGGTGAAGTCTGTAAAAGAATTGAGTGGGCAGATTTGCCAGATTTGTGGGGATGAAATTGAGCTTACAGTAGACGGAGAGCCCTTTGTTGCCTGTAATGAGTGTGCTTTCCCAGTCTGTAGGACTTGCTATGAGTACGAGAGAAGAGAGGGCACTCAAGCTTGCCCTCAATGCAAAACCAGATACAAGCGCATCAAAGGTGAGACTTCTATTATTTCTTCTTCCTCCATTCATCCATCTTCTCCGGCATTGCATGCCTGACACTTGTAGAAAACACTCAGCCAAGGGTGCATTTTGCCTGGCACTCGTAGAAGGTACTCAATCATAGGGTGCATTTTGCAGGCAGCCCCAGGGTTGAAGGCGACGAGGAAGAGGAGGGTTTTGATGATTTGGATAACGAATTCGACTTTGGGAATAATAATTGGAGCAGTGCAGACCACATTGCGGAGGCAACTTCCTCAGCTGGCTTTAATCTTGGGCGTGGTTCCCAGGCTGATGCTTCTTGGGTCTCACCGACTTTAAATCAGGATTCTTCTTCCCACAAGTTTGAAATCCCTCTCCTGACTTATGACCACGAGGTTATTTGATTGAACAGTCTGATGGACGTTTTATCATTCTTCTTTTATTCCCCCCCTTTTTAATCCTTTCCATTACTAATTCCATTTTTGTGTTTCTTTCTCTTCTTTGATTATAGGATGCTGGGATTTCTTCTGATCAACATGCGCTTATAATACCACCATTTATGAGTCGTGGCAAACGAGTTCATCCAATGCCATTACCTGATTCCTGTAAGTACACTGGGATTGTTTGTTGTGCTTACCCCTGGCCCCCATTCACTTGCTATTTGCGTTTTGCAATAATTTTTTCCTTGGCTAATTTACTATTTTTGTCAACGGTGCAGTTCAACCCAGGCCAATGGATCCTAACAAGGACTTAGCAGTATATGGGTTTGGGAGTGTTGCATGGAAGGCTCGTGTAGATGAGTGGAAGACAAAACAGAATGAAAAATTGCAGGTGTTTAATCCTCAAGGAGAAAATGGTGGAGACAATATGGATGATCCTGATCTGCCGAAGTAAGAATCTGTTCAATGTCCCTATTCTTTTTGTGAACATGTATTGGTGGAACTTTTCTGTTTTATGTTCTATAATTCAATTTTTCGACATTTCATGCAAGCTGACTCTTCAGATGTTTCAAATTTTCTGTGCCTCTTATCATTCTGTATTTAAATATTACAGTACTATGCTGGTATTCTTTTTTTTTCTTTCATTTATTTGGTGGACCATTAAATTCTTTTTTTGGCATCTTGTCTTATTTGATGTAAAATGGTTTAGTTTTCAACCCTGTAAGCATAAGGAAGACTGACTTAGCCACTTGGAATGTTACATTTCTTTTCTTTTGGAAACGTGCGAGTTGATGTGCCTCTTGCTTGTTTGCAGTTAAAAAAGCTGAAGATGGTTTGCTAATGGGTTTTAGTCAAGGAATTTGGACTCTCAGAAACATTTACCTTGTTTATTGCTAAAATCAACCTGCACTGTATAATTTTATGTTTCTAGTGTTCCGTTAGACTCTTGATGTTTCTTGTTAAATGAAAGTACCCTAACAATATATTCATTGAAGGGACAAGAGAAATCTATATGGCTTGCAGTTTCTGCAATCTTGTACACAATCTGGTCAGATTGATCCAGACCTGCATTGTCTGATTTCTCTGAGCTATTGATGTAACGCCCTTTTGGGGCATGGAAGGTTGGGCCTGTTATAGCACAGTATCCATATGTTTATTTTTGTTTATTTTCCATAATTTTCCATGAAAATTTTTATGTTCTTTATTTTAATTCTGGCCATTTCACATCCAAATTGGTGAAGTCATTAACAATGAAAAGAAAAACTGCATGCATTTGAAATATTGAAGTGTACCTTTCACTGTGGCAGTCTTGATTTTCTTAGTGTGTGTCTTGGTAAGTAGATACATGAATTCTACTAGGAAGCCTGACTAGACAGAAGATGCAGAGCCAAAAGTTTGGCTGAGGCAAAAATATATTTGGAAAAGAATTATTGAGTATTTTCACGACAGTGCCACCTGTTATTTACTTGGAAATAATGCAACAAGACAGAGGAAGGAAATGATTCCCCAGATATTTGCATGTGAGGCCCATTTGGTATTAACATTTAGATTGGCATGAGCAAAATTTTCTAGTGGTGCTGATATAAGCTCTAATAATAGGAAAGGAATGTAACCCAAAAAAAATAAAATAATAATAATAGGAAAGGAATTCTATCAAGTGCAGAAAGCTCTTTCATGTGCTTCCTTCCTGGAAGAACAAAAGCTAGCCAACAGTGTTTCAAGCAAAAGCATGGCATAAAGCTGGTTATTTAAATCCCCACATAATTCTCAAATATTCTTCCTAATTGATTTTTTTCCTGAATAAAACAAATAATTCTGTCCAAATCCATATTGAGAAGTAAAAGTTGAAAATATCTTTATTTTTGTGATTTATTTTATAATTCATGAATTTTTGGGTGGAACAAAATAATATTCATGCTATTCTCATTTATTTACTTGATTGATACTTTTAAGCTCATTGGTTTACTGATACTCATATCTACCGTGCCTATAGGGTGAGGTGAATCCTTAGTAATGATACATTTTTTTTGGGGGGGGGGGGTATCAATGGTGTAATTGGGCGCACTAGATATTATGAGATGTTTTAAGGACGCACTAAAAATTGCATTTTTTTGGGTATCAATGATGGAATTGGGTGCACTAGATGTTATGAGATGTTTTATTGATGCACTAAAAATTGCATTTTTTCTAATTCTTATCTTACTTGTGTCTATATACTAATGATTGATAATGTTGAACAGATACTAAAATTATTAAAATCGTATCTGATTTTTATAATTTTGTAGTTTTTGAGTTTTAATCCGGGCTCAAACTTTATTTTTTTCGGTTTTCTTGAGCAGAATCTTAGATTATTAAGACGAGTTATTTGGAATAATTCTCTGCCCAAATAATTCCTAAATTTGAACTTGCTAACTATAAGCAGAGGGCAGAGAGCGTAGTGGAATTTATGATAGTTAGAAAAAATGAGGTATTCACTGATATTGTCTTATTTAGATCCTTTAAGGTGTAAAAGCAGTCTTCATTGAGGAGCAAGTGATCTTTGTAGCTGCCTTCTTATCTTGTTGTGTGAGAAACCTTGGAATCTTCTAATCAAGGTATCAAGGTTGTAGTCTGTAAGGTTTTTCCAAATTTATCACCAGTTTTTTCTCATTTTGGGTTTTGTAGTACATCGATTAATGTTAACATTTTCTGAAACTTTGTATCTGCTGTAGATTGTTATCAACAGGTTGTAAAGGCCTTCATTCTAGTCCAGAAGTCCAAGAAACATATTTATTTCTGTGTTGTTTATTCCAGAGAGGAATTTATTTCATTGATTAATTTAACATTGTCTCAAATTTTTATCCATTGTGGACTGTTATCAACAGCTCGTAAAGGCCTCCTTTCCTGTTCACCAGTCTAAGGGACATTTATTTCTTTGTTGTTTTTACTATTTATTTCCTGTTGGTCTCAGTATAATAATACAAGCATTAGAAAGGCAGGAATTTATTACATGTTTCTAATTTGCTGCTGTAAGCTTTTATTTTAATGCAAAAATTTGTTTTCCAGAATGGATGAAGGGAGACAGCCTCTGTCAAGGAAGTTACCAATTCCTTCCAGCATGATCAGTCCTTACAGATTGATAATAATACTCCGTCTTGTGATTCTTGGCTTCTTTTTCCATTATAGACTTCGTCATCCAGTTGCTGATGCATATGCTTTGTGGCTGACATCAGTTATTTGTGAAATATGGTTTGCACTTTCATGGATTTTAGATCAGTTCCCCAAATGGTTACCAATTGAGCGAGAGACATACCTTGATCGGTTGTCACTGAGGTAGTTGGACGTACTGTTCTTTTTACATCCATATCATCTCTTTGAGTTTCTGTATTCTAACATCACCTCAAAATCTGTTCAGATATGAGAAAGAAGGTATGCCTTCAGAGTTGGCTCCTGTTGACATATTTGTCAGTACGGTTGATCCACTGAAAGAACCTCCACTTATAACTGCAAATACTGTATTATCTATCCTAGCTGTGGATTATCCAGTCGACAAAGTTGCATGCTATGTCTCTGATGATGGTGCTGCTATGCTTACTTTTGAAGCGCTTTCTGAGACAGCTGAGTTTGCAAGGAAATGGGTTCCATTCTGCAAAAAATTTAATATCGAGCCCCGTGCACCAGAATGGTATTTCTCTCAGAAGATTGATTATCTGAAAGACAAAGTCCATCCTGCCTTTGTGAGGGACCGGCGTGCAATGAAGGTTTGGTTGATAGATAGTTTCTGGTTGTATCAAAAGACTTGTTTCAGTTTTATGTAAATAAATGTAAGGGAAATATATCTATATATATATATATATATATATATATATATATATATATATATATATTTATTTATTTATTTATTCTATGGCCCTCCCTTTTAAGGATGTATTTGTGAACAATTTACATCTTGAGGTGGCAACCTTCTCGTCTTATGCACTGGTCATATTGACTTCTATCAGCCTAATTTGGAATTAGGTCAAATTGACATTGAAGAATGAGTGGGGTCATAATATATTGGATGTTCCTATGTGTTCAGCTTTATGTGATATACTTTAACAATTGGAACTATGCAAAAATAGCAGTTACATGTATCCAGTTTTTTGTTGTCTTTTTGTGTTGTTTGTTTTCTTGTTTTTGTTTTTCTTAAGAAAATCAAATTTTTAAATATTTCCAAGCAATACCTTGAGTATGTAAAGGAAGCTAAAGTAATACCTGAAGAAACTCTGTGTTATGTCATATATGCTGTCTGATTTATCTGATGCTCTATCTACTCTTAAAATTTCTTCTCTGTGTGATCTAATACATCGTTTTGTGGATACAGAGGGAATATGAAGAATTCAAAATTCGGATAAATGGATTGGTCTCCATGGCAGAGAAGGTCCCTGAGGAGGGTTGGACAATGCAGGATGGAACCCCATGGCCAGGGAACAATGTACGAGATCATCCTGGAATGATCCAGGTAAGGAGCTATTCTTTCCACAATGGTGTGTTCCAAGTGCACAATTAATTGTAGGGGGGTATTCATCCAAAAACAAAAATTGTTGTAGGGACCTGTCAGTTTCATGCCTTTCTGTTGGCTGTTTATGTGTTAAGATACCATAGTACTAGGATGTTTTCTTCATGAGAGTGCTATCTGACTTAAATCATTTTGTCTGTGTCCAAATTATGATCAGTAAGGTTTCTGTTCTTGTATTGCAATCAGGCACGGCATGTGGCTTAAACCTAAATGGTATTTAAAGATGGGAAAATGGTATAATTGCTGGGATCCATACTTTTTCCTTCACTTCCTAATATATGACTTGTGCAACAGGTATTTCTTGGGCGAAATGGTCTTCTTGATATTGAAGGAAATGAATTGCCACGTTTAGTTTATGTTTCTCGAGAGAAGCGGCCGGGATTTGATCACCACAAGAAAGCTGGGGCCATGAATGCTCTGGTCTAGCTCAAATCTTTCCCTATTCTGGATCTAATCTTCAAATTAATAGTTTAAGACTTTATTCACTGTAATTATAATTTCTTTTTCTGGCTCGGTTGTTTTATTGAAGGTGAGGGTCTCAGCAGTCATTTCCAATGCACCTTATCTGCTGAATGTTGACTGTGATCACTATATAAACAACAGCAAGGCTCTTAGGGAAGCCATGTGCTTTATGATGGATCCCACATCAGGAAAGAAAGTATGCTATGTGCAGTTTCCTCAACGATTTGATGGGATTGACCGCCATGATAGATACTCAAATCGGAATGTTGTATTCTTTGATGTATGTGGCACTTTATTGTTGAAAGAATTATGTAGTTTTTGTTTTTATTTTATTTCCTTGTTCATTTTTAAGCATCTAATGTCTATTGACAACAGATCAACATGAAAGGACTAGATGGGATACAGGGACCAATCTATGTTGGAACGGGATGCGTTTTCAGAAGGCAGGCACTATATGGCTTTGATGCCCCTGCAAAGAAGAAAACTCCTGGAAAGACATGCAACTGCTGGCCTAGATGGTGTTGCCTGTGTTGTCATTCAAGGAAAAAAAACAAGAAAACAAAGCCAAAGAAGGAGAAAAAGAAAACAAAGCATAGAGAAGCTTCAACCCAGATACACGCCCTTGAAAATATTGAAGAGGGGATTGAAGGTAATCAGTCTCATTTCCACAGTAATTTGTTTTCAGCTTGTTCTTGGTCTCATATGTGTGAGTGTACGTTGATCTCACTCTGTGGTGTCTGTTGTCAGGAATAGAAAGTGAAAAATCCTCCCTCATGTCGGAAACTAAGTTTCAGAAAAAATTTGGGCAGTCTCCTTCATTCATAGCTTCAACACTCTTAGAAGATGGTGGAGTTGCAGTATGCGCCAGTTCTGCATCTCTCCTAAAAGAAGCCATCCATGTTATTAGCTGTGGCTATGAAGATAAAACAGAATGGGGGAAAGAGGTAGGTAACATTGTACACCACGGTAAAATGTAGAAGGTTTAAGATCTTCATAAGCTTCCTTATACAGAAAAGTGTTTCTGGTGTCAGCCTCTTAACTACTCAAGTTTGAATCAGGTTGGATGGATTTACGGCTCTGTTACAGAGGACATCCTTACAGGGTTCAAGATGCACTGCCATGGTTGGCGTTCTGTGTACTGCATACCCAAAAGGCCAGCATTTAAGGGGTCGGCTCCCATCAATCTCTCGGATCGTCTGCACCAGGTTCTTCGTTGGGCCCTTGGATCTGTGGAGATTTTCTTGAGCAAGCACTGTCCAATTTGGTATGGATATGGGTGTGGTTTGAAATGGCTGGAACGAATTTCTTATATAAACTCGGTTGTTTATCCTTGGACATCCATTCCTTTGATTGCGTATTGTACGTTGCCAGCTATCTGTCTTCTCACCGGGAAGTTCATCATTCCTGAGGTAATGTCAATTGCACGTGCTTCAACCATCCTGATAGAAGTGGACAATTTAACGATATGTTTTTCTTTAAATTGTAGTGTTGATGGTGATGTTTATTTTGTACAAAATGATATTTGATTTGGATAATCAAAACCGTTTTGGATATTTGAAGCTGTTCCTTGAACTAGTGGTATAAAATTATTGGGTTTTTTTTTTGGGGGGGGGTATATTGGGTTTTTTTTTTTGGGGGGGGGGGGGGGTAAGAAGTCTAAAATTATTGGTTGGTTGCTTAGAATTTTGGTCTCCGGTGGCTGTATTTTTTATTTTTGGTGGTCCTAAAAGATTCTTCTTGCCTTTCTTTGGTGTATTCTTTTGTATATACATTCCACAAGTAATGCACATTGACAGTTTCTCACGACAAAACTTGGCTCATATTGAATCGGGTTTCATTATGCAGATTAGCAACTATGCCAGCATTCTGTTCATGGCACTCTTCTTATCTATAGCGGCAACAGGCATCCTTGAGATGCGGTGGGGAGGCGTTAGCATAGATGACTGGTGGAGGAATGAGCAATTTTGGGTGATTGGTGGTGTCTCATCACATCTATTTGCTCTCTTCCAGGGTTTGCTCAAGGTTTTGGCTGGAGTTAACACAAACTTCACTGTTACATCCAAAGGAGGTGACGATGGTGATTTTGCAGAGCTATACTTGTTCAAGTGGACATCATTGTTGATCCCTCCCACAACATTGCTTATCATTAACATAATTGGGGTGATTGTTGGAGTTTCCGATGCCATAAACACTGGGTATCAGTCATGGGGTCCATTATTTGGTAAGCTGTTCTTTGCTATTTGGGTCATCGTCCATCTATACCCCTTCCTCAAGGGATTGATGGGGAAACAAGATAGACTGCCTACCATTATCCTGGTCTGGTCAATGATTCTTGCATCGCTTTTTTCTCTTTTATGGGTTCGAGTGAATCCATTTGTATCTAAAGGAGGCATTGTATTAGAGGTATGTGGCTTGAATTGTGACGACTGATACACCAAATAGAATATTAGATGCTCTTGAATTGTATATGGATATACCGGTTGGCAGTGGCCGAAGGATTTCATCTTCTCAAAGGTGGAGATACTGCAACACAATTTTGTTTTGTGGACAAGTAGGGTCAGGGCCAGGTGGGGAGAAAAACTATGGGTGGTCTGTGTAGATAAAAAGGACTGGGAGGGTTAGCTGCTAACCCACAATTATTTTAGATTACAGGGTTTTTGTTAATTGTTTTTCTCACGTTTGTCCTTTTGATTCTCCCTCTTCACTGTTTGGGTTAGTGAGTTGGGAATGGTTGATTTCTTGGTCCCTGTAGAGCATTGGTTTACTCACAATTGATGATATGTATGAACTACAATTTGTCCCCTTCTCAATAAGAGGCCGAATATAAAGAGTCAACAGTTCTATCAGAATATGTAATCTTCTTTTCTCAACTGTTCAGTGTTCACCTGTTCTGTGCATATTAAACTGATAATGAAATAGTTGGAGATTAAGGCTCTTTTTGGTACACCACCAACCAAAGCACTTGCGTGGGAGATTTGCTTAATGAGGGGCCCCCTTCCCCCCTCCCCGTCTGGTTTGGTTCCCGAGCCTAATATTTGAGGTTTGTTTTGTTTTTTGTTTTTTGTTTTTTGGGTATGAACGAATTTTTGTTTAAAATTTAACTTGGTTGTCAGAAGAGGTTGAGAAGATAGCCACCAGGGCGTTTGAGGTGTTCGCTTTCTGCTGCATATATTTCAGGCAAATACTCTCTTTTTGTTGCCAATCGGCAGATGTTTTGGATTCATATATAATATGTTTCAGGGAAGTCGGGAAGGTTTTCTAATGGTGATTCGGAATGATGGAGGACTGTCTCCGTTTGTTTTCTCCAGTGTGATCTGGGTTAATTCAGTTATTCAGGTAGTTTTTATATATAATTTAAACACATCATTAGGGAAAGTTGAACTCGTGATTACATGATATTGTTTTTCATGGTTCCTTTGACATAATCAATTTTCTGGATCAGCTTACATGTAACACGATTATATATTCAAGGTATTTTTTTATATATAATTTAAATATAACACTAGATAGAGTTGAATTCTTATTTTTTCGTATTAGGGAGAGTTGAATTCTTGACTTTTTATGAAGTACTAGTCATTGCCAACCGAGCAACCATTTGATGGTTACAATTACGGCATTATTCTTACATGAAGAGTAACTAGGATTAAGTATCCACTTTAAGCAACATCCTTGGTTACGGACAGATCTCCCTTAGGGCTTGGGGGCATGCACTCCCTGAGTACAAAGATCATTGTATTTTTGTGTTTTTTCACTTACTCTTGTTTTTGTAAAAAATTTAATGTTATTTTTTAGTTAATAGTTAGTAATGTTTTCTAAAATACTAGTGGAAGAAATTTCATGCCCTTCTTGATGTTAAATCTTGGCTTTGTCTCCATCTTAGTCATGGGTCAGTATGTCTATCCTTTTATTTTCTTTAATTTAATAATCTTCTTTGAAACATCACGATCATTTTTCCTGATACCGGTCCGACATTAATGTATTGCCCAAACACAAATGCCTCTTACAAAATTGTAATTTTTTTTGGGGTAATCAAACATTTATTCAGATTGAAGGATTAGCCAAGGGAGCATGAGAGCATAATTCACACAGCCAAGGAGATGAAATATGCCAAGCAGTTGCGTATGAAAGAGACTAAGCTTTCTGGGCTATGAGATCTGCTATTACATTGGAGTTCCTAAATACATATTCCACCTTAGAAGATATGAAAGCTCTACAAAGTTCCTTGATGTCATCTACAATACTCTTTGCTATTTTCGGTGGGCTTGTTGCTGGTTGATTAATATATTTAACCATTTTCAAACAGTCAGGTTCCACCAATACTTTATCCACACCATTGCCTTGAGTATGAAGCAGGCCCATTCTCATAGCTAAAGCTTCACCCAAAAATGAATCTTTGAAATGGGTCGGTTTTAATCCATCTACAAAATTGAAACTCAAACCGTTAATAACCTCCAGATAACGGGTAGATAAAATCCTTATAAACCGACCCAACAAAAGACCGCATGAAAAATGGTTCAACCGGTCAAAGGATGTCAAAACCGGACCCAGACCGACATTGACGCAAATCACACTACAATATCTGGTCACACGCCTGTTGGTCTTCTTCAGGGAACGCAAATGGGGACTCCGAATTTTGTCTTTGTTGAGGAACTGCTTGCTGGTTGAAGTTAAATAATATGCTTCACTCGGTCGTTGCTCAAAGACCCGCGAAACGATTCTTTTGAAACTTTCTCCAAAAATATCAGTTTGAAGACGGTGTAGTAGCGAGAGCTTCTCAGTTGCCGCAACCGTAAGGAACAAGTATTTGCAGCTATGGATCCGATCGTTGCAGAAAACGAGTTCCCTTTCAGAGTCGGCTTCTCTGGTTACAGCGGTCACTTAAGGCTTGAGCCTCTTCCACCAGTCGAGCGGGCAAACCCGCTCAAAGATGTCCCAGATTTCATTCTTGTCAGTATACTTCTACTGTTTAGCATTCTCTGCATTTTGGCCGGATTTATCTGCTTTCTTGGTTTTTAGGGTTTGAATTGAGGCTTTATGGAAACTTTGATATGTTTTTGGCAAAATAATCTAGTTGGACAAATCATGTAAATTTCTTTTTCAATGAGTTCACTACAGTAGAAGATGCTATGAACTTCAGGTATTGTTGACTGAAAACTGCATCTATTTTTAATTATGGATTTTAGTTTCAGGGGCGTTTTATTCCCTTTATTCGATCTTTACATTTGGCAATTAAGGATATGGTCTCCTCTTTCAAAGTAATGAGTTCCAAGGCCAGGTTTAGAAATCGATTCCAGTCCGGGTCGAAACAGATATATTCCAATTTCCAACAAGTAGTGAAAGTACCTTCGAAACTGAAATATCTTGTGTGAGACGGTGAAATTTAGGTTGAAATATTTCAAATTTGGGCAAACAACTGAAATATGAGTTTGGGTTGTCACACAATTCAACTTTGCCCTGAAACTTTTGGGATAGCCTATTCAAGTGTGAAGTGGGGTTACACATATTCAAACCGTTAGGTTGACAATATTTTTACACAAAAAAGGGGCATCTTGGATTTGGAGCTTAGTTGCTACTGTTTTCTGTACCCTAGTCTGTCTTTTATCTCATATAATTTATTCTACACGTAATTAGTATTACAAAAAATAAAATTCATTTAAAGCAATAAATAAAAACAATTTAATAGTGCACCATTGTCAAAAGTGTTATCATAGACCACAAGTACAACTGTTGAAACCTTTTTCTTATACAAAAGAAAATAAGAAAAGTTCACACCTCTAAGCCTATGCCAGTACCACTTAGAGTCCTTCTGAGGAAATGATTGATTTACATTTACAAGTGCAGCTATGATCTTGAAAATAAAATCTTGCAAAAATTGTTACCCAGATCTAGCAAATTATTGATGTGGAGGTGTTGTGCTATATTACTATCCAGATTGTAGTTTTCCAAAAAATAGATTTTCAGGGGTTTGTTTTGAGCCAGCTTGAAACCAAATCATTTGTTGAAATTTCTTTTATGTGGACCATATTTCCAGGTCATGTTCCAAGTTGACAAGGCTCTGCGTTTTTATATGTTACTCTGTTGTGTCAACTGACGTTGATGATCTTTATTGGCATCTAATGTTCCAACTTATATTTTAGTAGACTATAATATGTCAATGTTCAGAGTCTCCTGGTCTTCATTGATCAAAATTTTTTTGATAGAGTACCTAGAGAGTTAAATTGACATGTATTAGAGAAGAGAAGTGTTTCAAGTAAATTTGTCAACATAGAAAGACATGTATAATGTTGCGGTGAGTCAGGTGAATGTTGTAATTAGGTTGTCAAGATGGTGATTTTTAATTGTGGCTGGGTTACATCAAGGATTAGCTTTAAGCCCAAAGACATGTATAATGCTGTGATGAGTTAGGTGAATAGTGTAAGAACTATCGGGCCATCAGGGCACGATTTTCCAATTACCATTGGGTTACGTCAAGTATTAGCTTTAATCTCTTGAAAGGTTTGAAATCTTGGTTTTGAGGCTGGTTTGACCTTAAGCTGAAAACTGCGGTTTCACAGTTTCAACTAGGTTTGGCTTTTGTCTGGAGTAAACTTTAAATGTCATAGGCAGCAGGTTGAAACTGGCTGGAACCACATCAAAATCGTGTATTTTTTTTAGGTGGAACTGGTCAAAAGTGAGCTGGCTGTACCTAGACAAACCTTGGTATCTTTTGGTAGAAACAGGTCAAAATCTGGTACAGAACAGTTTTGACCCATGGGTTCATGTTGGTACTTGTTAAAAGTAAGTAATTCAATTTCGACCAGTAGGAGAACCATGCTTACTTGTCTGTGCCAATCATAGATGGACCAGAGACATTTAAGATCATATTCCCTGGCGTATGCTTCTTGCTGGTGATATTGTTTTCGTTTATGAAACAAAAGTGGAGACAAATACAAGTCGAAATCTAGAGATCAACCTTTCGAATCAAAGATGGTAAGAATAAAAACAGAGCACAATTGGGTCAACAGTGAGGCAAAGTGTGTTGGTAAAAATTGATGAAAGGGGGACATGGCAAAGTGTTATTGATGTGAACCAGATCCGGGGCCACTCCAGGGGCCGAAACAGGGCCTGGGGTGGCAGCCCGACACCCTACGATCCTATAGGTAAATGCACAAGAATAAATTCATTTGGTATTTTTGCCTTTTCTAGTTTATTCAAATTAGGGTTTGTTGGATCCAGTCTGTCAGTAGGATTCTGACTCTACTTTTGTTTTTGAATTTGGCTTAGCTTTGGATAAATTATGGAAGAGTCCTATTGAGTCCTAGTGTGAGTCCACTCATGTAAGGCTATTAATATGGCCCCTAGCTTCTAAAGAGACGGACGTGATTGATTGAATAAAATGGAGTTTGAAGGAGAATTGAGGGAGTTGCAGGGTTCCAAGGAGGAAGCCTGCGACCGCTTGTGAGTTTTTGTTTTGCTGAATCTTCTTCACCCTATTTCTTTCCTACAAGTAAGTGCAAATAAACCCCTGCCCTTCCTTCTTCTCTTTTGCAAGCATTCTTCTTCTCCATTCCCCTTAGCCTGCGGCAACCCCCCTCTCATTCCTAAACCTTAGATTTTCTAGAACCCCAATACCCTTCCATCACAGTCTTCACTTCTCCCTCCCCTACCCTGCCACAGTTGCCCCCACCTCCCCTACCCCTATTCTTCCAACCCCCTTCAAAACAAATTCTTTGTCACAGTCCCTCCCCTTCTTTTTCCCCCTCTTCTCTCTTGCGGCAGCATAGTATTTCTTAGGTTTTCGTTCACTTCCCCAATCTGTAAACCTAATTTGCCTAATTTCCCCCCACCCTATCCCTTCCCCTTTTGGCTGCAACATCCCCTCCCTCCCCTCCCCAGCCCTTGATCCTAACTTCTGCCCTTTTTCCCTTTTGGCTTGGTTTCAAGTTTGGGTGGATTCAAATAGTGTATGATGGGATTTGGGTTTTCCAAAATTGGAGAAAAAAGGAAACAAAAAAGATGATGGAAAGTAAGTGGTCTGGGTATTAATAACCAGATCAAGCTTTATGATGCAGTACCATAGACTGGTCCAATGGGTTTTGGTCCAAGCCTACAGAGAGCCAACAGGCTTTGGTCCAACAAAGGTTGGAATTAGTTAATCTGTTATTTAACTTTGGTCTTTTAATTGTTCTAGTTTTCCTATGTAGGAGTGAGTTGAACTTTGGTTTGGAGTTGTTTTTGGGTTTCATCTTTCTACTAGGATTTGTTTTTATTTGCTTTAAATACATGCTTGTAACACCCAGCTGTTTCTAAACCCCCCCCCCCCAAAAAAAAAAAAAAAAAAAAAAAAAAAAAAAAAGAAACATCCAGCCGTGATTAGAATGAATTGAGAGATAAGTTGAGTGTGACTTGAGAAACAGATTCTGATTTTTCTTTGCTGTCTTTACTTCTCCCCTTCTTCTTCCTACTGTTCTCGTTCTACTTTTGTCAGAGCCCACTGTAGCAGCCTACTCCTAAGGTATGCATCACTTTAGCAACTAGATATGACTCACCTAGAAGCCCTCCTGAATACTACACACCAAGGCAACTGAAAATTACAAACCAGACAAGGTTCCCATGATGGAGAAGAAGCAACAGCTCAAAACTCTTTGCAAAGGTAAGAATATTAGTCTGATTCAATTATTCCACAAATAGCCTGTTATGAAGTCCTGAATAACAAAGAAAAGCTAAATTCTTGACTCCTGGGGTCTTAGTTCTTCTTTCCATCCTTCCCCTTGAAGGTTGTCTTCCTTTGTCCTTTCCTTTGTTTTTAATATAATTATTTATTCATCAAAAAAAAAAAAAAAAAAAAAAAAGAAAAGAAAAGAAAAGAAAAGAAAAGCTAACTTTAATTAAACTTGATCTGCAAGGTTTGATTCCTAACAGTTCTAGTCAATTATCAAAACTAATAAATGTGTAAAATTATATATATGTTCTAACTTAAATTCACCCAACTTTATATCCTAATCCAGCCAATATATTGGTTCAATAGAAGACAAAGGTCTAGAAATAAACTAAGCATAATGTAGAGCTAAAATTAGGAGGAACTTACTCCCAGAATGATCTGCAATATAAATTGGAAATGCTCTGAATTAAAAGTTTAAGGCGTATGGCCACTCGGGAAATTCGATCAGGCAGTGCTAGTGTGTAGCCAACAAGTAGAAGGAAGGCTGCTGCAAATTTGATTCAATTCCAATGGATGCATTGCAAGGTCTAACCCCAGACACTAAAATAGGAACTTAGGTGTTGCAGGTCAAAATATCAATCAGCAGGCTTCAAGGTGGGATCAATGAAGGCCTGATAATGCTGAACCTGAGCTGCAACTATGATTGATTTCTGATGGTCAGAATATCAGCTGTGGTGATGTTTCAAAACTAGGAAGTAGTGTATGTTGGTGAAGTAATTTGAAGATGGAATGGAGTGATGGATCAAATGTAACATAGTGTGTTGAGAACCCAGCAGGGTTTTTGTGTGAACTGGACCCAGGACCACCCTAAGAAGGCCTAGGGAGGTTGCCAGTACCCTGCAACCCAGCCAGCAATGCAGGGAAGTTTGGCCAGCATAGGGGCATTTGGGCATTATGTACCCCTTGTTGAACCCAATTTGATCTTAGCCCAAATCAAAATCTTGTTAGGAGTTCAAATCTTATTTTTATTTTGTTATTTGAGTCCTCCTTTGTTAAGTTATGAAAGAGTCCTAGTGAGGTGAACCCAATTTTAGGGTTGGGGTTTTCTGACTTGATTCCCTAAAATTAAGGGATGCCCAAAATCTTCCAGCAAATAGGTCTAAAGATGCTATGGGATGGATGATATTGTTGAATAAGAATGGATCCCAAAGGTGGAGATTATGGGTGAGATATGGGTTTAACAAATAAAAAATAGTTTTTTACATGGCACCCATTATTATTGGGGTGAAACTATTGACCACCTTCTATTGTACTCTAAATTACATGGCACCCACTTTCAAAATTACAAGTTACCCACAGTTAAGATTTTCTGTTGAGTGCTGGGTAAAATGACTTAAATGCCCTCGGCCCCATTTAACTCGTTTAAGATTTGAAATACAAATTACCCAAATGTCCTTCGGGCAGTTAAATGACATTATTGCCCTCAATTTAACTCAATTCCCAACTCTAGAACCATCTTATTCAGCCGTAATCCTATGACCACAGGGTATTAAAACTCTAGAATTTCTGCTGGTTCACTTGAATAAGATCCTGAAGATAAACCGTAGATCTGGGGTTTACGTCAGTTTCTGAATGGAAGAACGGGAGGAAGGAGGGCCCTGTTGTTGCAGCAACCAAGTCACAGGAGCAGCTGTGGATTTAATGCTCTATCCCAGCAATGGCAAGTTGGCAACAACAGTTTTGAGTGTTTAACTCGGATAAACGAGAGATGGGGAGGGGAACAAGAAAATAGAAAGTTATGTTAGATGGATTAATGTTCTGAACACTTTTTATCACTCCACCTAGACAAGAGAATAGCATGCTCAATGCAGCAGCAAAGCAAAGCTTCTTTCTTAGACTTAATTAGCAAAATTTCACGTGGTATGCACATGGTTTTTGTTACTTTCCTGAAGTAATTTTAAATTTTAAATATATAAACGTTTTCTTGTAGGAAGAGAATAGATTAAGGTGAAGTTTAAATTAGCCTTCTTTCTTTTTTGGTTTTTAATTTTTTAAATGTTTATGAGTTATTAATGTTGATTGATGTGGTGATTGTTTGGGAATTACATTTGTTTTTCTTTTTCTCCCTTTTTAAAAGGTGTTTTTTGAAAATAAAATATTGGCAGATTTTTGGGGTTGGATGAAATACAATGAATTTTCTTTTTGGTTGTGAATGATATTTATATGAGAGAAATATGGGAGGTGGGCGAAGCGACAAAAGGTTTGAGGTAAGGGGGTGTTAGCTGAAGACATGTACCTCTTGAGGGAAACTGTTAAGGATAGGTGTGACCTTTCGTTGGTGGCGTGATTCAATGAATATTACACAGGAGCAACTTGAAAGGATTTATTCATTGAGGAAAAGGTATGTTGTTTTGGAGTAAGGGTATTTTGGTCCAATGAAAGATTTGCCATAACTGATTTGCAGTTTTATATAGTAGTATAGTAGTATGATATGATAATCATTTGGATTAGGCTCTGCAGCCCATACAAATTTGTAGAGCTTTTAAACATTGCTTTTCAGGATACATTAATATAAACTTTCTATGCTTCTAGTTCTCTCAAGAATAAAATCACCATGTAATCAAATCTTGGGCTTCACAAGTCTTCTGAAAAGCATTCCCAAACAAGTCAGCAATTGGCTGAACACTGTTCATGTGAACAAATTTTTGCCTCATTTGGCCCTTCTAGTCTTAGAGTGAGGTTTCTTTGACCTGATTGTAGACCGCCGTGTAGTTTTCTTTCTTGTTGGCTTCCTTTATTAAGTTTGGGCAAGCACTTGGTAATTATTAGTAATTGGGGATTCTTTACATTCTCTCATCACCTTTCTTCAATCTTAATTCTTTTGCACAATCACAACCAAGGCAAGCAAAACTGCAAGCTGTGATTTATAGGTGTGAAGATCCTTAAAAGGTTTACAAATGTGATATAAAGGGTGAAGGGTGCGATTTATAGCCCTGAAGATCCCTAACGTTTTAAGAATGTGGCTCAACCTGTGAAGGAGAGGGAGGAAGGGAAAGCTTGGGATTGAAAGCTTCGAGCTTTGTGCTGTAGGTTTGATTCTGAAGATAAAAGAGCTTGGAGCTGTTGCTGAAATATCTTTCGGCTGCGGTCCTATTTTTAAAATCCAGTGTTACATCAAACTTCTGCTGAATCTGGATAGTTGCAGCCAGTAGTATTAAGTTTTCTTCCTTTAAAATGCTACATATTACTCTTATTCATGTTTACTTAGTATTATTTATTTTATTTTATAGTAGCCTTTGTAAGTTTGTATGCCCTGTTGGTGTACCTTCCAGCCGCCAGCATTTGCACCGGAAACACATGAATCTATGAAGAAGCACCTAGAGGAGAAATATCTTTTGCCAAAATTAGACACTGATGAGTTTTCACCTGAAAAAGCGGGGAGGCAGTGGGATTTTGATTGGTTTGACAAAGCAAAAGTGCTTTTAGAGCCATCGTTGCCGCGATCTGTGGTGGTTCCAACATGGGAATTGCCATTTAGGCGCTTCAGAAAGGGAACATCTGAACAACTTCTATGGGAACCAAACTCTGTGCAGGTTCGATATTCTGTAGAACTTTTCAAACTTTTGTTCTCTGACAGTAATTCGCACTTTATATTTTTCGATGACATTAAGGTCACAATGGTTGTTACTGTTGCTGCTGTTGTTGTTATTTATCTAAAATGAGATCTGCTGTTTGCATTGCTACCAGATAGATGTAGCACATCTAATTGATGGAGCTCAGGATTCTGGATCTATGCCTCGTATGCCTGGACCTGTTAAAGATTTTGTGAGAGGAACCACGAACAACCGCCCTTTCCGTCCTGGTGGCCTTGATTCTGAAACTTCGGAAAGGATACTTCCTGATGGTGCATGCAATGGTGATTGGATTCGTGAGGTTCTAGATGGTGGCCCTGCACAAGTCATTCCTCCAAGTTGTAAGCATGGATTAGATCTTGGTGATCTCAAGGTATTATAATTTATCCACATAGTATTTTGCTGTATCAAGATTGCTTCTGGTCTCCCTCACCCCTAGAATAGATGAGAATGACCATTTTCATAAAGTTTATTGCATGCAATTGAAGGCATATCCACACACATGGAGAGTCAGTAAGGAACAAGAAGTGGTTTCGAGCACATCTGGTGAAAAACTGGTTAGTTGTCATTTGTGATCCCATAAATATCATTTTAGACTTCATTCAGTTAACAAAGAAAAAGATCTTGCATTATTATGCTGTATCCTGAGTTTGTTTTGAATATTTAATGCCATGGTTTAGATTTGAAATCTGGATGAAGGTGGTATCTTGTCAATGCATTTGTTCTTGATTTGTGTCTTGGAATTTGCATTTATGCATCTATAAGTCCAGCTACATATTGGACTAATGCTTTGTGGTGTTTATGTCATCTGCAGAGTGGTTTATCTGTTCAGTTTGATGACTTATTTAAAAAGGCTTGGGATGATGATATTGTTGAAGAATCTGGTGGATATGGTATTGATGAGCTTCACCTTGGTTTCTTGTTTGACACATATTTTCTTAGTAAATTCTTGTCCTATTTAATCTTGACTTGGCAAATGGAGCATGGCTTGGTGCAATGTAAGGTTGTTCCATTGGACCTGGTGGTTGTGGGTTTGAGTCTGGAAACTGCCTCTCCATGAAGCAGGGGTAAGACTGCCTACATTAGGATTCCCCATAGACCTTGACTTGTACATGGGTAGCCGAAATCTGCATCCCAAATCGCATTTGTATTTGTTTAAGGGTGTCAAAATTTGAAAATTTTCTTTCTGGAAAATATATGTAACTGTCCAAGAAGCAGCTGGTTCCGGATTCGGATAATTGCTTATTGGATCGGATAAATATCTGGTTAGAGTAAAATGTTCCCTTTTTTTGTTTAAAAAATTATAGTGTGTTTAAATTTTAAATGGTATTTCACAAAGTGACCCCCTTTTTTTTTTTTGGGAGATCATGAAGTGACATTTTGATACTAGAGTCTGAACTGGTGAACCCTAATTAATAGGTTTGACTCACTTTAAACCCCATCAAATATCTATAGATTGTCAAAGAGTGGATTTAAACCCGTTAGATTAAACATTAATTTTCTCTAAAGGGTGATAATCGGATTTGGAAGCCGGTAATTGGAAATTAAAAAGTGACAATCAGCAGTCAGTAATTGGTAGTTAATTGGATCGGAGAATCATCATATATATGATAAAGTTCTGGATTCGAATTCAGATACCTTCTGTAAATTTCTGCTGGATATTGGATTGGTTTCGGGTGCCAGGTTTGCTTATTAGATGCGCGGAAACGGATAATGGTGTATCTGAGCCGAATCTGATCCTTTTACAGGCCTACACCGACCCCCAATCCCCCCCCCCCCAAAAAAAAAAACCATCCCCAAAAGGAGCGGGCCTTATGTGCTAGGTAGCCTATATACTCTTAGTGAGACAAATAGCAGAGATACAATTTTTCCTGGATTTTAAGTTGAATTGCTTCCATTTTGCTGCCTTGAAGTTCCTAATAGTGATGTCAATCACTACGATGAAGCTTTAAATATTAACTTTCGTGTCAATACATAATTCTGCATTTAATTGTCAAGTGCGATAACTTATTTTGGTGTGAGAAAACTTATTGTATTTTCATGTTTGCCCTCGGTATCGTATTGAAGAAGTCAGTAATGGGAAAAACTACTGTATTTTTCCCGACCAAAGAAACCACCAAACTGGTTTTTGTATTTTCACCTGTACTTATGTAGAGGACTACTCGGCCTTTATGAATCATTTTTTGACATGAATACTGGCTGTCTGCTAGATTTTGTTTGTTAACTAATCTGAGACTATCAGCAATATGATGATTTGGTGATCATATGAACTCATGTGCTCAAGTAATAGTTGCGTATTGATTTGATAAAATTTTCAGATGTTATTACTGTTTATATTTATTTATTGATTTTGGATGTTGTAAAGACCATCTCTCAAAAGCAGAGCCAATTAAACCGGAAACTGAAATGGAAAAGGCAACCACTGCAAGCAGTAGTGCTCCCAGTTCTGAAGCTTCAATGTTAGATGAGATACTGTTGGCTGATCCAGGAGGGTCAAAATCAATGATTGATGGAACTTGTGATGGCGGTGGAAAACAGCCTAAAGAGGTATCTGTCTGTTGTTGACTGCATCAGCTGCTCACCTTCCTCTATAGAGTTCCTCATGCCTAAATAATGTATTCCTATACTTTCGCAGTCTGTTTTCTAGTATTGCATTCTCTTTCTATTTTGTTCATGACCAAAAAGTTGGTTTACATCTGTTATGTGGATTTTTTTTTTTAATCCTACCATTTACAGTGAATGCTTTGCTTACTGAGCCCGCCATACTGTCTGCAGGCTTGGGCTGTTAGTGGGGGGAGTGTAGGGATAGCTGATCATTTTCATGAACTTGTTCCTGACATGGCCCTGGAATTTCCTTTTGAGTTAGATAGATTCCAGAAAGAGGTACTGCTTCTATAACTTGTCAACCTCTCCTGTCTAATGGTAAAGTTGTTGGTTAAATGTTCTTTTTAAGCAAAGTAGGAGCGGAACTGTTCTTTTCTGTCAACATTTTCACCATATTTTTTATTCCATGACATGCCATTTTGGATTGTTAAGGTTGGGCTTTGGATGAACTCAAGTATGTCACGAATTGCTTGGAACACTGCTGCTACACATAGTCATGTTGAAGCCTTAAATAGATAGAACAGATTATTTTTCTCGAGGCTGCTTTTGTATTACCTTTTCCCACCTTCATTTCAGTTTCTGTTTATGATTTGGGACAGTTTTATTTCTTTGTTTTTCCAGAGTTAGATCTGAGAAGGATATGACTTACCAGCTCTAGCTAGCGTTCCAAAATCCAAGGAGCATGTGACTTAGATAACTCACCAGGCTTCTTTAGTCTAGATATGACTCCTTAGACAAGAAACTCTTACACAGGAGAAGAAGAATAGCAGCAACATTGCTAATGCAATCGTTGCTCCGGTCTAAATTTTATTCTTCCCACGATGGTGGTATAACTAAGACTTTAACTGGCCAAATAAAAGTCCTAGTCTAAAAAGGAAATCTGATTCATTTTTAAACATGACCCTGCACCCATCGATAGGCGTGGGGGTTTGGAAACCCTAAGTGCATACCAATGAAAGACATAAAATGACCCATATGCCCTAACTTAAAGTTTACCAACTCAATTGAACCAACATTGAACCAGTTCAAATAAAAAACATAAAATAAACTAAATAGTTAGCTGATTTCGTCTTACTCTAGATACCCTTACTTTTAGACCTTCAAAGCTGGCCTACTACAAGGTCAATCCATGGGATTGAGGGCCCAAGACATAATTTTCCCATCCCTACATGTATTCCGCTAAAAAGAAGCCCAAATTGACTGTATCTACATTGCTAGCTGGGACCTCCATTGTAGGCCCAATAAACTGATCCATTAGAAAGAAAGCACATGGAATTGAGGGGCCAGTGCATACAAAGCCAACTAAGGCTTAGTTCCACTAAATAAGCCCTCTAGTTTTTTTCTTTTTTCCCTCCCCTGGCAAGCTTTAAGCAAAAAAGGAAATGGAAGTCTAATCAAGAAGGACTTCCTAATGATGACAAACCATAAACCGAGACATTGAAAAGATTTTGATACTCTAAATCTACTAATGGACTTCACATAATCTTGTTGATATACTCAATTCCATGTAATGCTTAAATCTCAACTTCTGTTTTAAAATAGATTTCCATTACATTAATCAAACAAAAAATAACAAGCCCAAGGCTCATAGAGTTGAGTAATCCCAAGTCCTAATTGCCCGCCTTTATTGCATCACATATGCTTGACTACTACTCAGTGTAGCAAAAATGAGGATGCTAAGATGGATGAGTGGCAAAACTAGGAAGCGTAAGATAAGAAATGATCATATTAGAGTTGGGTCTGGGAGTTGCTCCCATAAGTGATAAGCTTCGAGAAAGTCGTTTGAGGTGGCACAACACGTTCAACGGAGAGCTATAAATGTCCCTGTACAGAGAAGTGATATAATCCAGATTAAAGAAACTAGAAGAGCTAGGGGCAGACCTAAGATAACCTTAAGAGAAGTGGTGAGAAAGGATATGCATAGCTTAGGCCTTGTATCTAGCATAGCCTCAGACAGAACTGATTAGAAGGCAAAAATCCATCTAGCCAACCCCATTTGTTGGGACAAGGCTTATTGTTGTTGTTGTATATGCTTGACTACTACGTTGGTTTGTATTTATGGATAGAGTTTAGAGTTCCAATGGTTTTGTTTGACATGTATACATTTGCTCATCTCGGCTATAGCAATTTGATGATGGAGAATAGTGTCTTGCTTAGTTGCTTCATAGTCTTTAATATCATATTGAATATTGGAGTTTCTCTTCACATGTGGAGAAGGACGAATAATCCCTTTTCCCCCTGGTGATGTGACCTTCTGTTTGAATTCCTTTACCATTGTAAACTTCTATCTTCCTATTATAAAGAGTTAAAATTACCCTTCACTATCGAGGGGTTCCGATCTTCATGTTGATGGGAGAATCACCTCATTAGTGAGGAGAAACTGGGTCTTTGAATATATATTTTTGGCTGAATGGTCCTTGAATATATTCTATAGAAAAAAATCTTTGTTTTGTCTCAAATGAATTTATTTATTATTATTTTCTTTTTATGTTCTCTGTTTGTTAATGTATTTGTACTGGTATTGAGGACTTGAAATGTTGATTATTAAATATAACTTCTCATAGTTGACAACATAATTTCCCTTTCAACAATCCTTTCCATGTGCTGGAAAAGTAAAATTTTTCTATTGTCTCATGTGGCTGCTGCAGGCTATATATTATCTGGAAAAAGGAGAATCTGTTTTTGTAGCAGCTCATACATCAGCTGGAAAGACTGTGGTTGCAGAATATGCATTTGCTTTGGCTACAAAAGTATGAATTTCAGCCTCCAATTCCTCAATTTGAGCATAAAATAGGTCAGAGCCATATGGATCCAAGGCAGGAGCCAACATTGGTTCAATGCTGACTCTGGTCTTCATATCTGGCCCAAGTTCCCAAAAGAGCCTAGATATGGTTTGTGTCCAAGCTAAATACTTAATCTCCTGTTTAAACGGTTTATGCAAAAGTGAGGAACTAGGTCCGGGTAAGGATGTCATTGAGTATACAAGAACTAAATCTCAAATCTAGATCTGGACCAAATACCCTGGACTGTTCTGGACCGAATTTAAAATGGTTTAAGAATTGGATCTAGATAAAGCTTTATAATCTAGGATCTGTATCTAGCTTTGGGACAGCAGATCTGACTAGACCTACACCAAATACCCACTCTAAGTTTGGAACACTTAAAAATTATTAATTATTTCTTTCAATAACCACTGTAAATTTGAAACACTTAAATTGTTTGTTTCTTTAACCATTTACCTTTCTTTATGAGGTTGAGTTTTTCTTTAAAACTCATTGGTGCTTGTTATTTTACTTATTTGAAATAGCATGATTGGAGATTTCTTAAAATTTCATGTTCTTCTTGAATTGAGTATTTCGCCATTAAAATTTTATTGTGGATTCAAGAATCAAAACCCATCTAATGCGAATCCAGATTGGTAATATTTCACAGAAGTAATGATATATATTTGATCTTTATCTGTTACCTTATCTTGTGTTGTGGACATCATAATCGAACGAGAACTAAATAGCATTATTGAATTTAAATTGGATATACTAACCAATGAAGTAATGATGTAGAACTGGGACAGATATGAACTAGACAAGGAGTGAACCAGCTGGGACCAATTTGAACCAGCACTGGAGGCCAACTCAAACCAGCCAGCTGGTCCAACTAGAAGGTCCCCTTGCTCAGAATTTTGACCTGTCAACTTGGAATGCTGCTATTGGACAAAACATGAAGAAAGGAGGCCAAAACACTGTTCACTTTACCGTTTGCATGAACAGTTTCACAGCCCATTTTGGCATATTGGGGATATTCATAGAGGATTTGTGGGGCACAATATTAGATACATGAAGACTTTACTCTTGGGAGATTTTAGTGTGGTTCTATTTTGGTTATTTATGCATGTGGTTGAATTATAAAGCCTACTAGTTTCTAGTTTTAATTAGCTTCTGTTTTCCATAAGATTCTATTTTCACTATTTACAAGGTTATTAGTTTCTATTTTCAGTTCACTAACTTTCAATTCATTGTAAAGCTTTAACCAATCTATAAGTAGACCCTTTCATTGTAGTAGAAGATTAGAGTTTAGAGAAATCGAATTTGTAGGCTGTGTTGCCATTGCTTATGGAGGAATCCATGTTCAACTGCTAAGGTAGCTGTGGCTGTGGGTGAGAGACCTAGGGCTAAGATAGCCCATATTCCTACCCCTCTTCTGTTTTACCTTATCACCTTCTCCCTATCTTTTCTTTGCTGCTGTTACTGTTTGTGTCTGCAACAATTCGTTGAGGTCTCAAACTGAAGATCATAATCAATCCTCAGTTGATTCTAGAGGTTGCTACTGCTGTTACTCATTATTGAAGGCTGTTGCTGTGCATGTGATTTAGTCTTGTTGCTGCAGCTTGTGAAGATCATACTCATAACCCTTGGTTAGAATTGATTGAGATTTGGAGTGTTTTCGATGGCTGTATGCACCTACACTCAATCCCATTCCATTGGCTGGATTGCTTCACATCCATTACCTTCTATTAGGGAACTTTACTGGAGCTGAACCTGAGTTTCCCTACTGGAGTTATTTGGAGCTTGAATAACATATTGTGACTACTACCCTCAGGTTTACAGTCTTATGTTAAGTAAGGTAGCCAAGTAGAAACTGAATACCAGAACCATATTGTAAACAGATCTGAACTGGAACCAACCAGGATAGAATCTGGTTTTCAACTTTAGAACCGCATTGGGACTTGGTGCTGATCTATATGTTACTTATTTACTTTTACTACTTAGAACCAGATCTGGACCAAAAACCTGGATCCATACTGGTGAGGAACGAAGTATGCAACCCTGTTCTGAGTCTTCTGACCTGAATATTCAAGCAAATTTATTTTAGAGTGCAAACTTGACTGACGTGGATGGATGTCAATATGTCATAAGTGATCATGGACTGTGATGCAATTCTTATGCTTTATCCGCAGCTTCATTAGTGTGACAACCACTTACTCTAGAACTTGATAATTAGGAAGGGCTTATGACAGTGCTATCAAAATACCCACACATATTGAACACGGCTCCGCGTGTGATGCCAACATGTAGTTCCTGAGGGCATGGTGCACAGGGTACAGGGGATCTACACACTTCCAAACTCCAAAGATCAACAATGAAATTTTGGTTTTGATACCATGTTGTAACTTAGTACTGCTTATGCCAAAAGGTTAGACCTTTTTGATGGGGTACATGATAATGTATATTGGCATATGGTAATTGTTATGATCCCCCTGATAAGAACACTATAGTAAACCTAGAATGTGAAACAGGACTTTTAGACCTTTTCATGTTGCTGTGGCTGTTCCAAGTTTTTTATGCTTCTATTGATCTGCCTTGGATTTTTTGTCCAGATCTATTAGCTTCCCCGAGCTAGCACACCAATTGTAACAGCATTATTTAATTGCATCAAATTGTACCTCTCCAAAGTATTGATGTTATTGTATCTGTAGATTTTCATACTAAACGTTTTAAAAAAATACATATCTTATGCAGCACTGCACACGGGCTGTATATACTGCTCCAATAAAGACCATCAGCAACCAGAAATACAGGGATCTCTGTGGAAAATTTGATGTTGGTCTTCTCACTGGGGATGTTAGCTTGAGGCCTGAAGCATCTTGCCTTATCATGACAACTGAAATATTAAGGTCAATGCTCTACAGAGGTGCTGATATCATACGCGATATTGAATGGGTAAGGGCGCATTTTATGTTGGTATTTTATTCTTTCCTTTTTAGCAGAAGCTCTTGAGATATTCTTTGATTTCTGAATTTTTGGGAACAGGTTATATTTGACGAAGTGCACTACGTTAATGATGTTGAAAGAGGTGTTGTTTGGGAAGAAGTTATTATCATGCTTCCGAGGCATGTCAATATTGTCCTCCTTTCTGCGACTGTATGTATTTTGTTGTTACACTTCTATTTTGGACTCTGCAATGGGACCATATCGTTGATAATGATGTTGATTATTGTAATTCATGTTACATGCAGCTTTTATTTTCGATAAAGTTGACATATGAAGCTTATCTTGTGTCCCCCTCTCCCCTTTAAACAAATGCTGTTCATCTATATGATTTAATATTTTGCCAACCTGGAAGTTACGTATTGGGCATTCTTTTCTATACCAAAATTGCCACCCTGCTCCAATCCTCCGCTTCCCTCACACCTCCCCCACTCCAAAAACCAACAAACATCCGAAGGAAGGAGATATTTTCAAACATTATCTGCTGACCGCATACATAGCTTTTACTTCATAGTAGTGTAGTGCACATGGTTGTTTGTCACCTATTTTCACCAGATTTTGTACTGTAAAATATGATACATGTGATCTTTCTGAATGCATTTTTCCTTTTATGGGGGTGCTTTGGGTCATCTTTGTTTACCCATTTAGTGGTCGAGAATCCTAGTACCCTATCTGTTGTCGCCATTCTCTTCTTTGGTACTAACTGCTAAGATGGGAGACGATTATACTTGGCTTGTGTTTTTCTATTTCTCATCTTAGTGAAAAATGAGGCTGCCAGGCTGCTTGGCCCCTGTGCCCAGTCACAGGAGGTGCAGAATACTGCTCCATCCCTCGTGATGCCTGCATACTGGTGCAGTGGCCACACAACTTGGCAGTGATTTCCCTCCCTAATTTTATTACTAGTTCATAAAATATTTGCGTGTTTGTACCGACTCCTTGTCTCTCTATCTCAATTAGGAAATCATCCATGTTTCTTGTTTTTGTATGGGTTTTATAGGGCGGGCACTTAAATCACCTCATACTGTCATATCATCATACTACTATATAAAAGTAAAACCTCAAATCAGTTATGGACGGTCTTTCACTGGACCAAAATACCCTTCCTGCAAAGCAACACACCCCCCCCATCAGGGGACACCTTTTCAAAACAAAGCACCCCTTAAGAACTCGACAAAAACATCCCCACTTATCCTCAATGGATGCATCTTCTAGCACTGTTTTCTCTTGACAAGTGCATCTCTTTATATTATACCCCTTCAAAAGGGACATCTGCCAAAGGTCGCCACTATCTCTGAGTAGACAATAAAGGCTTCCTCACGCCACCCTTTGTGTATTACTTTTTGATTGTCAAATGAAGCAATGAGAGATCAGAGCACATATAAGTACTAGGAGCATGAAGAGGTTAATATGTATGTGTTACCATGCCACGCCATCCCTTGTATTTGGAATCTTCTCTTAATTGTTTGCTTATGGAAAAGACCTCTGCCCGGATGATGCCTAAAAGCCTTTCTGATAGTACTACCAACCAAGGATATCCACAGCATAACACAACTCAGTTTGTTCATTCTTCAAACCAGAGGCATTGATCGGCGAGCCTCCTCCGACAGTTAAGTCAGGCAATGGCAAAATAGGGAGCTTGTAGAGGTTGGAGAGATTTGAAGAAGAAGAAGAAGAGATGAATGAGAATGATAGTGATTTGACTCATTTGAGTTCTTGAGTTCTGCAGGTGCACGAGAGATTCCGGCTGACTGAGGAGGATTTTGGATTACATCGGCATTCAATTGAAAGGCTAAACCAGTGCTCTCACCCTGTCGGACGAATTAACACGAACATAAATAGCCTTGAAATTACGTATGGCCTCTTGGAGTAAACTACTTTGAGGTTCTATTGTGATTGTCAAAGAGCACATTTGACAACATACAACATTATAGGACCTTCAATGAAACAAAAAGTGGTAGAAGTAGTTGGTCCAAAATGTTACAATTAGATTTGATTTGAACTGGTTGATGAAGGTTTGTAAAATTCTGGTGTGCCGTGGCAGGTTTCGTTTTTGCAGGGAGGAAAAGAAGAGAGGTGGAGAGTCTGGAAACGTGGGAATGAAAGAGGATAGAGAGAATGGAAATTGGAAGATAGGAAAAAATCTTATGTAGATTATATTTTAGCTCTTTGATCTTACCTCTGACATGTATTGTCCATCGGTAAGGAACAATGTGGAAATGAGTGGAATTGAAAATAGACACAATAAAATTCAGGAGTGTCATTGTAGTATCTTTTAATTTTTTCCACATAAAAAGACAATGTGGGAGAGATACTTGAAGAAACTATTAACTGTTACTGATAACAGACAAAAGAAACTAAAATGAACAACTCACCACTAGAAGCCGAAAGTGTTAGAAACATGCGTCTCATAACCCATTGATTAATATATATATATATATATTTAAAAAAGCAACAAAACCCTACTTGCATATGCAGATGGGAAGTTTGATAGTATAGATAAATGGAAAGCCGATCTTTGAAAAACTGATCTGGAAATAAACCATAAATGGCTGTTATGTGAGTGAAAATTTTTTTTAGGTGAATAAATAATTATATTGAAACAGCAAAAATGAAATACAAAGAGAACAGGGGCCCGACAACCCTTCAAGAGTGGGGCTGAATAGGGGAAACGAGACTGCTGTAACTAACAATTAACCTATTCCTTGGAGAGTCAGGCACAGGGGGATGGGGAAAGGAGAGCAATCTAGAAGAAAGATCAAAATGGATGGTATTCCAAATCCCATCTCGAGGATCGGGTTTTGGAAGTCCATCTCCTCATGTTATGCTCCCACCACAGGTGATGGATGGTAGTTGCAAAGACAAGCTTACCTACCGGGTCTCATATCTAGGAGCCAGAAAAGCTTCTCAGGATCCAATTAATCATGGGCAAACCCAAGGGAGCATCTCTATCTCGGCCAAATAGATGCAAGGGCAAGGGTCCGTAAGGAGCGGGAAAAGGGGTAGGAGAAAGAAAGGTGGTCAAGGTCCTCAGAGCCATTCCAACATAGGATACAATTGGGGTTAACATGGATATGGCAGCTAATAAGGAAAGATTGGGTGGAAAGGGCAAGGTTGAGAGCTCTTTAGAGGGTAAGAGACTGGCGGGGGATATGGCTTTTGAACCAGACAAGAGGGGACAGGGGGAGGGGGATTTGAGGAGGTTCCAAGCGGAAGTGGTAGTGAAGGATTTAGTGTGGGAGGGAAGCCAGATGGATATGTCAGAACGCGAGGGCGAGAGGGGGGGGGGAGAGGGAGTTCCAAATTTGTGTGAGACTAGGGTGGGGGGAGGGGGTCCATGAACCATTAGAGATGAAGGATGAGAGGGAGATAGCTTTAGGTATACAGGTGTCATAGATAGCATAGGGGTCAAGGAGAGTGAACATAATACCCATCGGATGCTAGGGATCAAGCCAAAAGGATGTGAAGTATCCTGAAGATATTTGAATAGAGAAAGCGAAAAGGGCATGAGGACGGAGAATAAGGAGTTTCTCCAAATCCAGGAAGAGGTGGAGAGGATCGGGACAGTCCAAATGGAATCCGATTTAAGAAGATAGGAGTAGACCTAGGAAACCCAGATCGAATCATGTTTGGAGGCAATTTTCCAGATAAGCTTGAGAAGACAGGCTAAGTTAACATCAAGAATGCGGTGGATACCAAGACCACCTTCATATTTAGGGCGACATATGGCAGCTGAACTGATGGGGTGAAGGAACCAAGAGGATTCTTGGCCTTTCTAGAGGAATACACAGAAGAGAGATTCCATAGCATAGATCGTAGCTTTAGGAAGGGAAAAGATGCCACACCAAATCACCAATAAAGGTACGAGGATTGGAGAACAGATCGGATGAGCAACACTCTACCAGCAAAGGAGAGAAGTCTACCTTTCCAAAGTTGGAGCTTTTTCCTAATGTGGTCAAGCATGGGAGCTTTATGTGAGTCAAACTTGTTCAACTAATATGTGTATATGTATTTGAGGCAACTAAAAGTAAGACATCTACTTTATTTAAGTAATCGTCATCAAATTTATTATTAGTTCCCTAATAAAGTTGGTAAAGTTTCTAGAACATTGTAACTACTAACTGACAACACATTTAGTTAAATCTTCACAAAATCTGATTATCTGTTAACGCGTCTTTTGTATGAGAAATCTTTTCTTTGACATAGCTATCATCATATGCCTTGTTTTGTACGAGAACAAGACAAGAAGCAAGTACTCCATTCCTCAAAATCCGGAAAATGACTTTGCTTGAAAGACTTTTGTAAGTCATTCTTCTCAACAAAATGTAATAGCTGTTATAGCAGTCTGGTTGACTGATGATGGTTTTAGGATTTTATGCCCAACCCATAAAAATGATAGTGCATAGCATTGCTACTCCATTCTAGCACATTCAGTTGTGCCTCTTCAGGATCCATGCTTTACATATCTATTCTATAAAAAACATATGTGAAGCATGGGTCATGAAGAGGCACAATTGAATGTGCTAGATATCCATGATCCAGTTCCCAATAAGTTGGATTTCTGATTGACTGATTCTCTGCTAATAATCGCTAATTATTATGCTCAATAACCAAGTTGTAACCGATATTATCTGATGTGAAACCCAATTTTAGGGTTACGGTTTTTTTGATGATCCCTAAAATTAAAGGCTGCCCAGAATTTTCAAGTAAATAAGTCTAATATTATGGGATGTTTGGGATGGTTTAGGGTTCACAAGGGTTAGGTAAAGGTCTAGAAGAATTTGGCCAGACTTAGGGTTAAGGGGCTGAGAGTTTTAAGTGTGAAAACCTTACTCTAATGATAGTTTGGGGTGTGGTTGAGGGTTATGTTGAATTGCTGAATATTATTGAAGAAGATGAAGTGCAGGAAATTTAGATGTGTTAGGGTTTTAGGCTTTAGATGGAATTAAGGGTAGGGATAGGATGAGATGAAGGTAATAAGTGATTCAACTAGGAGGGAAAGGGAAGGTAAAGGGGTGGGGATTAGGGACCTGGGAGGGGTGCTGCTGCTGCCATAGGGAAGAAGAGACAAAGCAAGGGCCGAGAGGTTTGGAGAGGGGAGGAAGATGTTGTAGGGTAGGGGAGGAAGATGTTGTAGGGTAGGGGAGGGTCTAAGGGAGATTGGGGAAGGGCTGGGGTTTTGTGAGGCTTGGGGAATGATGCTACCAGAGTCAGCAGCAAGGGGAACAGGAAATCAGGGTTGCGCAGGGAGGGGAGGGGCTGTAAGAAGTAAGGGAAGGGGGTGAGGTATACTGTACTTGTAGGATGCTCATGGATTTCAAAGCGTTTACCTAGGCGTGCCTAGGAATTAAGGGGTTTTTCAACCGCCTTATTTGCCACTGCTTTGTTGACGTGCAGTTTTTCAGCCACTTTTTCACCTAATCGCTACCGCTTTGTCACCTTGTGCACCTTATTGCTGCCATAGAAGAAAATTCTATATAAATTGTCGAAATTTTTGTCGAAATGTCTGCATTTTTTCAAAAATGAAACAAAATTCCAATTATTTCGGAAAAGTGTCAAATTTCGACCGAAATTTCGGAGATTTCGACCATTTCAGAGGTTTAGACTGAAGTTTTGACTATTTCAACCATTTCGACTGAAATTTCGAACATTTCAACATTCCAACTTGTTTTTCCTTAGATTTTGTTGATTTCTATCTCATTTTCACCTAATTTCCACAACTCCTTTGCCTTCAAAGTTCAAACACCTCTTTTTTTCATTTTTTTGCCTCCAAACACCTCCTAAGCCACAACAGCTACAAAGAAAACTCCAACAACAATAGAATATGAAGCATAAGCCATAGCCAATAGTTCCAAACTTCCCCTTTTTTTATTTTTGTTTTGTTCATGCCTTAAATGATCTTGTATTGCCTTGAGATTAATATATGTTTAGCCTAGGACTATGATCTATGATTGTGTTTTGTTACTTATCTTTTTATTATTTGCTACCATTTTTTCATTTTCTGATTTTAATAATTATTTTCTAAAATTATGTACTTTTATTTTATGTATATATGATATATAGGCTTTAACTTAATATATGTGAGACACCATCACTTGATCTAGTCGATCATTTTATTTTGTTGACTTGTTGTATATGTAACCATTCTACCAAACAATTCATGTATGTTGATCATTCTATGCTTGTATGCAATACAGTTTGCACTTGTCGGAACCAGTCATTTGTTAATATACTTGAATGATAAATTTTCAATGGTTTTTTTTTTTTGCAAAATATTAGTTCCATTGTGTTTATTATGCTTGAATAGGTAGTATGCAAGAATCCAAATCATTTTGAGTCCATATGAGGCCTGAAATTTAATTTTCAATTTCCAGAAAAAAGTGTTTAGTTTCAACTGAAATTTCGACCGAAACATTGAAATTCTGGCCTTTTGCAAGGTCGAAATTCCAGTTTCGGTCAAATTTTCTTCCTTGATTGCTGCCTAGACGTCAAAGTGATCACTTTTTTGATATTTTGTACATAATAATATTTTTTTCTAGATTTTTTAATCAAACTTTATACTACAAAGCCATATGCAAATTTAGCAGTTAGTCATTTCGGAATCAGGAATCAATGAATAATTATGGACAAGGCACTTATCTAGCATCATACTATCATAGAGTTAAGTAACAATGTAAAATTACTACTTTCATGTTCATATTTATAAGTTGATATAGTTCATTGTCAATATGTTATGATGCTTGATGATATGAATTTATGTTTGTGTTCTTTTTTGGATAATCTTTCATAATTATGATTCTTGAATGTTTGTGTTTTCTTTTTAGAATGAGTGTGATTGTTGAATGTTTGTTTAGCTTATAATAGAAATTTATCAGTTTAAAAGTAGTTGTATTAAAAAAATTTGACCCAGCAGCTTTGGTCGCCTTGCTGCCTTGACTACCATGGCTGCTGTAGTTTGTTAGAGCTGTTGATGGAGACTGGAAGAAGAGTGCTAGATAGAAGATGGCTGCTGATTTTTGAAGAAGAAGCTTGCTGGAAATCTGCCGTGACCCCCCTCAAACAGGAACCACGGTCTTCAACTCAATAACTATTCTTCAAATAATCAGACTTAACTTTTACAAAGAAAGATTAGGCTATTTCTAGCCTACTAAAGGCTCTAGACCAAAGTAGGACTCCTCCACAGATTAGGATCCCATTACATTTAATTGCAACCATCCAAAATAAAAGATCTAATGGAATCTAAAATCTAACTTAATTGAGGACTCTTACCTGACACATGTTGAATTCTATTTAACCAAAGACTCTAATTGGCACATGCTGGAATTAAAAATGTAAAACTCACATGCTGAAATTGAAACTTAATTAACCAAAGACACATGCATAGTTGTCACAGCGACGAGGCGATGCAAGGCGGTTTAGGCTAATTGAGGCGATGAGTCGACGAGGCGCTTTTGAGGCGGTTGAGGCGTTTTTAAGTGAAATTTTTAGTGTACATCTTGTTCACTCTAAATCTATCATATCTTATACAATAAAAAAACTAATATCAGACTACCTCAAGTCATCCAACATACTACAAACCACAAACCACACATAATAGGTCCTAAATAAAAGTCGCAAGAAGAAAGGAAGAGAAGAAGTTGCTTGTCAGGCCACTGCTTGCCAGAGTCGCAATGGAATGGAAGAGAAGAAGAGGGGAAGAGAGAAAGAGATTAGGGATTAGAGTGAGAGTGAGAGGGTGAGACTTGAGTCAAGAACTTACTCTCTTTCAATTTTGTTTGTTTTTATTTTTATTTTAACATTTGATCACATGTAGCGTCATTATACATATGCATATAGGTTCAAACAATAGATACTTTACAATCGGAATCTAATAAGCATTTCAATATATGCCTTCGATTAGGCATCTTTCTCGTGATTTAAAAAAGAAAGAAAAAAAAGCGGACGCCTTATTGCCTAAAAATAAGGTGACGCCAATTTGAGGCGCTCCGAAGGAGCCCAGACGCCAAGGCGACGATTAAGCGACGCCTTGACAACTATGGACACATGCAAAGAGGATTAATTATTCTGGGGGAATAAGGACAAAATTGCTGTCACCCCCCCCCCCCGCGGTGCCGCCAGGGAGGCTTCCCACTAAGTGTGGGTTTTGGGCCCAACTTGGGGTTTCAGCTAGGGGGAAATTTTTGGTTCATATCATTTTCTACCTGAAAAAAAGATTTCGATTTAAGTACTAGTGTTGTTATATACTGACTAGAACTGGGTGAATTGTTTAGAATGGTTCTTCACATTTTCCGAAATTCTTTTCAACCCAAAAGCATGTTAAGCTGTGAGTCCATCTAGTTTGATCGCCAGGGTATCCCCAGGTTATAAGACTGTTGAATATATAAATTTCTTTTCTTTATATATATATATACTCTTTTTTTTTTTTTTGTTGTGGTGGTGGGATTTTCTTTTTTTTAGGGGGGCGGGGTTTGGGTGAGTGGAAGGGGATGTTGGGGGCATCCATGATTCTGGAATGACTTCAAGTTATTTAAATACTAACAATGACGGCTCAGACCGCAAAATCCTTAAAGATTTAGTTGGGACTGGAGGATTAAGATTTTTGGCCAGCTTAACAGCATTATGAATGCTGAAGTGAAATATTTATTTTTATCTGGTTTTCCTCAAATCCTTAGGTGTCATAGACCAACAAAATGTTTTGCATTAATGTGCTGGGTCAATATGGTTTTAAGTTATTGAAAAAAGAATACCGTTTATGGATTTTGATTTTGCTAGATTCAAGTCAACATATCCTTGTGGGTCCCACCACCCCCAACCCCCACGCGGAAAACACAAGAAACAAAAAATAAAATCAATAAAGCATGGTCCAACTGTGAAAGGCTGTCTGGTGTCAGTACCAATGATTGTTGCTGTTACTTAAAGTACAGCCATTCAAATTGGATCCTAAATGGTTTTTTCTGCTTATCGGAAATTCTGTGCAATAAATGTTGAAGATCAATTGGGTTCTCGTCAAAACTTACTTCCTATTAGCAATATTTCAGCGTATTAGATAATAATTTGTAGTTGTTCCTAGCACATCAGCTCAGCTATCAGAAACATTTTGTAGGTGCCTAACACAATTGAATTTGCGGATTGGATTGGTCGGACCAAGCAAAAGAAAATCCGTGTTACAGGGTAAGCAGTAAATTTTGTTTTGATACCTGGAGTAATAAATCGTTTTTGCTGCCTGTGTAGCTATATATGTTGCCCTTTTTTATGTGGATATTGGGATGAAAACTGGTATTACACCTTGGTGTAGCTCTATTTTATTTACCATATTCTTTTGGCGTTTGCTTATTGCCAGGACCTCGAAAAGACCTGTTCCTTTGGAGCACTGCCTATTCTATTCTGGAGAGCTATACACTATATGTGAAAATGAAACTTTTCTGCCTCAGGGATGGAAAGCTGCTAAGGATGTTTTCAAGAAGAAAAATTCAATTAAAGTTGGAGGTGGTACTGGAACATATCAAGGGTCTGCAGCAGCTCAAGGTGGGGCTCGAGTACAGCAGCGTGAAAATCCAAACCGTGGGAAACAGAATAAGCATTCAGGACCCCAAAGTTTGGGTAATTTTTCAGGGACTGGTTACAGCCAGAACAACTGGGGATCAAAGAGATCAGAGGCTTCTCAGTGGCTGTTGCTTATAAACAAGCTTTCAAAGAAGTCCCTTTTACCGGTATGTTTGGACTGTTTCGTATCAAAGTTTAGTGTGATTGTTCATGTGTTGGTATTTTTTCGGTGAGATTTATCTGATAGAGTAATTGGGTAAATATCATCCAAAATGTTGTTAATGGTTCAAATGCAGCTATAGGTATTGTTGAGGCTGATTCCTCTGGTCCATGGCGGATTAGTTGATGAACAGACAGGAATCAGAACTATGGTTCAGTCCAGCTCTCCCAGTGGACAGGACTGGTTCTGGTTAATCCTGATTCTGAGTTGGGATGCTTTAACTGGCTACGCTAATCCTTAAAAGCATTACAACATGCATTCTTATGACTTATGAGTACACAGGCATGGGGCTGGGTTTTTGTTCCAAGGATTTCTTCAATTCTTCTATTATAGATACTAGTCAAACTTTGCTTGGGTGTGGTAAATTTGAGCCAGGCTTCTGGGATAGGAAGGCAAAAGTAGCACCTTTCACTTCATTTTTAGGCTTAAACTTGGTCATTTCTACTTGGTGAAACCTTTAATGCCTTTTTTTCCCTTATTTTTCTCATGAATACAGGTGGTTATTTTTTGTTTTTCAAAAACTCGATGTGATAAATCAGCAGATAATATGACTGGGACTGACCTTACTAGTAGTTCGGAGAAAAGTGAAATTCACGTTTTTTGTGACAAGGCCTTTTCACGCCTGAAGGGATCTGACAGGAACCTTCCACAGGTCTTCAAAAGCTCTGGTTCTTCTTCCTAGTCCTGTATTTAATTTGATTATATCCATCCCCAAGTACTATATTTACTCCTTCAACAGGTAGTTAGAGTCCAAAGCCTTCTTCGTAGAGGGATTGGTGTGCACCATGCGGGACTGCTTCCCATAGTTAAAGAAGTTGTTGAGATGCTATTTTGTCGAGGTGTGATAAAGGTAATTCTTTCTGTTTAAATATACTAATGAATAATGATTTCAGTCAGTAAAGCTTTCTTGTTTGATTTTCAGAAGTGACAAAGTGGCATCATCCTAGAGTTTAAATATTTAGAATTCCATCAGCATTCAAAATTCTCGTCCTATGTACATAGCTGTGAACACCTTATTGATCTCATTTACATGCCACAGAGTTATCCTTATTTATTTGCTGAATCTCAATGGATTGACACTTCGCTACCTCCTTTCCTCTTGCTTCCTGTAGGTGTTATTTTCGACTGAGACATTTGCCATGGGTGTTAATGCTCCAGCCAGAACAGTGAGTGCCTATCTTGTTCATGGCTTGATATAAATCAGATGGTTCATAATAACATTAATGCCTTTCTTTCTTTTACTAGAGTAATATTTTGTTTTCTTCCATGTTTGCATGGTTATGTAACCCAATTCTAGGGTGTAGTTGTTGGATTATTGCCCTAGACTCAAGCTCACTCCAGGATCCTCTCTCTTGAGAACCAGCAGTATTCTAGGGCTGTAATTAGTCTGTAATGTTGGGTTTTGCAGCAATGGCTAATACTGAAGGTTGGGTTATGGTTGGTATGGGTTTCGGCCAGGCTAGGGGGGCTTTAGGTTTTACGTTTAAGGTTTGAAACCTGCTGTAATTTATGACTTCAGGTCTGGGATTTATAACTAAGGTTAGGTTTTAAGAAATTCTGTAGCCGAATTGGAGTATACTAGGATTCAGCTAGGTTTGCTATTGCTGTTTTATATTTTCAGAATTGAATTATATGTTAAGGTTGGAAACTAGGGTTTTAGAGGTTCTAAGGTTAGGGTTGGGGTAGAGCTAAAGTCGAAGGTAGGGTTGGTGTTGGGGATGATGATGCTAGGAGGGTTTGGGGATTGGTTGATGTTTTAGGTGAATCTAGGTTTTAGGGTTTAGATGAAGAAGATGAATTACAGAAAATTCAAGGAAGAAGATGAAGTACAGAAGTTTAGAAGTGCTAGGGTAAAGGTCTTTTAAGGAAATTAAGAGTAGGGATGGGGTGAAAGGTGCTTTGCGATCCAACTAGAAGGAAAAGAGGAGGTAAAGGGTGGGAATTAGGGATTATTATTATTATTATTATTTTTTTTTTTTTGGGGGGGGGGGGGGGGATGCTATTGCTACCCTAGGGAAGGAGGGAGGAATGGGGGAAGACTTGTGTGGCAGATAGAAAGGGGTAAGGGGAGGACTGGTTTTGACTTAATCGAGTAGGGAAGCTTGAGCTGCTGTAGTTGCCTGAGTTAGGTTGCTCCCAAAACTTAAAGAAGGGGGAAACTTGAAGCACATTAACAGAATTATGTCACACAGCTGTGGGATTCCTCTTAGGATCCCATGACTCCACTCTTCCTTCAATCTCAGATTTTATTCAATAACTCAAGACTGTTTTGTTACAACCCAGAGTGGCTTATTGATAGTCTACATGAAGGAAAACATAATAAGACTCAATTTCCGAAAAGTAAACAGACTTGGACTCTAACTTGCAAACCATCTCAAGATAAAACTCTTCGCACTTGACTCATACAAGGAACCTTCATAACTAACTCTAGAGAGTTCCAATTTGAACTCTTTAGAGTAGATGTTGGTTACTTGCAAGGACTAGGTCAATCCTAATGGACTCCTTCATAAACTAGGAGTCCATCACTAAGAAGCTCTCTTCAATAACTTCAAAATAATGACTCAATTGCAAAAATAAAAGTAGATTTAACATTTAGGTCTAGTAACATGCTGGACCCATTGCCACCCTAACTTGGACTCCACAATTTATATAAGAAATGACAAAATGCTCCTCGTGGGATTAGGGGCCATAGGGTTTGGGAAAGTAATCTAGGCCCTATGCTGCCCCTGGAAACGATTTACATCAATGGGTTTTTGGCATTGAGGTTTTGATTTGCTAAGAAGGAGACACTTTTCTAGCAGCTGTTGGCTCTATTTTCTGGCTAGATGCTTGTTCAATACTTTGAATTAATTTCCTTTTGTGAAATGAGACAACTGAAACTTGTTTCCTTCATCACATATGTTCATAGAAATCCATTTATCAAAGGTTTCCTTGAATTATGGGTTTAAATGATGGTAATGGGCTCACGGTTCTGTCCTATTTTTTGGTGGTTGAGAACGTTGTATCCCATGAAATCATGGGTTTGTTCCTAGCTTACATGTGGCAAAAGAAAAGGCTTTATTTGATCATTCTTTTAATTTAGTTCTCATTAGTTGGCTTTTTGCGGTTCTTTCTGCTCCAAACAAAATCCCCTAGAACATGCATGCATCGCTCTCATAACATTGTCAGTAATAATATTTCTTAAATTTGTTCTTTAGGGATTAATTGGCCTTGAATTAGTGTGCAATTTTAACAATGTCCAAAAGAAACTGATCTATAGAACATTAATCAAATCTATATCATAGGCAGTTTTAAATAGATCAGTTCTAAAAGTCGCTGCAAATTGTAGAATGCATCACATTTGATGGTA
The DNA here is from genome assembly GCF_041222555.1 of Hakea prostrata. NCBI lineage: Eukaryota > Viridiplantae > Streptophyta > Magnoliopsida > Proteales > Proteaceae > Hakea > Hakea prostrata. The sequence goes on along the minus strand of NC_142600.1, from coordinate 10,507,933 downwards.
TTTTAAGTAACCATAATTTGGGAATTTTCTTGAAACAGGTTGTTTTTGACACTGTAAGGAAGTTTGATGGAAAGGAATTCAGGCAATTACTTCCCGGAGAGTACACTCAGATGGCTGGTCGTGCTGGCAGGAGAGGACTTGATAACATTGGTACAGTAATTATGATGTGTCGAGATGAGGTCCCAGAGGAAAGGGATTTAAAACATGTTATAGTTGGAAGTGCAACTAGGCTTGAATCTCAATTTCGATTAACTTACACCATGATCTTGCATCTCCTTCGTGTTGAAGAGTTGAAGGTACTCCAAAAGCCCCCCTTTTTTGTATAATCATTGAAGTTTTGTTTCCTTATGAATCTTTGCGATATTAAAGTGCTTTCTCATTACCACTCCCAAGGACTTGCGTGTCTAGTGAAGGGCATTGTGCAATGTCATAATTATGCAGCCTTGGTTATAGGAAACAAGCAAGGCAGCAATTTGACCAAGATCCCATAAAATTGAACCAGAAATAGGACTTTCAGGTAATGGCTATGAGGGTTTTTTCTGGGTTTTTGCAACTCAGACTGAGATGCAGCTTTAGGGTTTGCTTTGCAGGTCCTAATGAAGGGTTTGTGTGATCTCAGTTGATTTGGAGGTTTCCTAAAATGTAGGAGGTTCTTCAGAAAGCTAGGAACCCTAGTTCAAAGGGTCTGAAGGGGGAATAATGGGCTGTAATTGGATTGAAGCAATATATCCTATTGGGTCTGGTTAAAGGAGAAGCAAAACTTAGTGATAAAAGAACGAGAATCTTAGTTGTCGGTAATCTGTTTGGACGTGGTTTAATGAAGTTTTTTAACCCAAAACTGAAATTATAATTCAAGAGAAAATGAAGGGGAGGGTACCAACCTTGTTGCACTTTAATGGAGTGGATGATGTGGCCGGCTAGTTCCACAACCTAAATAGACTCTTGGACTTCAAGCTGTTTTCCACCTAGGACTTGAACCGGCTAGAATGCCAAGGTTGGGCTTTAAGCACTGTACCCAAATCAGTTCTGGACTTTAACCTTCAGAGCTTCCTTTTAGGCCAATAACTTTGGCACATGGCTGAATTGATAATCTGAAATTTTTATTTCACTACAAGACTATTTTCATTCATGATGACGCATATAATGTGGCTTAGCTGCCTTACTACTGTTGAGCTCCATTTAAAACTGCCTAACAATTCCCGTGTGTGAACTTGAAGACCTACTTGAACTGCAAACCAACAAATCACCTCTGAGCCGACTTCTTACAAATTCCTAAAATCTAGCTAGTGTTTTAGGACTTTAAACATGTGTAACTCCAGCTTTTGTGTGGGAGAGTGGTTCATCATACAACTAATAAAACAAGACTTATTAGCTGATGAATAAAGACTATTTTTGTACTCAGTGTTTGGACCCCTATTTTGGACCCTAAGGTGAGTCCTATTATCACGTTGATGCATGGGATAAAAGCCTGTAACTAGGTACTCTAACCCTATGCTTATTTTGAGGAAAAAGGCCCCAAAAGGGGCTGGACCTGCATTGCACAAGGTCCTAGTTTAAATCCCTGCATGTTGCAGATCCAACATCCAGGGGCTTATTTTCTTGAAATATGCTGTATAGGATAACACCTACAGTCCTTTGAGTCGATGAGGTAATCTACAATAGAATCCCAAGGGATGCATATGGATATAGTGCTAATACTATAAAGACATTACTGAGGTTGATACTTATTAACTTTGTGAACCTGGGTAGAATTGATGCTTATTGATGAAGGTCCTTATTGGAGCTTGCTAGATGTTCCCTCCCCCTTCTAGTTGAGGGCACTTGTGGCGTATCCATCACATTGTTGACTATTTTCCTTTGAAATCAAACTGGGTTGATATATATGGGTGTTGGTCCTTTATTCCATAGTTTTATGTGATTGTGGGCCTATCCAGGGGGCCTAAATGTCTAGGCGTATGAATGTAGGTTAATTAGTTAGTTTAATCAGTCTAGTTATATAAGTTCTCCCAACTTATGTTACAAGGGCAGAAAAGTCTTTTCCAGTGTTTTTATTTCGGTTTTTAGTGTCCTGGTCTAAGTCCATCAGTTTCTAATTTCGTGTTAGAGTCCAGCTTGGATTCTAAGTAAAATTAGACCTCCTACATATGATGTATAAATAAGCCCCTCCACTTGGTAGGAAGTCATTCAATTTTGATATGATTAATAAGGCTTCTAAGTTCAAGTATTCTCTTGTGTGTTGCTGCTACAACTATGGTTGGGTGGGTTCAGATAACTGAATTGAAAGACTTAGTGAAGACATTTGCAAGTTTCTAACTAGTTCTAGTATTGCTGGGAACAACTATCCACTTTCTATTAACATGATAACAACAACAACAACAACAAAAAGCTTGATCCCATCTAAATGGGGTTGGCTACATGGGTGATGGGTCCTTGCCTTCCAATCAGTCTTAGTTGAGGCCATACTAGATACATGCCTAAGCCATACATATACTTTTCACCACTTTTCCTAAAGGTTACATAGGTCTACTCCTAGCTCTTTTAGTTCCTCTGATTTTAATTAATTCACTTCTCCATACAGGGGCATTTAAAGGGCCTCCGTTGGATGTGGCCGATGCGGCAACGCCTCAATTGACTTTCTTGTAGAGTATCATTTATCATAGCTACTGCCAGACCAGCTCTTATATGATCATTCATGATCTTCATTACCTTATCCTTCCTAATTTTGCAACTCATCCATCTTAGGATCCTCATATTTGTTATATTGAGTTTATCTATATGATGCTTCTTAACGGCCAAACATATTGCACTATACATCATAGGCGTCATAGCTGGTTGTACTACGGTCCTGTAGAATTTTCCTTTGAGCTTTAAAGGAATACATCGATCACACAAGACCTCTAACGCATTTCTCCACTTCACCCACCCTATTTTAATTCTTGGGGAAACTTCATCCTCAGTATCACTTTCTTTATAAATGATTAAGACAAGGTACCTAAAATAATCGCTTTGTGGAATTTCCTTCTCATCAAGTTTCGCCACCTCATCATCTGTCTTATCACGAACAAAGTTACACACTAAATATTCTTGTAGATATAACGCCTTTGTTCTACTTATTTTAAAGCCTTTGGATACAAAATGATTCTAACTTGGTATGATCCCTACTTGTGTCTCATCTATCAACACAATATCGTCAGCAAAAAGCATCACCAAGAAACCTCATCTTGAATAATGTCTTTGGTTAAATCATCCAATATGCTTCGTCCTTTCATGGAAAATAGGATTGGTTACAGTGTGAATTGCATCCTAGTTATTATACGATTGGTGTGTAGGTGCTTCCTCCTCTGATGGAACATGGGCCTACAAGCAAATATGAATGGTTTCCTGGTTATTACACCAACGGTGCATAGGGCTAGAAATTTGAAGCCTAATTGAGAAAGAAATTGTTGTACCTGCATCATTTCACAAGTTCTCCCATTGCTCTGTATCTTGATTCAGCAGGGAAAAAAGCAAGACACTATTTTTTGCTTTTTTTTTTGGGAACAAGATTCTCCCTACAAAAGTACAGTACCAGTAGTTGATTGTCTTCTCAACTGGAGATCCAATCCAATCAACATCAGAGAACTCTTCTAATCTGTTATGCCCTTGATTCCGATAAACGATTCATTTCCCTGGAGCTTTCCTGAGATAGAATATGGATAACAGCATCCCAGTGATATTCATTAGAGAGTAAAGAAACTAACTTACCAGACTAACAAAGAAGGCAATGTTTTGGTCAAGTAACTATTAAATAATTCAGCTTATCCACTAGTCATCTAATCTTTCAGGATCATCAAGTAAATCCCTCCCCCTCCCCCTCTCTCTTGAGGAACTAGTTCTGCATTTTGATCTGTGAGGAATCTGACTCTAATAATCAAACCACAAACAGGGACAAATGAGGAAGAAGAAGAAAAAGGAGAGATCAAACCAGCAGAGAGAAGGAACTTCCTCTGATTCTAGACAGACTTCTCAGAATTTATTTATTGGCTCCAATTACAAGAAACCAGGACAGAATATTCTGTCCACTAAAATTGAAAGTCAAAAAAGCAGATGATGTAGGAGAAACCCTAGAAACTAGGGGACCAACAACGTGGGCTACTAGACTCTTATAATTAGACACCTATTCTTGACAGATAGTAAAGAAAGGAATTTGCAGCACTTGAAATCTGATTACTCATGCATGTAAGACAGCTAAAGTAAAGAAATAAACACAATAAGTCTTACTGGTAAGCATAACTAAACAAGAATTAATAGGGAAACAAAGGGATGGGGATCTTGGCACCATAACACTAAATTGAATGCAAGGGTATTAAGAAACTTAAAGAAAAATAGAGCTGTCCTAATCAATATCAGATTTCTAACAAGGAATTCAACAATTAACAATGTAAAGGGAGTCTTGAGAAGTTTTTGTTTAAAACAAAAACTATTGCCAAAGAATAAATGAGAAATATTTTGGGAGAGATAATGTTACCTGTTGATCCTGGCTGCAAAAAGGGGTTAGAAATAAGAGAAGAAATATTTTGAAGTAGTGCTGAATCCTAGGAAAGGAGAGAGAAATATTTTGAAGTAATGGAGTATCCTAGGAAAGAGAGTAGGTGATAAGAGAGAGAGGGAGAGAAAGAAAAGAAAGAAAGAGAAGGAAAGGGAGACTAACAAAAGATAACTAGATTGCCGTATAAGGGAAAGAGGGATTAAAAAAAAAAAAGATTTTTTTTTTCTACAAGAAAAACAGAACCGTGGGGTTTGGGGAAGAAGAAGAAGATTTTTAGGAAAGAAACTAGGTCTTTTTTGAGGAAAAAAAGAGTAGATCTTTGTAGAGGAGAGCAAGGGGAATTTCTCTAATGGGACACAAGGGTGAAAGGAGAGAGAGAGATTACCTGAGAGAGGGGAAAGTGCTTGGTTCCGCTAGGAGAGAGAGAGAAGAGAAAAAAAAGCAACATGAGTTCTTTTGTTTCAAATTCTTTCATTCATTGCCTCCAAAAATGAATTTCATACAAGGTTTAAATAAAAAGATTGATCCCTCACAACCCTACATGTTTAATTCCCAAAAGAACCCCAACTTAAGTTGTAAATATAACCCAAACTCAAAATAATTCACAATTGGGCCAAAATAGACTCTAGGCTCAGCCCATAAAGACTCAAACATGAAATTAAAATATTTCAATAGTAAACTACTACCCAACCCACTAAGACTAGGGAAAATAACATGACAAACTGCTTATGAGTAGTGTTTCTCATCGAACCATAGAATCCTAGCAATCTGATAACCTTTGAACTCATCATCGATCCACATAGATGCTGTCGTTGGATGATCTCTACGTCGGCGTCGCCGGTAAACTCGTAACTGCTCACTGATGTCCTCATCAGCATAACTTCTCAAAAATGAAACTAGAGCAGTGTCAGAATCAGATCTTCAGAACCAGGTCTCAATTGAAAAATAGAAACTCGATTTGTAGCTATGGAAAATCTCAAGATGATCCGTAGTGGCTTTGATCTAAGCATCTATGTCAAAGTGAGTAAGTCAAGAACATACATTGAGAAAGGAAGACTACCTTTGTGGACCGAGCAACTTCAATACCTAGAAAATATTGTAGCTTGCCCAAGTCCTTAGTTTGAAATTTCTGTTGGAGGTATCTCTTCAGTGTGTCTATCCCAACAGACTCATCTCCTATGATAATGATATCGTTAGCACATACTATCAAGAAAATCTTCCCTGTATTTGACTGACAGTTGGACATAGAATGACTGCTGCCACATTTGGATAAGCCAAAATCAAGTACTACTTATTGAACCTACCAAGCCATGCAAGTAGAGATTGTTTTAGCCCATATAAGGATTCTTTCAATTACATACCAATTGACTGTGAAATCACCAAGAAAATCTAAAGATAAATATCAGGAAAAATCACCAACTCATGAACTACTAACAGTCGATCACGACCATAGCCCAAATCAGTCTTCTCCTAAGATCCCTACCAACATACTCCAATCGGCACACCCAAATACCAAAAAATTGCTTGAATTTGTTGAACGCAGATTAAACTATCTAACCATGATCAGACCAAGAATCCTTGACTAGGAACACAAGGGTGAAAGATCACCCCTTCTAAAATTGTGAGCCTCTAGTTAACTACTGCATTGTTGAGCCTGACCTTAATTATTTGCAGATTCATCACCAAATTTGGTTCTTTCATTAGGAATAGTCTAGGATTCAATCATCATGTATCTGGCCTTTGATTGCATGGTTTACTTGTGATTGGCTAATTTGATGGGCCTGAAGTATGTGGAGAAAGTATGGAAACCGGTATTTATTTGATCAGTTTAGGTTATCTAATAGGTTAAGGATTGGTTATAAAAAGATTGTGATGGGGGAAAATGTATAAAATGAATTGAACCTCTCCCCCGCACCCCTGCTGGGGCCCAATGGTCCTATGTAATTTCTTCCTCCTCTTTCTCCCTAGAATATCTTCTATCATTCAAGCTGCTATCTAGAACATCTCTGACAATAGTAAGTTGAATTGTCCCCAACCCGGATTTTCCTTCTTCTAATCGTCTTATTTCCCAAACCTTAATTTCTCATTTTCTGAAATTTCCCCCCAATAAACCCTAAATTTTAACCTAAATTTAAAGATCTCAGCAGAACGGTTTCGGCGTGGTACAAAAATGCCCACCCAAAACTGAAGTTATATTGTACAGCACAAGGTTTACTTCTCTCCAACCAATTCCGTACTGCTACCATCTAGTTTTGGTATGGTATGAAAACGGTACCTTTTAACAGTATGTATTTGGTATTAAAAGGTACAAAACTGTTCAGGGTTGGCTTTATTGCTAAGTAGTGTAAATAGTACAAAATAAAGCATAAAATAGCTTAGTTGTACTTGTATTTTTTTCTCATAAAACCTAAGGATAAGCATGTTTGCACACATATACCCCTAAATGGTATGTGGGGTATGGTTTGGTTTCCATACTGTTTTGCAACCAATACCATTTTCAACACGAGAATGGTTCGGTATGGTGCAGTTCTGTGTGGGTGGTTTTGGTTTCAGTACGCAGTTTCGGTAGTGAATTGACACATTTACTAAATTTTACCACGCAGCTTGACCATTAGAACCTTCCCAAGTTCAAACAATATAGAATTATATACCTTGTACCTACCCCTTGCTTGATACAAGCTGCAGCCTTATCCTTCTGTCTGAAAACCCTAGATCAGACCCCTTGATAGGGGTTCCTTCTAAGATCTTGGAAGACTAGAAAAGTTTGCGCTATTCAATCTAGGGCTACATCAAATACACATGCTCATTATTTGATATAAAATGTACACTTTTTTAACTTATTAGGTTGATATCTTCACGTTGGTTAAGTAAAAGTCTCATGATTGCAGGTGGAAGATATGTTGAAGAGAAGCTTTGCAGAATTTCATGCTCAGAAGAAGCTTCCTGAAACACAACAACTTCTCATGCTAAAGCTTGCTCAACCAACAAAAGCTATTGAGTAAGCATGCATGGGGTGGGGAAGGCATAGATTAGCTGCCTCATGTTGTAATTTTACAAGTTGGGTGTGGCTGAAATTCAGCCTAAGATTTTTAAACAAATGTTTGATCTTCCACTGAAGATACAATTTATATTCTATAGAATCAACCTCTTTCTTCAGTGTTTATCTTCTGAATTTGTTCGGATTGTACATCAGTGAATATGCTAGGTCCATCTCTCACTTCATAAGGTGATGTATCATATGGAGTTGACTTGATGGTGTTGGTGTTATGGATGTACTTAACGAAAGTGATGTTGGTCCCAAGACCTACACCAAGTGGAAGCCCAAGACCAAGGGAAACTCCTGGGTGTGCTGTCCAGCAGCACAACAGTAGTTAAAAATACTTCTACAGTCAATTTTTTTCCAGGCTTGTAATTTTGCTTGGGCATTGGAACTCTGTCCAACTTTGGAGTCAAGGACAGGAAGGCAATTTAGGTTTTATTGGCCTTCTGTTCTAGATTATGTCAGGTTTCAAGTGCCTTAATAGGACTTCAGTTGTACGGTTATAAATACCCCTACTTGATAGAGGAGGTACAGTCTAATATATGATATTTCTATTTGTTTTGCTGCAACTCAATTGTGTGATTTACTGCCTTGAGTTTCAGATTGTGTTAGCTTTGGTAGGTACCTTTAAAGTGGGTTTGCTTTAGGGTTCTTGGTGAAGACAAATTGATGCAACCTACATTGATCCACTCCAGCTCCTCCACAGCACATATAGGACTCCCCCATCAAGGAAATCTTGCAGCCTGCATCCCATTCCCCCCCTTCTTTCACTCTTAATTTGTGTTTTCAAACCCTCGTCTCCATTTGATCCCTTTTTTTCGCTCATCAAATTGCACCACTGCACCCCCACATTAGCTCCCCTACCTTCGATCGAAATGCTTGGCTTCTCTGACCAGCCAAATCCTCTAAAATCTCTAATTTTGATTAGAACTTAAAATCAAGAATTCTCCTATCTTGTGATTTAGCCGTCCTAATCTGCCCAAACTGGGTGAGGGTATCCTAGCGAGTAAACCTAGAATCATCCCATATCAATGCAGTTAAACCCAACCATCTCATCATCTACGTCATTAGTCACAAAGAAGGGTCCTGTTGAGATCCCTGACCATAAGTCTTCCCTATACTCAAACCAAAGCCAACCTTATCCTATTCTAGCCTGGAGTTGGTTTTGACTACAGATCTTGATTGAATTGGCCCTTGCACTAGTAATGCTACATCAGAAAGTGACTGCTTAAGTGTCCTTGTTATCTCACTTGAAACAGAACTGAGTTCAAGAGAAGCTGTTGGCTGTATCAAGTATGGGGGTTGTTATGAGGTCTATGTGGTTCCAATCTTGGAGGGTTTTAATGGATGGATTGGACTAGATCTAAATTACAAACTAGAGGCTTCTTAAGGAGTCCTGTAAAACTCAATAAAGGGGTCTAGTGGCCTTCATATGGGAGCCTGGGAAAGCTGTACCTTTATGGGTTCTGGCCTCACCCCCTTTCAGTTTTCAGTTGTCTTTCTTTTCTTCTTCTTCTTCTTTTTTTTTTTTCCTTCGTAATCTTCAGTTTTCAGTGGTCATGGACTCTCATTTACACGTCTTATGAGCTGCTGTATAGCTCTTGCACATTGTTATTTTTTTCAACTCTTAAAGATGGTAACTATTTACATTTGGATCTCATGAGCACATTATCTACTTCCATCATGCTGTCCTAATGATTTTTCGTTCATGTTTTTCTCACACATGGTTGTATGCATGCAGATGCATAAAGGGTGAACCTGCAATTGAGGAATACTATGGGATGTTAATAGAAGCTGAGAAACAAAGAGATCGTGTATTGGAGACAGTCATGCAATCTCAAGCAGCACAACAGTTTCTGTCACCTGGAAGGGTGGTGGTGGTCAAATCACAATCAGTAGTGAGTACTTACTGTAATGGTCATATAATCATTGTGGTACAGGACATCTGAAGTAGCTATGCTTGTGGTCTGTTATCTTCAGAGGGGGTGTCAATAAATACTGGTACCTAATGACAACAACTATGATGTAGGTTCATCAATGATGTTAACATATACATGATTTACCACTTCAGTGGTAACCACACTATATGGGGTCCATCCCAGATTGGATTAGATCTGATTTTATGGTGGCCATATTTCTATTTTATTTCCTTAGCTCCTATTTATTATGTTAAGATACTACTTTCAATTTTCTGCACTTTTTATCTTTAAGTAGCTTGACTAGGAAGCAATACTTGGGGAGATTTGTTTCCTTTCCTTCTTTTTGCTTGGGTGTCAAGCAAGTCTATTTTGGGTCCTTAGGATAGTAATATTTGAAGATATTTGTGACTAGGTCTGATGATATTTGAAGATCTCTTTAATTTGGAAACTTTTCAATAATAATTACACTGCTGATGGGGAGAGCTGCATCCTGCACAACTCTCCATTCCCTCCTCTTCCACTTCTTTTGTCTTCTGTCATGGAACCAAGGGGACCTTCATAAGCATTTAGGCAATGAGGCATTCACAAGGCGGTTTAGTCTGGTTTCTTTCTTTCATTATGTTCTAACTTTCCTTGCAGTTCTTAAGATACAAGGTGCAGGGTTTAGATCTGTGGCATTTTTGGATCTCCAGTAGCTCCTTGAGTTTTCTTATGGATTTCTTTATGATCTTTTGATGGCGGATCTAGTTAACGGTTGTTCTCAAACAAAAGGTCCTTGAGCGTGGAAGGGTTTTCCCTATAATGATAGTTTCAGCCCTGTAGCTCGGAATGAGTTCGAACTTTCGTTATTTGATCACTTCCATCTTTGCTTTCAGAAAAGGGGCACATGAGTCTTCTCAATTAGCTAGTCTAGATCTTCATGTTCAGGATCTCTTCCTTGCATCTCTTATCTTAAGGTTGTCTCTTTTGTCATGAGTCTTCTTCAACCTCCTCGAACTTCTTCTTCTTCCTCCTCTAACCTTTCACCTGTTCCCCTTTCTTCTAATCCTAAGGTCGATCTTCTATCTGAAATTAACTATGTCCCTGATCAAGAAAAAGTGTTATCTGCAAACCAAATCCATCCCACTAACTTTCCTTTGCTCAATCCTTATTCTGTTTTCCCCAAGACTCCTGGATCTAGTACTATTAAAACCTTGTTGAAGTCCTGAAAAACCCCTGCCATTAAAGAAATAGTCCAAGCTAGCAGTTTTTCACAATTCCATGTGGATTCCACTGGCAAGGAGCAATATTTTGTTATTGATATATCTCCAAATCTCATTAAGCAGTGGCTCTTGCAAGGCTATACGCATCTGCATCTTGGTGCTCTTAGACTTTCTATCACTTTCCATGGCAGAAAGGGAATTCTAGCGGTTTCCCGAGTCGATGTTTTGGATTCAAGATTTCTTAAGTATCCACATGCCATTATTAGTCATCTCTAGACTACTCTGAATGCTGGCACGGTCTTCTTCACAATTTTCCCAAATTACAACATTCCATTAGCAGATCCATTGCTCCCTCAGGCTTTCAAGCTCCTGGTGCATATCACTGGTGCTCCTCAGGCAATAGGCTCCATCACAGCCACTCTTCACTAGCAGATGTGTTACCGGCTCCAGAATCACTCTTTTGATCTGGATACTGGACATACTAAGGACGCTCTGTTCATCAAGGTTGATGCAAATCAGTTGGTTACTGCCACTCAAGTGCCTCGGCAGATCCCGCTTGAAGAGCTTCTACAACTTCTTCCTGATTCATGGATTAAAAATTATGAGGCTAGTCATGCTGAACCTAAACAACCTTTGGACTTAACTTCTACAAATCCAACATACAAACAACTTAGAGAAAGACAGACGGAAATCAAATTCCCTAAGCCAATGGCTTTTATGCTTGTTCCTATGGACTTCCCTCATAAGCCTCAGTTATCTCGGGTGCCGATTAAAGCTTTTTCATCTGATGGGTCTCCTGTTTATGCTTTCCAATCTCCTTCTGGTCACAAGTTCTTTGATGTTTGTGACTGTTCAGACTGCCTTGGTGAGGACGATGAACTGGAACTTTCTAAATCCAGACCCAAATCCTGACCTCGGAAGCATGATCCTCTTTGGGAGCGCTACCGCCAAGGATGTCCTAATGTGGGTCCCCTTGGCGAATCACATGGTAAATACCAGTTTATTGTGGCTTATGGTTCCAAAAAACCATGCTAGCTAGGATGCTACCCGACTTCAGCAGCCAAACCTTCTTCTCCACCACATTCTTTTATGATGCATGGCAGTTCTTCTTCCATCAGCAAGTCATTTCCTCTTGCTGATACTTTTGAAGATGATCAACAACAAAAGCATGTGTGGAAGATTACTCCTCCTAACACTATTCCTCAAGATGGCCACAAAATTGAAAATTCTTCCTTAGAAGCAGCTCTTAATTGGCAAGCAGAAAATGCACTTGTTCAGAACCAGTACTTGCAGAAAATTGTTTCTTATCAAGAAAATACCTCCATGCAACTCATGCAGATCAACAATGATCTCAAGTACTTGAAAAGTAAAGTTGAACAATTGCACAATGAACTTATGCAGCTTGTCATGAATCCAAATGTCCAAGCAATATCTTCTACCATGGCAGCCAAAGAAAGGGAGAAAAGATTTTATGAATCTCAACTCTAGTACAAACAGCATTAGCTGCAGAAACTCCAACCCACAAGCTCTGCTCCTATTTCTTCTGTCCCAACAATCCCTCTGTACATGCCTAAGAAGGTGACAACACCATTCTAATATGTTCCACCATCACCTCCAGCACCATCTTATCTGTCTTTTGATCTTTTGCGAGAGTTTGCCCAACAAGCTTCCCCAACTCCAGTTCCCTCACTTTTTGGTTTTCCAACTCCTCTAATAAAAGAGAATTTCCTTCAGATCTCTTGTTAGAAGTATGTGAGCAACAGCGAAACCTGGCAAAAAGAAAACCACCTCCAAACTCTCATCCACCCCCTTCATTTGGATCTCTTGAACCCCCAACTAATCCGAATGTGTTAACCTCATTTCTTCAGACCCTTGTCCAAACTCCCAAACCCATGGTTCTTTCTGCCAAACTAGTATCTTCTAGCCCATCTGAACTTGAATCTGAGCATGTGAAATATCTGAAGATCCTATTTTGGAACACTTATTTTCAGCCAATCCAGATGGTTTCACCCTTGATCCTATTGTGGATGACCCTATACCAGAAGATTAAATCCAACCCCTTAGCAAATACCCTTCACACCTGCATACACTCGTTTTGGAAACCATGAGCCAAAGCACTTCTTCACTTTGGATGATATACCAGTTACAGAATGGCCTTCTCGATTTCAAGAATTTCATGCTTGGCTCACGGCAGAATCGTTTACATGAGGGTTCTTCGGATAGCACAGCCATTTGTAAATTTCTAACTTGTATAATTGGTGCTTTGAGAGAATGGTATCTTGGTCTTGGTGCTTATAAACAATTACAATGGGCTCAATTACCTCTATCGCAATTCATCTCTCTCTGTTACAGTCAATTTCTTGGTATTAGCTGAACGAAATGTTCAAGAAAGAGAAGATTTCCTCAAGATGAAACATTGTTCCCTGAACAAGAAAGATCTTCAAAAACATTACAAACGTATGCTCTCCAAGTTCTTTGTCCTCGGCGGACTTGATGAACGAAACCTTAAGCAAGTCTTTGTGAATTCATTTCCTGAACCACTTGGCACAGATGCTCTCAAAGATCTTGCCGCAAAAGGTCAAACCATTGATTCCAGCTCCGTTGGTCAGCTCTACCAAGCTATCTTATCTTCTTTGGATAAGCTCTGCCGACAGCATACATTCTTGTAGCAATGGGAGAAAACACAAGTTAAGCTTGGAAATTCATGCAATACCTCTCACCTTCAGATCAAGTGCAAAGACTCCAATTGTATGTGTCCTACCAAGAAGAAGTCTCATTTTAAAAAGATGACTACAGATTCTTCTCGGTATGAAATGCATCAATCTAAGAAGGATAGACCTATTCTCCGGAAAAAATCCCGCAGGCATTGGAAGTTTCTTCAAAAGAAAAAATCTCATGGGAAGACTTCCGAAAAATGTTATGTATGTGGACAGAAAGGTCATTTTGCAAAACATTGCCCCAGAAAAGATCTCAAGAAAAAGAAAGAAAAGCTCATCCAGATGGCTCATCAGTTCCTCCTCAATTCTGCTTCTTTAGATGATATTGATGCCAATGTTGAATCTCTTTATAGTCTCTGTGATGAAGAAGATGATGCAACACTCTTTATGATTGATCTCTCGGAAGATCTTTCAGACTCAGAACTTTCTACCTCTGGTGGCAAAGAAGAAGGACTGATGTATCAGGTAACCTCTCCAACAAAATCAAATTTGCCCTCCCTTCCTTCTCAACCCAGAGTATCTTGCAAATCTACCTCTGTCATCCTTCCCTTAGCCCCTGTAACCATCCAAGAAACAGCATGGACCAGACCAATCAAAGTCATTGCATACTTTGACACGGGTGCGTCTTTTACCATGCTTTCCCCTGATATCCTCCCTTCTAATTCATGGAAGAAATGCCATCAACCTCTCTTGGCAGAAAATGAGGAATCTTTTTCTGTAAATCTCATCACTAAGAACCCCATGAAGATAAAGCTCTTTCCAACCCTGGTCCTTAACCACACCGTATTAGGTTCGCACTCTACATTCGCCTTCCTTTCAAGAAAAATGAAGATGTAACCCGACAAAGGCAAGTCATTCTGGAATTAACCCTACACACCTTGCTATGGCTCGGCAAGAAATTGAGCAGTTATTAGCCCAACAATTGGTTGAACCAACTACATCTCAATGGGCTTGTGAAGCATTCTATGTGAACAAGCGAGCAGAACAAGTTCGTGGAAAACTTTGTCTTGTGATCAATTACCAGCCTCTCAATTCTTTCCTTGCAGATGATAAGTTCCCCCTGCCTCATAGGCCGACACTCTTGGCCCAGCTATCCTCTGCACGAGTTTTTAGCAAGTTTGATCTAAAAGCAGGATTTTGGCAACATGGTATCCATCCTGAAGAACGGCACAAAACAACATTCTGCATTCCAGGTCACCACTTTAATGGACAGTCATACCCTTTGGCCTCAAAACAGCTCTTTCTCTCTTCCAAAAGGCCATGCTAAGACTGTAGGCATCTCTTGAAAGCCAAGCTCTTATATACATTGATGACATCTTACTGTTCTCGGACAATCTTGAAGCACATGAGCACTTGTTAGAAAAATTCTATCGGATCACCTCAGAAGCAGGTGTCATGTTATCCCCCCACAAAGTTCACTTTGGCAACCTCCTCCATTGATTTCCTTGGAGTCACCATTAGTAACGGCTCTTATGCTCTTCAGCCTCATATTGGCAAATCTCTCTTGGATTTCCCTGATACTCTTACCATTTCTCAGCTCCACAAGTTTCTTGGCATTGTCAACTACATGACAGAATTCATTCCTCGCAAAGCGGAGTACACACAGTTGTTGTACGGCCAATTCAAGAAAAATGCCCCTCCATGGACTGACCAGCACACTGCAACAGTTAAGAAAATCAAGCAAATTGCTCAAAACCTCCCTCCATTGGCAATTCCTTCCACAGGTACCCACATCCTCCAGACAAATGCTAGTGACAAACTATGGGCAGCAATTCTCTTGGAAGAAATTCAAGGCAAGAGACAAGTTTGTGGTTATAAAAGTGGCATTTTCACTCCAACAGATAACAGTCCTACCACAACACATTCAAAGAAATCCTTGCAGTCAAACGTGGTATTGAGAAATTTCAATTTCATCTCATAGGTCATACTTTTTTGATTGAGATGGATATGACAACATTCCCTCGTATGCTCCAATTTAAGCCAAAAATGTTGCCAGATTCTCAACTCCTCCGGTAGGCACAATGGTTCAGTAAATGGTCTTTCACAGTCAAGCATGTCTAAGGTAAACAGAATGTACTAGCAGACTTTCTCTCCAGACCTTTGAAGCCACCTCCAGGCATCCAATCGTTCTCCCTCTTTGTTTCCCATTCACCCCTGGAGCTTCCTCTCCTCGCCCCCCTGTATCCTCAAACGATGACTCGTCGGACTCATCGAATGACAACATTAGTCCAGCTCATCTTTCTAATCTCCCTCCTCCCATATACAATGACATCTCTCGTCGTGCTATTATTAGCCATTGCCGATCTACTTATCAGGATACTCTTGCAGTTCTTGTCTCTCGGTTTGGGATATCTGAAGATTGGTTCTAGTGTCATCCAACTTACCCCTATCTCACTCTATTCAACATCCAGCATACCTCTACATTCGAAAAGGAGTGCCATGTGTTTTTTCATAATCTCTGTGGTACACAAAATAGCCCTTTGCTTCTCTTGTTATGCACTTGCCCAGTATCTCCGAGAATGTGTTCGCTACAGTTATCCTCATTACTATTACCAACCCGCTTATTCATACACTAGAAACCGAATGATATATATGCGAAGACACGAGGCTTATCTTGCTAAGCTTCTTGCTGAATTCCAATCTCTCGAAGACTGGCTCCTCTTTTTTGAATCACAACATGACAAACAAGCAATCATTCTTTTTCATATAGACCCGGATCACCTTCATTCAGCTTTTCATCCTGATCCAGCCCTCCAGGACCCAAGCTCCCAAAACCATTTCATGTTCTATAATGCTAGTCATTCTATTTACACTGTTCTAGACCATGACCTATATGCACTTCGTGGCGATGAAGATCATTGTGAGGAATGGCGTGAGTTTCAAGTTGATATGGCTGAAATTAATGGTATCAATCCCTCCAATATCCCGACTCAGTTGTTTGGCCTTGAAGATGCATGGGAATTGAATCATGTACTCAATGATCTTGATGTTGCGTATATACTCTCTGTTTGGCATGAGTATCGGGTGGATCATTATGAAGATTTTCTGGAAAGTTCGTCTAATGATGATCAGGATGACTAGGATTTAGATTATGATTAAGCTCGTGGTATGAGTCTTGTGTACGTATGTGTACCGTATAAAGTGTATAATGAGTCTGTATACGTTAAAGTGTGTAATATAGAATGTTATGTACACAAGCAATGATGTCATGCATGATGTCATGCTCAAAATATCTCACTACATTTCATTTGAGTGTAGAATGAGTTTGCATTTCATTTCATTCTCCTTGCTCTATAAAAGGAGACTACTAGTGTGTAAATGCAAGGTTTGAAGATATTAGTAAAGTGGTTTTTATCTTGTGGGTTATTATTATCTTCTTCATAGTTCTCTGGTTTCTCTGGTTTCATATTATCCTGCTTGGGCCTTCTGGAGAAGCTTCCAACCTCCCAACCCATCTAAAACCACCTTTTGCCTAGGCCATTCCCTTGACAATTATAGTGGAGGGGCATAACTTGTACATGAAGCCATCCGAGATCTTAGAGTCTAATATGGGGTCTTCCCAGCTGTTGAATGGTAGTACATGTGGCCCTTCTTTTGGTTGACCATAGACCAATGTATTATCGAAGTAGTGGGCTTGATGGCTCTAATACCATGTTTAAGTCTCCATCCTAAAAGCAGCACAAGGTGAGGACTTTTAAATTGCATGATCTATTGCCCCTCTCTTTTTCTCCTCTTATTATTTACACGAAGTACTAGGAGAACTTTTTGGTGGCAAATTTTGTACCTCACTTTTTAATTTGGCTGATGAATATTCTTGGATGACAGGGAGACAATAAATAAGATCATTTTTTTTACTCTGCATATACTATTCCATAGTTTCTATACTCTAAATTATGTCCATCTAAGTATACGGCAATTTGTAAACCTTTCACCAGGGTTTAGTTATTTTGGACTATAAAATTTGCTTTGTTTTTGGTAGTTCAAAATTCTATTGTTATCCCTAATACCGGAAAAGTTTTGGTTTCTATGTATGACAGGCTGAAGACCACTTTCTTGGGGTTGTACTGAAAGCACCTTCTGCTAGTAGCAAGCAATATATTGTTTTAGTACTAAGGCCTGATTTGCAGTTATCTATGGAAGATCCTTTAGGCAATGGAAAATTGCAAGGGAAAGACAGTACCAGTTCTGTACAAGGCTATTATATGGCTCCAAAATCAAGACGCGGTGATGACGAATACTTCACTGGTGGTGGTTCTCGCAAAGGATCAGGTGCTGTCAATATAAAGTTACCTCACCGTGGTAATGCAGCTGGGTTGAATTATGAAGTTATTGGTGTTGAAAACAAACAGTTCTTAAGCATATGCAACAGCAAAATAAAGATTGATCAATTCCGGCTTCTTGAAGATAATAATAGTGCTGCATACTCAAAAACAGTTCAAGAGTTATCAAATCAGAAATCCAATGATGGACAATACCCTCCAGCTTTAGATGCTGTAAAAGGTATGATCTTTACATGCTGAATATTGCATTAGTAGAATAAAGTCACTTAAGTTTCTGGTAAGATTTTCTAATTTAACATTTTAAAGTTAATTTTATGAGATTTTTCCCATTTAAAATGGCACATCGGGAGTTTCATGCTAATGTTTTACCTTATCTCTAAGTCTTGTAATTTCAACTGCTTCATTCTTTAGAGGTTTATCCACTATTATTCCCACTCCACGTCTATTACTTTGCTCCCCTGTATACCATAGTTCAAAGTTTGCCAACTCCTTACCATTCTTACTCTTCCATCAATCATTGTAGGCTTTTACCTATCAAGGAACCAATGTCCCAATATACTATTCTAATCCTACACTTCTGGAATAGCTTCTTATTCCACAAATGACCATGTATGAGTTCCCAGTGGCCATGTACAAGTTCCCTTGACTACTTATCACTGCAGAAAGGCTCCAATGTGGCACATTGCTTACAGGTAACGCACTAACTTAAGGTTGCATAGTTGGTGACTTGGTGGCATAATAGATGATAAGTTAAAGCAAAAAATCCATGCACAAGAGGATTGGAAAAATATAATATAGTACTAGTTGCCTACGTGATGCATAAAATATATAATTGAAAATAAGAACATATAATATATATATATAGAAAAACCTAACCATGTACACTAGGTCACTACTACGAGGGAACTGACTAACTATGGCAAGATTTCCAACAAAGGGGGACATAGAGGTAATGAATATACACCATACAGCCATGTAGGGGCTCCTTGTCACACCTCACCTGCCGGTATCGGTCCCGCCCGACAACCCATGGGTGTGATACATAGTCATAGGATCAACAGTTTACCCATCAATGATAATAAATGCATGCAATAATAATCAAGAGCAAGAATAATCCAAATAATTAAGTATAAATAATTATATGAGTCCAATACTCAAAAGGAATGAATCAATGAAAAGGAATAAAATAATCATGTCCCAAAATTAAATAGAGTTTCAGCGGAAGCAAAATAAATTAAGTTTGATTGTTTCTTTGTGCTCTCTTATAGGCAATGGTCTTTTCTTCTAACTTCGCAATGGAGGGAGTCATCCATCCTTCCTCCATTGACTTCTCAAAATGACGCGCTACCTGAATCCTCCTGCCATCAATGGGTGTTGTAAGCGCACTCCAAGCATCCGGAGGTGGCTTCGTGGTATACATCGCTATTTCGCATTGGCGCCTCCAAAGCTTCTTTACCGGGGTTCTCCCATTCATAGGGAATTTCTCCCGATCCAAGACTCTCATCTGTTTAGTTTAACAAACATTCACAAAAGAAATGAATTCTGACGAATTCAGAATTCAATAAGGAAACACATTTCATATACATGTCAACATTTTATCATGATAAACAACTTATATAAATGATGATATACAAGTGTATGTATGCAGCTAGAATCTAACTATGCAAGTCTCTAATACAGTAGATATGCTTTTAGATTTAACACTAGCCCTCCTATGGGTAAGTCTAATCACTCTGATCCCTCACGGACTGGCTACCTCTATTGGGATCCCAGGAAAGGGTTTCAATCCTCGTCAATCAACCATGGCTGGGGTTTAAGTCCACTCTCTTACCACGACCATTGGCACAAGTACTAACGCATGTATAGGTTTCTAATCATATGCAAGGTCATACAGTGACATATTACATGTAGTTCAGATACTTCCCCTATGGCACCAACCAACTCGGTTCAGTATCCTTCTCTATCTAGGAATGAGAATCCTCACGGACTGGCTACCTCTGTTGGACTCCATTCCCTAACCCTATGGTCATCCACATATTGTTGGATGCTCTCATGTTTCCTCACGACTCTCAGTCTCTCCTTGGACGCCTATGAGCCCAACCCTGACATGTACAACCCTACCAATGCATGATTAACAATAGACCACCGAATCTCTGCACTGACTGACTACCGCTGTAGGATGAGATAAAATCACATCACCGTCATCACGGATCATTCAGTTTCAATACCTCTAGCTAAAGGGTAGTAGCATGTATGGGGTACCTAGCCATACAATCTAGACCTCATAGGTATGTCATCTAGCAACCATGATAGTGTTGGATGCATCAGTAAGCAGTGTAGCCACTGATATCCCAAGCAATGGATACCCAATAAAGATACCATCAATCATAGCTACATCACACCATCAACCATCATCATATAATTAAGCATTCAACATCACATAGTAATTGAAGTACATCTAATCATTATTCACAACATACAACTAACCATAAATTATATGAACATACTGTAACAGCAAGTTACAAGAATATCAATGCATTCAAAGTTATAGTAACTCATCGTAAATTATGTCAATACATATATGTAAGAATGTGCCCTTACCAGTCAAAGTTGGAAAGACTAATTAAAGTGCAGTCAAACCTCTCTACTAACAATTCCAGGAAACCTTAGAGATCACCTATAGATAGGTTATAAAGTTACATTAATAATGAAAGTCAAAAACAAAGCAACAATTGGACTGATTGAGCTTATGTGACCCAGCCGGTCACTTATGGCGGTTGGTTGGGCCAGTCAACTGCTCTGAGCTACCGCCCTTATTACAGACAGCAACCCAAGTTTGAAATTCCGACTTTTGATCTCCCAATTTTAATCCAATTTTGGGATGATCTAAATCCAAGTTTTGTCCTTAGTTAACAACTCATACATAATCCAAAACCCACAAGAGTTAATGGTTTAGTAATCACATCATCTCCTTCAATTAAATCAATTCTTTATTCGGATGCAAGATCCGTTTTCAGATATTATCCAATCAAGATCATTGATGGAATGATAATAACCATCATAACTAACCATCTACAGAATTATGGAAGAAGGATTCACACAATTCAAAGAGATAAAATAGGAAAGATATGAAATAGCTAAGGAGAGTGAGAGTTCATCTTACCTCCAATTGACTCGCTAAAAGGATCAAGGATCGAAGCTTCTCCGCGAATCACTTGTTCTTCACCTTCCAACACGTGCTCTCTGCCTCCTAACCATCCACAGCAACCTCCACGAATATAATAATATGAGAATAAGTCGTAGTTGGCTATTTATAGAGGTCTGGAGCAAAATAGGGTTTAATTCTTATAAGCAAACCTGGCAGATCGTTTGGGGCGGTTGGTTGGTCAATCAACCGCCTTAAGCAACAGCCCCTAGTACTTTTCAGTACTTGGGTGCTCAACCGGTTCATCCCCAACACAAACCTAACCCTAACCAACATGTGGGGGTGTTTTTACCTTGATCTCTGACATCTTCAATCACAACTTGACTCTGACTGGTGATCCACTTTCCCAATCCATTAGGGTTTCTACAGATTCTCCTTTGGATTCCCAGTAAGGCAGGTTCTTCATCGATGGAATCTAGATCCATGGGCTCAAGGTATGGATCATGGACTTCAATCCAGATAGTCCACATCTTATTCCGGCTAGATCTTTGGGTACTCGGATCTGCAATACGGATCCCGGGTTAGAATTACGGGGGTTGTTACACTCCTAGTAGGTGTGAATTCTGATAGAATAAAATCTAGAGTAACTAAGAATAACTTGAATTAAAAATAAGCAGTAATATATCCCTGGCAAACAGAGATAGATAGATGCTTAATTATGTATGCTTGCAGTTCATAAGCAAAAGAGAGAAAATGCACATGGATAAACAAAATCCGAACTAAAAATGAAGAAATCTCCAACTCAACAACTAGACAACGTCAGTGGTAAAACGATGACAATGATATGATGATCTTAATTTGGGACATTGTGCTTTGATCACGGGGCCCAGGTTTAAGTTCCCACAAATGAACTGTTGCACAGGTGATGCAGGAACATTTTATTAGGCCAGCTTAATCCCACTAGATGACCCTTACGATGATGAACCAATCCCATGGGTTTTTTAGGTTCAGTATGATATTTAGGAATTATTTTATTTAGGAATATCTTTACCTTTTATTTAGGTAGCAATCTGAGTTTTATTTAGTCGGTACTTTTATTAGTGTGGGTTTTAGGAAGTAGATTTTAATTCTCTTTGCGTTTTAGACTTCAATTAGGTCACTTGGTTTCTATTATTATAAATATGATTGTAGCCCAACTTGTTGGGAGGTTTTAATGATTGAATGTTTGAGTTGTTTTGCAGCCAGATTGGTAAAAGTAATGGCTTTGTGACCTCTCTTCCCCTTCCCCCCCCCCCCCCTCCTCTCCCCTCCCCTCCTTTGTGCAGTCTTTCCTTCCCTCTTGTCTTCTGTTTCTCCACTTCTTGTGCAATTTCTTTATCTCATTTTCCATATTCTCTTCTTGAAGTGACTGCAGCCCGTAAAGATTGTTTTGAATCTTCCTGTTCCTTCCCTTCTCCTCCTTAGATCTAGCTTGTTTGCTCTCTATAAATCAAACCTGCAACTAGGGAGACCCTTAATCTGTCCTTCTTGCCAAGAGTTGCAGAGTAATTAAGATTCCGCTAGCCATCTGTTCAGATTGATATTGCTTAGTTCTATTGGGCCCTTTATTTAAGTCTTTTATTCTGGCATTAGATGCCAGTTTCAAGTGTACTGAGGTAGGAAAAGCGCTTTGTTGGACAAATAGTTGTGTAAGGAAAGAAGATACACAGGTTTTGATTCTTCACCCCCCAAATTTAGGTTGGTTGGGGAAGATCTTGAACGTGCAACTAGTTCTTCTTCCTGCTGGTTTTTTGGATTGAATTTATGGGGGAAGATAATCTCATGTCATTGTTCCCTTTTTTCAAGTAACTAGGTTCCCTATTTTATTCGCACTTTGTCATATTTCCTGTTCCTTTATCCCCAAGTGATTCATGCTCTTATATTCTACGTCCAGGTTTACCCACTTGCAATTAATATTTTCTTTCCATATCCCTTTCTCCCATTTGAAACTGCCAATTCTTCATTTTAAGACTCCCGTTAATTACAACTCAACAATTTCTTTAAAACCTTCCATTGTTTACCATTTTGCCTTGCTCCTATACAACTGTGGCGTTTACTGGTTTGCCATGTGTACTTATAGATTCGAGTTATCTAACACTTGGATGGGCCCATAAGCGATCTGAGTAGGGTTTCTGAACCCCATATATGCATCATGGAGTGGAGGCAAGCTTTATGCAACTGAGGTTTTCCCTTGAGACGTGAACTGTAGACCTGGGCGGCTTCAAGGGTTTCTTCATTAGCACCAAAAATCATTGAAGTTCAGACCAAAAGAGATTTTTTATAAATGGGCTTGCCGGTAATTTGTTACAAAAGAATTCAATGATGATGATTTTTTTTTTTTTTTCCTATTTCTGTTTTCTCTGTTATGCTAATCCTTCTCCTTGTTTTCATTCACTTTTCAAACAATTAACTATCAGCCGTGATGTTATTTTCAATTGTTTTGTTGGTTAATGGATGGGAAAATGTATGTTTTTTGGAATCCAATCTGGGGATTCTTTAAATTTTTCATTTCCTTTTTAGAGGTTAAAGTTTGTAATCGCAACCTATGTAGATCTGAAGCTGAGAGATGTGGATCTTGTGGAATCATACCATACATGGATCAATTTACTGCAGAAGATGGCCAGGAACAAGTGTAGAGGATGCATAAAGTTCAAGGAACACATTATACTAGCAAAAGAGCTCAGCAAGCATAAAGAGGAAGTGAAGGCACTTAAGTATCAAATGTCAGATGAAGCACTCGAAAAGATGCCAGATTTTCAGGGTCGAGTAAGTCGTCTAAAAAAATTATTGTGTGTTCCGGGCTGTTAATTTATCTGTATGCACCGCTGCATGATATCCGACTATTATTAAGATGTTGGCTTCTGATTTTGCAGATTGACGTGCTGAAGGAAATTGGCTGTATAGATGCTGACCTGGTAGTTCAGATCAAGGGCCGTGTGGCATGTGAGATGAATTCTGGAGAGGAGTTGATATCAACAGAGTGCTTGTTTGAGAACCAACTAGACGACCTTCAACCTGAAGAAGCAGTAGCACTTATGTCTGCCCTTGTATTTCAACAAAAGAACACATCTGAACCTTCACTAACTGAGAAGCTGGCTAAGGCCAAAAAGAGGTTATTATCAAAACCCACAACACTCCTCCCAACCCTTCCCCCCCCCCCCCCCCAAGAAAAAAAAAGAAGTTTTTTCCCCTCACTTCTTGATTGCTGACTACTAAAATGCAGTGCATTTCTATACTGCTACTTGAGGTCACCTAAACTAAGCTTCCGTGAATTGGGTTTCAGCAATAACTGAAAAAACGCCACTCCTACAATAGGCTTCACTGAGTTAATTGCTAGGCAATATTATTAGTTGGGTGGATTCGTTTGAAATTCTTATTTACCCCAATAATTCTCTATTCAGTGTTTTTTGTCTGATTTTCTTTTCCTTTCATTTATTTGTCAATGCTAGACTGTATGATACAGCAATAAGACTTGGGGAGCTGCAAGCTTGCTTCAAGCTACCAGTAAGTCCTGAAGAATATGCCCGAGACAATCTAAAGTTTGGCCTTGTTGAAGTAGTTTATGAATGGGCAAAGGTTAGTTTCTGTCTTATGTCTTCCTGTGCTCAATAGACCAGCTTCTGATATATCAATTGACTCACCACTCTTCTGATGTCTAATCACAGGGTACTCCATTTGCCGATATCTGTGAGCTTACAGATGTTCCTGAAGGCCTGATTGTGCGAACCATTGTTCGACTTGATGAGACATGTCGTGAATTCAGGAATGCTGCAGCAATTATGGGTAATTCTGCACTCTACAAAAAAATGGAAACTGCTTCCAATGCAATAAAACGTGACATAGTTTTCGCGGCTAGCCTGTATATTACTGGAGTGTGAGATACTTGTCAAAGCTCCTCTGCATGTATAGAAAACGAGAAGAAATCAAAGCTTCTGGGTTGATTAGCCAAATCCTTGATAGTCGATCTTTATATGTCAAAGAGGATGCTATGCCATGCGGGAATGAAGGTTGCTGGAAGGAGAAAGTGGGGCATCTTGAAGAAGACGATCAGGGCCTTCATGTTGGATAGTGGAAACTGGGATGGGTAGTCGAGGTTTTGAATCCAATGGCAGTTGTGGTCCACCTTTTCTGCCACAGAACAAACTCTGGTGATTTATTTTAACTCATTAGAGGCTGATATAGTGATCAGTAGTAGATATGTCTATACTGAAATGAAAGCCAAGTTTTGTTTACCAATTGAGCACAGATCTCATTGGCTGGACTTCGACATTTATGGGTTCAGTCAGAATAGTTTAGAGATTAACATGCAGAAAAAAGTTTTCTGGTCACTATGTTCATGGCATTGTTTCACCTGTGTCAAGTGTCCAAGATACCTTCGAGTCTGACATAGTTTTACGAGTAGTTCAGAGATAAGACGTGATTGACCTAGAACTTGGGATATCATGCAATGGGACATGGTTTCAGGTGCTTTAATCTCATTAACTTGGTGAAAATTGTTGTCTGACATATCAACTTTCCTATATAATTCTTCTTGTTCAATGAAATTAATATTTAAAACAATTTTCAAGGACATTCAAGATATCATATCGATGATTACACATTTGGAGCGCTAGCCTCGTACATTGTAGCGATATAAAACCCTCTTTAAGTATAAGATTAATTTAAGGTTTGAATAGAATTTTATCACTCACTACTGAATAATGTTGCAAAAGATAATCTACTTAAGATGAGTGAAGCACTGTATCATTTAATGGAAATGAAAAATGTCAAATACGTACAGTAATTTGTTTTTCAACAAGTCATTTTGGCAACGGATGGCTACGAAATACCTATGTTGGATTTCCGTCCCCAATGCAGAATGCAACACAGTACTTTGATTAATCGATTTTGGGACGGTTACCCACTCTGTCGCGAATAAGTACCCATTTTATGGGGGAAATTTATTCTAACACCTGTGTGCTAGAATAGCCGTCCCCAAAGCCTAGTATATACAACACGATCCCTTTTTGCGTTTACGACGGAAACCCTGATCGTCGCGAATACGTCCACGACACTTGTTTACAACTCAGAATTTTGTGACTATTTTTGGCGACGGAAAAGCGGAATGCATTTTCTAACATGTTGTTCCGTCGCTAAAGCAAGTAGCCCGCTTGTTTCCCGTCGCTAAACCCCCATGGAACTGCAGAGTTGTGTGCGTACTTCCGTCGCTAAACCTATGAGATTTTGTGCTTACCTGTTGCGATAATGACAACTCGTTGCATTTCATAACAAAATTTGTGCCGAGGTATAAGAAATTATTGTTTCAATATGAAGCTCTTCCAGTCAAGAAAGCATGGCACTTACAAATTAATCATTATGGCAAATTGGATTAGGATTTAATGATAAATATATAATTTTTTTAAACTGAGTTTCTTAAAAGCAAAGTTAGACAATAATCCATCGTGGGGGCGTGGAGAAATCTCATTTACATATGATACAAAGTTAGATACCTTCTGTTGTTTG
Organism: Hakea prostrata; assembly: GCF_041222555.1. Lineage (NCBI taxonomy): Eukaryota > Viridiplantae > Streptophyta > Magnoliopsida > Proteales > Proteaceae > Hakea > Hakea prostrata. The sequence continues at coordinate 10,481,561 of NC_142600.1, read as the reverse complement.
GGCAGGATTCCTATTGTTGGTAGATGATATAAAATATCAATGTAAGAGGAAATTAGATTCTTTCATCTCTTGATGTCAAGGGTTGTTATTGATCTAACATATCAGATATTTAGATCTTGGAAAGAATATATTATAGATGAAATCTTTTCTCCAGAAGATTTTTAATTCATTACAATGAATTTTTTTTTGCCAATGGTAGGATAGTCAAGCGGTTAACCTAACTTTCCATGGGGAGGTCTTGGATTCGCATGCACCCATCCGGCAGCACATATATTAGTAATATTCTCCCTCCCTAATATCAAATCATTGTTGAGTTTGGGTGTCTTGTATTATATAGGTTACATTGGGATTAGAGTTTTAGGTTTTCCTATAAATATTCTCTGTGGGATATAGACACGGAAGCAAAGGTAATACTTTGTGGGTGTGAAAGTGTTGTGAGGTTTTTTGGAGATAGTGAAACTCTTTTTCTCTCTGGTGGACTAGGCAGGGTTTTGTCGTTGTCGAACCACGTTAGTGCTTTGCTTGTTATTCTTAATTGAAGGAAATCCTTTATATGCATTTTCCCTCAAAAAGATAAACTAACATACATACGTGAGAAGTTCTTTGTTCGAAGCATGTATAATTTTCTAAAGAATCAACAAGATCTCAACAAAGGTGAATAAAAGGTTTCCTTAAAAAGAACAAGAGTTGGAATCCAGGTGCTCACAAATCATCAAAACTGCAAGCCATGATTGAGTAATGAAACTTTGATGATACGCAAGCAATCTGAAATTTTCTCTTCGAATCAAACATGAAAAAACCAAGAGCAACTCCCATGACATAACCATTCCATTGACAAATACTTGGTAATTAAAGCCGTTAAGAACACAAGATGTTGACGTCAATGGTCCACCAGACCAACACGCATGAGCCCTACCCTCAACAAATTCTATCTAAACTATAAATTATACAACTGGTGCGTGAAAGGCTCTAATTCTTGAATTCTTCCTTCAATTCTCCTCTCACCTCACGCGATTTCTTTCCCTTCTGTCTCTCTCTCTTGGTCTTTTTTTGTCACAATTTCTGCTCTATGGCAGATCCATAAAGCCCAAAACGATAGTGCGACAATCAGAATTTTCAGAAACCCAAAAAATTAAACATCAGTAGAAGAGAAATTCCCATTTGATAGATCTTCTAGGGTGTTTTCAATGGCGAAACAATCATCTCTATCTGAAGCAGTACTGAAGGGCTCAACGGACCCGGACATGGAGATAGCTCGGTATCTTGTTCAGCTGAGTGCAGAAGATATCAGTGAAGAAAACGAAAGCAGCAACAGCAACATCTGCGAAAGCAAGAACAAGAAGAATGTCATAGAGGAAGAGAAAGATCAGAAACAAAATGAAACATCTTCTTCAACTTCAAGCAACAAGAAAGAAGAGATTATTGGTATGGAGAAAGCGATTTCGCCACCAAGGAAAAGGCGATTCCGATCGATTATTTCAATTTACAGGTCAACGAAGCCTTTGGAAGTCATTCATCAAACCAAGAAGATAAGAATGACATGTTGACTGAACTTGAAGAAAATTGGAAACCCAGTTAGGAGCTTTGGTCTATGATGGTGGGTTTTGGATAAGGTTCAGGATTTAGCTATTTGCTCTGAGAAATCTGAGAAAATTGTATATATTTCTTCTGTTCATCAGTTTCTTAACCCCCCCCCATTGATGTAACTAGCTAATACCTTAATCATCCATTACTTCAATCCTTGTCTCTAATAGAATATTATATTATCGGTTTGAAGTCATCATTTTTTCGTATTTCTCATCCATGGAATGGTTCAGGTAGCTAATGGGAGGAAGTTCTTCTATTTGATCGATTTTGAAGCAAAGGAAAGAAGGTTGCATACATAAAAAGACTGCCTTTGCCTTCTTGTCTGAAGTCGCAACTTCTTAACTCGCAAGAGGGGGAAATTTGATCAGGAACAGGTCAAGACTATTAAGACATTATAAGAAAGTTCAGCCTTCTCTGTCATGAGAGAAGTTGGGAGCTTCAACCAATATAAGAATTGGGTTTGCAATTTTGCTGGCAACAAAGACAACCCATTTGCAAGAATCGTTCTATAGTGACTGGGTGGAGTTGTCAAAGCTTAGCAAACTGGCCTAGTGATGGTATAGAATGTGTTGTTAAGCTTGGCAACATTGACTTGGTGACATGGATCAATCCACGCTCATAAATTTACTGTACAAGTGGGTCCCATAACTTTTGCATACAAGGTGTGTTGAATGCGCAGCACTATGTTGCTAATGGTCGAGATCGAGATTTCAAACTGTCAATTTCTCTGAAGTATGAAAACACAATTTTCAAAATTGGCAGGTCGATATCAAGATCGGGACTGTTCACTACAGTTGCTGCTCAATAACTGCACAGTACCCAAGCAATTTCACCAAATGTATAGTAGCAGAAGTCTAAGAAGTGGTGAACCTGATTCATGTACAAATAGAGCTTTAATTCAATCCTATATGGTTTGATTCATGAAGAAAGATATATATCAAGCAAATGTAAAAAGTTGAAGGGAAGAATCGCATTGTGAGCCGATCAAAATACATTAGAGTCTCATTCGCCATCGCTTAAGTATGAAGTTCTGAATTCAACTCTTCATAGCGTTAAGGCCACTCATAGAGGGTATACAGAGTGCACTTCAAAATAGTCTTCACTGAGAATTGAATGATTCTCATTTAATCTCAATTGATGACCTGTCTATGTTGTTGTGAATTCAACATAGACCAGCCAGACTAGTCAAGCCAAAAGACTTTTGGAACGCCTATCAACAACAAAAATAGAAAATACACAACCATCAATTAGAGGAAATTTACACACGAAATTAAAAGTACACAACCCATCAGTTCTTTGCTAGTTTCCTCTCTGTGTTGCAAATTCTGAAGGATAGATAGCTAAAAAGCTTACTGTCACATATTACACATTGAAGGAGGACTTTATTGTTTGTGTGAATCAATCTCTATCTTTCTCTCTTCAGCATTATTGTTTTGTCTGGAGATCATGGTTCCACTTCTACCCAGTTTCAAGTCTGAAGATTCAACCATGGAAAAATTCCAAAAAAATTTCAAAAGTAAATGACCCTTAAATTTCCCACTGTACAACTGCAATTGCTTTCTCATATGGGTTTTCTTAATTATATTGTTTCAATCGTTCATGTGGGCCACACTTAGATGATCTTATTCTGAAGCCGCTCTTGCTTTTTCATTTGAAGTCAACTAAAACCTTCTCCGTCTAATATAATTCAGAAAATGGATTCTAATCATAAGTGGGAAAGCTTTGACTACCTGATCATTTATTCAATCTCTTTGGCGCGTTGTTCTGATGTTTCTTGACAAAAATCTCTATATTAATTATTTTGGTATATGCCCTTCCCACCAGGAAATGATACAGACTAAAGTTGACCACCATTTCTTCTGTTTACTATTTGCTTTCTTCTCCACATAATAAAGTTGGAGAGGGAGACGAAAAGAGATCAACATAACGCGTTTTGATCTTCTCAAAGGTACGGCATAACTTTATAATTTGTTTATTAGAAGAGAAATCGATCATATCCAAATAATTTTCTATCTATAATAACCAATAAAGAATAAAAGAAAAGATTCCCTTGTTTGTCTTTTATTTTTTTTTTTTTACAATAAATTTTGGAAAATAATTCATAATTGTTTCTTGTACAAACACATTTTGAAATTTTCTGTTTTTATGCCAATCTTTTAGAAAAATTAAATAACTAATAAAGAAAGATGGAAAAGAAACAACTTTTTTTCTTACCTACACATTTGGAAATATAGGGTTTTAATATGAGTGAATCACCTAATTGGGTCAACAGAAAAATAGGGCATGAAACTTGATCAGAAGATTCGTTCTAAAGCTTGACAAATGAACAAACTAGATAACTTTATATTTTTGTATTCTAGCCATTTCTTTGTTTACATCGCATTTTCCACACGGCCAAACAGCTACCAAACAACGTGAAAACCACTGCACTGTTTCAAGATTTCGATGACACACGCTCAAGACCTCCAGGTCAGGAAGAAAGGGACAAAACAGCAAAATACAGTTCTTTTCTTCGCGTCTTCTTTGTGCTTTCCCATTCGACAGTTTCTCCAATCTTATCTCGTTCTTCAAATTCTTTAAAAGCAGCAAATGATCGAAGAACACATACATCGAAGTCTTTAACAAACCCAACAACAAGAAGAAGAACGGCAGGAGTAGTATGAGTTGCAGTAGAACGAAGAAGGAAGAAGGAAGAGATAGAATGGAAGGTCATATATCGAGAATGATAAAAGAGATATTTGGAGAAGAAAACCCATCAGCAGAAGAGAAAGTTCCTACTGTTCTGCGTCAGAGGAAGAAACGGGTTCAATCCATTGCTTATATTTACAAGATCACTGAGCCTGTAAATGCAATCCATTCTAAGAAGACGAGGTGTTCTTGAAACACATCTGTCATTGATATCCTCCTTTAGTCCAACAAGATTTCGGCATTTCATGTTCTACTACTACTAGAGTGATTCTCCACAGGCTTGTCATGTTGTCACTCATCTTGGTTAATGTTTTTTCATTTTGAGAGGCAGTCTGCAATTAATCCGGAAATTTAGAATCTGAATACCTTGAAGTTCCTGTACATCAGAGCCATTATATCTATGTTTGAATCCTCTATTTTGTTTTTTTTTTTTTTATATCTTTTTACCAAGATCACTGAATGCAACTTTCACGATTGATATCTTGGTCCAGAAAGCCTGATTGTCACTTTACTACTATAATCACTGATAAGATGGCCATTATCTACTACGTGGTTGCTCGATTTGGGTATGAGCTGTGATTCCACAGGTGAAGATCCGAAGCCATTTACATGGTTTAATTTCCTTCTTAATACATATTTTGGGTTTGAAGTTCATCCTTCTCGTTCGCTATCATCAATACATGTTTCAGTTTCACAATGATCCTTCAACCGCTCCTTGAAGGATTGAGGGAAGAGCAGTACCAAGAGCAAAAGTGCCTTCTCTTCATTGGATCCCATTTTTTACTGGTTGCCTGAAGCTCACCAGTCCCCATAGTCATTGTTTTAGTCTGTGGTATCAGATAGGGTATGCTGCCATGAAAACTGATACCATATCTGATTTGATATCGGTGGCTACTAATGGTATCAGATAGGATATCTCACAGAGATATTCTGTGTGATACCATATATACCAATACTATGGACGGGTTGAGATTTTCAGCTCTCAAACTGATCCCAATGCATTCATACTCACATAAGTTTGGGACTATACCACCTCATGTCAAGCAATGTGCTCTCCACTCATTGAGTGTGGGGCTTGGGTGTCCATAATAATCAAATAAAAACGAGTCAAAATGAAAAGAAATAACCTTAAACAAGCTTTAAAAACGCCCAAAAAAAAATTAATAAACATCTCTTACCCAAGAAAGGAAGGGGAAAAAATTATTCTCATCCAATTATCAAACTTGAATTTCACCTAGCCATTATGTTAAAAAGATGCATGATGAAAATTTTAAGTAAGTTTTAAATTAAGGGTTAACTGTAATGATCAGCACCTCTCAAGGAAGAGATATGAGTTAGACGTTTTCTATGATATATGTAATAGACCTCACCCACTAATATAAAGCTATCAATTTCCACAAAAAAAAAAATGAAAATAATCATGATTGGCGTGTACGATGTTATGGTAGATAAATCCCAATCCAACCGGGTGAGGTTATAGAAGTGAAGAGATGAAATAGAGAGAGAATTCATTCCTGGGCAATCGAAGCTCAAGAGCTTGTTCAAGAAGTTAGGGTTTGCAATTCGAAAAGTTGTAGAGATGAAATAGAATCTCGAAGATGATCTGATGCTTACTTCTAATTTCCGGTGATTTCTACTTGAGTGGAGAGAAGGTTCAAACTTCCATTCTATAATGGGTTTTGAGGCAATGGTGAATACTTCCTACAGGGGGAAGCATGGGCAATGGTAGATAGCAGGGGAAGGAATGGTGGTTACCGGTGGTGGTGGGTTTCTAACAAGGTATAGGAAAAAAATGGGTAAAGGGAGAATACCTTCATCCCACCTAAGAGGTTGGGTCATTAAGTGGATGAGAGGGCATTTTAGTCATTTACATGGTGAAGAGTATTTTAGTCAGTTTATCAATAAAAGTAACAGTTAAACCTCGCAATTTTACAAAAAATACAAAATAAGCACCGTGAAATTTTGCCAACTTAAGTGGGCAGTCAAGAATTAAAAGTCCACTTAAATTGGTGCCATGAAAGAAAAAAAAAACTCAAATGATGATAATCGAGGCATCATCGATTTGTCCATACTGGTATCAGCTGGCTTGGTAATAATATTCTCTTGCTGAACCAGCTAAGATTTGTTAAGAGCCAAAAACTTCGACCATAAAAAGCAAGGAGCGAACAGAGCACAACTTGACCAGGCCTAAGCACGATAACCTGAGCAAGAATAAAAAGACGATGGGGCAAAAGCAACAACTGAACATCCACACGCTGCAAGAGCACCATTGGAGACAGCATGAGCCTGCAATAAAATTTCAAACTGGAATTTACTCCAGTTTGAAGAGCAGTTCCTAAGAAGAGATCCACGCAGTATCATGAATCCACAAGCTTGGATTTTTCAGATTTTCGGAGTCAAAAAGCCGGAAAAAATATATATAAAAGATGAGAAAATGATGTACATCATCCCTATTGCATACACCATTTGATGACCTCCATGACACTACCTCTTCAGTAACCACATGAACCTGTAGAGGCTTGTTGACAGATATGCCAATATACAGGAACAATATGTATGTCCCTCCCTCATAAAGGATTGAGCCCAAAAACTTCCTCATATTTGACTAAAAATATAAACTAAGCTCGGATGAGTTGAAAAGTCTCCCCAACAACAGTCACAGCTAACACGAACTCCATTGAACAATTATAGGTTAGACAGTGAAACCCAAAATAAAAAAATTTAATGATGCCGATGGAGGGTTAGCCGCATATATATAAGTAATATCTCCCCCCAATATGTTACAACTCCTTTGGAGGGGAAAAAATTAATGAAAACTATTGTATTAGTGACATCAACTTTTCCGCTAAAGCTTTACAAGCTATAGGGTATTGTTTCCTATCCAACTGACAATCAAGAACAAGTAGAGGAAAACGGAACAACCTTAAGATCCATCAACTGACAGCAAAAGAACTATCAATGCTCAAGATTGAATAGAAACTCTGTAAAATGCTGCAATTTACTGCATTGACAGCAGATATCTGATCAATGCTCAAGATGGAACACATATTCTGTTAATCGTTGCAATTTACTGGGATCTAATTTCTGTTCTGTCACAATCGGCTGTCTCTTCACTGTCAACATTCGAGAATTGGGGTCAACAAGCCATCCATGTTGCAATGCATCTATACAAGACAATCAACCAAACAGTGTAAGTCACAATAGTATTCATTAAGATTGTCCTCCATTTTTGGAGGGTGGAGTAAAGAAGTGGAAGTGATACTGCACTAAAGTAGCAAAATTACATACATGCAAAAAAATTCCAAGGTCCAACCACTAGCAGCCCATTGTACAAAAGACTTGCTCTTGTATTCAGTCACAAAACAAAATTTCAAAATAGGGGCTTCTTCATCATTTTTCAAAGGACTGTTCCAACAAAAGGGCAAATTTACTAACAGCCAGGTAGAGGAGGTTGTCGATGACACATTTTCTGGGCACCACCTAAAGTGTCACACATCAAATAGAGACCCACATTCAGCCAAGCTAGGCTGAATGAGCTATAAAAGCTCTAATTGGTGACCCTCCCACAGAATGCTTTTGATAATATCTAATTCCCAAGAGTGGATTGGGTTTCTAGTGCTGTATTTGTTATTGTTCTATGCTCCCACCAAGTGAACTAGCTCAAAAACTTGATCTTGAAACATGATATTCAGAGGATATAAAGCGATTTGTTGTTCTAAGAATCAAATTTTGAAAAACACACACAACCCTGATATTTGTAAGTGAAGGAATTGTTTTCCCAGCTCAGTTCCGCCAAATATTGATTCCAATATTAATTCTCCAATATCATACGGATATGGTTCATTTGATATATCAGAGAACTCAGCTAGGAAAAATCCTGCCTTTAATTTTAGACCTAAATTTTATAGAAGCTATTCTAATAATATACTGAACGGGATATGGTTAATGATAATTTCTATCTTTTAACCCTCTCAAGGTTGAATTTGAAAAATGTCTAATATCTTAAAAAGGCAATTAAATTTGGAAACACCAGGATGAGTACCTTCTATGTATACCAATCAGTGACTCTGTTCTCAAGGTACTCAGAGATCATCTCCATTGAAAGTTACAAAGCAGAGACTTTGCTCCAAAAAATCACAGATTTCCAAAAAAGTGCCAGCCCAGAATCATGGAATTGAGTGTGGAAAGGTAACCAACCATCACCTAAGAATACCCCCTTAGATCATAAATGGCTGAAACAGTACCCCGATCCATGAGCCAGCCCACATACATGAAAACACATTTAAAAAAAAAATAAAATGAGTTTATATGAGTTTTTCAAACTTCTAGTTTTGCCAGCATATAGATGGGCATGTGCCAATCAGAAACTTCAGATTAACAGATGTTTTAGGCCAAAATAATGCTCCTAGTGTATTTATTGGCCTCAAATTAGGCTACACAACAAAATTCAAACCAAAACGACCCTAAATACCCCCCGAAACCAGGGGTCAAATTTTCATCGACACCTTGCCAAAAGTCACCGACATGTCGGCAAAATGTTGCCGTGTCGCTGGTGTCAACACCCAGTGACACATGACATTTCACCGACATGTCGAACCTTGCTTACATGTCTCTATAGACTCTTTTACCTATCAAATCTTCTGACTTGTATAACCCACATTGTACATATATTTACAATTGTGAAAGAACAATACGCGTTGTGGCCTCAGATGTAACATACGGTACTCACATTAAGCACCTTGGTATTACCTACACGTCACTGTTGCTTGATACTACCTTGGCTCACCTTGTCCATGACAACTATGCTCAGAAGTAGGGTGCAATTTTACAAGGTACCCAGTTGTACAAATACCATTTTCCTATGCCAGATAGATTCCTAGTTTTTATCCATAGAGATCAACCTAGCAACTATCAAAATCGGCAGTTCTAACATATATGATTATATATGAGGGCTCAACCAGCAGTTCACATACATGATTATATATGGGGGCTCAACCAATACAAATTATTTCATATGCATCGAAAGTAAAGAAGCTTACAGTTGGTAGCATCTGCCTCATTCATTCCCAAAAAGAGTGCTGCATCTCCAACAGTTATTGTTGAATACGCAGACAGCAGTAGCTCAAACATCCTCTTAGTATAGAGATCTGAAAAGGTTCAGGATGTCCCAAAAGTGAAACTAATGAGATTGCAAACTTCTATCAAATAGAATATAATATGAATTCACAAGTCATAACCCATCAAGTTCATACAAGTTGTAACTAATACAGATGAGAAATTTTGAGATCACGAACTTAGCAAGCCAATGACCTAAAGGCTGCACCAAGAAATGAAAGAACCCAAATTGTAGAAGCTTGCCATGGAAAAATCAAGCAATGACAATCAGGTCCAGACATATATGAGTTGTCTTACACTTACAAAATAAGCAAAGCATAACCCCACTAACAACAACATGTCTTATCCCGACTAAATGGGGTTGGCTTCATAGATGCTAGCCTCCCAATCAGCTCTAGTTGAGGCCATACTAGATACAAGGCCTATGCCAATGCAGGACCAGTCCTGGATAATGGCCCCTGCTCAGAAGAACTGCAACTTACGTGCTTCTGTACCTTTGGTTCACTTTCATTAATGCAATCCCTGGGTTTGAAAACCACGTTTGGAATTTGCTACAAGCCAACCCAGGTGCTTATCCGTGTCAATGTAACAGTAGTGGCAAGCTGGTAATCAACAAGATTTCTAAAGGGGATAGCAGTTAGGTTAAAGAGAGAAGGATAAACCGTAGGAACACACTTGGAATCAAAAGTAATTAAAATACATACAGAAATTAGGGGTGCAAGGAAGAGTTATTATTAGAAAGTGAGGGAATAAAACAGAATCAAAATTGCAGGAAAGGATATGGTCTTCTACCTCTAAAGTCTAAAAACAAACCAGAAGTACAAAACAGATTCTTTATGAATGAGAAAAATTCTCCGTGGGTTCTCTGTTGCTGCTGAGACTCAAGGGGTAGTTTGGTGGGCCGAACACCACTTGATTACACTCCCACAGAGGTTCAAACAACAATGACCAGGATATCAGTATCAGAAACTAAGGCTAGTGGTAACCCATGGAACCAGCACATGAACTGCCAGTACATTATCAACCTTCCAAGACTGCCATTTTGGTATCCATGTTAGGTTAATGTCTAATGCAACTGCAAGATTCATACTTGGGAAACTTTAATCAAACAAGCAAATCGTAAGCTTGCTATTCAACAGTTACAGCCATGGTAGGTTTGCTTTGGTTCAGCAAAAAGAACCAGATTTGCAATGTTGCACGTTAGTAAGGTTACAGAGTTTAGAGCTGTTACCTAAAACCAACTTGCTAAAGTTAAATTTGTTATTTACTTCTTCTTTTTAACATATCAGTTATTTACTTTTTATCAACCAATTGTTACTTTCTACACTCATGTAATGGCATTGTAATTCCACCATACATTGATGCAGGTGAACTTTCTCTCCTGGTCAATATCTATTTCCTCAATTAGTTGGTGTTATGAAACCACAGAAATATAACCTTTTGGGTCATGCACCCAATATTCTTCTGCCTCCTCCCCAGAAAAACCTCACTACCATTTAAGTGTACCAACAAGGTATAAATATCTTTTTTTTCACTTGTTCGGTTGATTCGTTATTTGGGAACCCAAATCACCTTCCCATCTTGAATTTTAAACCAACAACCATGTCCAACAGTTGTCCACAGCTATTTTTTACAAACAGGGATGCCAGTCTATCCCCCAAAAAAAGGGGGTGTGTCATCCTCTCCATTTCTTTAATTTAACCTCTCAATTTTTCATTTTTTTTCTCTTCATGCCCTGTAGGAGATCTGTTGGGGAAAATCTAATCCTACCTCGTGATGTTCTTCCAACCCCCATTGGATGGACCAATAAATTAAATTGAAAATGCTCAAACCGAGGAATCTGGGTTGAATGGCCTAGCTAAATGGACAGTTTTTTCCAACCATATCAAGGACAAAATAATCAGACCCCAAAAAGAAAAGTAACCAGGAAGGCAGTCTCTTTGTAAATCTAGACCCCGAAAACATCATATCAACAATTCTGACAGTGTAATTGACTGCTTTCGGACCCTAAGTCAACTATTCAAGCAATGTTGAGCTAACCAGTGTTTCTTTCTCAAAGTGCCACTTTAAAACAGAAAATTTAAATGGCAACTAAATTATGGTCGCCCATATATGCCGACATTATATCCAGAAAACCGTAGGGGACCAATAGAAATACCAATATACCTGAGAATGCACTAACAAGACTTTGCGCTTCGGGACTCCACTCAAACCCACGAATTGCGTCGTAGACTCCAGCATAGTCACGCATCCAGAGCCGCTGACCTATCTTCCAAGCTGCAACCAGTTCTGGCTTGCTTTCTTTAATGGCCGCAGGTATTGTTTTCCATAGAAATCGAGCACTGTTACTGCAAGACCATCCGCCCACCAAAAATCATTAGCAACCAATATCGTAGGGAAGAGAGGGCAAAAGGGGGAAAATCTATAAATACGTAAAGACTATTAAGTTAATCAATTCATCAGATAATGAGATTACACGTCGTTTATGTAAAGCTGCCCCAGTAGATGAATCGCATAAGGCCATTCGTCCTGAAACGCAATGCCCTGTGCCGCAACCTAAATGATCTCAACAACAGAATAGCATGAGAAAAACTTAAAGAACATAAACTAGTAACATTTTAAGTTCAAATCGAGGGATTAAAAGCAAGGGGTACAAAACCCTAGAAAATTCAGAGGATGATCGAACCAAAAAATACTACAGTGGTTAATAGCATTCATCCAAAAAGAGAAAGGCATTGAATCGAATGAGAATAATTTAAAGTAAGAGAAGCTTGCCTGAAGCATTAGCTCGTCACAGACATCGGCGATCTTTCCGTACGATTTGGATTCTAGGGCTCCCTTGATGAGAGAGAAATCCATTGAGAGAGCTTTCGCTTTCTCCCGGCTATGAATTCTTTGAACAGCCTGCGATTTTCTTGAGAACCGTAACCTTCTAATGAGCGACAGCTCTACGAGAAAATGCGCCAGTGAAGTTAACAACACCGTAAGCAGCTGAAATCTTAACGCCGACTTTTGAAATGCCGGCCATGCCCGATACCGTATCGGTTATACGATATCCCGATCCGATGAGGGTTTAACTTAAAGTTAAAGCCTTCAAGACTTTAAAGTTGTCAATTCGTACCATGTAACATATTCCCGTTACCGAAACAGAAAATCTGTCGCTTATATCATATCATATGATACTGACGGAACAAGCTATGATATCGGTATGACAAACTTAACCATTTGATAGATCAGTCATGATATCTCACCGAAAAAGGAAAAAAGAAAAAAAAAAAAAAAACATCAGTAATAAACCAATAATGCCAGTTTAAGAACCCAATTTTCATCCATGGTAAAGGACCCGATAGGAAATACAGAAAAATATTTTAGTGTATAGCCAAATCTATTTTTCTATTAAAATTTGAAATTAATTCTACCAACAAATTAAAATTAATTAAAAAAATAATTTTCATTGAAATTTCACATATTAAAAAAAATGATTGCAATTATCTTTTTATGATCCCCTAAAATAACAAACTAAATAAATGTCCTTAATGTCTAAGGTTTTTGGTTCCTCTTTGACTCTACCATCAAAATAGAGATATGTACTTGTCTCACATTCTCAACCATAGAATAGGAGTTTTATTTCTAGATGAAAAAAAAAAAAGAATCAAAAGTGAGACATTTAATTTCTTCACGACTCTATCTCTATTGTGTGATGGTGTGAAAGAAACACATATCTCTACATGACTAATAGAGTATCAAAACTCATTGATTAAACATTTATCATTAATTTATTTTTATTTTTTTAAACGGTTAACTTATATTAATATTATAGAAAAAGATAATTAAAGAAGTACAAAAAGAGCAAGTAGCAATCCCCAATATCAAAATGAACCTCATCAACACCTTAAGGAGGTAGGTAGTCTACTTGAGAGTTAATCATGAAAGTGGTGGAGGAACACATTCATGGAAGCAATTCACGAGTGAATGGCTGTCACCAATGATATGCCTGGTAAATCGAAATGTGGCATGGAGACCTTTTTTTCTTTGCTAACCCAGCATGGAGATCTTCCATCATCAAAACTTTTATAGATTAATATTACCAAAATACTCTTATGTCCTTCTTATTATATTATTATTATTATTATTATTATTATTATTATTATTATTATTATTATTATTATTATTATTATTATTATTATACAAAAATATGAATTCAATTTGTTTAGGAAATTTTTAAGTGTTGTCCCCTCCACTAATATTAATGTCACCCCTTGAACAAATCTAATTTATCAGTCAAACCCTTTATTACAAACACCCCTAATCGTAGTTAGCTTTTATTTATTAATTTTCGATATTTCCCCACATCTTATGGTTGTTTTTCATTCAAGGTTATTATTGTCCTTTTCAAATATTTTACTTATGTACATCAACACTCAACAGGTTGTCTTTGATATATTTTGTTTTCTTTTGTTGAAGCATTTGATATTTTTTCACCCTATAAGAGAATTGACTAATAAATTGAATAACTCAGGATGGCATTGGTTTTAAGGGTAACTCAATATATGCATTTGATATTTGGTGGAAAAAAAATTTCAGTTGATGGCATTCAAAATTCCCCCTTTTCACTAAAGTCTAATATCCTCATTTATCCTAAGTATTATATCTCTTACAACTCCTCGAATAAAAATATTTAGGATTTGTTTGGTTCCATGAATCTAGGGATTTGAAATGAATGAGATTTCAAATCTATGGATTCATAGTTCGCGTGAATCCACATATTTCATCAATTTTATACTTATAGTGGAATTCATGAATTTCAACCAATATCCAAAAATGACTTAATTCACATTTTTAGGCAAAAAAGTGAAATCCAAATCCAGGGATGTTTTACAACCAAACAGGTATAAATCACCAATTCATGAATCTAGGTATTTGAAATATCTATATTCAAATAATCAAACAAGCCTAATAAATTTTATTCCTTTTTTTTTTTTTGGTAAAAATTTTTATTCCTCCAAACTAATGTAAATCTTAACATGCCTTGTACCCCTATCATACCACAACTAGTATTTGATCCTTTAGTCTAGGGTTCACCAAAAAAAAAAAAAAACCCTTTAGTCTAGACTTTGCCGTTTCAATAATAAATTGTTTTTACTTTCTTTTAAATTAGGGTTTTTGGATTAAAAGTAGATGGTTTCTTTAGGGCATGTTTGGTGATTTGAATTCAAAGAGATTTCAAATCCTTGGAATCATAAATAGGAGAGTTATATACATATGGTTGTAAAACACAATTGGATTCATGAAATCTAGAAATTTCATTTTTTTGCCCAAAAATGTGAATTAAGAGTCTATTATTTGGTACATGAGGCTATGTATTGAAATGAAACAAGATTTCAAATCTATGGATATGGTTCAAAAAAATAAACTGTTTAATTAGCCACAAATCTATCAAAGTAAGAAGAATTTAGTTCTTAAATTTCACCGATTTTATACTTAGGATAGAATCCATGGATTTCACATAATACCTAATAATGATTTAATTCACGATTTAGACAAAAAAAAAAAGAAATTTTTTGATTTTATGAATGTAGGGATAAATTTTACAACAAAACAAGTAAAAATTCTGATTCATGAATCCAAAAATTTTACAACAAAACAAGTAAAAAATACAATTCATGAATCCAAAAATTTGAAATATCTGAAGTTAGATAACCCATACAAGCCTTAAACTATTATTAGATATTGGGTAAAATCAATAAATTCTACCCTAAATATAAAATGAATGAAATTTTTGAATAATTTGACAAAATTCTATAAAATTCGAGATATTTGAGAGTTGAGACTAATCAAACAGAAATTTTTTGAGCCATAAATTCATAGATTTAAAATTTTATTTTATTTCAAATCCTTAAATTCATGTAACCAAACAAACCCTTAGCTGCCCGCTTAGGATTTTGTAAATTCTTGTGATTATTTTTATAAATTCAAAAACTCCTTTTAACTGCATGGATTTAATTACTGTACTACCCTTCTTATTTTTACCGAACACAAATCCGTTTATGAACCGTGCTTTCAAGGCCTAATAACGACACGTTTCGGCCAGAAAGAGAATCGCCGTAAAAATGAATGGGGTAAACAGAGAAAATTGAATCTGTTAAAAGGCAAAGTTACAGCACCCAATGAGTCGATACTGTAAAGTCGGCATTTACACAACTCAAACCCTAGCTAACAAAATCTAAAAAATAAAAAACAAAAAAAAAAAAAAAAAAAAGAAGAAAAAAAAGAGCACGGCAATAAAATCTCTTCGTTAAGAAAAACATCAAAACCAGAAAAGAGTGGGTAAAAAGCGAATTGAAAAAATGGTTCGTCAGAAATCTCGTGTGGAAAGCAATACTCATCGCATCCATGGATGGCAGCTCCTTGCACAGGTTATTCATCATTCAACTGTATCAACAAAAGAAAACGAGTAATGCCGTTTCCAAATCCAAGGAAGACGAAAAACATACGAACAGGGAAACGCAGAGAAACATAAACGCAGGGATCTAAATAGTTTCCAAGTCCTGAATCTCTGAAAACGAAAAATAATAAGAACAGGAGAATGGAGAGAAAAAGAAAAACAGTTTTGGAGTCCTGAATCCCTGAAAACGAAAAATAATAAGAACGGGAGAACGGAGAGAAAAAGAAAAACAGTTTTGGAGTTTTGAATCTCTGAAAACGGAAGATACATTTATGCGACGTTCAGCTAATAGGAGCTTTTATACATGAAAATCGGAGCCCTAATGCCAGATTTCACACGTACGGATATAACAAAGCGCACGTGTAAGGAAGGATAGTAATTCCATGTTAGTTAGAGTACCAACTACATGTTGATCTTGACCATTCATTTTGGATCAAATCCCCATTACATCTTAAGGGTAGGTTTATATAATAATTATTTAAATATGACGTAGGGCTCTCATGGATTTGAGATTTCCAAATGACAAACTTATGACTAAGAAGACTCATGACAAATTAGAAACTTTAAGGACATGAAAAATCTGAGATCCCTTATACTAGTAATGTAAGAATAACACCCACCCCCCCACACCCCCCCAAAGGGGGGGGGGGGCCCGGCTTTTTGTTGCTGGGGCGTTGTGAAGCATATAAATGTTTATATGGAATGAAATATTCCCTTCTTGCAGTTTATTTAAGGGTTCCAAATGTGTTAACCATGACTTGGAAAGCTTTAGTAGGGATATACATTACGTGTTCAAGAACAACACAACAACGATGATATGTAGAAATAACATGTCACAAATTTTGAACTCCACCATCTTTCCAGTCTCTGCAATGACCCAAATACATATATATCATATTACCAACATAGTATTGGTATATTATTTATTAGTGAAATACATATATAATCCTCACCAAAAGGAATACATATATAGTCTAGACATGCTTGTCATCATCACCGCGATAATTGAGTTTTTGCTCTTGCTTTTTACCATCATCATCTCCCCCATGACCATATTTATAACCATAGCCATACGGCCCATATCCATGTTCATCATCATCATCATCATCACAATCGTCATCATCATCATTTTTACCCTTAAAATCATCATGGTTACGATCACCCTGGTTATCTAGCTTGCTTACCATGATCAACTTGATTGCCCTTTCCATGACGATTACGCTCACCACATTCATATCCATCACACCCATCGTGAGCACCATTGTCACCATGATCAACTTCATTGCCCTTTCCATCAGGGTCACCCTGGCTGCATTGATCATAACCATCACAGTTGCCCTCATTGCCACTGAATCCACCAGTTTTGGAGAACTCATTCTGATCTCCGGCACTGAGTTGCTTTGTTTGGTTTTGATCATCTTTTGGGCTTAGCATTTTGCGTGGAATAGCACTGTTTGGGTGCCCAAGAGCAGAATCATCACCTGCAACGCAGAAAGAAGTGAAGGACATTACAGAAGCAACGAAAAAGAAGGCTACACACCTGCTCATCATATTTGCTAACTCTGCTGTATTGCAAAATTTTTTCACTGTGCTTATGATTTTCAAGAAGTGAGAGACATACTGGTACTTATAGAAGACTCACATGGACTATATATGAACTTATTCATACCTATCGTTTTTCCCACAAAGGGTGAATTATTCTGTAGAACTCAATCATCTGGTTGCTTAATTATCGTTACGTTTCACATAAAAATATCTAGGTTTCCTATGCTTGTTTGGGAAGACAAACAAGCCAAATCAACCAACTATGCTTTAACTTAACGAATGTTTAAGAGAACCCATGCATCTTCCTTGGAAGCTTATACTGATCAGGACATGCATGTGTATCTTAATGTATTATTGTTCTTTAACTAGCTCTAGTAAATGGTTCAACCTTGAATCGTAAGGCATACTAAATGCTTTTGGATCCATGCATTACTTAGTATTAATTTTTTTACTGTCGTCTGCGTGGTTAAACTGGGGGTTGGGCATAATTTTCTTCATTTTATCACTTTTTTTTTGGGGGGTTCATGTCTGGATGTATAATTTGAGTAACCTTCTTTGCTTGCTTGTCTAAAATTCAATATAATTTGGGGGTTACGATTTAGCTGGAGAGTATGTTGTTCAAGAAGCAATTAGGGGTTAGAAAATAGAAGAAGAAGAAGAGACAGTAGTTTACCTGCAAATCGATCTCTCCACCTGCAACTCTGCAACTGCTCATGGTGCGAGAGAGACGGAGGAGAGGAAACATCGCGAGTACAAGGTTGGGAGTAAAATGAAAAGAAATCTTTGGTATCCATATTTAGAACCGGGTCACAAAACGAATTAATTTTTTTTTGTTAAAATGAGTCATAAGGTAGGTCAATTTCACTTAAAACTCTCCTTCTAATCTGAACTGTTTAATAGGAATATGCCACGTGTCAACTTGTGGTGCTGCACTGTTGTGCACATCAGAGGATTTTTTCCCCATCTTTCATCTATAAAAATAACAAATAGTGAAGCACTACATTTTACTATGGGTAGTGATGAGAGCCATCTACTTCTATGTTTTACAAAATAAATTGTTCCAACATTCTAAAATAGAGTCTTTAGGGCTTGTTTGGTTACATGAATTCAAAGATTTTTTTTTTTTTTTTTGTGTAATGATTTCAAAGATTCCAAAAATATGAAATTTCTAGATTCATGAAATCTAGAGATTCATTTTTTACGCTAAAAATATGAATTTGTAGATTAATGGGTATGAAGTGAAATCCAAACATTTGCGCATTCACAAAAATCACGTTGACCAAATAGTTTTTTAGGATGAATCCACATATTTCATTCCACAACAAAACAATTAATTCTATGCATTATGACTCCATAGATTTGAAGTCTCTAGACATTTGAAATCTCTAGACTCATGTAACCAAACATGTCCTTAAAGAGTGACGCTCCTTTTTATACACGATTTTATAGATATGTTGAGATACAACACAACAAATAGCCCTATGAGGTAGGGGGAAGAAGTTAAACCCTTGGATTTAGGCTGTTCATTCTCACTGGTTGGAAAAGGTTAGAAGAGTTGCAAATGCAATAGGAAGATAGAAAAAATGTGAAAATAAAATTTAAATTGAAGAAATGATATTATCTTGAATTTTGCTAGGCTAAAACTGTTGACAGGGTGGAACCTGTGGTGTCCAGTGTCGGATGGATACTACATGAATTTTATTAAATATCAGCTACTCAAAACATCATATATGCACACATAACTAAATTAAGTGAAAAAAAAATTGATTTTCTTTGAGATGAACCGAACTATATTTTGAAGAGTTAAGATTTAAAATCTAAATGGCTTCCATCCAACTATGGGCGTTATAGACACCACGATGTAAGGGGCACTAAACTAGCAAGATCCTATTATTTTATCTATTTTTATAAACTCAACACCTTGAGTGTTTCCTTTTTTTTTTTCTTTTTTTTTTTTGTTTTGAGGGGAAGGGGTGAGACATTCATCTTCTTATTTTTTTTTGGGGGGGGGGGAGGGGTATGACTGAGCGTCTTTCTTGAGAGGCTATTGTATAGTCGAGGGTGGACTTTGGCAGGAGGTTGGCTCATGACAAGCTTGTGAACTTTGTATTTCTATTAGGATGACCCTGTGTTATTTATAATAATTATATTATATATATATGTATATAGTGGGGGGGGTGGTGATTTGTATATATATATATATTTATTTATATATATATATATATATATATATATATATATATATATTTATATTTGTAAGAATCAATATATTATATTCTCCTATGTCTAAAAGGAAAAGAAAAAGAAAAAAGAACGTGCCCTATTGTGTTGATCCAGCCGGACCGGACCGGACCAACGCTACTTCGAAAACCTTGAGGCCTTGAGGGGCAAAATGGGTAAATGAAAGAGAAATTAGAGACTTGTCATCGTATAAAAACTCAAGTAGGGTTTTGTTCAGAGGTCTCTGAAGCCGGTGACGGACGCGGCAGGAAGGCTTTCCCATTTTCGTAAGTCTCCGAGTTTACTCTCTGTATCTGTATCCTTCTCATTATCCTTAATTCTTGTTGGTTGTTTAAACTTCAAATCACATATCTTGTTAACAAATTCTGGTGTTACCATTTTCTGGCTCCACTTTTGTTTGATCGCATCTGCATATCTGCCGATTCAGAGACTTCGTTCCGATTATTGAATACTGGGAATTCTTGTTGGTTGTTTGAACTTTAAATTACATCTCTTGTTTACAAATTCTGGTGCTACCATTTTCTGGCTCCACTCTTGTTGATTGCATCTGCATATCTGCTGATTCAGAGACTTTCAATTATTGAATACTGCGATTAGTGATTTGATTGTGTCGTTTACTTATCCATTTTTCTCTGTGAAGCTCGACCCCCCTTCTCCCGAAAAAAGAAAAAAGAAGTGTTAAAAATCTGTCAAGCGAATTTCCACTTCCATTAAGGTTTTGCTAGCACCGGGAAAATATATTCTTGTAAACATGACATGAACTATTGCTGAAAGGCTCTCTCTCAGCCTCTTTTCTTTTTTTTTTCATTCTTTTTATCTTTGCATTGCCAAATCTGCATTTGTTTTGGTATCCATTTATATGTGATGGGTCTCTATCTTGATTGATTTCAGCAACCAAATCTGTTTGTTGAGTTTTTTGTTTATTAATTTTTTATATAGTGGTTTAGCGATTGAAATGTTCATTGCTAGCCATATCTTTTGCTCTCAATTCCTATTCCTTGCGGTAAAACGTTTGTCTTTTGTTTCGTTGTAAATTGCTCCGCAATAGTCTGACTTTTATATTTGATTTCTTTTTTTGTTTTTTTTCCTCACAGGGTGACGGAGAAGGATGTCTCACAGGAAGTTTGAGCACCCTAGGCATGGTTCCCTTGGGTTTCTACCAAGGAAGCGGGCATCTCGTCACAGGGGAAAAGGTATTATCTTTGTCGTATTTTAATTGTTTCATGTATTCATTCTATTATCCGTGTTCTGTCTGCAGCTTAACATTTCTATTACCATTACTTCCGAATATGCCTAATTCATTCTACTATCTGTGTTCTGTTTGCAGTGAAGGCTTTTCCCAAGGATGACCCTACAAAGCCTTGCAAACTTACTGCTTTCCTGGGTTACAAGGCTGGTATGACACACATTGTCAGAGAGGTGGAAAAACCAGGATCAAGTAAGAAACTCGATTTTGAATTTCTTCCTCCTGTTTCACTTGGTGATATTTCAACTTGTAGGATTTATATGTTTTATTATGCTTATAAATTTCCTTCATTTTTGTACTAGTAGCTTTATTGCATGTTACTATTTTATTTGTGATTTTCCTTGTAGAGCTTCACAAAAAGGAGACATGTGAGGCTGTGACAATCGTTGAAACACCTCCAATGGTTGTTGTTGGGGTAGTTGGTTATGTCAAGACACCCCGGGGCCTTCGGTCTCTGAATACGGTCTGGGCTCAGCATTTAAGCGAGGAAGTGAAAAGGAGATTTTACAAGAACTGGTGCAAGTCCAAGAAGAAGGCCTTTACAAAGTATTCAAAGAAGTTCGAAACTGATGAAGGAAAGAAGGATATTCAGACGCAGCTTGATAAAATGAAAAAATATGCGTCTAACATCCGTGTCTTGGCTCACACCCAGGTTCTAATTTTTTCTCCTTGGAACCAATTTGGTTGTATAGTCTTAAGGTCTTACTGTGTTCGCCTTTCTATTGAAGACTTGTCCCCTTCAATTGTAGCCTTCTGAATTTTTACCTGCTATTAATTTCCTGTGCTCATTGGCATGGTTCGACGCCAATAACCCATTATTTATACATCCAATGCTGTGCCAGTCCTTCTGAATGGTGTGTCTGTGTCTGATACAAGTTTCTCATTTTCATGGATAAACTCTTAAAGAAGCATATTGTGAAAGTCAACATATTGCTACATGGTTAAAAAACACATTACATAATCAACACAGCTTCTAGTGCAAGCTCGGATAATAAAAAGTATCTAATCCAAGCATACAAAAAATTTTATATATTTATTATGTACCTCTTAACAATTTCTTTTTTATGTATTGCAAATCTATTTAATGTTAACATTCACAGTTGGTAAGATATGGATCTGGTATTAGGTTTGGATCTCCATTTGATTATGCTATTTTATTTTTCTATGGAAATCACCAAGCAAGTCACCTTGTTTTCACAGCTCAAGTTTCTTCCTCGTTTAGTATTTTGTATTGAGGTAGCAAAATTAGTTCTCCGTGGAAGCCTTGGTACCAGTATAAACATGGTGTGACTTTGAGTGAGCCAAATGTGGTTGAAAGTTTGTTTAACCTCATCAGTTCGTTAGGGTGACATCATTTTATTCTGTCTTGGGAACGCCTCATTTCATGAAAGTGTTATCTGGTATTTTCCTACAAGTTAATTTTTGGGGTAAACATGTAATGGCTTTTACATACTATTGATTTGTTTTTATATGCAAGTATCTTCATTTAAGACACTGATATTTGCAAATTTGCTATAATCTCAATTATGCTTTTTTATGATGTTCTGTAGATAAGGAAGATGAAAGGGTTGAAACAGAAGAAAGCACATCTGATGGAGATCCAGGTGAATGGTGGAACAATTGCACAGAAGGTGGATTATGCATATGGTTTCTTTGAGAAACAGATTCCTGTGGATGCGGTCTTCCAGAAAGATGAGATGATTGACATCATTGGTGTGACTAAGGGAAAAGGTTACGAAGGTGTTGTCACACGTTGGGGTGTCACCCGCCTGCCTCGTAAGACCCACAGGGGTTTGCGCAAAGTAGCTTGTATTGGTGCGTGGCACCCTGCCAGGGTCTCCTTCACAGTTGCCAGGGCTGGTCAGAATGGTTACCATCACCGTACTGAAATGAACAAGAAGATCTACAAGCTTGGAAAGAATGGGGATGAGGGCCACAATGCAATGACTGAATATGACAGGTTTGTAACTAATCATTTTTGGGTGACTTAAATATTTATAGCAAAATGTTTATGGTTTAGAGGCTGTCTTGGCATAATGGTTGGTGGACCACGGTTATGGCATAAGGTATAGTCATTGAAATGGCTTCCAAGCAAAAATTTCTAGGGGCAATGTTGCATAGGAAAATTACCCCTAGGACTTTGCTTATATGAGGAACCGTTGGCACTGTGTTTGCTCCATGGTATTTTTATTCATTTTACATATAACTAAGGATTAGTGCCTTGTGTTTCCTGATTTGTCCACAATTATGAAACAGGACCGAGAAAGATATCACACCCATGGGTGGCTTCCCTCACTATGGTATTGTCAAGGATGATTACCTCTTGATCAAGGGTTGCTGTGTTGGGCCCAAGAAAAGGGTTGTTACGCTCCGCCAGTCCCTTCTGAAGCAGACATCTCGTTTGGCCCTTGAGGAGATCAAGCTGAAGTTCATTGATACATCCTCAAAGTTCGGACATGGGCGCTTCCAGACTACACAGGAGAAGCAGAAATTTTTCGGGAGGGTGAAGGCTTAGTAGGTATGAAATTTTTCGGGAGGGTGAAGGCTTAGTAGGTATGAGAGTTGATAGGAAATTTTGGCCGCTCCAGTTATTGTGCCAGAGATTCGTTTCCCCTTTTTTTTTTTTTGGTTTTGGACATGGCTCTTAATTTTTTTGCCAAAGGTAGATCCGAGAGTACTGAGAACCTGGTGTTTTAGTATTGTTTCATTCGGTGAGAATATATTGTAGCTGATGATGACAATATTTGTTTAATCTATGTGAACCGTTGCATAATTGTTGATGGTTTTCAAGGGGCCTTAATTAGCCTTACATTTGCTTATATTGCAGCAAACATAAGAATGTGGCATAGAATTTTATATTCAAAACCTGCTCAGAGTATTCTTCTTAAATATGTGATGGAGGGGAAGGGGGAGGAGCGGAGGAGCGGAGGATCTCAACTCTCAAAACTCCCGATTCTTGAAGTAAAGGGAGAGAGACAGAAAGAAGGCCAGTGGTTTGAGCCTTCGTTCTTCAGTTCAGTGGTTTAACCTGCTCAGTATTCTTCTTTTTTAATATATATATATAGAAGTAGCAAAATCAGAGCTTTTTTCTTGTATGGTCACATTGTTTAGGAAATATGTTGAGATTATCATAATTATTGTTTCATGGGAGATTTCCATCCAAACGGTTTTGGAAGTACAGAAAACATTTTTTCTTTCGTGTATGGAGGAGTCGAGAATCACGATTGTTTGGATGCTGCTTCCTGACAAATTCTTACATGAAGGTGCTTTCATTCTTTCATTCCACTATCATGTGATTATTTTCCTGTCGAAAGGTAGTTTAATGCTGCTCATGTGTCTAAAGAAAAAGTGGATCTAGAAGATGCTGATGGGGCTCTGCAGACGAGGGCAGTGCTTGTGCTGGTGGTGCGCAGAGTTAATGCTTCCTCCATAGGTTGGTAATACGCAGGGTTAATGCTTCCTCCATAGGTTGGTGATACGCAGGGTTAATGCTTCCTCCATAGGTCGATAAAATGTTAGAACATTATCCAAAAAAAAAAAAAAACTAAAGAAAAAAAAATCATAGATGTATGTTTTTTTTTTATTTTCTTATCCATTGACGTAAGTGAGAAATATTATAAGCTGTTCATATTAGGCTTTTTAAAAAGTTATCGAGATTTTGATAATTAAGCTTTTCAAATTTTGAACGTAATGGACTAAAATATCCTTAGCACTATGCAATGACAAGTTACTAGCGGTTAAAATACTCAACTCCCCTGGGGAGGTCTTGGGTTCGCACCTGTTCGGCGGCCTTAATTATATATATATCCGCCGCTCTCCTTGAGGAGAGAAATCATCTCACTTGGCCGACCCATCATAATTCCCTGGCAGAAAATTAAAAATTCTCTCTCCGATAGTTAGCTTATAAAATGGAATTGAAATCCCAGACTACGGAAGTACTTGATTTTGGTTTGGAGAGTGACTAAATGGAGTTTTTGAACTGAACTTTTCAACACCAATTCGTACTTGTAACTGGAAAGCCCTAGAGCTGTTGCTAAAACAGATCTGAATCCCAAAGCATAACTTGGCCTCTTCTGCCTTGTTCAACTCCTTCACTGATGCAAAATTTCGAATCCTCAAGTTCAACAAAGGAAACCTTCTAACATTGGAGATTGCGGAGAACTCTGGATTGATTCGGGTGTTTGCTTAAGTGGAAGCTATAATGGGTTTGTTATCCAAAATTTCTACCACTGCTTAACTACGGCTTTCTGGGAAAAACACATTTAACCTATTTCTGACCTATATGAAAAAATCCGACTGATTAGAAATTCTGAAAATTCCTATTTAAAAGTCACTTGACCGATACGGTACTCGATACCGATACTTTAAATCTTGCTTAAAACCCCCTCAATTTCTCAAAAATTGTATTCTTCCTCCTACATTCGTGGGCTACAACTCATCTCTTCATTTAACCGACCAATTCTTCTTACTCTCTCTCTCTTTCTCTCTCTCATCGTTTGACCCAAATGGCGGATGTTTTCTGCTTGTTTCTCTCTCCCTTCTTTCTCTCTCTCATTCTCTAAATTGCTTCAAAGGGTCTATAAATTTATGCCTGAAACATGGCTTAGCCAAAATTTTGACTATTGTAAGGAGTCTACAAAGGAGTTAGCGGACGATGGGGAAGAAATCAACATGGAAAATGAATTCAGGTGCATCGAGTGAATCCGAGGAGTTTTCTTGTGAGTTTTAAAAAGATTAAATGAAGTTTTATAAAATAAAAAATTTATATTTCTTTTCATCCTATAGACAAAATGGTCATCTCAATTTTAAAGTCAACACCTAATAAAAAAAATAAGTGTATTTTATAATTTTTTAAAAAGCCTAATTTGACTAGTCTGTAATATTTTTCACTCAAGAATTTCAGCCCAATTTAAATTACAGTAAAAAATATAATCTTCTATTAATTGCCTGAAAAAGTACGCTTTCATAAGTGTTGGTAGTTTTTTTTCTTCTTCTCTGTAACTGCTGGTTCTTGGGTTGCTTCAGGTTCTATTGGACACTTGGAGAATGACTCAATTTCCTCATGACAGTTCTTTCTAAACCTTGACCCAATTCCACCAGCCTTACCTTACCTTACCTTAGGAAGGAAAAACAAATCAGAGTCGTCTTTCCATGATAGATAGTAAGACCAAATCCAATAGTCTCAAAAGGTTTTGGGGGTAACCCATCCCACTGCATACTGATCTTTAACCCAAGAGACACTGGTTATCACATGGCATCCATCACCATGGCGAATCACTCAATCATTTCCTGTAAATGGATAGCCGAAATCCATACGATCAGTATCCTTCTACAAAATTTTCTTACCGGAAAATATCCGTATCCGTCCGTTAAGCAACCGGATTCGGATTCGGATAATTGCTTATCGGATCGGATAATATCCGGATAGAGTAAAGTATTTAACATTTTTTCTTTAAAAATAGATGATAATCGGATTCGGATAACAGTAATCGGAGTCGGATAGCGGTATTCCTAATCGGAAATTAGAAATTTATAATAAAAAAGTAAAAAATCGACAATAATCAATCAATAATCGGATATTTTATCGGATCGGATTATTACCCGATATCCCACTGCATACTGATGCCTTCTCTAACTTTTTGCCGGATTCGGATTCAGATTCGGATAACGGATTTGTTAATCGGATTCGGATGCGGATCAGGATCACCATTTCAATCATATCTCAGCCTACTTCTGATCGATCGAAATCAATCTAAAAACCATGATCTTGATCCTTGTCCTATACAGCCAATCCAATAGTAGTTGAACACTAGCAAATTCATCGACAAAACCATTTCTGGGTAAATACATCCAAATATCTAGGGCTCATTAGCTTATAACATTCGACAACCAAAATACAAGTGTCTTTCACTGTTCGTAAAAATAGGATCACCACAAGTTCTTTGCGGATGGAATGGATGGGAGGAGGGAGAGAGTGAAGAGAACGGAAGATTGATCCACAGAACTCCTAAAACTTTAAGACTCCCACTGCGCTAGAAGCGGGCACCCACCAATTTTTATCATATCAAAATCAAAAAAAACCCTACCCGCAAGCAGTAAACATTAGAAGGGATACCATGTGAGCATACAATGGTGTTCAACACTGTTTCACTCCAAGTTTTAGAAAAACCAACCTAATATTCAAGAACATTTTTTCTATGCAACTTTACACCTTGCTCCTCACAACTGTGGTCCATTGGGCAAGGCAAGCACCTTCCATGACTAAGTTTTCGATCAACTAATTTTGAAATTTCCATAAATATTACAAGTCCATTCTCAAAACTGTTCAGGACTTAGTTAACCCATATATAAAAGGCTAAAAGAAAAAAATTGGAATACTGAAGAGCCACTAGGGGTGCCAAGAAAAACCTAGTGGAGATGCTAGACACAAATATTAGATTGGGTATTACACTAGCACCAAGCACATCATATCTAGGCCAAAACAGGAGATATCGCTCTATAAGAGATGCACACATAACGGAATTAAGAATGAAAGAATGTACTGCTCTATTATTCCTAAAAAAAATAAACATTGGATAAATTGTACAAATTTCCGGTTGTATAAAACACCTTCACTACTTGTCATCAGCGAATGAGAATAACCCTAGCAACCTACCTACAAAAACACAGCTGCCACGAATGAAGCACACTACTACTAATAATTAACAACTGGTTGACATTTCCTTAAATATATCGGTGAAGTCCATTCTTTTTCATAATAACATGAGCAGAGCAGGCATCCAGAGTTCTCTTTTCCACTAACCAAACGTCTTACCACAACAATGTATGGCTTAAGCTGCTGCCTGGGCTGGCCCATCAGATCTAAAATCCCCACGACCATCAGACCTAAAATCCCCACGACCACCACCACGCCCACGGCCCCTTCCCCTGCCACGGCCTCGCCCTGCAAAACTCCATGAATCATTAATTAATACAACAATTTAACTAATAATAGAACTTTCAACAAAAGGTTTTGAGAAAAAGTTAAACTGTGAATTTAGGACCGTACCACGGCCTTGGGCAGGTATGGCATCAACACCATTATAATCATTGTAACCCCCAGATTCATGTTGCATATCACCACCATAGCCGCCTCTTCCACGCCCACGGAAACCACGGCCCCTTCCACGCCCTCTGCCTCTGCCACCATACCCACGCCCACCATCCCAACCTCCATCTACATTGTTGTTGTATTCACCTGGCCCATTGTTATTTCCTGCCATGCAAGAGGACAGAACAGATTGGTTGCAGAATTGTAATAAAAATCAATTAAAACAAAAACCACCCCTCAGCTAAATGATCACGATCCAAGAGACTAAAGGCACTGATAGGCAAAGATAAAAACTAAAGAATACAAAACCACCACCATGAGGCAAAGACAGCTGCAGTTGAGGGCCCTGGAGCATTCATGACAACTACCTGAGGCATCAAAAGAAAATAAGAAAAGCGCCTACCCAGTGGCAATTAAACTCCAACCATTGTACGCAGCCTCACCTCCACTTCGTGGAGAAGCTGTTTTCCAATGTCCAAACCCATGACCAGGTGGTCAAAATGAAGCAACCATCGTATCAAAACGATAAGCAGATATAAAAGCTTCCTCAGAAGTGCACTTTTCATTCAGACAGGATAGAACCTTATAGTATTCCTACCAGGACAAATAAAAAATAAACATAGAGTTCTGGAACTCCAACTCCTTGAAGAAGCAGATACATAAGCATTGTTAGGGGTATTCTTTTCCTGACAGGAAGGATAAGAACCTTTTAGTATTCCTACCATGATGGTTAAGCTTTTATGGCTTCATTTAGTGGAAAAACAAACATAAAGCATTCAGCAACTAAAACAAGCTTCAAATTTTCAGAAGTCACTATAGTATGGATCTTAGGACTAAACTATACAGAAATAGAAAGTACCTCTTCCTCTCCCCCTTCCTCTACCACCACGTCCTCTGCCTCGCATGCCAGGAGAGCCCTCTGAATATCATGAGTAAATGGTTTTTACAAGACTGAAATTTATTTATTTATTTATTTTTTTTTTTTTGGGGGGGGGGGGTGTTGGGACAAGAAACCAGAACATGAAATGTTACAATAATTATTGGTTTGGGGGATAACTCATATCTACCTCCATCATACTCGAATTCAGTCCAGGGCTTTACTTGATCAGCTGGTATAGGTAACTGGTAACTGCATTGGTTGGCAAGAAAAAGGTCACAAGGTATATCAAAGTAACACAGAAACAGTTGAATAAGTGCAAAATCATGACTACATAAATACACATTCTTAAGAGATTTAAGGATATCAACTTTTGGGCCGAATAATTAAAATAAAATCAATCTGGATCCCATGAGGATCATATCGCTCATAGCAGAAGCAAGTCATCAAGTGTAGAGAAAAAGATTTCACACTGTCCCCCAAACATCTTCCCTGGGTCAGTAAAGAGTGGTACAAGTAGTTTTAAACCAGAAGCAATCGTAAGAAAAACAAATCAGGTTGAAATCAACCCTGAGAAACTCTGAAACTAAAGTTCAGATATCCATCATAATCAATGAAACTGCCACAAAATTGATGCATAACCATACGTCTGACATTTAGTGATCTAACCATGTTTCAGGAAATCAGGAAAATCATCAATTATCACCTCCAGAAGGAGCTCACGAAACAAGACATCAAATTTTCAATATCACAACTCAGCCATGAACCAACATAGAGCCTCCATAGTTCCAGAAAATAGATCTTGTATTTCATTTTTAAACAAACTAAAGCAGAATATCTTTAAACCAATGCAACCTCGATAAAAAAAATTTAAAACCACCATCCAATTGGTCAGATTGTCTAAACAGTATTAGTATTCCATGAGACTGAACTAATCTATTGTGGGACCGCCATCCAAATGTGTTGTTATGCAGTTGCAAAGACGAAGAGGGCATTGGCCTGCCTGTTTATGGCTTTTCCACAGTCCGCACATACCTTTCCTATGTTTGGTGCACATAGCTCTCTACCTTAGTCTGCACATAGTCTTCCTCTGAAGGTAGGGAGTTCAGTAGTTAATCTCACCAATATAGTTATCAGTTAACTTGGGAATCCATGTAATTGGAATGTCAGTTGTGTATGAGTAAATACTGAGAATTTAGGCAGATGTTCATATCATGCTTTCAGTAACAGATAAGGAAAATGGCATCTGACTGAGTTCCATCTTTACCTACATGTAAAGGAGCCCAATAGTTTGATGAAGTAATGCTTCAAGGTTTGCAATACTACTGAGGGAGTGTCAAGTGGCTAACTGACGAGATATTTACACTACAACATAGGAGAGTGTCAAGTAGCCATCTCATGAAATTACTGTAGGCAGTGCAGGTAAATTCCAGACATCTATCCTTATATTTTCTCCTATTTATTCCAGGCTGGTTTCCATCAGTCTTTACCCTAAGACACATGTCCTCCACACAGTTTCCAACTAGCTTCTCTTACTCAGTATAGTTTTTAGTACTGTTTTTCAGATTTCTCCAACTAGTGAAGCTTCAAATACCCTATTTCTAGTGTTTTCTGAATCAGATGGATAAAAGGGTTCTCATGTGACTCTCTGTTTTCCTAGTTGCACTAACTAGGCCTGAATTCCAGATCATTCTGAGTTACTCATTTATGGATACACTTGTAGTTTCTGGTCTTTTATATCAGCAGCAAGTGCAAAACAAATGCACGCACTTTCATCAACTTAAACATCCTCTTCTCTTAAAACAAGGGGAGAAAGAAAGATGGAATAGAGTGAGCTGAATAATGCAATTTATTATTGATCTATAATTCAATTTTGCCTCTGGCCCTACCAGGAGGATAAGAAGGATGTACAAACATATAAAGCATCCATGGGGAATGTCAACAGAGATAACATCAGTACCTAAAGGATAATTATGATTATTATTATTACATATGAAACAATTTTTAAGTTTCTAACACCCAATCCACCATATAACACACTATAGTCAAACTTCTAAAGAACATTGGATGTCATCAACGACTAACAAGCAGCTGGGAAATCTACTACAATAAGCATTAACAGGGAGGAATCGGCATCATTCACTACAGTTGCAAATACAAATGTGGCCCCTTACCCAGTTGAGGATGTATCCAACTCTTTCTTGGATAAGATGATAGTAATCATTGAAACATGTCGCGTCGTTTCAAGGCTGCAATTGAAGGAAATGTATTAGTTAAAACGTAACAAAACCAACAAAAAACTCTAGTTCAAAGAGAACAGATCTTCTGGTTCTCACGGTAGCAAGCCTTCTTCAAGCGGCTCCCACATGTCTGTAATATCAGTGGAACCAATTAAGGTGTTCTGATGGAGACCAACAATTCTTCTCTGAAAGACAAAAAGTATTTTTCAAACTAAGCAAAAGGAGCAATATAGTATTGAAGAATCAAGCACAGCATGTTAAATAAACAATACCATCAGTTGTTTCACATATAACCCACCTTAATGAGTTCAGCAATCATCACCGTCTTGTTGATAGCTCTCCCCATGGCTTTAAGGACAATTTCATTTGAACCCTTCTCCTAAAGATACCCAAAAACACAAATGATAAAGGATAACTAAAAATAAGACAACCTGCCATCATGAATAGTAGGAAGTGATTGAACTGAATAATGCTTAAAAACAGAAGAAAACTAGGATACAAATAGGAATGGGGTGCCATTTCCTTTGCTAGTCTTATATTTTTCAAAAGTTACATTCCCTTTGTCAATTTTCCCTTCTAAGTGAAACCTTTGTAATATAAAAGAAAATGAAGTTCAAAAGCCTAACCATGGCCACATGCACAAAACCACTTGCATCCATATTCAATTTCATGATAATTAGCTCTGGCACCACATTTTCAAACAATAAGTTCTATTTGTACAACAATGCTATATGATTTTGACAAAGGTTGCAATTTGGCCATGTGTAATTGAGAAATCATAACTGCCCAACAAAAATCAACAAATCGACCTTAAACTAACAAAAATAGAGTTTCACATGTTTTCTTGAGAAGTTGCTCTATGAATGAGGAGCAGAGCTCCAACCAAACCAAATTGTATGTCGTTGAATCAATGCCCACTAGAGAAAAATCGTTATATAGGGAAAGCATTAAAAGAGATATGACTTGGAAAAAAGAAAGATAGCATAAATATCCCGTTAGTGCACATATTTCCATGTTGTTCAAACTGATATTATACGTAAAAAAGATGAAGAAAGATAAAAATTATCTCCAAGTAATGTATAAGGTGGGCTACAAAAGGTAAATAGAGATTAGTTGAAAATGCA
The DNA here is from genome assembly GCF_041222555.1 of Hakea prostrata. NCBI lineage: Eukaryota > Viridiplantae > Streptophyta > Magnoliopsida > Proteales > Proteaceae > Hakea > Hakea prostrata. The sequence goes on along the minus strand of NC_142600.1, from coordinate 10,449,363 downwards.
AACGAAGTAAAAAAGTAAAACTGAATACCTGGAGCAGACTTGTAGCATAAGTAATGTAGTTCCTCATCCTCCCCTGGGTGGTTATCCGGATTTCATTCTCGTTAATCGGCGTATCAGGCCTTGGCTTCTCCACCCTCTGGTACCGATCCATCTAAGAAACCAACATAAACGCGGAAAGAAATTAAATTATAATCATAAACACTTTGGAAAGAAAAAGAACACCATTGCAAAAATCTGTGACGACGAAAATAGTACAGTCAAATCGAAGACCAAAAGCCTAGAAACAAGAACAGCGAAGTGAAAAAACAGATCTGTGGCTACAAAAACCGAAGGAATCACGAAAAACAATGAAAGAGAAAATAAATTTGAAGAGATTAGGGTTGAGCAAAGAACACCTTAGTCAAATAGTGTGAGGCGAAAAAGATATCTCTTGAAGCCTGCTCGCTCTCCTTCTTCCTCTTCTCTTCTCAGAGAGCACTCTACAGCGTTTTTTCCCTTCTCAATCCCCTGCTCCAAGAGCCACCGAGTGGCACCTCTCTATCCTTTTATAGTCGCGGAGGGATCGCGCCGAGCGGTTATTCGGGTAGGGTTACAGTCACGGTCGCGATCTTGTCGCCCCGTAGACCGGCTTCGTTCGCTGCTTACTCGGACGAAGGGGATCTCGCTAGCCTACTACATCGCTGACGTGGTGGTATCTATGCTGCCTAACATTAGATCCACGCCACGTGGTTTTCAGTAAATCTCAGTCGCCCAAAACACAATTCAATTCGTTTAAGAAAAAGAAAATTCGATTTTTTTCACTCAGGAAGATTATACGTGTACACGGTATTTAGCTAATATTTAATAGAATTTACGTGTTATCCATCTAAATTTGAAGGGTGTCATTCCAAATTTACGTGTTATCCATTTAAACGTACCGTATCTAAAATTAAAAACGTACCGTACTCGAATTTGCACGGTATGATGCCTTTTCGGTATTTGCAAAAACGAGTTTGGTATGTTTTCGATATTAAATCCATAAGAGAAAACAGTTTAAACATTGTATTTAATACGGTACACTTTTGGTACGAACAAACTCATGACACTTTTGTTATTAATTCATTAAGATCCTAATGAAATTTTATATTAATAAAGACAAAGCAAATAAATCTAATAATAGAGACAAAAATAAGTAAATATAAAAAGAAGAAGAGTGAAGGACGAAAAGAAGAAAAAAAAAACTGAAATAAGGAATTATCAATAGGGTAAAGGTAAAATGTTTTCATTTTAAAATTACGTTTATTTCTCTTAATTTTGTACGGTACCAATTTGATACGTTTTGGTACATACCAACTTAATGAGACCTAAAACCTGAACTGTATCGAATAAATTTGGTTTCAGTACGTACTGTACCGAATTTTGAATAGTGTGGTTTTAGATGGTACGATTCGATATGGTTTCGATATGCAATTGACACTCTTACTGAGCTAATGAGAACACTATAGACATCACCACGTCAGCAGCATCAGTCTAACTATATCTGGCCGAATGGATTCCTACACCCAACTGAATGCACCCACTTAAAAAGAATATGCTGCTGCCGTGGCATGCATAGCTGAATCGCTAATATATGATTGACAGCTGTTATACTTCTTACACGTGTCATCTTATAGTACATTTTGATTACCAAATATTATCATATGATTAAGGTGTTAATAAAACGTTTTTAACGGTTAACTGTATCTGTAACTGCTGATTACAACCTCCATTAACCATGACATATATGAATTGATGTCACTAGGCTTGAGATATTTGGATTTGTCACTGCATGTTTTATGCCTTGTATAAAAAAGATTGGGTGGTCCATGTGTTATGGAGAATGGTATCTTCATTCTTTTGGTCCATATGATATAGAGAATGATATCTTCATTTTGTCCGATTGTTAAAACTTAGGCATCTCTACCCCAACCTTTATATAATAATTAATGTAAAGAAACACTTAAAGAATGAGCTTAAGTTTGTCATCAAATTATGAGAAAATATATTTAATTCCATTGTAATGCATTTTTTTCTCCTTTGGGTGAAGATAAATTTGTGAGATTAATATATGCTACAGTTTCTTACATGGTAGAGTACAATCTCCATCTTATACGTTTTGTTTATTTATTTATTTTTTTTTTCATGATATATCAAATAAAAAAAGAGTGGGAATTTCATGTAAAATGCAATTGTTTTGAAGATCGTGAATAGGGGTGCTGCTACACGTTGAGGAAGCCTAAGTACTAATATTCCACATAAAACAGAATAATTTTTCTACTTAATGTCTTTTGTTTCTATAAACTTTATCCAACTAAGGGACCAAGTACTCGTATTTCACACGTGAATAGAGAGTCAAATATATTCAAAACAAAAAAATAATAATAATAGTAATAATGAATTGGGAAAAGGAAATGGTGAACTTTCAAAAATTGGAGGGGATGCTAATATTTCATACATGAATAGAGGTTTAAAGAAAGAAAAAAAAAAAAGAAGAAGTGGGGGGGGGGGGAGTGAGGGGGAGTGGGGGGACATAGCCACCCTAGCCTTGTGATTGCTCCACTCCTTGTCTTGGGAAATATACATCCATTATGATTTATTGACATACATATGCATGTGTGAATGGTACTTTCCTTCTCATATATATTTGATATATTGGCTATCATGCAGTAGTTTGATTGTTACCTCAAATGAGGTAGGGGACCATACACATTGATAAGGGGTGTCTCGCCTTATTTATAATAGGGTGGGTATGCTATGCTCACCCTACTTTGATTCAAAAGAAAGGCAAATAGTTTGACAACCAGCAAACGGCTTTCGTCATAGTCGCAATGGGGGGTTGTTCGCCTTTACTACTTAAGTGGCAAGGAAAGTCCCCGATCCGCGCCCCCCCGCGCGCCCCTTCCACGCGACCGCGACGCCTAAACCTTACCGACTGCTTTCGGTTGGTTTTTTAAGGGTGGTATGGGTCCCACATCTCTAGGATGGGAGCCCCACCGTATCAATGGTGTGCATATGCCTTTCCCCCTCCCTTTCCTTTTTGAAGTTAGTAATTTCAATGAAAGAATATTATGCTATGCACCATAGTGTACTTTTATACCAAATAGAAGGTTGTGATTAAAAGCTTTATCTTAAATTAATAAAAAAAAAAAAACCCTTCAATAATCTTCTTTTTTTTTCCATTCTCTTTTATCATCCATTTATTTGACATATAAATGCACTGCTGTGCACAACAGATGAGATTTTCCACATTCATAAATGAGTCTAACATTTATTTGTTTAGTTTAGTTCCCCTTGCAAATAAATGGAACATGCATGACTTCTCCCAAAATTACTTCAAATGTTCATATCTTAGTGCTCAACACTATTCATTTTATTTTGTGCATACACTTGGTCACCGTTCAAGTTATTCTTCTTCTTCTCTTTTTTTTTTTTTTTTTTTTTTTTTTTTAAGCTTAAACCACTATGATGCATTTTAGAGGTATTTTGCACCTCCCAAAATAAAATAAAAATAATGATGGGGGCATCATGAGAAAGGGCATATCTTCTAAATGATCTATGATAGTGTTTTACCTAGAAAGCTAATTCTCATGTACTTAATTATATCGTGAAAGGATTACATTATTGCGGCTAGCAACCAATGACACAATGATGTGGTATGGGAGTGATAGTTAGAAATACCACCGGGGATGGTGGTCTAGTGGTTCCAAGTTCACTCCCAAGTGGTTTGGTAAACCTCATGTCTCAGGTCTGAATCTCCTCTGCTATTTTATTTTTTGCATTGGACAGTTGTGTGCTCTTTGGCCTGAGCATGAATCATACCGGCTTTTGTGGACTATACTAGGCCTCACCGTCATGCATGAACAGGCTCCGTAAAATCCAGTGTAGTGTCGGTAGAAGTAGAATAAGTGATGTGGCATAATCTAGATATCTTCTATACTATTCTACTTACTTAATCTATTCTACTTACTTAATAGTACAGAAATGCGCTCATTTCCTCTGCATCTACCCCGATCTATGATACTATCGGAGTGAAACAAGGGATCTAAAGAATAAGAGAGGCTAGACTCTATTAGTAACAAGTAAATCCTTTGTATGTAAGAAGACTCGAGAGATTTTTGGGATAAAGACCAATCGCAAGGCATGAGACGACCCAAAAAGCACCTGATCATTATCAACCTTGGAAGCTTACCCAAAATGCTATTATTTACAAGGAGGTTGTAGTTAGGGGAGTACATGGATAACCGAAATCCGCTTTCGAATTCGCATCCGTTTAAGGGTATCCGAATCCGTTCGATTATTAATAGGATGCGGATATGGTATAACATTTTCTTACCGACTATTATCCCTCCGATAAAATTATCCGATTAAGTTATTTATTTAGATTTATTATTCTTATTTTTATAATTTTTACCTATGATATGTGACTATTTTTTTTTAAAATATTTTTAACTAAAATAGCCACCAAAGTTATTAAATTCTTAAATTTCAAACCTAGCCCTCACAAATAAAAAGGCAAAGATGTAAACAGGTAGTCGAAAACTTGTATTCAATCTATATTCATGCCTATTTAGAATAATCTACTTAAGAAAATAACTATCCGATTATCATCCGAATCGATAGAATCCGTCCGAAAACCGGTAGGATATTATCCGAATCCGTCCGAATGTAATAGGATGTGGATATAGATATACCACTATCCGATCCGAATCCGGTCCATTTACACCCCTAGTTGTAGTAGGGGAGACACTTGTAGTTCGATGGGGCCTCATGGTAGGTTTAGAGCTAGGAGAGACAAGGGGGTTGCTGATCTAATTGAATTGCCAGTAACTCACGAATGGTCCTTCCATTGATGCTATTATTAGTCCTTCAACGCATTAAATATGGATTTTTTTTTTTAATTTTCCAAGTCTGTACTTGTTTGTCTTCTTCATGCTCCTTTTCTTTTATTCCCAAAATTGTTGGAGTTGCAACATGCGCTCTAAGGTCTTGTCCATGTAGTGTATGGCAATATGGACACATTTCACTTATTGGCTATTAGTGTGTTATAGTAATGGCCTTAAACCCTACACATGATTCTAAATGAAATTTATTTTGAAAACAAAATAGAAAAGGCACAAATTGGCTTTACATGGCATTACTTACCAAAAAAATATTTTACTTGTCCTTTTTTTTTTGTTTGATTCCTTGTGGTTGGTTTGGAGGGGGGAAGGGAAGCATATGTTAAATTACAATACTTAAGAATACAATACTAGTGGCAAAAGAAACACCTATCCCATAGCCACTTCACATACCAATTTGTCAAGCTTATCAAGCAGACCATTAATGTCTAAATGAATTTTCGAAGGCGCTAAATTCAAGCTCGTTAAAACAATATTACCTATAATTTATTCACAACAAAGAAAAGACTCTACTTACCGTAAGGGAAGCATATTGTTTTCCTAGCTAGGAAGAGAGATGATCCGGAGTCATAAACAATATATACTTCTTGAGGGATGGGTGATCTAGATTCTTTAGGGCCTGTTTGGTTACATGAATCTAGAGATTTGAAATCTCTAAATTCATGAATGCGAAATTTATACCCGTTTGGTTGTAAAAATCTCTAAATTCATGAAATATAGAGATTCATCTTTTTACACTAAAAACGTGAATATGTAGATTTACGGGTATAGGGTAAAATCTAGAGATTTCATATTTAATATAAAAATGATAGATATTTGCACATTCACAAAAATCACAGATAAATCCATAGATTTCATTTTACATATTCGATTAACCAAATAGTTACTTTTATAAATTATGACTCAATGGATTTGAAATCTCCAGACTCATGTAAACAAACAGGTCCTAAAAGAGTAGAAATGAGGCTTGATTTCGTTAAAATTCTAAATGCGTAGCCATTAACGGTTTGAGATCGATTGACCCGATCCAAAACCGACCCAGCCGACTTATTACACTCTTAAGAAACGTGGAAGTGGAACAAGGAAAAAAAAAAAAAAAGGAACCTATTGATAAACTCGATCTCGAATAATTATATTTTGGGTTCAAGTAACGTTCGTTGCGGAGACAAAATAAATCCATCAATTTACATTAGAGTCAGTCTCTTCGAGCGCCTCTCAAGTTGTTCCCCTTTCCTTCTGTTCGCTACTCCTTAGATGAAGAACTAGGTCACGAAGCGCTTACATGCATACCAGTTTATCGCTGCTGCTTCTTCTCTGATTCGAACTATTTGATTCGACATTGTCTACTTGCTAATTCCGAAGCTGTTTTCCAGGTTTTAAGCTGTTTTTTTTTTCTTTATTTTTTTTTCTGTTGTTGTTATCATCCATAGTCTGTTACACTGGTTATAGATTTCCACTCTGCGTGACTGATGCTTAATGTCTGAAAGTGAGATGATTTTGTTGGATTTGTTTGAGTTTCTGAGCCTTAACTTGACATTAGACGATATTTAGGGTTTGAAAACGTAACGAATGATAGCAGCGCCGAGTTACCCGTAAAAAAGATTTATTTTTCTTCATTTGTTCTACTCCCTGAAATTTGATGAAGGTTAGGGTTTTAGGTTCTATTGGTTGATGTCCGTTGGTGTCGAAGCTACAGCTATATCCTTTGTGATTGGATTACCATCTTCCCTTCGTTGATGTTTTCCCTGCGTAGGACTATCGCTTGTCCATCTAACTACTTGGTTTATACTCGTAAGCACTCACCATTGCTATTCCATACCATTTACCTCGCTTCCCAAAAAGAGAAAAGAAGATGGGAAAGATGTCGGGATTTTTCTTTAACATTATCTGCCCCTTCTGGCATTTGCTTGTTGAAACCTTCATCATTTTTTTTGGGTAGATAAACCTTCATCATTTCATTTACATGGAAACATTGTATTTGTCATTCTCTATCTCTATATAATTCAAGTATTTGACGGGTTGCTACTTTTCGCAGGTGTTTACTAAAATGTCAGAACCTTCAAAAGTCCTCCACATCCGCAATGTGGGACATGAAATATCTGAGGTATCTTTCCTTTCATTGTCTTCATCGAGATTAAATCACTCCTGCGATCTCTGTATATGCATTAGACATTTGTTTTGCCTTCGGGTTATTTTTTTTTCCAGAATGATCTCCTTCAGTTGCTTCAGCCATTTGGTGTTGTCACTAAGCTTGTCATGCTGCGTGCTAAAAATCAGGTTTTATTCTGTCTTCATTGTGGAGCTTCTCTGATTATTTTTATTTGTAGTTTACTCCCTGAAAGTTGTCATCGTCTCTGTTACTTTGGTGTATGTGATAAGCCGTTCATGTTTCTGAGTAGCCTCCATATTTTTCTTCTTCTCTGTGCCTGTTTAGGCCCTGCTCCAGATGCAGGATTTATCCTCTGCTGTGACTGCACTGCAATACTTCACAAATGTGCAGCCGAGTGTCAGGTATTAGACATTTGAAGTCACTTAAGTTGTATTATAATGTAACTATGCTGATTGGGACATTTGTTCATTATAATTTTCTTTTCTGGATATATGGGTTGTGCGGCAGAGATATCAGTAGAACTGCCCAACTTATTTATGCTCTTGTTTGGCTCTTAAATTGTGGCATTGTTATAATAGGGGAAGAAATGTGTACATTCAGTTCTCTTCACATCAAGAACTCACTACAATGGATCAAAATACTCAAGGACGCAAAGGGGACCAGGTTGGTAATCTGAGTCTTTGGGTGAGGACTGTACAAAACCTCGTAGTTAACTGGATAGAAGCAAAACTTTGTGAGGATTTTCCAAGGGCAACTGTATATAAGTACATTTATAATGTTTTATAGACTATGCCCACTTTGTGCTTGTCATTATGGGTGTGGAAGCATTAACTTGGCAATATTTGTATTGCAGTGTACATTTGTTGGGAATAAGCACTTGCTAAAATGCTAAATATTCAATGTCAACTTCTGGTCTCTTTTCTTGAGTTTTAGTTTGTTATGGTGCACCTTATTTGCGTATGATCAGTCTTGATTTGGTGGATTTGGTGGTGGATTTCAGATGTTGCAATATTTCATCTTTTTTTTTTTATTTATTTTTTTTTATACTTTATATTTTGATTGTTTGTTTTTTGAGATTTCGACGAAGGCCTAACAGATTCAAGTGCGGTCATAATTAAATGGGGAATCAGGAAGAATAAAGACTTTGTTCAGGGTGGGGCCTTTCAAATGGTGTAGAATTTGACAAGATGGTTAAAAAAGGTCAAACATTGCAAGAATTCGGGGGGGGGGAGAATATAGATATCACGTGTTTTAAAGTTTAGAGTTGTAAATGGCAATATGCATTTATGAATTCAAGTTTCCTATCAAGCGGAGGACCCATATGAAAATCTGCGCAGGAATAGAAAACTAGTACAACATAAGGAAATCATCATGTACAATTTGTGGGTATGTGAAGGTAAAGCGATTTTAATGGCCAGTGCTACCTTAGATGTGGCTCTGAATCTCTACGCATGCACCTTCCTTGCTATGCTTAAAGTTCGAATGGAAGGAACTCCAGGCAGAGGAGGTCTTCACGGATGCCGATACACTACCTGAGCTGACTTTAGCTTTTTCGGTAGCCAAATTAAGATGAACAGGGTATAGTTTGAATTTTGGATCTACTAAGATTTAGGAATTTTATGTTATCTTCTGAAAGCTAATGTCTTTAGTTTTATTTTTATTCTGCTCGCTTTAGAAGTTAGCCACATTAGGTATTTGGTTTCCCAATTCTTCTTGGTTTCCTTATTTGAATTAGTTTCTTCATCAGGGAGTTAAGACTTTTCTTGGAGTCTTTTATTTCTCTGTATATATGGTGTAATTCCTATTACTAAACAGAATAGAAAGATGATTGGAGTTGATTGCATTTCGAGAATTTGTATTGCGATGATTTGAGTTGATTGCATTTCGAGAACTTCTATTGCGATGATTTGAGTTCATTGCAACATTTGGACCTGTTTTCTCTTCATCCCTAACCGGGCGTCCATCTATTGAGTTTGGATCACTTTCCCGTCAGGGAAGAACAATGTGCTCCCTTGATGTTCTTGAACCACAAAATACGGAGTGGGGCCCACTTTTAAATATAAAAAAGAAAAGAAAAAAGAGATGGGATTTCAGTTGGACCCACGTGGGCCCCACCCTTTTTTGTGTGGTTCAAAAGCGTCACTACATTGTTCTCCCCTGATGGGGAGCTAATCCGGACTCCCATCTATGGGGTATCATAGCTGAAAGATCATCTTCTTCTTCTATCAATGTGTAACAGCTCTATTTCCCATGCTGCTCTATTTACCAGCTACAGAAATCCAGAAAAAAGGGGTCTTCCTTTTCAGAAGCCTCGCCCCATCTCATTCCATGGTGCGCATTGCTGCAGCGAACCGTCTTTCCAATTCCCTTAGTTTGAACACTGAAACCTACTGGAAAACCCAGCTCCATCCTGTTACGTCAGAACCCTTTTACCTTAAATCCAGAATTAACCCAATTCTCTCCCCAAACCAAAACCCTTCCCCTTTGACTTCCACTTAAATCTCCCCAACCTTTTGAGTGAAAAGTAAAAAAGAAAAAAACCCACTGTTTATGCTTAGTAACAACTCTCTTTACTGTCTCTTTTCCTCTCCTCCTGCTCTTGGTTTTGCCAGACAACCAATAATAAAAAAAAAAAAGCAGTTGAAGATGAGAGAAATAGAGAAGCAGAGGACTACAAGAAAATCCTGGGTTAAAGCTCTGCACTATGAGTCTCGTTCTCATGTCGAAGTCACTAGTCTTTGTTAGAAGTCCATTTGCGAGTTGAACTCAATGGATCCTCCGTCGGACTCCTTTTTGAAGATGACCACCTTTCTTGAGTTCTCCAGCATTGTATGTTTTTCAACTGAAGAAGCCCAGTTCCAGTTGAACTCCATTACCATGAACTATCTCCACTGCAATAAGTTGCTTATGCATCATTTTCCTTTCCCAGCCACTGTTGATTCATTTTTTTTTCTTTCTTCTCTTTAATACTTTTTTTGCTGCCATATAACCATCTGTTCTCCTTTTACTCACTACCCCCTGTTTTACATTACTTAGAGTTTGCGCTTGCCATTTTAATTCCTTTTCATGTTTTTCCATGCTTCATCCCTGAACAAACAATTCAGATTTTAACACCTCATTTGTACACAACTACATGAAGTACCAGAGGTAAGAGATAAAGAGAGCTTGAGATTTAACTGGTTGCTTTGGAGGTCCAAACCCAAAAAAGAACTGGCCTAATGGTTGTTGGTCCAACAAGGGTTGGAATCAGTTAATTTATTTTTATTTATTATTTTAATGTTTTAAGTTACCTATATAAGAGAGAGAGATATAGTTGAGTTGCAATTTGGTATTTTTTAGTTTTGTTGTCCTTCTAGAGGGTCTTTTTGTTTCCCTTATATGTTTGCTTGTAACCGTGCAATTGATAGAATGAAATGGGTAGAAGCTCGAGTTTTATCCTCAAGAGTATGTGATTGTGTCCCTTGCTCCCTCACCTGCTATTTTCCCATTTCCCTATATGCCAGCCATCAGCAGGACCTTGCTACTGGAAGATCTCTTTGTTGCCACATTGTCATCCAGGGAATCTGAAGGTGGTAATGATTATCCTGCATGTTTGGTATCTCATGTGATGAGGTGAATATATAAAGATTCCTATCATTTTCACCTCTGTCAATCTGTGATAATACCTAGAAGTTGGGTTGGGGAGCATGAACTTTAATGGATCAATAGAGAAGACTGAAATGAATTGTGGAACAACCTGTACAAATATATTTGTATTGGTTCTTGATTGAAAACTGGGGATTCTTCTGGCTGTTTGTTATTTAGCCTGATTGAAGCTTCAGTTTTGGGCCTTAAAACAATGTTTGGCTGCTGTTATTTTACATCTGTAGGAATCCTTATTCTTTAACATAGGTTGAACATTGAAGAGTAGTCACTCCTGTTTGAGGTTCTCCTTTAGACTTCTATCCTATATGTTTTAGTTCACCTGTTCCAATGGAAATGGTCTTAACTTCATGGGTCTGATTAATCAAGTGTAGAACCTGGAAATAGTTGCCTCTGATACATGTAAATGTGGCTGTTACCACTTGAGCTAGTTGAGAAGCACCAGTTCCTCTTCTGATGCTTGGTTTAATGTCTTCTAATGGACTGGGTAAACCTGTTTGGTGGTTTGATCATAGAAATTACTAACCTTGGCTATCAACTTATCATACAAAAAGGCAATTTTGGATCATTGTGGGTGATTTTTATTAATTAGATAGAGAATTAACTTTATCTTAGCTCAGGAGATTTTGATAACAAGGTCAGAATCATTCCTTCAGCCACCTTTTATCTTTAGAAGAAGCTAATACTGATACTAAATTATACTGTTATAGATGGTGAATAGAATAATACCAAATAAATGCTTATGAATTAAAGCGGTTATAATAATTATTTCTTCCTGTTTTTTCTTTGGATCTTTCCTTCTCGGCTAGAAAGTCATGTTTTATTGTTTGTTTTTATGAACTTATGATGTCATGTAATCTCCTATATTTCTGAAGTTCTTTCTCCTTCTTTCTATTATTCTTCTCTATTCATTCTTCTCCTCTTTCTCTCCTGTCTCTATGCTGGTCTGCTGTCGGGCGTCTCAGGACTCACAACCCAACCGAATTCTCTTAGTTACAATCCAGCACCTGCTCTATCCTATAACAGTGGAAGTGCTGCATCAAGTATTTTCTCCTCATGGGTTTGTGGAAAAGATCGTGACATTTCAGAAGTCTGCTGGTTAGATTCTTGAAAGTCTTCTCTCTCTCACTTAATTTTCAGCTCTGTAACACCTAATGGAAATTGGTTGGGTAGAATTTGCAATATTTTTATGAACGTTTGCTATGTTTTGACAATATATCTTTTGTGTTTCTGATAAGACATTATCAGGATTTTACCTGCATCCCTTGTCTTTTTTCTGTAGGAACTCATGTTAAATGTTAGTTATGAAAGAATTATACTAAATAGAACGTACAGAAATTTTATTTGCTTCTTTACATTTTCTTTTTGTAAAAATGTGCAGGTTCTCAAGCCCTTATTCAGTATCAGTCACGCGTGAGTGCTGTTTCAGCAAGAAATGCTCTCCAAGTACGTTGTTTGTTCTATCTTGAGAAGTTACTTGGTAGTAACTTGTTGTTTGAGTTGACATTAGTTTAAGAAGGTGTTTTAATGTCTAGCAACTTATTACAGGGTCGTAATATTTATGATGGTTGCTGTACTCTGGATATCCAATTCTCGAAGTATGTGTTCAGTATTGGCTTTGCTTTTGTGCTTTTACTTTTATTTTTGCGGAAAGCTTCATGTTCCTTCTTTCTCAATGTGCAGTCTAAGTGAGTTACAAGTGAACTACAATAATGAACGGTCAAGGTATTGATGTTCATATTTGCTAAAACTAGAGCAGCTTGAAAGATATTCAAATAATGAATACTCTTCTGTGTTTCACTTTTGTAATTCTTCTGGGTTCTTGTCATTTTGCAGGGATTTCACGAACTCATCTTTGCCTTCAGAACAGAAAGGCAGATCCTCACAAGTATGTTTTGTAGTTAGTTTTAAATGTGTTCAAGTTTTACACTATCTGGGTCATCACCTAGATTTGTTTTAGGCTCTTTCCTGATTACTTGTGTTAAGTCAAAAGTTTTTGAGGATTTGCATGTAATGTTTTCGTGTTCTGCTCTTCTCAGTCTGGATATGGTGATTCGGGTGGCCTCTATGCACTTCAACCTGGAGCTGGGGCAGGTGTTCTTCCCCCCCTCCCTCTTTAGTTATCTTCCTTATAATTCTTGAGAGTTGCTAGGTTCTTTTTATTTTTATTTTTATCCTACCGTTGATGCATGTGTTTTTTCTTTGTTTCAGTTGCATTCCCACAGGTGGGTGTTGCTTAGAGTCTTAGACTATGTTCTTGCTCTTCCAGGTGGTCTTATTCTTATCTGCAGATTTATCATCTGTTACATGAGGAATACTTCAGATGGCTTCAGAGTCGACCTCTTCCTCTCTACCTGGGGTGCATGCACTAGCACCACCTTGTGCCTGCTACTCCCTCAGTCCCACCTCAGACATCCTGGATACAGTTCTTTAATGTCCATCATTTGGATGGTCAGGGTGGTTTGGCTGTGAATTTTGGCAAGATAATGATACCCGAGGCTGGTATTTCCTAGAGGAATTGGTCTATGGTAGTGAGGGTAGAAGTTGGGACCTCTGTCTGAAGTATTCCTTGCTATAATTTTGTTGGAGTTCTACTTTGTTTTATGTCAGCAAATGTCTCAGATATGCACATGAATGGACTCCCCCATTTCTTTGTTTTTTCCATTTTAGATTGGCAATGCTGCAGCAATAGCAGCTGCTTTTAGTGGAGGGTTGCCCCCTGGGATTAGTGGTACCAATGACAGGTGCACCGTCCTGGTCTCTAATATAAATACTGACGTAAGCAATGTCTTCATCCTTGTTTCCTCTTTAATTTGAATTTATTTTATGCCATTTCACAATTGCGAACTTTGTCTTTCATCTCAGAGAACTGATGAAGATAAACTCTTCAACCTTTTCTCCATCTATGGGAACATTGTGAGGATTAAATTTCTTCGCAACAAACCAGATCATGCACTTGTTCAGATGGGTGATGGGTTCCAGGCTGAATTGGCTGTACACTTCTTGAAGGTTAGTATTTATCCTTCTTAGAACTTCATGGGTAAGCTATTTCATTTGTTGCTAGAGTCCCGAGATATGGTTGCAGAATTATGTCCTTGAAACTCTGTTGCCCAAAAAATTAAACAGAGTTTGTTTGTCAGATAAAAGAGTGTAGTGGTTGTAGGGTTCCACAACAATAAGAAAATAATAAGTGAGTTACTCTAGTCATAGAATATTGCCTTTTGACTTTGTTCATGAAATGATGTTTTTATATGGTTAATTCATCAATTGTATCACCTAGCCTGGCTGGTCAGAATTGAGACTCCTACATGAATCTGTCAATAAAACTCTTCTTTGATGTTTAAGGGCCATAACCCTGGACTAGGTTCACCCGGCCATTATCTGTTTTACCAGGATGCCTAGGCTTTTTGCTATGAGCAATAGAATTTATGTTCTTTCTTCTTAGGCCAAACTCTCCCATTAAAGTCTCTTTTCAAGTTTGCATAATTGTGAGATTTGCCTCGGTGCTAGCATAGTCCTTGGGAGTTGGGATTACTTTCAAGTAATTAACTATGTCAGTAAGTGTATTATATTTCACCTTCATACTGTGCTATAAAGTGTGTTCTGTGTATGGTTTTTAGTAAAGAGAAAAAGTGTCAAATAAACTTCACGGTGAGACATCTGGAGAAACCGAAATTGGTTTTGGTCTTATGGGGTGTTTTTTTTCGCCCTTTCCCCCAGGGGGCCCCCCCCCCCCCCCCCCCTGGGGGGGGGGCCTCCTTTTTCCCCGCCCCCCCCCCCCCCCTTTTTGGGGCCCTTCTTGTTAAGCCCTACGCCGCTTCCTTTCTTCACATCTTCTCTCAAGGTTGACTTGGCTCTGCCACTAGTTCTTCTAATTCCTTCAATTTGAATTAAATCATTATCCGTGCAGGGGCTTTTAGATGCCTCAGTTGAACGTGGCACGGTCACCTCAATCAACTTTCTCATTAACAAGATCAGCTCTATATGATTGTTTTTAGTTTTGTGACTCATTCATTTTAGCATCCTCATTTTTGCTATAATGAGTTTATCTATACGATAATCCTTAATAATCCAACACTATGCACCATACATCTTAGCTAGTCGTGCAACGGTTGTATAGAATTTTCCTTTGAGCTTTGAAAGAACACGTCAATAACACAAAACCCCATATGCACCTCACCACTTCATCCTTCTTATTTTAATTTGCCTTATTTTAATTATTTGGGAAACTCATCTTCTATATCACTTTTTTTTTATTATTTAAGATTGCGCCAAAATACCTAAAATAATCTCTTTGTGAGATCTCCTTTTTGTCGACTCTTGCCACCCCATATTTGTATGAGCACGATCAAAATTACACACTAGGTCCATCTTTGTTCTACTTAGTTTAAAACCTTTTGACTTCAAAATTGTTTTCCGTGATTCTAATTATGGCCAACTAAATTTTGAGGGTTCTGCTGGATGACTGATCCAACGTCCTGGCATTGTGCTTCTATTAATTCTTCTTGGGTGTTTCCTGTGCTAAAATGATTGAAGCAAAGATTTTGCTTCATTTCTCAAGTAAAATGTTGTGTAACTATATCATCTCAGGACTCCTTCGTTGTACTACTTGTGTGCTTTAACTTACCTCAGCGTTTGTGGTCAACCTATTTCTTTCTTTTTCCGGTGCTCTAGGGAGCGATGCTATTTGGAAAGCGTTTGGAGGTGAACTTCTCAAAGCATGCAAATATTACATCGGCACCTGATACACATGAATATGTTAACTCAAGCCTTAATCGCTTCAACCGAAATGCTGCAAAGAACTACCGATATTGCTGTTCCCCCACAAAGATGATCCACTTGTCGACTCTTCCCCAGGATATTACAGAGGAGGATATCATAGCTCACCTAGAGGAGCATGGGAACATTGTAAACACCAAAGTCTTTGAGGGGAATGGAAAGAAACAGGCCCTTGTCCTCTTTGAGACAGAAGAGCAGGCTACAGAGGCACTTGTATGTAAGCATGCCAGCACCATTGATGGGTCAATCATCCGGATCTCCTTTTCCCAGTTGCAAACAATTTAGAAAAGGCAGGCATGCTGGTATTGTGATATTTGGCAAAGATCAATGGTTATGGATTGGGAACAGGTCAACTCTATTTCTTTTTATTTTTATTTTGGTAACCGGGTCAACTTTAACTTTCATTCCCTCTTTTCTACTTGTTGTACTTGATGGTTGTAAGCTTTTGCAGGAGTGAGGTGATATTTACTTAATGTTCTCATTTCCCTTTCTATTTCTATTTCTATTTCAGTCCAATGATTTACTTTTTACTTTTGGTTTAAATTGTCGTTAAATGCCTTGCTAGTTTATCTATTTCATTGAGGGCCAAAATCCTTGCTTTCGCTTATTGCAACAAATTAATTGAAACAGTTCAGGGCATTTTAAGAATTTAATTACCTGGTGTTGATTTTGATCATGATTGTTTATTCAATTAGTGCCCCAACTGTTCAAAGCCGGCTTGCGTATTCTGGGCGTTTCCGATCCAAATCAACTTGTAGCTGGCTTGTCCGTTCTTGTTTTCAGACCTTAAAACTTAATTTTCCCATTGCTTTTGCAATTATATTGAAACTGTTTTCTCGTGAAATCAGGACCTCTTTGGAAGGCTACATTTAGATAATCTCCCAGAGGAATTAGGTGCATGGGGTCCCTGTAGAAGCTGGCATCTTTATTCGATTAAATCCAATTGAATCCCTAGGTTACTTATTCATAATGGAATAATGGCTTCCTTGGTGTGGGTCAAGGGTTCAAATTATCCCGTGATCGGTATTGGCCGATACGTATCCATATTATCCATATTAGATATAGTTGATACAATACATATCCATATGCCTCTATTTGATTTTACTAAAATGCATTGGTCAATGTCTTTTAAAGTCACTTGATGCGATTGGTATGAGTTATGTTTTTAGTTGTAATTGAAGACAATAGAACTGTTTTATTTGAAAACTCAAATTATCTAAAAGCGCTTGAACCTCCAGGCTCCAACTCCTGTCGCGGAAAGTCGCTACATGAAGGGATGAAGGGCTTGGGCTGACTTGTGTTGACATGTTTTAAGTAGCTTATTCTATTGTAGTTCAATACCGGAAAATCTTTCGCTTCTTCATCTTCACACATCTTATATTTTAGCTCTTCTTCTCAATAACGTCATTACTTACCCACAAACAAAACAAAAAAAATTCAGGAAAATAGAAATGTTGGTCATTATTAACTGCTGCCCGTCCATTGTTTTCCAAAATATAATATGGGTGAAGTGCGCTAGAAGAAGGGCTTGAACCTTCGACCTTGTGGTTAACAGCCACACGCTCTAACCAACTGAGCTACTCCAGCGGGATGAATAGTTCATGGAGAATGTAATATTGATCTTTTGATTACCCAAAAAAAAGAAGAGGTTTCCATTATTGGTAACACCAATTTTAACCCTAAAAAGAATATTTCGATTAGATAATTTGATATAGATTCTCAAAATACATTTGGAAATTTTCTCTCCCACAATTGAGTCTCCTTATATCGTGCCCCTCTTGGTTATCCACTTTCGTAACCGTTATTACTAACACTGGTCTCAACAAATTTTTATGTATCCATTTTTACGTACCCCTCATTCTAGGGAAGAGATGAAGAGAGGATAAAAGAATATTCGTGTGATAGAATCTGGTGCGATGGTGGTGGTTGCCGGTAGAGGCAAACAAGTAGAGCATATAATTTTTTGTTTAATGGTATTTTTGTCTTTTTCAAAGTTTACTTGCTTCTTGCCCCTTTGTTTTCTACGGCTGGGGTGTCGGTGATAAAATTTTCCCATATAGGGGGGGGGGTTTAATTGATAAATTGGATATATTTAAATCTAAAAGAGCTTTCCACCTCTTCTTCTAGGCCATCTAACTTGCATTTCTTTTGCGGCTCCTCCTCAGGGTCACTTTCTTTGACCACCTGTGTGGCCCTTCGGTTCTTTTGTACCCGTATAGTCATTTCCTTCATGTCTTTGCCTACTCCATCAAATACAGATACACCGCCATGCCGTTTTGACAATATTTTTAATCAATTTCATAATGAATACTGTTTTCCCACAAAAAAAATAAAAAAATGAATACTGTTTTACCTACTCAAATTTTTTCAAGCATACTTTGTAGAAGACGAGTATAAACATTTCTGGCTTATTATTCACAACCAAACACAAATACAGATTGGAGTTACTCCATTACAGAACTTCAAAATTTACACATATCACTTTTATATGTAATTCCATCATTTAGATATAAATTGTTCAGTCCAACCCCAAAAGGAAAACCACACCCCTCTCTTCCCCCTTCCCCCTCCCCCACCAAAAAAATAAAATAATGGAGCAACAAAGAAATTCAAGGATTTAGAGTCTTTCTAATAGGATTTCTACAATTTCTGGTCTTAAAAGAACAACTCTATAAATGTTTCATCAAGTGCAAACATAAGATCTTTGTAATCATATATAGCTAAGTAGGATAGTGATTATAATGTTCAAGCATGATCAACTACTCCTCTGTCTTCCTCTTCATCAGTGCTTTTGGATGTTATATCCTTTCCTTTCCCCCATAGAACAGCATATACTCCCACCACTATTAGTGCTGCTCCTACAATACTGCAAAATTTTATAAGAATACATTAAAAAATATCAATTTTTAAAAAGGTATAGGTCCAAAAGATAACAATTTTTATTCTATTATACTTCTGAAATTTTACCTTCCAACATTTAGCTTCTCGTTTAGTAGCAATGATCCCATAATTGCCACTCCAATCAACATTAAAGGATTTGACATTGCTGCGTACAATGGACCCTTTTGTTTGATAACCCACATTAACATCACACTTCCCAGTGCTGATCCTATTATTCCCTACACCAAAACACAACAACTGATTATAGGCCATAAATATTTAATTGTCAAAACATAATAATGAAAAAAAATCCACTTGGGTATTTGAGCATATACCGTGTAGGCAATACTCCAGAGCCTGATATCCCATTCAAGCTTCCAATCATTCCAGTTTCTATCAATACAAATAGCATATAGGAAGCTCTGGATTGCCCCCATTATATAAATTAGAGTAGTGCATGATAAAGGGCATGGATATGCATCCATCGACTTCGCCTGGAAAGATAAAACAAAACCAAGAAAGAAATTAAAGGTTTAATTTTAATGAAAGTAGAGAATGTTGTTCATGTTGTGGTACAAGAATAATTGAATTAATAAAGCCAAACCTGAATAATCAACCACAATGTAAAACAAAAACAGGATCCTAAAGCCAGCAATGATCCAAGTATTAGGTTAGTCGACTCTAGGGTTGAAGCTGGCATGGGGGCTCCACTCCCAACAGTACGAGTTAGATCAACTATGGGTGGCCAAAGTCTAATCTCTGCACCTTTGTAGAAAGTCAGTAACATCGCCCCTCCTACGCCTATGATGGTTCCCAAGAGCTTAGCTTTCCCGGCTAATGTGCTGATGTCTAATCTCTCCATCCTTTGGATAATCAACCCAACCCAACAATAGATATCATATAATCATTCAAAAAACTAATGAGAATTCTTTTAGGATTCATCAATCAAGCTTAGAAAAATGAAAGCAAACCAAAAACTTACCTCATAGTCACGGTTACAACATATGTTACTGCAGGAATAAGGTTCAACATAGCCGCTGCAAATGTCATTGATGTTTTAGATAAACTTGCAAAGTACAAATTTTGGTTGAGTGTTGTCCTGATGAAAAAGAAAAACCAGGAGTTACCATTAAACAAACATATATTCATGTATAAACTAAAAATGCAAGAAACCCGATGCATGGTTGAAGTGGCTGCCCACTACCAATTCTATAATGACACCCCAAAAGTAAGAACAAAGGAAAGCAATGGATCGAGGTTGACAAAAGAAACACAATAGAACGTTTTCCAAAAATCCACATAGAAGATCTGCAGTGGGATTTTGCAAATTAAAACTCAAGCTCAAATCATGGGAGAATAGTTTAATTTCTGCAGCTCTGAGAAAAAACAGTTCAGCAGCAACCAAATCAAGAAAAAAAAAATCATTTGAGATATTTAGAATATGAAAACATAGAAAGGCATTAAAAATAAAAAATAACTTACCCAAATAAACCACAAAGAAATATTTCGAACAAAATAATCCTCGTAAGATTTGGCCTGTTATTCCTGAAAAAAACAAAAACAGTTGTTTAGAATTAAGATAAATCCTTTCAATCGATACACAGCTTTGAGAGATTTATACCCATTTAGCTGTGTTAATTCCTGGATTCATGAAATCTAGGGCTTCACCTTTTTACATGAAAAACTTAAATATGCAGATTTATTGGTATGAAGTGAAATCCAGACACTACTATAAAAGAGCTAAACATTTGAATCATAGCTCACATTTTGTAAGGATGAATCTACAGATTTCATTTCAAAGATTCAGGCTAACCAAACAGTTAATTTTATGAACCATGACTCCATAGTCCATAGATGTGAAATCCATAGATGTGAAATTTCTAGATTTTTGAAATCTCCAAACTCAAGTAACAAAACAAGCCCTAAAGCAATGACAATAACCTTTCCACGAAAAAACCAACGGGAGCTAAGAAGATCGCAGCAAAGATGTTCCTATAAGCGATCATTATGTTGATGTTCATTCCGTCTTTCATTGCTAGCTTGCTGAATAGGGTCACTCCCGCAAAGATTATCTGTACAAATACAATCACTGTAGCTGGTAAAAAATTAGAGGGATCAGCCATGAACGTCAAAGTAGAACACTGATGAAGAACGAGAAATGCAGAGAGCCACGATCTAAGAAATTCTTCTTCTTCATCTTGAGGAACCCACGACATTGAATGGAGTCTTAGTACCCAAAAAAGGAAAGTTGAATGTAATTTGAATTTCCTAAATGGAGCAGTAGACAGTAGTTTCCCACTTTCCCTCGCCTCTGAAAAGGCGAAGCCCATATTGTCAGCATCAAACATCAGCGCTGATGTCATATCTTCATTAAATCTCAGTCATTCAAGAAATAATTTAAAAATGGTGTATGCCACCTCTTGATAATCCTATAGTATTTTCGAAACACATACTTCTTCGTATCATATTCTCAAGTGGAGCACATTAAGATGTGATTATGTCATTGTTTCTGAGAATGTTTTTTCTACATCTTAACTATGTTGTTTTTTGGTTATTCTTCAGTTGATAACACTGAATTAGTAAGAATGTAACCCTGTAGCCCCCCCCGAAGCAAATAGCGGGGAACACGGCCTTTCTTGGTTTTCTCCGATGAATCTGATTGTGGAATGAGATGAAAATTGACATTACCACAATTTACAAAAAGTCATGAAATTTGACATTACCACAATTTACAAAAAGAGTAACTTTTCTCAATTTTCTTAGATTTTCATTTTTTGATAATGTGGTTAGTGATTTTATGTTCTTCTAGTATTATCTAAAAGAGAAATACTAATTGTATACCCATTGTTGTTATCATTGATGATAATAGAAGTTTTGGTGGACTCCGATAATAGTCCCGTGGTTTTTTCTTTACGAATTTTTTTACGCTAAATTTTTTTGTGTCTGCTGTTGTGGTTTGTTTATTGAATACTTCTTTCATTATTGTTGTGTTTGTTACTTTAATTTACACTAGCATATTATTTGGCCACCCATTACATTAAGCCCAAAAGAAATATTTCAATTGAGTAATTAGATATTCATTCTTAAAATAACATTCTAGTGCACTCTAGAATGCATTACTGAGTAAGAAAATACAAGAGGGATCTAGTTTAGGAATGTGTTCTAAAAGCAGAATTTGAAGTACACGCAGGAAACCTGGCTATAAACTGTGATGCCAAGGATAGTTTCACCAGTGTTAACCTAGTCTTAGGCGAAGCAATAAATATCCTCTCCACTCAAGACAATGTCCGTCTATTCATCTAGGCCTCTAGATGGACGACACGTGGCCTGTACTGATTTCGAATAGTGACGTGTCCAAAGGCCTGAACAGATGGGCAAACACTATCCTTGGACAGAGAGGATAAGTTACTCTTTAGCACATGGTAATTTAAATCCTTTACCAAAAGCCTAGTAAGAAGGCTGAACGAAACCCCAAAAACTAAGACATCATCAAAGGTCCAGCTTCAACCTCCATTCTCACTTGACAGATGAACAAATAAAACACATAAGAATGTTTTAATACAACCTATTTGTTTCCCTTCAAGAAGAAAATAAAACTCAGGGTCAATTTGCCTGGGATTAAAGCAAACATCACAGGAAAATTGAATAACTATACAATTCAAGTCAACAATGGACCTATCAAAATATTTACAGAGAGCCATTAATATAGAGCAGTCATTCCAGAACAAGGACCCAACCTAGGAATACACAAATCAACAAGAAGCATCGTTATAAAGGTCTAAAATTATAGAATTGGTAAACTCGGCATCAGAATGCGAGCATGATCAGCAAACCATTGATGGCCCCAAGCATTCTCTCTTAGCAATGCAAGGACGTGTACAACAATTACCACTGAACTCAGAGGCACTGACCATAGAAAAGACCAGAACGAGCAGATGCGCACGCAACAGCATTAAGAAACTGAAATTGGTCAATAGTTCTTTGTTCCTGTTGATGTGACAAAGCAACACATTGTATCATCAAGGAGCTATTGATAAAGGTGTAAGTTGCATATGCCTACAATAACTAAACAAATTTTTTTGGCTAAGAGCCTAATCCAACTAATCATGCATAAAGAAATTGCGTGGTTAGCTGACCTGCTGTTGTAGTTCATGCTACTAGATTAATCTATTGAGAGGGATTTGATCCATAGGACGAGGATTCCTTCGTAAAGGAGAAATCATCTGTGGCATTGTCATACCTCCAGAAACAATGATCTCTGAATCAACAACGATAATAAGAATGGGGTTAGTTGAGAAACATCCACAGTTCATTTAAATCATAAAGAGGAGATTGAATGCAGAATCATTACAAGACAAAATTTGCATGGCATGCAATAGAGAGCTACAATACTCCAACATCGCAATCTTGTGGCAAGTAGTTAAGATTATGAGACATTCCTGCTTGGGTCTTACAGAGCCAAATAAAAAATCAAAGTAACTGTTTCACAGTCCATATTGGAATGAATCTTCAAGAAAACATGCATACCTATGTTCTCACGAACACCGATTTCACTTGAATCACTTGCAGGAGCCACTTTGGTTGGATGTTGGACAAAGTTCAATTACTTTGATGAAATGGCAGGTGAAAGTTATTGTTAATACATTACAGGGGTTCCAAACAGTCATTGATGACATTCCTGAAACCAGATTTGATCCTGGCTCATCTCAGTCTAGGATCAAACGGGTGCATGGGAGTCCAACGTCGAAGAAAGAAAAAGTGTATCATATACCAAAAGTATTAGTTTGGTTTGCACAGTGGATGAGCCATGTTGCTGTATTGAAACCGTCATATTGTGAGTTAATTTTTTTTTAACAACCTTCCATAAAGTTGGGATTCACCTCTCCCAGATCCTGCAGATGCCAGAGTCTCATGAACACGAAGCTCTTCTACTTAATCTGGTTTCAAACCAGACTTTATAGTATACAGCACAGCGTTATGTCTTTTGGGAACTTGATGTTGTTTGAAGTTCCAATCCAAATGTCAATTTTTTTCACGCGAACCTAGATGAGTTTGAGTTCTTGGACACATATATAGCATTCTACTAATGCTGGATTATGGCTCTGTCCTCTTACGTTCATCTATCTTTTATTTTCCATTTTTCATATCTCATCTCATTTGCTTTCTCTTGATCATCCCCTTTTTTCAGACTCACCTTTCTTTTTTTCTCCTCTCATTTCCATGTAGCTGACTCCATTTATATGACTGAACATGACATTTGTTTTGATTATAATGAAAAAGTATTGTACTCATTGCATATTTTCATGTGATATCATTTCAAGGTCTAGAGAAACCAAACATTTTGCCAAATTCAACCATTTTAATCAAAATTAAAACATTGAAATGTGACCCATTTCTGGTCCCTATTTCATGTCATACACAAAGCAGCAACGAGATATTTCCGTAATAAGGGATGTGTAAGTTTACCATATTTCCATAATAGAGGGTGTGTAAGTTGACCATTTTCTATAAGCAGATGCAACTACCAGTTTTCATTGCACCAACCTATCTCTAGCTTCAAACAAAAGCCATAGAAAAACCGGTGTTTTCACTTTTTTATTATCTGTGTTTTATGTTTTATATTCAAAACTCAGGTTATAAGTAATCAAATAAAAATGATTAAAAGGATGGACCACCATAAGAAGATCATAGATAGAGCAAGGGCAAAAAAAAAAAGACAAACCTATGCCTTCTCGAATAGAAATATTTGGTCTTATGATCTCCTCAGAGTTGACAAGAAAAATATCGCCAATGTATAAATGATTTGTAGGAACATAAACACTACATAACTCTTCATCCATATTTTCTCCCTGCAATCAAGGAAGAGATAATTACAATAAAATAATAACAGTCATTGTTATAATTATAAGCTCCAAGTATACTTGGAAATGGCAATAAAGTAGTTACAAACATTCATATAACAGTCAAAAATATCATAACACATCCACCCACTGAGCCAATACCAAGAAGGGGGCTATAGCATGTATGTTCACAGGAGAAATTGAAAAGGATTCTCAAATGATAATATTTTTGTAGTCCATATAGGGCTCAAGGAGCAAGCTTAGAGCCTCTAAAGAAATCATATTGGGAATGACAAAAAAGACACTCTCTATAAATTAATTAATTAAACATTAGAAAGCTACCTGAAGGACAACTGATGATGTTATGAAACCAAATGCGTATTCACCAACACGTGGATGACGAATAATCGCGACCTCTTTGAAAGCAGTTGTGTTTTGGTCTACAAAGGCGATGAATGATGAATGATGTTAGCTAAATCCACAAATCACATCCAAGAGGAGTTGGAAAATATGAATAAACAACGGCCAGGGTCCTTAGGTTTCAATTTCAGTCATGCTCTGAGTCATGGTAGAAACCAAAATATTTCAATGATTTTAATTTGGCACTCTCGTCTGGGTTCAACCGCCCTGAAATATATCACTTTAATTGATATGTTAAGTCAAATTCTATCACTGAATTGCCTTATGTCCAACCATCCTTCAGTCCACAACCATAAACTCAATGGCAGAATCTACCATATGCAAGTTGAAATGTCCTTTACTGAAACTATACCCAATATCCAGAAAAGTTCCACCTCATGATGTCTAGCAATAAGCACAAAGTATGAGTTGATCTAGAGTACAAGTTGAGAAACCATCTAAGCAAATTTCTGAGACATCAATTACTTGTCAAACATCAGCCAATAGAAGCCACCAAGTGATACTCATTTCAAAGGGATTAAAAGAAAAAAGGGGGTCAGATATGGCAAGGAAAAATGGAAATAATTGAAGGATTGGTCCAGTACCTGGAGAAATAGCAGAACTGATTTGTTTAGATGCTGAGTATATATGCTTCATTAGTGGCATTTTCTTTATCAACCATTCTCCAAGCCAAAAAATAGTGGCACCCACCCATGATGAAGCAAATATACCAATGAGGAATACAAAAAGCAAAGATGTCACAAACCCAAGCCCTGCAGCATAGATACAAATGCCTTGAGATATCAAATAAACTAGTACTACTACTACTACTGATACCTTCAGATAATTGAAGAGCCATTTGCAAGCAACCAAGCAATCAAGCAAGCCAAAAGAAAAGCACATGTTTGTTTAACTCCACTTGAAGCCTCCTTATTTTCAATGAAACTTAAAACTTACTGCATCTGTATTTCTTTTTTCTTTATTAAACTATACCAACATACCAAGATTCTATGGAAGTAACAGTGGACCAACTATCATATAATTGTGCAAAAGCAGAGAATCAATAGTCATTTTTTATTTTGAATTATGGAAGTGTAGCATGCAAAGATCACAGAGAATATTTAGATACTTACCGAAAATGTCAATTCCAAGGCTCTCATATATTGGACTGAAGAAACCATCAACAAACTGAATAAACCACCAAGTAACAAAAAATGTGACTGCTACAGGAAAAAGGACCACACTGCACTCACAGAAATGAACTTCTTTAGATTGGAAATTTGAAGAAAGAAACAAGGTAATTTATGTTTAACAAATACCAACTAGTGAAGTGATTACTTATTACCATCCAGTCATGAACTTTTTGGAGATCCAACTCTGAAAAACAACAAAACAAGCCTGCCATGTATAAGAAAAGAAAATGTCAGGCGTGTAAAATTCTGGAAAAAGGGTGAAGCTGGGTACATCTGACCCTACCCAGACCCAGTGGGAGCCTTGTGCAATGGGTACAACACTACAACCTTTTTATGGAAAACAACTGAGCATTCTATGTCAACATGATCAATACGAAAGAATGATTCTACCATCCATAAACTATGTTTCAAGGATCCAATTATCAGGATTCAGTAAAAGGTATTTGTCGAGTTGCTTGATGCACATTTTCCCAAACTAAGGATGCTGGAATATGTCTCCAAAAATGAATATGGTCCAGGGGCTTAGCCAAATTGTGCCAAAAACAGTGCTTTGATAAAAAAATTATCAAGGGCCAAATCTTCTTATTTTTCATAGCAGTGTATAGGACTCTAGCTTTTGGGTGTGCATAGATGTAACTATCTATACCAATATCATGTAATGTTGACATGCGTAATCATTAGCCCATGAATTATCCAGGTGTAGAGGACATAGATAGCTTCAAAGTCCATCCCTTTTCTTACCAGCATGTACTCACTCACAAAAAAAAGTTATACAACACAGAAACAAATGTGTTGTTAAATCTTGTTCGTGAGACTAAATTCGCAAACCCAATCAACATGTGATGTCATTGTGAATCCTCTACAGCTATTAATGCAGTTAACATTGTAAATTACAAACTAACCCTCCCTTCCCTCCTTAGAATACCATTGATACAAATTCTGTTTACTCATAATGTCAAAAAACTACTAAAATGTTGGCCCAAGTTGATAGTTACGATAAATCTGTCTTATACAAGGATGCTTACCAGCTGGGTCTATTCAAAATTAATCAAATGCAATCTCAGGTGCAACTCAAGAGCTGCCCTCTAGGTCAAGATACCCAGAATCCCCTTCAATATCTCAAGTTATCAAATCTTGAAAGCTCACAAGGAGAGGAACCTTATGAGACTGAAGCAAGATTCCCTTCACATTAAAACTAATAGATTTGAACCCTTTGAAAGCATTTCCAGCTAGGGACTTCCATCTTCCTCTCAACTCAAATAGGAACTCGAAATGCTGCAAATATATAGTCCTTGGATACTAGCAAATATAGTCATCTTAAGATGACTCCTTACCATGGTGGCTAGGTGACCACATTTATTCAAGGACTCAGTGACATAGGGCATAGCAAGGTCTAAATACGAGTTCACTAGGCTTGGAGTACATGTTCCTAGGCATGTGGTCACATGATTATGTTTGGCAAATAATAACCAAGTCAAGAATATATACCTACTATGCTGTTATGTTGTTTTCTCTATGTATTATAGATGTACTTCATACCATTTTATTTTATAAATAGAAAAGAAAAACTTATTTTGTTCTTCATGCAAATAAATGGAGAGGATAGTAAGTGCCACTATTTGCTTTCCTCCTCAATTATTTGATAAATAAAATGCTTCACAATATGCTAGTATTGCTCTCTATGTAATTGTTTACGCATTATCATTTATCCATCTTAGCTAATTATAAACACTGGTCATTCTACAGTTTCCCCATTCTTAACAATTTTTCTACCAAAAAAATCTTAACAATTTGTTATCTTTTTTTTTTTTTGGTTGCCAACCCCGGTTTCCAAGGCTTTGCCCTGACTAATCCAGTGTTCGACCCGGGTCGCACACCTGGCTGTGGTGGGTGAGTCTCCCAGCTGGGATTTTTTGCATCCACAAGGTTTCGATACAGAAACTTTGCTTAAGCGGACCAAGTTGCTTACCACTTGGACCAACACCCGTTGGTTAACAATTTGTTATCTTTTAACATAAGCCCAAAGCCATAACTTGAGGTTGTAACGTTTAATAATATCACTTAAAGCACTTTGTATGAAGTTTCTGTGAATGCTTCCACCGGTTACATTTTCTCCCCTTATTTTCCTTTTAACAAGCAAATAAGCGTTAGCCGCATTCACCGTTTGATCAGTAGATATAATAAATACAAAATTAACCCCCGGGAAAAAATACATATGAATTTATCAGTAAACTGAATCATTCACAAGCTAAATTAACAGTAGCAAACCAATAACCCGAAAATCCTCATACATTCATCAAAAAATAATTCAACAAATTAAGATTCTCAAACATAAGCCAGTAAAAAATTTATGGAACTTTCAGGGCACAGAGTTTGGGACACAAATCATTACCGTAAATCTAGAGAATTCCAAATAAACGAAGGAAGTTGAATAAATAAATGCTATTACGCGAGTCAGGAAATGTGAGAACAAGAATGAGAACTAACTGACCTTACGAGCGGAAGAACTGGAGGAATTAGGTGGAGACTTGGCGGGATCTTCGCCATCGCTAGCTTGACTCAGAGGAACAGAGGTGCATTCCTTTTCTTCAGCCATTTTCCGTTATAGGAAACCTAATAATAGTCAAATCTATTTTTTCTCAGACTCTCAGTATCTGCAATATGAAATTTGAGCTCTGAGAAAGAGTGGTTTTGGTTGATAATTTGAAGCGATGAATTTGGAACCTAGTTTAGGGCACTGCAATATGAGTATAGAAAGAGTATTAAAATGAAGAATTGTGATTTGTGAAAAAGCTTTGTCGCCATGAAAATCATTGAATAAACGAAGTGGAAAAGCTTGAGAAGTGTTTCTGAAGCTGCAAAACCGGAAAGGGCTCTCGAGTCTCGATTCGAGAGTTTACGAGCTATCCAATGAGATTGTCCGAATTGGAATTTGACAACTAAAATTTGTTATTGGAACAGGTTGGCGGGACTCTGTAATCGTGTTGACAGTTGGCAGCACCTGCCATGTGGTGGTTGTTTTATTTTTTATTTTTAATTTAATTTAATAAATGGATTAGATTCACGTGAATATCCGGCCATGTGGCAGACTAAGTGGGTCCAGTCCAGTGCACATGTCAATGAGTCGGGGTCCTCTTGACATGACTATCAGTCATCCCACCCTCTGGAAGCACGCTTTTTTACCACACAATTTCTTACATGTTAATAACACATAATAATGGAGTTGGGACCACCTTTTCATCAAAAAATTACTATATGCTTTGGTGATAGTTTTTCACTGCACATTTGTGTGGGGCCTATATATGAAATTGATGAAATGGTTCAAGAGAATGGTTCGAGAGTGAGTCCTAAGCATACAAAATGTGTAGTGGATAAAAAACATAAGGGTGCACATGATGCTCCCTCCCCTTGACCACAAAGTAATTTGCATTCACAATTAGTGATGGATCCCACCTATTAGGGCCTGTTTGGTTACATGAGTCTGGAGATTTCAAATACCTAGAGATTTCAAATCTATAGAGTCATAATTTATAAAATTAACTGTTTGGTTAACCGAACATGTGGAATGAAATCAGTGGATTCACCATTGATTTTTGTGGATGCACAAATTTTTAGCGTTTTTATAGTAAGGATGAAATCTCTGGATTTCACCTCATATCCATAAATTTACATATTCACGTTTTTAGTGTAAAAAGATGAATATCTATATTCATGAATCTAGAGATTTTCACGACCAAACGGGTATAAATCTCACATGCATGCATCCAGAGATTTGAAATCTCTGGACTCATGTAACCAAACAGGCCCTAAATTATTTTACCAATATTTCGATGTGGACCCCACCATTATTGCGTGTTGGAAAAGTCATCCCACTCTCCCATGGGTTGGTGATCTGAAAGGGTTAAAATTTTTGCTCCCCTCAAATTTCTCAGTCCCACAATAGAGAGTGGAAAGGTAAGACCCCTAGTGGGCCTCCTCCTGAGGAGGAGTGAGAGGAGCACATCGATATCAAGGTTCTCAAATGCCAATGGGCTGAGGCGAGCCTTGGGTTGGGCTGAATGTGTTGAACTGAAACCGCTTCCGCAAGCCCATGGGGGAAGAGAAATGCGAAATAATAATTTATGGGCCCCTCGTCTTTATCAAATGTTTGTGTCGGGTCGATCATTCGGTTGATTCGCCATTCCGACCCGATTTTTAAATGATTTGCCCTTTTTCGGAAAACATTCAAACTTACAGAGCGGCAGAGCACCAGAAGAATTGGTGGTGAGTGGTCCCCAGCGTCATTCTCGCGGAGCCAACGCACTAACCATCAATGAGAACATGATAACATGCAAGCTGGCGTGCGCAGTGCGCACCCCTCACCTACACAGAAAAGAATAAATCGTTCTTTCGCTTTTATTAAGCGCCATTCCGTATGCCTCCTAGGCGGGAAAGTTCAAAAAAAAAAAAAAAAACAAACAAACGAGCCCACAGAAGCGAGGGAAACCTTCAAATGGCGAGAAAATATTTTCAAAATTTCCCTGCTACTATTTAAATCCTTACTTACCAGACTAGCTTCTCGCGCACACTTTCAAGTCTCTAATCCCTATATAAATCTGAACCTCGTTCTATTACGTATACTTGCGATTGGAATTCTGTTCTGTCTGTCACCTGTTCGGCAAAATTCCTCAATCAATAGGTCATCGAGGATCTCGGGTTCTGAGAGTGTTTACGGCGTTGGTACGTGAAAATGTATGTGGTGAAGAGAGATGGCCGTCAGGAAACCGTACATTTCGACAAGATCACTGCTCGGTTGAAGAAGCTGAGTTATGGGCTGAGTATCGAGCACTGCGATCCGGTGCTTGTGGCTCAGAAAGTCTGTGCTGGTGTTTACAAGGGCGTCACTACCAGTCAGCTTGATGAGTTGGCTGCAGAGACTGCGGCTGCTATGACCGCCAGTCACCCTGATTATGCATCGGTTAGTCTTCTTTGATTTCTTTTTTAACTGCTTTCTGGGTTATTGGATTTTAGACTTTCTTCGAAGTTGGTAAATTTTTTCAAGTTACAACCTGGGTCTCAAAGGTGTTTTTCTGTTATCCCTTTTCTTCTCCCACATGGGTGCTTGTGGATTATCTTATGGTGGTTTTCTGTACCGTAATTGGGTTTAGCTTGATTTGTTTTTATATGTTTGTGGGTATAGTTGGCTGCTCGGATTGTTGCTTCAAATCTTCATAAGAATACAAAGAAATCATTTTCTGAGACGTAAGTGGTCCTGTTGTTCTTGATCTATTTTGTTCTTTTATTTCTGGATCTCATTAACCCTTTCTCTCCCCCCCCCCCCCCCCCCAATTTTTGTTATATTTAAAAAGGAAATCTGAATTGGGTTTTACCATGAGTTGATGCAGGATCAAAATTATGTACTATCATTTCAATGAGAGGTCTGGACTGAAGGCCCCCCTAGTTGCTGATGATGTTTATGAGATAATCATGAAGGTAGCCTAAAAGAGCGCCTCTATCCTGTAAAATTACACGTTTATGCTAGTTTTATATATAATATCAGGTCTGTTTACTTGTAGATCCTGGAATCAATGTTCTGTGTGGGATTAAGTTCCCTGCTTTCTATTTCCAATTGAAAAGGGAAAACACAAGAGCTAATCACACTGTTTTAAATTGTGAAGTACAATTTAGCATGCATGAACAGTGGTTGTTGTATTATTTGTTTCTTGCTTTTTTATGGTAACACATCCTAAAAGAGGCTGATGTTCAATTTTAATGCGTGAGACCAAATTTAATTATGTCTCAGTGAAGAGTTGGTGGATCATACTTGTTATTCCAATTTTTATATTTCTAGTGGCTTTATGGGTTGGTGGACAATTTTGTTTACTTGTTTTTGCTTTCATCTTTATGTTTAGATTGGAAACTTGCAATCTTATTAAATCTATGAGTGTGTTCCAGCATGATATTCATTATCTCGACTAAATTGTGATGATGATTTATGCCTGTTTCAGAATGCTGCGCTCCTAGATAGTGAGATCATTTATGACAGAGACTTTGATTATGATTACTTTGGCTTCAAAACTCTCGAGAGATCTTACCTCTTGAAGGTTCAAGGAAAGGTGGTGGAAAGGCCACAACACATGCTCATGCGGGTTGCTGTTGGGATCCACAAGGATGATATTGACTCTGTGCTCAAGACATATCATCTTATGTCCCAACGTTGGTTCACCCATGCGTCTCCAACTCTCTTCAATTCAGGGACACCACGGCCCCAAGTATGTTTGTTCACCTCTTGTCTGTTTCAGTTTGTAAAGTGTTACATCATCTTCTCTACTTGACTAAGTTTATGGTGTTTTGCAGTTGAGTAGTTGCTTCCTTGTGTGCATGAAGGAGGACAGTATTGAGGGTATATATAGTACTTTGAAGGAGTGTGCTGTGATAAGCAAATCAGCTGGAGGAATTGGGATTTCTGCTCATAATATTCGTGCCACTGGTAGTTATATTCGTGGCACAAATGGGACATCTAATGGCATTGTTCCTATGCTGCGAGTATTCAATGACACAGCACGCTATGTTGATCAAGGGGGAGGCAAGAGGAAAGGTATGCATATTCGTATTTGTATCTAGATTTCATCTCTGTTGCTTGCAATCGTTAATGCATTTCTATGCAAGTTTTTGTTTGTTGGTTAGCTGTTTATGCTACTTTGTATGCTTCTTTTAGGTGCATTTGCTGTATACTTGGAACCATGGCATGCTGATGTCTTTGAGTATCTTGACCTTAGGAAAAACCATGGAAAGGTAATCTAATGATGCAATGTCATTAAAGACATCCTGGTGCATTAAATTGTCAGTATTATTCCTTCTTTTTTTTTTTTTTTTGGGGGGGGGGTGTGAGGAAGGAGGGGAGTGTTGGTACATTTGTGTTGTTTGTCATTCTATTGTTTTCCCAATACATTTGTTGTTGTCAGGCTAGCAATGATTTTTAAGTATCTTAACTGTTACAGGAAGAACACAGAGCCCGAGATCTATTTTATGCTCTCTGGATTCCTGATCTGTTTATGGAGAGAGTCCAATGTAATGGCCAGTGGTCCCTGTTTTGCCCCAGCGAGGCTCCAGGTCTGGCTGATTGTTGGGGAGTTGAATTTGAGAAACTGTACACTCAGTATGAGAGAGAGGTAAGCCCATCAATGACTTCTTGTTGTGGACCTTTTTGTTTAAAGCTGACTCTTTGATCCATTTCTGAACTCAGGGCAAAGCAAAGAAAGTTGTTTTGGCGCACAGCCTCTGGTTTGAGATTCTGAAATCCCAGATAGAAACTGGGACCCCTTACATGCTTTTCAAGGTATATTATGGATGAAGGTTCAAATTCTGCTTATTGTTTACATTCTTTATATTTGTTTTAATCTTGTATTGCTTCTTCAGGATTCTTGCAACAGGAAAAGTAACCAGCAGAACCTGGGAACTATTAAGTCTTCAAATCTGTGCACAGAGATCATTGAGTACTCAAGTCCAACTGAAACCGCTGTTTGTAATTTGGCATCCATTGCACTACCGCGATATGTGAGAGAAAAGGTGAGTTATGTACACCGTGCAAGGTGATTCAAGTTTTGTATTTTCTGATAGCTTTGGTTCTCAATTGTATTGTTTTTTATAGGGGGTTCCAATTGAGTCACACCCATCTAAGTTGGTGGGAAGTAGAGGATCTAAAAACCGGTATTTTGACTTTGACAAGCTTGCTGAGGTCTGTTTTCTTGAATCTTATGAGATATCATGTCTGATTAAATATAAATTGTTTATTCATTTTGATTTAGTAAATTGAGTTTCTGATATGGTTTTCTGCATGCTGTTTCTACAGGTTACTGCAATAGTTACTTCAAATCTCAACAAAATTATAGATATTAATTACTACCCCGTTGAAACTGCAAAGAGATCAAATATGCGGCATAGGCCAATCGGGATTGGAGTCCAGGGTCTTGCTGATACATTTATTCTGCTTGGCATGCCTTTTGATTCACCAGAGGTATCACTGATACCGAAGATAAAATTATAGTGGCATCTTTTGATGCAAGTTTATCTACTTTTAGTAAATGTTTGCTTTGTGGACATTTCAGGCTCAACAACTAAACAAGGACATTTTTGAGACTATATACTATCATGCTCTTAAAGCTTCTTCTGAACTTGCAGAGAAAGATGGTCCTTATGAAACATATCATGGGTGCCCAGTGAGCAAGGTTTGTGACTTTTTTTGCTTGATATTCTGAGGTTTCTCACTCCCCCCCCCCCCTTGGAAGCTAACAATTGGCCATCTATGAGTTTTTCCAAGACATCCCTATTACCAATCTGTCTGACAACTCATGTGAGCCTTAGGCAGCATCACTGGGCACAAACAATTGGGCCACAATTGTGTTCTGTGCCGTCCTTGTGTTGGAAGTTCACCTGGAAAATTTCCATGGGAGCCGATTTTGCTGTATGTTGTATGATTCATGCAGCTCCTCTTCTATGCTGAACGAAACCATTATCTAAAGGGTTTCTAGATATAAGCTTGTACCTTGAGGCAGGCAAAACACTTATCTTTGCAATAAAAACATATTTTAAGGCTGAGTTAGGAGCTTAAAATGGTCATGCGTATGTGCAGGGAATTCTTCAACCAGATATGTGGAACGTTACACCATCAGACCGGTGGGATTGGTCTGCTCTTAGAGAAATGATCTCTAAGAATGGTGTACTAAATTCTCTTCTTGTAGCACCAATGCCCACTGCTTCTACCAGTCAGATTCTTGGCAACAATGAGTGTTTTGAGCCATATACCTCTAATATCTATAGCCGCAGAGTCCTGAGGTTTGTTCCTTCTTTATTTTTTTTTTTTTTTTTTTGGGGGGGGGGGGGGGGCTTTTACATGCCTTTAGACTCTGTAAAGGCAATTGTCTATTTCTGCATGTAATGTGCTAATTCTTGCTTAATTTTCCAGTGGGGAGTTTGTAGTAGTGAACAAGCATCTTCTTAATGACTTAACGGAACTGGGTCTTTGGTCTCCTGCTCTCAAGAACAAGATAATTTATGAAAATGGTTCAGTCCAGAAAATTCCAGAAGTTCCTGATGATCTCAAGGCTATTTACAAGTATGCTATGCACCTGGCAACTGTTATAATCTTCAAAGATGGATTTTTATGCATATCAGTGTAATGCTAATATTGATCTGTTGTAATGCTATCAGGACAGTGTGGGAGATTAAGCAGAAAACACTGGTTGACATGGCTGTTGATCGTGGATGTTACATAGATCAGAGTCAGAGCTTGAACATTCACATGGACCAACCTAATTTTGGGAAACTGACATCTCTGCACTTCTATGCATGGTCTAAGGTGTTTACTCACACATGATACTTATATTCCGTGGGCTTGATATGCATTCTGTTGGCTTACATATTCTTGCTCCATATGCTAGGGTTTGAAAACTGGGATGTACTACCTACGTTCACGTGCAGCAGCTGATGCTATCAAATTTACTGTTGATACATCTGCTATTAATGTAAGAGTTATTCTGGCTTTTTGCTGTAATCTTGTTTGGATGTTCCCTGTTGTTTCTTTCTTCCTTTCTTCTTATCAACGGTGTTGAATTTGTCTATTGGCATTGTAGGAAACGGCTGCCAAAGTTAACGATGTCAACACTAACATAGCTCAAATGGTCTGTTCTTTGGAGAACAGAGAAGAGTGTATGGCTTGTGGAAGTTAAGTTCTTCTGTATAGAATGGT
This sequence comes from Hakea prostrata, assembly GCF_041222555.1. Lineage (NCBI taxonomy): Eukaryota > Viridiplantae > Streptophyta > Magnoliopsida > Proteales > Proteaceae > Hakea > Hakea prostrata. The sequence goes on along the minus strand of NC_142600.1, from coordinate 10,413,877 downwards.
TGAAATGCGTTGACACATTACAGGTGGAGAATGCTTCTATATGTATTATGAGGATCATGTTAAGCTGAAAAGATGGTTCACAGAAGAACAGGAAAGAATATAAGAGCTAAACAGAGGCTGCCAAAGGTTGAAAATCTGCAACGTGGTTAAACAAAATTAATTTCATCTACTGTCATTGTATATATGCTGCATGAGAGAATTGTAAGGAGATTCATCATTTTCCCCTCTTGTATTTGCTTGCATTGCCCAAAGTTGTTTGGGCATTCATATTTTCTGATGTCTTTTTAGACCTGAATTCTGTGGTTAATGAAATTGTCTGCTCAGTATTGTCACCAACTTGGATCCATGATGATAGTATAGCTCATGGGTGATTATTCAATAAGCCCAACCTTATTGTGGGCCTATATACATGCGTTAAACTAAACGATAGTTCATTAAAAAACTCAAATGAATTAATTCATCTAAAAGCTCAAGAGAAACAAAATTATGAATGATTAAGGATCCAAGAACCATGCTCTTCGGTTCTGATTACGAAGCAGTGGACTTGATCCGAGTAGGAGAGGAAGCTCTTGTCGGATCAACCCAATTGGAGACTTGGGCTCTGGCATTTGAGTTGTGAGGTGAAGATGACGAACCAGAATGTGGTAGTTTTCTGAAGAAACCAGAACAAATTCAGGTACAGCTAGAAATCCTGGATGGGTTCCTCTTGTTTGTTCTTGTTGGGTATTTCTAATGAAACCTGAAAAATCTGCTACACACTGTTTACGTTTTACTGAAATTGTAGATTTGGGCTCTCGCATTTCAGTTGTAAAGTGAAAATGAAGAGCCAACCATCCCCAGGGAATCACCTCAGCATTTCAAAGTAGAAGAAGCCTTCTCAAGTAGCTTGAATTGGTTGATTCCATGAGAGGTTCATTATCCACTACGTTATGGGGGGGAAGTATCCAACTTCTGCAAATAATGACTTGAGCCAAACACGAAGCTGGGAAAGGTTGAAAATCTGCAATTTGGTAAAACAAAACTAATTTCATCTACTGTCATTAACTGTTAATTGTATGTATATATGCTACATGAGAGAATTGTAAAGAGATCATCATTTTTCCCCCTCTTGTATTTGTTTGAAAGTCATTTGAGCATTCATATTTTCTGATTTCCTTTTAGACCTGAATTATGTTGTTAATGAAATTGCCAAATTACCTGCTCAGTGATGTCACCAACTTGAATCCATGATAGCTCAACTGTGGGCCTTTGAATAAGCCTGACCTAATTATGGGCCTGAAATCATTCTTGTTCAGGCTTAATGGGCTGGCCCATAAATACCTTAAATTGGAGAATTGCCAAAATCATTGGAAGTAAATTGAATTATGAAATTGCTAAATTCTAAGTCTGGTAAGGACTGCAAAGACCATTTCTACCCACATGGAGAGGAAACACCTTCGATCATCATTAGTTAATTAAATCTTATTTTGAGATTGAATACATGTCAAGAATCCATTCATATTAGGCATAAAATTGAAAACATTTTGATCAATGATATTAAATTCAGGATTTTTTTTTTTTTTTTTTTTTTTGATCTGAGGTTCATTCGGGCCAGCTTGTGCGCACTACGACTACATCCTCAGGAGAGGTTTTATATAAACAACTAGGATAGCTGAATCATGTTTTAAACAGCTAGGATTTAATAGAATCTACGTGGCTTCCATCCAACACTGGACACCACAGGCACCAACACCACATCAGCAGCACTAACCTAGCAAAATCTCATCCAAATTAGTTCGTTCAGGATTCTGGTGCTAAGGCACATTCTGGACAATTCCAGTAGATTTATGACTGATCAAGAGTTCCCACACCATGGACTAGGATAGATTTGGATCTCGATTCTATTCTGAGTCAACTGACCGAGGTAGAAAGTGTAATATCTCAAGGTGGGACTTTGAATTTCTTCATGGTTTAACTTAGCCACACCAATTTGCAGTTTCTGGTTTATCTTTCAGGTCAGATGCTGAAGTTGACATCTTAGTTTATTTCATTAGTGGAGCAGACTCGCTCTTACCAAGAAGAAGATTACTGGAGTAGACTCTGTATATGTTGAAATTAAAATGATGTATTTGATTATAATCTTAAAGGGATCAGTTACTGGTTCCCTTGAATCTCTGAAGTGCACGAGTTTGGAATTTTTCTGGTTCCCTTGAATCTCTGGAGTGCACAAGTTTAGAATTTTTCTACAAGACCTGTAGGTCTTAATTTTCCTGGCTAACGTAGTTTGACGATCATCAGCTGATTTCATTTATGAACTTTTCTAGATTGACAACCTGGTGCAGAGTGATATTGAATTGCAATGAGTAGATGTTGATGGAGGACCCATTTTTATCTTGAAAAATCTATTCAACACATGAACTTTGAACTTGGATTTTCACTTTTATGGATGCCCAATTAATCATAATGAGATATTCTGCTTTTAAGGGGTTGGCAGATCTTATCATTTCATAAAATTGACTTAACATAATGATCGATGGACCATAATTATAATTTGAGGTCATGACATTGGATTTGATGCATATGTGTAAACACGCACGTGTGTAGGGTCGGCTTTATACTCTGGTTTCCTCCCAGTTATATGGTCGGGACATATCCTGGTCATATGTAATCAATATGGAATGCTCCATTCATGCCAAGACAAAGAAGAAAATGCCAATATAAACATAAAGTTTTTCCCCAGAAAGAGTTGGCCGGGCAAGTGCTCGAAACTCTGTCGGTTCTAAGAAAGGTAACCTATAAATTATTTAAAAAAGTCCAACCCTCATGTAAGGATAGAAACATTTTCTAGATAATTTGTGAGCAGACTTCGCTCGAAATCCTAATCTAATCCCCGATTGACTTAGTTATCGGAGGTAGTTGTCCGGCATTCAATCCGGTCTATGTCTAATCTCTTATGCAAGTTTCATCATTTTTAGTATTGGAAATCGTCTTTTTTATTCACGGGCACGAAACCATAATTACTTCATTGAGAGAAAGTGGATTAAATCATAATATAAACACTTGCATGTTTTGGAAGTCCATAGGGTATCCAAGGAAGAGAGATCAATCATTTTTTAACCATAAAGTGCAATTCAATCTTCAGAGGTAAACCATTGCATTCACTAATAATCACATTAATCATACATTTTTGATAAACGAACAGAAAATAAAAATACACGTGCATAAAATATGAACAGAATCTCATTGCATCTCAATCCATTAAGAATGATGTGACCTCATTAATCCACGTGCTTCAATATGTGTTTTGCCGACATACTTAATTATCAATTTGCAAAATAAATAAATAAAACTTTCTCAATTATTAAAATGAATTTATCCAAAATTCGAAAAAAAAAAACGTTTTTCTCTTGTTTGTCATCAATATTTGAGTGCTTCATTTAAAATCTGAAGGTCATAATAATAAAATGTCAAAAAGCCCTAGATAAAAGTATATAAAAACCCACATTTTCTTTTATGCATATGTATATAAAATATAATTATTTTTAAAAATAAAGTAAAATTTAAACATGCATGAGAATAAATAAGAGATACAATCAAAATAGCATTCTAAGAACATCTCTTTATATGCGATTAAATGGATGTCTAGTCATAACACATGCATATATATATATATATATATATATATTATTTTTTTAAAATGTGAACATTAAATAAATTGCATGTTAAATTTTAATTAAAAATATTGACTATTATATCTTAGAGAATAGTATAAATTTTATATATTTTCCATTTTAAATTCTAAAAAGCTATTCAATCACTTAATTCTATTTAATTCTTATTTTGACGATACGTATTTATTACAGTGCATGAATATGTCCCTGGCCAGCACCTTTTTGTGGAAAATTTTGGTTATTGACCAACTCCAAAATTTGGTTCTTAAAGTGCAAAAAAATCCAATGAATTCCATGAATTTAGTGCTCGTGCACCCCCATGAAGTCCATGTTGACTCAAGAAAAGCCATTTGAAAATCCTTTTATAAGTCCGTACAAATCACATATTATGATCCAACTCGTACGGATGTTGGAAAAAGAAAAAAAAAAAACTAATTCATACATATAGCATATCGAGTTCGGATCAGTGAACCCGACGCTTTTTGATCACAAAAACCAATGGGGCCCACGGTGAAAAACACTTTTGGAAAGAAAAAAAAATCACTAGTGGGACCCACTGGTTTTTGTGGTTAGGAAGCCATGGGAGAGCACTCTGTGCTACCCCGACGGGGAGATGATCCGGATTCATAGCAATATACAAAACAAACAAAAATGTGTTGTTTGAGATCTCTTTTATGTTGAGAACTGAAATTTTCAATTTTTTAGGATAGAAAGTAATTTTACCTTGAGTCTCTTTTATCACACATTTATGGGATAGGTTCTTTCCATTTATTACAATCTATCATAATAATAAGAAACAATAATGTGTGTTTGTAGTGTATGAGTGAGGACGGCTTACCGTCCGAGTGCACTTGCGTGGGCAGTTGAGGCACTTTTGGTGCACGCACTTGGCACTTCGATCGAGATCCAGTTTGGACCATTTGTTTTTATCAACAGTCGATCAAGGTTGATGGAGTTTGATCCATCTGAATCCAAATAGATCCAACGGTTATATTAACATTAATAATCTAGCTGTAATAAATGAATATTGTACATCTGATCAATCTAAACCCCCTCATTCACAAAACAAGCTATTCTCTCTCTATAAATACTCTATGTTCAGATTAGTTAGAGCATAAACAAACCTAAAAAACAACAACTGTTAGGTTTTTTTGCATCTTAGGAGACAATACAACTCGTTGTAACCTAATGCACACAGTGGTGGGGGCGAATAACTTGGTCTAGGTCTCGACGACGAAGAACCCAAGAAGCCTGACTGAGACGTTGAGCACCGGTACAATACAATCATGCAAGTGGTAGATTTGAGTTTAAAACCCCCTTTTTTTTTCTTTCTTTTTTTTTTCCATTTAAGTTGGTTACGAGTACCCATGATGTTTTAAATGGCCAGAATTTAATAGAATTTACATGGCTTCCATCCAACACTGGGCACCACAGGCATCACCATGTCAGCGGCACTAACCTAGCAAAATCCCATCCAAATTCGCTCGTGCTGCACCAGGCTTCTGGGGCTAAGGCACATTTTGGTCGATTCCAGCAGATTCATGAATCATGATAGATCCAATACTGTTTCCAAACCATTAAACAGGATAGATTTGAATCCTGATTCTGTTCTTCATAGCCTAATTTCAATAGAGCTGCTCTCTGTAAAAGTCAACCTACCGAGGTAGAAGTGACTTTGGATTTCTTCATGGTTTTAAGTTGACCTCACCAATTTGCAGTTTATCTGGTTTATCTTTCAGGTCAGATGCTAAAGTTGACATCTTACCTTATTCAATTAGTGGAGTAGACTTTGTATAGGTTGAAATATGATGTATTTGACCAGCAAAAAGGAAGAAATAAAGTACTATATATAAGCTTAAAATAAGATCTCAAGTCCACAAGTTTAGAATTTTTCTACAACATCTCTGGATCTTAATTTGGCTGGATAACGTAGTTTGACGAGTAACTGATTTTATTTATAAGGGTTTCTAGGTTGACAATCTGGTGCAGATTGATTGAGATTGTATTGCAAATTGCAAAAGAGTAGGTGTTGATGGAGGACCAATTTGATCTTAGAAAGACCAATTCACCATACATAGTTTGTAGTTAAGCTTTTAGAGCTTTGAATATTGACTCTTGAACTTTTCAATTCCTCCTTTCATGAATGTCAAAATGAATCATAATGGGATATTCTGCTTCTCTAAGAGAGATTTCTCTTTGTACCGTCAATTGGGGTGAAGGGGTTTGGCAGAAATGATCATCATTAGTCAACTTTTCGATTATGTTGCGCACAATGGTTGGTGGATCGCAATTGTAATCTAAGGCCAAGGTAAAGGCAAAGTCAGGATTTTAACACTGGGGCCACAATGACCTTATTGCTTATTATTTTTACCTTCAAAATTTTTCTCAACTGGGGAAGACCAAGTATTCATATTTTACATATTTAAGAGAAAAAAAAAAAAAAACCATGAAGTGTCAACTACAACCTAAAGCCTTAATCCAAGTAATCCAGATGCAATTTTTTGAACCATGCTTTGAACCACGGCTAGTGATTGCCATTGTATTCTTTACTATGGTTTAAGTATTAGATTTAGTCATTGATGGAGACATGTAAAAAAAAAAAAATTTTACATATGGGTCCCTTAGTGGATCATAAACTAATGTTGGGTTCCCTTAATGTAATATATTACGTGTGAGTCCCCAACTATACTAACACCATTAGTCACCATTATGTATTTTCAAAATTTAAATATGGAGGGACCAAATTACTCCTCAGATTATCTAATATAATGTATTATGACTTAAATATCCTTTACTTACTCACAATTATTATTTTTTAAATCATAGAGTTTTTAAGTGTGGGTTTCTTTAGTGGACTATAAACTAATATTGAATCCCCTTACTACAATATATTACATGTGGTTCCTAACTAGACTAACACTGTTAACTACCGTTAAGTATTTTCAAAATTTAAATTTGAAATGACCAAAATACCCTCCAGATTATCTAAGGGCATATTTGGTTATATGAGTCTGGAGATTTCAAATATGTGGAGTCATAATTTATGAAATTCACTATTTGAAATCTGTGGATTCATCTGTAATTTTTATGAATGCGAAAATATTTAGTGTTTTTATAGTAGAGATGAAATCTCTAGATTTCACCTCATACCCATAAATCTGCACATTCACGTTTTTAGTGTAAAAAGATGAATCTCTAAATTTCATGAATCTAGAGATTTTCACAACCAAATGGGTCTAATTCTCTCATTCATTAATCTAAAGATTCATGAAATCTAACCCAGATATCATGTAATGCAGAATAGGCCCTAATATATATATATGTTACGACTAAAATATATTTTTATTATTCCACAAGTTATGATCACTAAGCTCACATTATTTAAAAAAAAACACTATAACATTGATCTTAAACGCTAATAGCTTAATGATCAAAATTATATCCTTTTAAAATCATATATATATGATTAAACGATAATTAATATAATCATTTTAGATATAACACCCCATTTGTTAGGTCTAGTTGGGACCAAAATTCTCAGTCTCTATGATGCCACTAAAAAGACCAGTACAAGACATTATTGGTAAAGAATGAAAACTGGTTTGGTGACTATTAAAAAAATAAATTATCTATGGAAAATAAGTCTTGCTGAGAAAAAAATTATAGAAATGATAGTAAACAGTGAAAAGCCCAAGTATTGTTGCTATAGAAGAACCTGTGATGGCTGTTTTACCCTCTCATTGACTTGTGCACTCACTGAAGATTAGAAATTTCATAAATCCATAAGGAACAAGTTCATTATGGTTTTGGAGGTTTTCCATATTTTAAATAAGATCAAATTCACGAATAGATGCCAAACATTTAAAATAATGAAAATTTCTCATAATTGACAATGATAATTGATACCAAAAAGAGCTTAAGTGCAACTCAATTTTATACGTAAACCATTTGTATTCACTAATAAGCACATTAATCACACATTTTTTTATAAAATATTACAAAATATAAATACACGTGCATCAAATATGAACAGAATCCCCTTGTCGCAAGTGACATCATTATTTTCTTTCCTTTTTTTGCCTATCCATTATGGTTATATAGGTTATTAATTAAAATGATATAACCTGATTAATTCACGTGTTTCAATAACGTTTTTGCCGACATATTTAATTATTAATTTATTAAATAAATAAATAAAACTTCCTCAATTATTAAATGAGATGATACAAAAATTCAAAAAAAAAAATAATTTTCTCTTGGCTATTATCAATATCAAAATAAAACATTTCTAAATATCTAATCATAAAATGTCATATGCATTAGATCATAAAACACTCACAAAATACAAGCGACCTCTTCATTAAGAGGTACCGGTCATTATCGACTGAAGCAACCCTTCATTGGTAGGTTCAGATGATCTCATTTTCAAAAGAGAAAACTATCAAGTCAACATTAATTTATTAAAAATTATATAATTAAGAATCCGAATAAAATCTTGAAGAGGAAGTTAGAATTTTCTTGTGTTTCACTTACAAGCTTTAAAATATAAAATTCAAAATTTCTTTATATATAATATAAATAATATTACAACAACTATGACCTTATCTCATCTTAATGAGGTTGATTACATGAATCTTTAAGAATTAAACTAAAATTTAAGAATAAATGGAGAAGACCCAATCTTTTTTAAATAAGCATTCCAAGAATATCTCTTTACATGGTGATCAATCGCATGAATCTTCGTCTTCTAGATAATTCTTTCAACACTTGTAGAGATGTCTAGTCACAATACATGCATATCTTTTTTTTTCTTATTTTTAAAAATAATATCAACAGCACTAAATTGATCATATATTAAATTTCAATTAAAAATATTGACTAGAATAATATACATTATATATTTATCACATGTTCAAATTCTAAAAAAAAAAAATATTAAATCACTCAATTCTATTTAAATGTTATTTTGATGATACCAATGTATTCTATTACATTTATATCTTCCCGCACCTCTCACCTCTTTGTGGAAGATTTTGGTTTTTTTTGACCAAACTCGAAAAATTGTTCTAAGGGCAAAATCATGCTTTATGGAGAATTTAGTGCCTCACGCGATTCCATTTTAAGTAAGTCAAGAAATTCCATTTAAAAAAATATTTCTTACAAAAAGTAAGCATAAAATTATTTTATATGTCCGTACACATGGTGTATCATGATCCAACACGATTACCATTTTCTCAGCTAACTCATACGGATGTACTTAAAAGATATATTAAAAAAAAAATCGATATGTGATTTTTTTAATTTTTATTTTGAAATTTTCTATTTTGGAAGTTAGAGAATAATTTTATTGTGATGTTTCTTTCATCACACATTTACGAGGAACATGTATCTCTAGTTAATATTGTCAAGATGAACTCTGTAAATGTTTGATAACTAATGATCAGAATAGGATTTAACCTACACCCTCAAAAAGAAAGCAAATAAGCAATCGAACTCGTTGTCACCTTCTCGTCACTCCCTCCTCCAAAAGAGACCCCACTTATAAATCTAATGCATCCAAAAATTGTTTAGCCCTCTAATCCTTTAAAACAACGTTTGTTGTTAGCTGACTCGAGAAGCCACCTCCGAAGGTTAAGTCAATAGTTAGAACACCACAGAGCTCTAGTTAGATGTAGAACTTAATTGAATAACGATAATGAAGGAAAACGATTCAGATACTTCTGCTCTGTGCGACCCTTTAGTTTATATAGGGTTTATCTCTTATTCTTAATTGTTGGATTCGTGCATGATTTTTCTTGGTAGCCGTCCGATCTTAGGGTTTTCCTCTTTTTTTTTAGTCAGTTGAGGTTTTCTATTCATAGCACAATCATGCATTTCGAATTTTACAAGAGCACGTTTCTTTCCATAACCATCGGATTCTTTCATCCTTACGCTACTTGTTGGTTCAACCTCCAAACTAGTCCAGACCGAGGTCAATGGCCTGATCGTAGTTAAAGAGACTTTTCTTCCCATTTTTTTCATGTGTGAAATATCGATACTTAACCCGTTTTTTATACAATTTCATTATTTAATCGTGACTCAAACCCTGAAGACAGATACCAATATTGTTTGCATGAGTTTTTGTTGTGAATGAAAGAATAAAAGAATGTATAAATGTAAGTAACGATCTTCACATGAAATGTGCAGACAAGTTAAAACCCTCAATGTGGAATGAAGAGTTGACCGGAATATCAAAACACCAAATGAAGCACAACACGACATGAAGCACCGAATCGGTACTTTAAAAACAAAATATGATCGACACCAAATTGGCATTTTATTTAATGTATGTGGTACCACGCGTCTTTGACTTCTTATGACCTTTTTCCATTTATAGTATTAAGAAACTACAAATCCATCCTTAAAAAAAAATACTAATTAGTAATTACAAATTACAACAACCGAACTGTCAATTTACATCTTCTATTTGTATTTTTAACTTTTTAGTAATCTAAGAAAACTGTTTTATTATTTTACCCAAAAAAAAAAAATGTTTTATTACTTTATCTAGATAAACATAGTTTGACACGGTTTCTCCCCCACTTAAAATTTTATTTATTTTATTTAAATAAAAAATAGAATTTTGTTGAGAACTTTGGTTCTTCCAAACCAGTTTACGTATGCTTCGACTATATTTTCAGGAATAATTATTTTTATACAAGAGGAGAGATAACTATTATATATCAATGGGGTTTCGTTTTAGGCGTAAAGAAATTATGACTCTTAACTTCGTATTAGGAGACATTAGTCTTTACTAATCCTACCAATCCTCTGAAGTTTCATATCATAGAAATTTAATACAAATTGAACCATAATTGACTTTAATCGGCTTGTTCAATCAAACCTTATAAATTCAATATTTTCGAATTGAATAAAATTCAAGATTCTATTTTAGTAATGATGAGGAAGTTGAGAATGAAGGAGAATTTGCTTCAGTCCTGTGCAAGACTGTTCAGCCTGGAAAGTATTGTCGTCGGATCGAGATCTCAATCTGATAACTATAATTTTCGCTGCACAGAATTGAAGCTTGATCTGATCTGACCCAAAAGTTGACTTCTAATAATTTAAACTACAATTGTCGGTTACATATCAATTCATCTGGATGGTCAAAAAAGAACGATGGACATGGAAGACTTGAAAATGCCCATCCATGTCAATTTACTATCAAAAAGCAGTAAACTCCTTTTCTAAGTCTAATTTTTATTTATTGCATTCAATTTCATTTAATAGTTTTGATTCTATCAAATGTCAAAGTCTATCCACTATATAGGATCATAGAGTTTGATTAATGACAACTACCTTCTCTGTCAAATTTCATTTTAGGAACCAATCTTCGTCTTAGTTCATGGTATTAGTAGGAGCTAATCAAATTTTGTTGCCTACTATTAAAAAAAAAATTGTTGCAAATGTCAATAGGTTAAGATATATCAATTATATTATATGTAATTCATACTAACTCTAGATCAAAATAATATTTTTCATCAGAAATTATCCTATGCTTTTTCTAGAATATCAATATGCATTTTAAGACACATTAGGTCAAGGGAGGGGAGATAGGGAATAAACCCGATAAACTAAATCGAATCCAACTGGCACGAATGTCTTGACTGATAGGCTTTGGATTGTGATATTACGTTCTCGAAACCAAACTGATCGTAACCTAGTGTCAATCAAAACCAAAAGTAAGATGTATTTGATAATCCACCAAGTGTTTTTGATTTGAGAAATACCAAAACCTGTTTTTGAGTGTTTCTGGAAGTAGTAAAACCTTTATAGTTGTTTGATAAATCTCGCTTCAGGAAACACAAATAATATAAACAGGTATTTGTCGCAACAATCAAACATAGAGAAAATGAAAAATAGAGAAAATGAAGAGAAACTTTGGTAATTAGAGATAGAGAAGAACTCAAAATCCATATTTAAGGTTGAAGAAGCAAAATGAATGAAAGAAAAGTACTACTATTTTTTTTATTTTTTTTTACCATTTACAGATTGACGCCTATAGATTTACTACAGTAAAACAAATTGGACTCATAGAAGGCCCATTAATTTTTCACCCAAATGGGCTTATGTCGGCTAGATAAGAACTCAAACACAAAACGTTTTCTTTCTGCGAAGTTACCGACATTCCCTCAAAATACAAATTTTAAGAACCGAAAAACCAACTGGTTCCCATTAATTTTTACAATCTACAGGGTGTGGACATAATATGAACCAAAGGCGAAGGCGGCATCTGATCTGAATTTGCTAATTTATATTTATTTACAAAACAAATTGAATGCACAGGAAAAGAAAAACCCAAATTTTAAACAACTGTGTTATGGCGGCGCTTTGAAAATTTGGATCCATTTATATAGTCGTTGGTTAGCCAATTGATTTTCCAGTGATAGGTTTGCTGGGTTCTCTTCAAAAGACAAGAGGTTTACTTTTCGTGGATCATTCAAAGAATTTTTGGTCGAGTCAGCGTTTGAATTTTAGTTTTGATGTGCTTAGTGAAGGTGGCGAATCCAGGAGATACAGGTGGGTATGGAAGGTATTCGACCATGGTGGAAAGACAAGACACCGATGAAGGATCCTCTCAGCAGCCACCTGCACCACCACGAACACCTCCACCATCGTTTCAGCAACAAAGGATTGCAACAGAATCATTGGCATCGTTGTTTTCGGGTTATGATCCAGAAAGAGAGATGTCAGCTATGGTTTCTGCTCTAACCCATGTTGTTTCAGGTGATACAAGTGCTCCTCAATGGATTTATGGGTCAGAGTTTAATTCTTATGTTCCATCAAGTATAAGCTCTGCTCCTGTTTCTGTTTCTGTTGCGTCACCTTCTTCTTCATATATTACCACTTCTTCGTCAGCTTCATGGAGTAGTGGTGGAAAAAAAAGAGAACGTGAAGAAGAGACAAGTGGTCAGATTTCTCAATCACTTCTCAGACTCTACAGAGGTGTTGGTGATTTTAACGCTTCACAAGGAGAATCTTCTTCTCGGGTTGTAGGTCAGTTCTAAATCCTCCTCTTCTTCTTCTTTGATTTATTTATTTATTTTTCTTGTCCAGATTCATTGAATAGTGTATTTGTTAATCTTCCACCGCTGCACCGCCAGGCTTGTTCTAGATCTGCCTTTAATGTTTTCTTTCTCTTCTCTAACAGTAAAACAAGAAGGCCAGAGCTCTATGACAACAACCACTGCAGTTGCAGCTCAAACCATTAACACTGGCAGAGAAGAACAGAGAGCTGGTGAAGGAGAGGGAGAGAGGAGGAGAAGATACAGAGGAGTGAGACAAAGGCCGTGGGGGAAATGGGCAGCAGAAATAAGAGATCCACACAAAGCTGCAAGAGTTTGGCTAGGAACATTTGATACAGCAGAAGCAGCTGCTAGAGCTTATGATGAAGCTGCTCTTAGATTCAGAGGAAACAGAGCAAAACTCAACTTCCCAGAGAACGTTAGATTGGTGCCTCCAAACCCAGTTTCTTCAGCTGCCCCCCGTTTGACCATTTCAGATTCTCCAGCTACCCTTTTGCCAGCTTCTCAAACTCATCAGCAATTTATGCAATCTCAAGTGCTTCAGAATCAATTACCGAATTCAGACTTAGTTACAGATTACAATGAATATTCACAGTTGCTTCAGAGCTCTCTAAATTTTCAAAGACAGCCCACGAATCTGTTGGAACAGATGTTATATTCTACACCTTATGCTGCTGTTTCACAATCATCTTCCTCTATGATATCCTCTTCTGCATCGTTTCCTTCGCTTTTCGGTAGTCATCAACAGATGGGTTATCAAAGTTATCCACAACAGACTCATAATCAAGGTGGTAGTGCTGGTGCCTCCTCAGATTTTCAGACACTGCCTTGGACGAGTTCAGACAATTATCCTTCGTCATCTTCCAGTTGATGTTTAATCTTCTATCAGTTTTTTCATTTTTTTTTAAATTTGGTTGCTGCTTGTTTGATGTCTTCCTGTCTCCTTTTTTATGATTTGTATCCGTTTGTTACTGTTCATCAAACGCCTCTGTATTGATTTTTTTTCATGATAAATTAAAAATTAGGAAGAACAAAAAAGAGAATAGACATTGTTACCAGCCTTATTATAGCTCTAATGATCTTTATCTTCTCATGTTTACGCTAGAGATTTTAACACTACAAACGTCACCTTTGTCGGATGGTCTCTTATTTGTCTCATGTAGCACAGATTAAACAATGGATATAGAAGTATTTTTCCCTTTAAAACTTTGCTTCTTTAGCATTCATGATGACATCAATAAGTTAAAACCCCAAAGAATGGTCCAGATTTCCAGAAGTAGTTTCATAGGAAACAGGGGAAAGAGGGTTTGGGGTGGTTACTTGCACAAGAGGGAAATCAAAGTTCATAGTATCATGCATAGTATGAAGTGAGGAATGCTCAGAAATTGAAACTTGAGAACGTCAATAACATCAAATCTCTTTAAATCCCCTTGGAACCCAAAGTCTAGTCTTCTGAGTATTTGTATGAGAATTGATAACAACAATGAAAATGGTATTTGGATGAGAATTGATAACTGGGTCTCATTGACCCAGAAAAAAATGGGGAGGTTATTTATTCCTTTTCATGGTGGATGGCTGATCATGGAGTCTGTGTCAAAATTTCTGGTCAACAAATCAGAAATCTTTTTGATATAATAATGTAGAAGGATAAAATCAATGATTCAGCAATTACATGAGATGATCATTGCATATCTAAACTAAAATCAACCTACCTAAAAGATTACAGTGACATTAATTAAAGGAGTTTACTAGAAACAGAACAAAGACAGAATCAATTTTTTCCCCTGTATTAAATAGAAATACTTTGTTCAGCTTCTCCAGATGGAAAACCATTTACGGATCCATACAGAGCAGCAACGCATAAACAGAACTGAGAGAACCCATATTTTCAAGAACAATCACCGTTATTCCAACTAATGATAATAATAATAACAAATATGATAAAACTTTTTGAAGGTTTCTTGAGAAAAAAAGGCTTTCGTATAGGTGAAGTATGCCTTAGTCACTTAAAATAATGAAATACATTCTTGTTGGGATCCTAGTATTTATTTTTAAAATTAGACTTTCACTCTTTCACGTCATGGGTGAGGTGGAAGCATATGTGACCATCGTTTCTCTGATCTTCCCAGTCAACTTTGTAGGAGAAGCTTCTTAGGAAACGTCGCTATCTCAGAGACCTCAAAAAGTGGGCTCTCATTGCATTTCATCTCAGCATCTCGATCTCTTTGCTATTTCTTTTTATTTTTTTTTATTTTTATTGTAAAACGTGTTTCAATTCTAGCTGCTCTGCAACTTTCTTTAATGAAAGTTGGTATGAAAGCAAGCAGCAGCGAGAGAGAGAGAGAGATTAAAGGCTTTGTTCGTATCACACCCAAGCAGTTAGGTTGCCAAGCCTCCTTCAGTTTTTTACTGAAATTTTACATCTTAGTGGGCCCCGATGGATATTTACATGTCACGAATTTAGAAGGCCACGGGTCAAGTATCATAACAAAACCCAATGTATAGGTCAGGTACTGATGTGGTGAATCACATATATATAAGACGGATTGTTAGTCTTTTTAAGTTTTAAAACCAGCTCTACAGTAATCTTATTATGTGTCTGGTGTCCAGTTTGGTGTATATGCATTACATATAGGATAGGTTAAGTGACTGTTTGATTACATGAATTCAGAGATTTCAAATTTTTTTATTCATAAATGCAAAATTTATACTCTGTTTGGTTGTAAAAATTCATGGATCCATGAAATCTAGAGACTTCATAGATTTGAAATCTCCAAACTCATGTAACCAAACAGGCCCTAAAAGGACTTGAGTCAACTTGTTCTAATAGATTCAAAACTTTTGACGTACTAATCCAATACCTAATATTTGGTATCAGAAATGAAACCATGACAAGGGTTTGTGAAAACTATCGAAAACAATGACTATAGAAGCTTGGTTGTATCAGATAAAAACTTAAAAAATACATAAAAAAAAATAAAATAAAGCTTGAAAGTGTTTGTGCCTAATGAGCCCTAATTTAATGTGTAAACACTATATTAGATCAACCTAATATGGGATAGATTAAAATGTTCAATTCAACTCTTTCCATCAGCTTTGAAGATTTTGAGTTTTGACATGCCGAATAACATTCTAAACTTACGGTGATAAGAGCTAGATTTATATTTTGCTGTTCTAAAGCCAACTCCGTTTTAATGATGGCCGACGCCCATAAAGAAAAGAGGTTCAGAAAATTTCTTTTTGGGTTGATTCTGGTTGTTTCTTCAGTAACCCTGACTGATTTTGAGATGGAGTTCAAAGTGTGAACACCGAACAAAGGCCCCAGGGTTTTATTCTTTATTCTTTTCGGCTAATCACTTTGTTATGTTCGTCTTGCCTTGCCTTGCCTTACCTCATGATTTGAGTAATCCTTTTCTGGATTAGCATGTGAATCATGATATGAACACTCACTCCCAACTTTTCTGGGGAACACTGTAAGTTTGGATAACGAGGAATGTTCACCAGTTGAAGTGTTTTCCTGGGTTGGCTGGCTGGCTCTTCAACACCTACACATGAGATAGCAGCAGAAATTTGAATAGATCCATTTCAACGTAAAAATCTTGAAAAGCCCCAGTCCTGTGTACTTCAATTCCAATGGGCCATCTTTACCTTGAATATTTTATATACAAATTCATGGGTCAAGGCTATATTCTTACTTTTTTTTTTCCCCTTTTTTCTCTCTCTCTTTTGAGAAGGAAGGATAAGAAGAATAATGTAGCCCTCAAACAATAAACATAGAACTTCCAATCAAAAGATATGTCTGAAAGGGATAAAGCCATAAAGGAGTCTGAAGTAATTTATTGCACAAGGAATAAAGGTGGGTAACCCTTTCCCAGCAGCTGGTTAATTTTTGAGGGGCAGGATCAAGAAAAATTCATATTCAAAGTTTCAATATCTTAATTCGATAAATGAAAGAGAATTTCAAACAATCTTTTATATAAAATAGAAGATAGAACATATACATGACCTCTAAATAATAATTCGTTTTTCTCATAGAAACAGGGAGAGAGTTCTCACCAGGCTAGTTTGTGTGGATCATGGTTTCTTTGTGGATTAGATGGCAACTCTTCTCAACAAGATAAAGCACCTTCACCAAGTTCACCGACCATAAATTGAGAATGTAATTGTTGTCCTTTGGTTTCTGGAAGGTGACTATTTCCACTAGGGATTTGTTTACAAGCATGTCACAAAGGTGCTTCTCAGCTTCCTGATAGAGAGTTTGAAGAAGAACAGAAAACGGTTTGGCTCATGAGCTACTACAGTTGACAACATAATACAAACTGGGCAGACTCCATTTTAGTTTCTCTAGGTGGCTGAGATTTACTCTTGATTCAATTTAATATCAGGAGAAAATGATAAAAAAAACAGCACCAGCATCAGATTAGTAATTAGTTTCAACAAGACCAGCAGAAAACATCAGGGATACAAAGTGAAGCATGGTACTAGCAACTTTCTACTATGGGACAAAAGCATATATTCATCTCACAACAAATCTAATTACCAAAAGACTCATTTAGTGTAATTTATGAAAAATGCCTGACATTCATTAGTTCTGCAGATTCTCTGTTATGGAATTCATCATGTACTTTACATTACAATGATCCAAAATAATAATAGATAAATGCATGGTCTACAGTTTATGTTTAAGTAAATAACAAACCAAATATCAAAACCTGTGTGAATCAGCAAAGACCACCTTGCAACTTGCTAGGCTAAATACTCCTGGGTGACCGATAGTGAAGTAGTACCATGAGGGAAGGGTGAAAAGAACCCCCCATCGGGGAGTGAAATAGAATATGAAACCGTAAGCTCCCAAGCAATGGGAGGAGACCAAGGCTCTGACCGTGTGTCTGTTGAAGAATATTTTTTTGGTAACTGCAACTTATAGAATGAGATTTAAGTGCAAAATCCACCAATTTCTCACTGGGCAGCTGAGCAGGCACATTACCTGATGCTGGTCCCACCCATGTGGGAACCAAGTATGCTGATGAGTTTGGAGTAGGCCCTAAACTCAGGCATATTTGTTTAAGGCTTTTTTTTGTATCAATTCTCATTCTCTATTATACCTATTTAAAAGAAATAAGTACAAGAATTCCTTATTGGTCAAGAATGAAAAATGGTTTGGTGAATTTGGTCAAAAATAAGTTTGATGTCAAATAAAAAATATTAGAAAATGATAGTACACAAGTGAGAAAAGAGGGGAAAAGTATGATTTTTATAAAAGAATGTGTATTGATTATTTTATCCTCATCTTAACTATAAAATTTTAAGTAAACCTGCACATAAATGAAGAGAATGAAATTCTCACCATAATCCATAATAGACAACAAAATCTATTATGGATTTTGGAGGTTTTTCTATTATTTTAAATAAAAATAAAACTGATAATAGATGCCAAACAATTTAAAATAATGAAAAATTCACATAATTGAGAATGATAATTGATACCAAAAAGGCCCTAAAAGTGCCTGCCCTCAACAATCAAACCCAGGCATTTTCCCTACCACTTGTAGAATTCAATTACTGTCATAAAGTGGCTTTGGGAAAACTTAACCTAATTGGTATAAAATGGCACAAAACCCATCATACCATCTTAACTGATCATTAATGGTGGGGTTGACTCCTAATTCTTAAAAACCCCAGGGAAAGGATCTCCAAAAATTGGAAAATGAAGAGTGTAAGAAATAACCATTACACCAGAAACACCACAGAGAAGGATCACAGGAGGGGAAAATAAATACTCTACGAATATTAAGGGCAGGGCAGGTGAGCTTGAAAATCCAGTTGAGCACATTTTTTGGTCAAAGAAGAGTTTCAGTCGTCTAAGAAAAGTTTTGAGAATGCACTAACAACCCTAACGGCACTAAAATCAGAATAGAGAACCATAACCTAATTTGTAGTCGCCAAAACTCAGAAACTCACCCCAGAATTGAAAAAGAAAAAGTAATTAGAGATACCGGACCAAATCTGATACAATGGATCAAAGATACCAAAAGTTATTATGGACTGAAGCATCTATAGGTAATAACCAAAGCAGAGATGCCATGAGATCTCGAAAGAGACTGAGCGGGTCAACTTAAAGGAATAAATAGGGGTTATAGCTGTCATGATGCCAAAGGAAATTACAGTGGCCACATATATATTACCAAAAGTGTCATTTACCAAGGGCTTTTGGATGTAAAATATAACATCTGATTATTCCTTGACATAATTGAAAGGGCATACCAATCACTAATAAACCACTAATAGTTCTAGAGTCTACCATCCCCATGTGCAAATAATAAAAACTCCCCAGAAAACTCATTTCTCTTTGCGAAGGTACGGTTATCAAGTTTGGCGTCATGACAGCAGGAACAGTAATAGAAGAAGAGAATAAGGAAACATATATGGAGAATATAACAAAAGGGAAACGTTAGAGCATAAAATACTAAGCTGCGTCAGACCTGGACACTGATGCACAATAGCTCTGCAGCTCTTTTCAGGGTAATCCTTGAGCAGTACTTTGACACAACCAATATATTCTGCAAGCAATTGCCAAAAGAATTAAAAATCAGTAAACATATTAAGTAATAAGTCAATTTCTTCAAACAACTAGGATCAGTACATGTTCGATAATCCTGTCTTAATTCTTCTGAAGCCTTTCACCCAAAGAACCACCAAGAGTATTCTTCTCATTCTCAAATTCATCCTTATATGCCTCCCAAAAAGCTGTCCACTGGATCACCTCCATTGTAGCCAGCTGTTTCAAGAGCAACCTAAGATGGAAAGAAAGACAACACACAGGCATAAGTAGAAACAAATACACACGAGAGAAAAAGAAAGGTGTCACAGAAACAGCAAAAAGATCAGAAGAGACATACCTAAAGTTTGGAATTTCAAAAAGATTTTTATCTTCTAAGGTAGAGTTAAGAAGACTTGACTGCATTGGGTCATGTGGTGACATCACTAAGTACCAGAAAATTTTCTGTAGCACATAAGAGAAGAACATTGTCAGAAAAAATTACCAAATGTAGGAACTCATCCAAAAGGACAAATCTTGGTAGAAATATAAACTCAAGAACTGCCATACCGGTATCCATTTCATTGGACATTCTCCCACAGAAGGGATCTCAGATATTGCCTAGCAGCTACGGCAGATTTGGAGGTGCTCATTATTATGAGAATGGTACTTACATAGAAGAAATGAAGCCAACACATTATTTTTATTTCAGACCCCAAATACAGCACAACCCTAAAACTCCAATAATTTCAATTTCCAGTTCCGCATAACTTGGTTTCGTTCAAACTCAGTATAATTTTGCATGCAGCAAACAGAATTAGTTACGGCTAATGCGTTGGGGACATAAAGAAAAGTAAAGAGAGACAATGAACAGTTCCCTTCTCCAATACTACTTCAAGCTGCTCGTGAAACAATGTTAATTTCAGATTATGCATTCTAAATAACCTAACCTAGTAACATTCACCCCTGTATTCATCAATTAAGGTATTGAGTGCAATGACAGCCATCACAGTCCATACAAAAAGAGGTAAAACTAATTCAAATAACATTGTCAGAGGATGATCCAGAGAATTGAAATTGTGAAATGAGCAGTGTAAAAGTTGAAGCAATATAGCTAAAACATTGTACTTCCAATCATGAAATTAGAATGCTCATTTGAAAAGAAAGTTCAATAGTTCAGAAGTAATACAATGAACTGAAAGTCAATTATGTTCTAGGACTCCTAAAACAATGAGGCTGCTGGAGTTACCAATATCAAATACAAGTTCAAGAAGAGTATACAATAAAAATTAGGCATCTGATGATCTGAAAAATCATATTTCAAAACAGAACGCCCAAAACCCAATAGACATTAGAAAAGAAGTGTACTTACAGCTAGAATTCCACTTCACTTAGGTAAAGAAGACAAGGAGGCGAGTATTCACACAGGAGACGGTCTAAGAGGACGGAGGGATACCATATCATTTGTTCATAATATATCTGCTTCCAACTCTGACAAAGAAGGTATATCAGCAGGAGCCTCTTCAACAACATTATCGCCTTCTTTGGACTTTTTCTTTTCTTTAGATGTATCTGCATCAAAAACACGAGTATTCGTCTTCAAAAGGATCTGAGCACGCACATAATCCTGGCAGTCTAAACATAAACGGACCTGAAAAGTTGAATCCCAAGTTAGTTATAACAATAAATGGCATCATATTAGTGTCCCGAAGACCATGCTTCTCTCATCGAGGTCCTCTATAAAAACTAAGCATAGTTTCCTACTTGCTAGAGGATAAATGCTATTTTTTCCATTTTTGCCATTGCTCTGAATGTTTCCACCTGAAATATGACATCAACAATAAAGACATTAACTGAATGTATGCACTGCACATTTAATACATGCATCATTAAAAAATATATATTTAATGAATTTCTGCTTTCATACAATTAAGTTTCAATGTAACTAAGCCAGCACAGATCAATGAGATCACCATTAAATATAATGCTATAAGAAAACCTTTTGCAAGCTTAATAATCTCATACAGTACTCACCGCAACTTCTTGCATCAAATCAGCAGCCTCAGTAACAAGGCCCCGTTCTTCTTTAATTTTTGCAAGTTTCTTGATCAGTCTTGCCCTCTCTATCTCAACATATATCTACAGAAGAAACAATAGCTTCAAATAAAATATTAAGAACAAAGATGGTTTTTCAAAGGATAAGCTAAAAGCCATATCACAATATTTAAAATTTTAACATATATAAATTATCACCTTCCCAGAAGATACATTGTTAAGTGTTTTGATCAACTCTATACGCATTTCAATATCTGGTGTCTCATCAATATACTGCATTCCTTGTGACCATTGCTGTTACTGCCTGAAAAGCGACGAAACTGTGAACAGCAGCAAACCAATTATGCTTACAATGTCATACTAAAGAGTCCAACAGAAATATCATTAATTAGACTATTAGAGACATTAGAACTATGAAACAACTCAGCCTTATATCAACTAAATGAAGTTAGCTACACCAATCCTTTTTTCTCCAATCATCTATATTAAGAGCCATACTTGCTGCTCGATCTAACCTATGCATATCTTTCCTCAGCATTTCTTGTAGAGTACTCATCTATGACCAGCACAGACAAACATGGGCTTAAGGCTGATCCTTGAGGTATCTGGAATTCACTACCCCCACCCCATTTACAAGTGACACTCTAGTAAACATATGTATATATAACTGTTATACATATTTACTTGAATGACATCTATCAAATAATGCAACACGCATATTATGTACAACAACCACAACAGACTCAGCCTTATCCCAACTTAATGCTGTTGGCTCCATGGATCCAAACAAGAGATGAGGAATAGAGGGATGGGAAATTAGATGAGAAATGAAAAATGGAAAATGAGGAAAGAAAGAAAGATGAAATTAAGAGGATCATAAACATACCAGGTCAGAATTACGGCCACCCTGTCCCTTTCTGCCTTTATTGGATCACTAAAAACCTGAATATGTCAGAATTCCAACCAGTTAAACACCTAACCCATGCCTCAGTCGATGAATAGAAGGCTAATTGGTTTATTGGGAAGATTTAGGATAAACTATTAGCAAATTCACAAGGCACTGCAACATCTAATTCATGGAGTGTCAACCTGGATTGAAATATGAAGCCATGCATGAGAGAAATTGCCCAGGCAAAAGGGTGTGATTGGTGAAAGGGATGCTGGTTTACTCGGATGATGTGTAGCATCAGAATCCAGTTAGTGAAGGACCCAACAGGATAAATTCTACAACCAGCCCAGAAACTGCATCCTTTCAGTGGGGTCCATAACAAAAATGAATTTTTCCACTATATAAAATTAAGATCATGAAACCCAAGTTATCTACTCTGAGGCAGCAAATCAAGCAACTGCACCAACCAATATATACAATTTTGAAAATTTTAAACCGCACCCTAAACCTTCTCTCTCAATTATCCGTTATTAGAAGTTTTTACTGTTCGATAGAAGCTAAACCTGCTTGAGTTGACCTCTTCGCTGCGATAAAATTATGATATGCTCATTGAGAGTCTGCCACGCTCGTGCTTCAAAGCAAAGTTGCAGGATGTCAATGACGGCTTTTCTTGTCCCCGGGACATCTCCGGCAAGTCTCATCTGCTTCTCCACATTCAACAAAGATTCTATTGCAGCGTCTAAATCACCTCCTCCTTCCTGCAAATGGAAAACGTAGGGGGAAAGCAAAACTTAGAAAAATTCAAGCATGGAAGACAAACACTCAACCAGGAAGAGAATGAGAAGAAGCTTGAGACCTAAAAATGAACAAAAGAGAGACAAACAAAGGGACCAAATCTAAATGATTGAGATATTCGACCATTGCAGAACCAATTCAGGTGTGGAGCTCCAAAACCAGCTAGTGAGGCAAGAACAAAAACGAGTTAACGCCTATGATCGATGGGTTAAGAAAACCTAATCCTTCACAAGCGGCGAAGTAGAGTAAACCAAACCCAGGAAGACGAGATAATTTCCAGACTTCACTTGCGAAACAAGCAAAAACGAATCGCTGGAGGCAAACTTGTCTTGTGATTTGCCTCAGGCATGTTACGCCGTTGGACTCTTGGGAGGCCGAGCGAACCATAACCGTTGTGGTGGGCCCACTAAGAGTTTCCACCTATTATTTATCTTAATAATATTTATAAGTGGGCCACCCCTATAGCTGAGCCACACCCCTACTATGTGATGAAAACCATGAAATATGAGCAAATTGTTATTTTCATGTTGCATCACATTTCAAACGAGTCCGGATCTGCGACTCCATCTGACGACTTTTCCACCCCCAAAATACAAGGGGGCCCAAGAGTGGGTGATGGGAGATTTTATTTTTATTTTTTTTAATATTTTTTAACTGTGTGGCCCACCGATTTTGTGGTGGTAAAACCGTCAATGCTCCCCGACAGGGTTGATGATCCGGATTCATTTCAAACTGCCTATCTCATATTAGTATATTACAACATGTTAAAGAGTGTTATTGTTCAATTTTATTGGGATAATAAGGAACGTGATAGAAAGATTTCTTGGGTCTCTTGAAAGAAAAAGGTCAATTGGGCTTTAGAGATCTTGAGCTTCAAAATAAAGCTTTCTTAAGTGAGCTTGAAGGATATGATTTAAACCTCATTCCCATTGGACTGAATTTTATAAACAAATCTATTATCCTCATTTTGAAGCTAGACTTACCTCTAATCCCTCTTGGGCTCGGAGAGGGATCTTTGAGTGAAGAAAGGTTTTGAAGGATGGCGTATTGTGGAGAATTGGAACAGGGGACATTTCTTCTTGATTGTCCTATAGCCTGAGTTGTTTGGCATTTTTCTCATATTAGTTTTAAAGCTCCTCACTCTAATGTCTCTCTCTTAATTTCATTCAAGCTTGGAGTAAAGTTGGAAAGGATAAACAGAAAGTGCACAAAATCTCATGCATTGCAACCTTCATTTGCTAGGAATTATGGCAAGCTCAAAATAGGTTGTTGTTTGAAGGAGGAAAATCATCTCCTGGTCTTATAGTTCATCATGCCTTGAAGTAATCCAAGGACCATATAGATGTTATTCGAGTTATGGATGTGAAGGTTGATTTTGCTGCCGCTGTAAGTTACTTAAACCAGTCTTGGAAACCTCCCCCTAAAAGTGTTATCAAATAAAACTCAAATGCAACCCTCAAAAATAAGAAAGGAGGTTTGGGTTTTGTTTTAAGAGATTATAGGGGAGCTTCCCTTGGTCCTGTTGGGAGAAGCTTTGGGAATCTGTGAGGATCTTCTAGGTGTAGTTGCAGAGGGATTTGATCATCTCATGGTGGAAAGTGATTGTCAACCGTTAATAAACATCTTGAACTCTAAGTTGCCTACTCCTTTAAGCTTTTGAATATTGTAAAGAATATTACACACCTCTCTTCTTATTTTTTGGATTGTAGTTTTCACTTTGTTTCTATGAAAGCAACATAACCGCTCATTCTCTATTTGGGAAGACACTTAACTTGACAGGATGACTACTTAACCAAATTCCATTACTTGACTGTTGGATCTATGTAATTCTAACACCTTATTTTCTTCTTTGTCTATGAAATGTACGTTGGTTTACCCCTTCCCTAAGAAGAAGAAAAAAAGAAAAGAAAGACCTTTCCTCCTAAGGTAATAACACCTACGCAAAGCAATCTTTGTTTGTCTTGGGTTGGGTGATTTCAGTTGGCTCTTGAATTCACGAGACATGACATTTTTTAAACCCAACGATTATGATCTCCTCACACTTGTAATCACAATTTAGATCGTCTCACAATCCTAGAACCGCACGATAGCTACCCAAACTTTATTGGTAGAGCTTCCAAACCAGAAAACCCCCTTCCCCAAGTAGAAGAGCTTACTTAGAAAGAATGCAGCTCGGATAAAAAGGAGATGCAGAGAAAACCATCAAAACTAGAGGGTGATAAATTACACAGAAAGAATCAATCCACCAACTAAAGATGCATAAATCCACAATATTGAATTGTTACACAACGTAAACTAAGAGATATAAAAAGAAGGAAAAGACCCAAAAAAAAAAAAAAAAAGGCAGCAAATGGGGAAGGAGCTTCAAGAAGTGTAGCATGCCAGTAGTTACAAACAACCAAACTTCTGCCACTCCCTCCCCCTAAAACTAATGAAAGAGCACTGCACAAGTGAATACAAGATCAATACTCAAGAGAGGGGGGGGGGGGGGAGGGTGGTGTGTTTAATCCCATCGGGCTCATCTGTAACTGTCAAATTATGGCAGTTTAACTCTGAACATGGCCTGAATGGGGCCTAGGCCGTCTACCACCACCCAGATAAGAAAACTGAACCAGTCAGACTTCAGTGCATTCATATCTATATGCAGGTCACAAGAATCACCTAAAATAAACAGTGCCTCACTGTTGTGATTCCTTCTGTGTCTCAGAATTTTTGCTTTCAGTGACTGCAGAGTTCATGGCAAGAATATCGTTTGATATGTCCCAGCTTCCACTCCTCCGACCCCAACTTGAGTGGCGGACCTCTGATCGAACAGCAGGTGCTTGTTGGTCAGAACCCAAAACCAAGTCAGCTCCTGAAGTGTCACGAACCTGACAGTTGCTGCCTCTGCTACGTATGTCATCATCCACTTCTTCAAAGTTACGGCGCTGGGAGATCTTCAAGAGGTCTCCACCTAACTCTAGATCATCTTCCACCTTTGCACGTGGATTTCCACTTAAATTTTCCATTTCCATTTCACGTGTACGGGTTATCGGAGTCCTAGGCACCTCTTGCTGTACAAAAGCACGGAAATTATTCCTTGATGGCGCTACCTTTGTGCAGAATACTTCAATGAAATTATTTAAGCAACCACGGTTGAAGACATTACGCCTGCTGTCGGATCTGTAGCGGAAATTCTCGTATGTCGTCTGAAAGAATTAGTGATAACCAATAAGAAACTGGGACAGGGAAAAATAATTCACAGATTCCAAAAGTTTCAGATGTTCCAAGAAAACTAAAGAACTGCAAAGTTGAATTAACTGCTCAACAGCGTCAACTGTCAAATCTATGCTGGGGCATGTCAAAAATTATCATGCAACAATTGGTTTTAACTATTGTAATATAGCCACAAAAGAGATGAATGGCCTAAAAAAGAAGTTTTAGGTATCTAAAGGTGACAGATGTACATCGTATGTTCACTTAATTTAAACCCCCTCCCCCAAGTCCGAATCAGCGACCCCGACGCTTCCTGACCACAAAGATCAGTGGGGCCCACGGTGAAAAACAATTTTTGAAAAAAATTTTAAAAAAATTCACCAGTGGACCCACTTTTTTGTGGTCAGGAAGCCATGGGGGAGCACGACGGGGAGAAGATCCGGATTCCCCCTCCCCCCACCCCACCCAAAAAAAAATAAATGAAAAGAAGAAGAATTGAGCAGGCAAAGGGATAATAAGTGTTAGTCAAGGCACCCAAAGTACCTATCAACAACTACCTCCTACAAAATGGGAAGTTACAGAATACCCATCTAATTTGGAATACTGTTAGAATGAATGTATGAGGGTTTATTCTGTCTATTTTTCAACAATCAAATAAAAAAAATCCTCCTCAGATACCTCTCGCAGCTGTGCTTTTGTTTGCATATGGAGCTGACTGGTGTTCAAATATACACATATCTGACAGCTAGATCATGCATGATCCCTGATGAACTTTAGAGTTGCCCAAGTTGCGTATTCAACTTTAAAATCTTTGCACCACTTCCCCCCCCCCCCCCCAACCAACCAAAAAGCCAAAAAAACAAACATTGCACCAGAGTGCATGAACTCAGGAGCAAGTATATGCTTATGCCAAAATCAACTTTATTCTGACACTGATCAAGTACACTTCAAATATATTAAGAAAGCGACCACCCAAGATACCATTAAACCATACCCCAAAAAAGAAGATGCAAAAATAGTAGGGTTTGCTTAAGTGAAACAGAACTAGCTTACTTTGAGAACACCCCAGCAGGAAAAGCTTACATAATAAGTAAGCCAGAAGAATAACGAGAATGACGAGGAGGAAAGAATAAAAGAAAGTCAAGAGTTGCCTGAACAGAAAGAGCAGGGTGGAAGTTGACCTGGTTTGTACCAATGAGATATAAGTGAAAGCCGGTGAGACCACCAACAAACCACAGGGAAATAAAGCAATAAACCATGAGCACCACTGCCGCAGGAGAGTCTTTCATTGCCTCCCAAACTGTGCCATTATTATCATCCATGAGTATCTTGATGTACAATGCTGATATGGCAAAGACATAGATGCAAAGGAGAGTCGAAGAAGAAACGAACATAAAGAAGAAACGGTAATTCCGCTGCACAAGAAAACAGATGGTTAGACTGAAGTAGTTTATTCCAACTTTGAGCAAACAATAAACAGCCTAGTGTAGGAAGAGAAAATTATCATGCGTATGCTGTAGAAACCGAACTACTAAACATAAAGAACCCATATCTTAGACAATATACCAATCCAATGCACTGGCCCACCCAAGGGCAATGATGATCAAATCGCTCCACACAGTTGTTGCAGATAGAGCAATGAGAGCAACGGGGAGGACGATACAACATACAAGTATCGCAGTATTTCACCCTGACAGGCATGCCATTGACAATAACTTCTTTGGTGCGAGGGAATTGTAGGCTTGGAGTTTGCCTTCCACCAACATCAACTGAACCTGTTTCATAACAGAACTCTTCCTCAGGCGGATGTGACGCACGTGGAATGATACCAGGGTCCCGGGCTGAAGTTACAAGAAGAAGCACCAATACCTGTAACAGCTACAGAAGCATTAGAGAAGACGTATTTGAAAGAAAAGAACACTGTCAATGAACCCATCACAAGGATAATAAATAAAGAATGTAATCACTGAGGATTATATAAATGTCAAAGATATCTACATTGGTATAGGAAAAATGTGCAATTTGGCACCAGAAATTCAAAATCAGTCTGAGAATACAGTTTTAGAGTTCACCCAGGACCTGAGTGGTAATCAAGCAAAAAAACAAAAATAAATAAAATAGAAAGGAAGCATGAATGGCATGCTCAAATATTTTTGGTCTTTGTACTGAATGGCATGTTTATAGAAAAATTCCATCTGGCAAAATAAGAAAAGAGAATGACAGGCATATTCTGATGTTTCAGATATCTTTTATGCTATTTAACCAAATAAAAAAAACTGCCAAAAAAATTTAAGAGTCAGGGGACTAACATAAATGGTATAGACAACTGCTACCACCAGGATTGCATATCCTGCATTGTATGCTGGAAATGAATGGCGAAGATGCCACGCCACTAGAGCACAGAATATAATGACAGGAACGACAATAAGTAGTATAGTGACAAACAGTGACCTCGCATCTGGTCCAAATATCAACCTCCCTCCAAAGATGAATCTCTGCAAGGGGAGGCAGAAATCAGTGAGAATGAGAAAACAATAATATACACTTCATAAAGTCCACAGTTAAGTCTTACCCTGCATTAAAGCACCATTGACTACAATTTTGTGGCCAAAAGCCCATCATGGTTTGAAGTCACCAAAATACACAGATTCCACCAGACTATTTAGGTTTCCATAGCCTAAACAAGTTCTATTTAACCTAAAGATATGGTTTATAAATCCTCCCATGACATTTTGCAATTTCAACAAGTTGCCAGAACAAATCATTCATTACCTTCAGTTAAAACCCAAACTGTGCCACCTGATCCTCAAATTTCATATCAAAAGCTTATATGACCTTGTAATTGACTGTGAAGTGACCTGAAAGAAGGGGAAAGACCCAACAGAACAAGAAAAGACAAGATTGCCATGGTGTAGCAGACAGTTGATATTTCAAACTGATTTTGGCAAATGGCATCTGGCAACCAATAGAAAAATAACCACCACATATGCCCCTCAAGCCATCCCTCCAATGTAACATGTGTTAGCTGTACAGCACTGTGCCAACATGGAAAAAGAAAAGTTCTTCAAGCTTTGTTTATTGAACTAAGACTGATGGAGGATAAGGAGGTGAAGAACCACCAGCATTACTCAGCCAGCCCCTAGAATGCCAATTTAACTCTTACAAACCCAGCCTCCAAACCCAGTTTTAGTCATAATATTGGCATTACAAAGCCCATCAAGTTAATACCCTGTATACGTGTTATTTTAGGCCCATTTAATGGGCCAGTTCTAGGCCTATTAAGAAAATCCTTGGTGTGATGCATGGGGCTCTTCAAGGAATATTTGCTTCTAAAGAGGGCTCAAGAATGTAACTCCCCTGGGATTGATGTCATCTCTAGAGGGTAAGTAGAAACCCTAAGCCTGAGAATGAACAGAGGGAAGTTCAATTGATTTTGCAAGGTCTGAGTCTCTGACAGTATCCTGAGCAGGCTACAGTTGATATAGGGATCAAGAAACTGCCAGGATGCAGAGAGTTGGGGCTGGGATGAAGTTGGAAAGGAGAAAGAAGGAAGTGGGCTGATGTGGCCCTAGATTGAAAGAGATCAACTAGCGGCCAGTTAACCAAGATCTTGTATGAGCCAACCATAGGCTAAAACTGCCCCTCAGATCCACCAAAGGTTACAGTTTGAAGGTATGGTTATGACAGGTGAGTGACGGGAAAGCTAATAGTGGAGGTTTGGGGCTTCAGGAAAGGATTTTGATTGCTGAACCTGGTGGGCAGATTCTCCTCAAAAAACACTTTGCTTGTGTTCTAGAAGATTGGGTGAAGGGGGAAAAAAAGGTCAAATTTCAAATTTACTCACAGTAGTTGCAGTCCTTTAGTGGCAAAATCTTGCTAATCGAAAGGAACTCTTCAGCCAGTTGAAGGGGAAACTTTGATTAGGACCTCCCAGACTTCACACCATCAAGGAGTCCTTTAAATATTACCCACTAAACTAGAAGAACTCTCACACAAGGGAGAATAATTCATCAGCAGCTTTGCTAAACAATTTCATTAATCATATTCGTTGCAATAATGCCCAAGTACAACCATCTATAAAAGGCTAAAAACAGATATATACTCAGAATTGAAAAATCCAAACAGTTGTTTAATTTAAGTCACGGTTCATTTTAAGTTAAGGTTCAGTTTAAGTTATTACCGTGTAACTACAACTCAACATCTGCTCACATTGGAAACAGAGGTAGTTTTATGTTTCTTTGAATTCTATTTTCCTATTGTAACTAGAAGTCACTACAACTAAGGACTGAAGATCAAGGCCTAAGGCCTAATTATGATTAGATCCATCTTGGGATGAATAAGCAGAATTATAATTGAAATTTATCACTTTTGCAAGCTGCACAGCACTGCTGCCTTCTTTTCCAACATTACAGTATTTTCAGTTTAGTGAGTAATATCTAAACTGATGGGATGGTGAACAATATCCAGTCAACTACTTGCCATGGAAAAGTGCCTAGGAGATTGATTGGTGACTGGTTGGAATAGTTGCTCCTTGACAGCGGTAAATCCAGGAGGTTTTTTAAAGCTTTCCTCTTCATTGATCTGCAAATCAACATTCACTGTTCAAGAACACATTAGAGTGCAAGCTTTCCAACCTGAGAATACTTGCCATCCAGCCATGGTTGAAGATCTCAACCTTGAGACCCATCTCTAACCAAAAAAATAGCGAGTTGACATGAGATCTTGCCGAATAGCTAGAATTTTCTCAAGGCTCCAACTCAAGAGGTATTTGGGGTCATTTGAGGCTGAAACTTGCTATCCAACCAATTATTTAGCCTCAATTGAATGAGGCCCAATTCTTCCAAGATCTTATCAAAACCAACTGAAGCTTGAAGTTCAAATTAGAGTTTAGAATTAAAGCTTGATGTTTATAGGATTCAGCTGGTCAGAATGGCTAAAACTTGGAGGAAGAGTAGATGATATAGGGACATGATCCTAGCCGTAGAGGAATCCTGCTTGGCTTCACAAGGGACCCTAATCTCATGCACTTGGGGGTTCCTTACCAATGCTGGGAACATTATCCTCAATAGAACAACAAAGCACACCAAGTCTGAGCTTAAAAACTAAATTTTATTCATCTGAATCTGTAGAACTATTACATGCATAGGGGCTTATAAATAGCCCTACATTGTATTCCTACTTAAAATTGAAAAACTAACTAAATTGAAATAGAAATCTAAAAATATGGACTATCCATAACACAGACCATAAGGTAACATGTATCAGCAAAGATAAGGATTAGTTTATTAATGCGCATGACTCCTAATAGACCTGTCCTTAACAAAGACTAATAAGGTAACATGTCTCAACCCTGACAAGGATTACTTATTAATGTGGATGACTCTTAATAGACCTGACCTAATTTAAACAAAATAAATAACCCATTCTCGTACTTGGCTACACACTAAACTTACATACACACAGAAAATAGGCCCTTGACCACAGAAACATATGAAACAAAGACCCAACCCCATAACTATCAACTCTAGGATGATTTCAAAGGAAAATAGGCCAATTTGGTGCCAAACTTGTATCAACTATACTCATATTAATGTTCAATGTTCAAAATTCAAACAAGACTAATACATTACATGTGCTCATAGCCAAATCGCAAAGTTAAAATGAAAATTCAATCATTAAAGTTACAACTTGAGAGTTAAGAGCATGGTTGTCAAGGTGACAAGGCAAGGCTAGGCAATAGAGTTATAGAGGTCAACGAAAACCAAGGTGACATCAGGCTGCCTTAACCCAAAAATGGGCCTAGGCAAACACTTTGACAACCATGGGTAAGAGTCAAGGCCTTATGTGCTAAGCACATTGTCCCATCTCACTAAATGGTAAAAGTAAAAATGTCTTATGAGATCTCGCCAAGATCTTGCGAGTTCTTGCATCATACGTCCCCTATTCAAGTTAGCCGATCGAAAAAAACAAATCTCAAGTTTCAATCAAAACCGTCAAAATTTCATCGAAACTTGTCGAAACCTCGAAATCTGGTTCAACCAGAATAAGAAAAAAAATTCCCAAATTTCGTGGGAAACAAGGAAAATTTCGTGGAACTTTGAAAATTTCGTGAAAACCGAGACTTTTCCCTGCAAGTTTTGTAGCTTTCACAAATTTTCAATTTTTTTGTTTCTTTCATGTTTCACCAAATACCACAACAAATACCCCCTCCATCAGGACTTCCCTATCCAAATTGTGTATTCCTCAAATTGGTTATCTTAGGCATGTTGATGACCAGACTTATAAAGTTGCAATTGTCAATTACCTTAACAACCATAGGCATAAAATATCATGGGATGTCTATATTCATTGGTTGGAGGAGAGGATGTTACAGGCATAGTACTACTCAGCTAACAGGATGGATCCACCAAGGCACTCCTCTTGGCACTGAGTTGTACTTTCCTTTTACTGTCAGTTACTTTGTATTTGATGTTTTGAAATTAGAAATTATATATTGAATGTTATGTACTTACGTAGTTAAGTTTATAGTGTAATTCTCGAACAATTCTACATTGATGTTATAACATTGAATGACATATCTACATTGATTTTTTTTTTTTAGCAAAATGCATGTGCCAATGTGTTCTTTATACTCTAATTAGCTTAAATGTAGAGTCCCACCTTAAAATACTCCTTAAAACCTATCAAAACTTGCATGAAAAAGCCCTAAGTTTCATTGAAATTTCTTAGTTTTCCACCTAAGTTTCCCATTTTCACTTGGTCGAAACTTGAGTTTCCCTCGAATTTTTTTCTATGCCTAAAATTGTATTTCTAAACCTTCTAAAACCCTACCTTTCCCTTTATTATTTCCATTTTTCAAAAACCCTCATCTCAAGAACTCAACCACAACCCACAAACAACATTGGAATCTCTCATTCATCTAAAGAAAACATTGGAACCTCTCCAAAACTTGAAACTAAGCCAATACACATCATCTCCTACATCGTACAAAGTATCACAACCCATCTCATTATCAAAAAACCCTAATCAAGTGAGTTCATGATAAACCCCAAAACCTTAACCATCTCAGCGCATCTCAAAACCTGAATTAACACCCTATATTCATCACCTCCTGCTTATCAAATTGCGATCCATCACCCCATCAAAAGATCAAGATACACATCAAACCTCCAGCCAATATTCAAGATTTAATCCTCCTTCTTGGAGACCAATTTCTCTTAACCAAACAGAACCTATGAATTACTTAAAATTAATTATATAATTCATTTTTATATTGCATATTGTCCAGACCAAACTTAAACAAGTTTCGTCTTTTTAACTGAAACGATTTGT
The DNA here is from genome assembly GCF_041222555.1 of Hakea prostrata. Taxonomy (NCBI): domain Eukaryota; kingdom Viridiplantae; phylum Streptophyta; class Magnoliopsida; order Proteales; family Proteaceae; genus Hakea; species Hakea prostrata. Next base: position 10,380,358 of record NC_142600.1, on the reverse strand, counting down.
ATTAGCCATTAGGTATAACTCAATTACTGAACCAACAAATAAGATGTTGTAATTGTTTTAATATATGTTATTAGTAATCTTAGTAATGCAATTATCGCAATAAGTATTTGCCTAGGTACCAGGGAAATAAATAGATTAATAAAGGGTAAAGAAGTATATTAAAGTTTACTGAAAAGGGTAGGAGTCAAAGGGTATGTAAGGAAATCAGTACAAATATTTGAGGACATTTCAGGTAGTAAAAATGTAGCCATGTTCTTAGAGTTTGTGTAAACAATTAGATTGTAAACGGTAATGAAGGATATTAAATTTTATCGAGAAAAGTAACAGTCGAAGAGCATATAAAGAAATTAGCAAACATATTTGAGGGTACTTTATGTAGTAAAAATATAGTCATGTTTTCACCTCAACACAAAAAAAAAAAAAAAAAAAAAAAAAAAAAAAAAAAAATCAAAATGTAGTCATGTTTTTTGAGTTCATGGTTTTATAACAGTAGTATGATATGATAAGATGTTTACACATGAAATAAGGACATAAGAAAATGAAAAAGAAGAAAACAGGGGATATAGATGGATGAGGGGACTAAGAATAGTAAGGGTAAGATATCTCACCTGTTTCTCACCCACAGCTATCTCAGCTGTTGAAGATGAGTCTTTCCCAAACCAAACAATGGAAGGGATAAAAAGAAATTCGATTAATCAAAGCTGAAATCTAAGTACAAAATATAGGCCCTTTTTACAGCTTTAGAAAATAAGTATAACCAGAAGGGGACAAAGGAATGAAAACTTAAGAAAACAGATGCTTCTAAATAAAAGTTATGCCTACTTCTGAAATGAGAAACTAATACTAACTTGCCAAAACTGAAATTAAAACAAATCAAATTGGTTGTATTGACTATATCAAATTTCTTGGTGACTCAAAGTTTCTCAAATAAGTAGCTTAGAGTCACCATACCTCACATACTTCAATAAAACCCTCGTCCTATTGTTCTTGATAATAATTCACGGCAGAAGGAATCCCAAAAAAAAAAAAAAATTGACATTATATTACATGGCAACTGACTCCCCAGAGTTGCACAAAAAAAAGTTGTTTCCCCAAGTTAGAGTGATTCTACTGATTCCCCCTATAGGAATTTATGCTAATATTCAACATTACGGTTCCACATTAAACTTCACCCACAAATAATTCCATCCGATGTCCAGCACAAATAAAAGAGATGAGCTTTTCAGAAAGGAAAAAAAATTAAAGCAAAAGTTAAGTTGACGAAACTCCTAAATAAACATGATAGGCAGAGTCGATCAAAATACTCCAAATTTAAAACCTACCCAAGTATTGAAGTTTTACCCCTTTCTCAACCCCAGCTCCCTCCGAACCTACTGAACCCCCCACCCCTCCCCTAGCGCCCAAGACAATTGAAATACAGTCGAATCGAAGAAAACCCACAAGTGAAAACCTCATTCACATGTAGAGAAGTAGTGAAAATCAAGCAACAACGTATGAATCAAAATACTTACATTACTTCCTTTCCAAGCTTCATACACTCGTTTAGCCATGACAAATTGCTCCAACTAAACAGGAAAATAATCAAATATTGGGAATTTGAGGTCTTCCATCTTCTTCTCATCTAAAACCCCATCGAGTAAACTTCAAACCACAGAAAGAAAAAAACAAAAAAAAGGCTCCTCAAGTCATAGACTATACACAACAGTCGATTAAGTGGTAGTTCTTCGGGATTCGCCTTGGCTTTCTCCAGTCCCTATGATGCGAAATTGTGAAACGCACGCACAGAGAGAAGAGAAATGTCCCTTCCCCGAGTCCCCCTTCGTCTCCTTCCCTGTTTTTCTTTTTCCTTCTAATTTTTTCTTTTTAAAAAATCTTTTAATAATAATTTAATAATTATTCTCAACCCCTCTTCACCCAAATGATCCCATCCGTAGTCAACCGTTACAAGTATCGATAGACTAGAACTTCTACCCTAATCCCTCTACGCCTACGGAATGTTTTACAGCCCCATCCGGGGATCTAGCTACAAAAATATAATAACTACTTTCTTTTTCGAATATAATAATAACTTCAAGGGCGCGTTCGTATTATTCCTCCTTCGCTGCACGGACAAGTGTCAACCAACGATTCGCTCTGTTGTAGGGTTTTTTTTCCTTCTTCTTTCTTTTTTCTCTTTTTTTCTTTAATACACAATTTTAAAAAATATACATAATATATGACAAATATACAATTTTTCTACCAAATAAAAAAATACAACTACACAATTCAAGTCATGGTCTTGGAGTCCAATGGTGATTAGCAGCTGTACATTCCGTATGCGTAAGCTGTCATATATTTATTTGACCAAAAAAAGCTGTCATGTATTTTATTTTATATTCACCAAATTTACTGTACATGTTTGTAAGATGAAATACATTTCATCACCTCGAGAAATGTTTGTGACCTTTTGCATTAAAACAAATATATATATATATATTGGTATTGTACGATTTTTTCTTTTTTTTTTATATTATTACATAAAAAAATAATAGTAATAAGTCAACTCAAAACGAGGCCAGATTCCTCATCATACTATCATACTTCATACTATACTATTGTAAAAGTATGAACTCAAGGGACACGACTATATTTCATTTCCCTCTAATACCATTATGTATTCAATCAATTAGACCTTTGTATTAAGTAATAAATGATGTCTACAATGATCCATTTAGATCCTTTAAATTATTTTAATAAATTTAATTATCAATTTATTCTTTTTTCATTTTTCAAAGAAACCATGAACATTATTATAAATAATACAAAATAATAATAAATAGCCAAGGAATAAGAATAATTTCTCTAAAAAATCAAGAAATGTTAATGGACAAAAAACTTTATTGAAAAGTAACTAATATTAAATAATGCAAATACAATGATACAACCTGCAAGTCATGAACCTAGAGAAGTTGAAAAAACCAGGCACAGGGAATTAATTATCCACAATATAGTTACACCTATACAAGCTTAAACAGTTACTTAGAGAATGGAGAAAACTTATGCTCATGCGTTTTAGTTTTTGAGTGAAAAGTCATATAGAATTTGAACCAAATTAGAAAAAGAGTGATCTTCTACAATTCACGGATTTCACAACTTATAAACCTTTATTCGCTTTAGTCTTATTGAATCAAATTTGATGGGATATCTTACTAGCAAAATTATTGCATCCTCTATCTCAATCTCCAATTCTCACATCTCCAAAGAAGAAGAAGAAGAAGAAGAATAATAAGAAGAAAGACAAGGAATAGTCGGTCAAAATCCAACAGTTCGAGCACATTAATATTGAAGCCACCATAATATATTTCTTAAGACACACAATAGAAAATGACCAACGATTTTGGTTCACCATATTTCTTAAAGTGATGGCATGTTACCTTTGGGGAATAATAAGTGTTTGCCTATAAATTTTTTTTTTCACATGTTTTTGGAAAATAAATACACCTAATGCATTATGTATTATCCAATGTTTTTATTTTTATTTTTTAGTTTTTATTATTATTTATAACTGAGGTTTTGTTGGTAGAAAGTTACTTCTATTTACTAGAAGGAAAAGCTATTTGTCTTGACTAATCTGGTGTTCGATCCGGGTCGCACACCTAATGTGGTGGGAGAGTCTCCTGCCAGGGATTTTTTGCATCCACAAGTTGCTTACCAGTTACCACTTGGACCATGCCTCTATTACAATCTACTGCTAAATGATCAAACAAAAGTAACCAACGGATATTAGGTGATAGAGTTGAAATATTAAGAAAAACTTATTGTGTGAGGGCGCTTTCTTTTGCTAAATCACCAACAATCATATTTGCTTCCCGATAAACGTGCTAGAATGTAATAGCAGTGAAAGATGGCAGGATATTCTTGATGTCAATCATGATGGGAAAGAGTTTCCATGGTTGTGTTTGAGTCTTGATTTAAAATATGGACTAATGCAAGGTTGTCAGTCTCAACTTGAATGTTCATCAAATTAAAATTGGACCCAAATTAGAGCTTAGCACAGTGCTTCGATTATGAGGATTTCTTGAACCTCCGTTCCTTGACCGAAGCAGAAAACCATTTTGCCTTGGTCATCTCTAGCTATGCCACCTATACTGCCAAGTTTGGTTCAGCAAGAAAAGAGCCATCTACGTTTAATTTAATGAAATTGGATTGCGGAGGCTCCCACCTTATGATGGCTGGTATGACTGTCTTATTTTCCATTTGTTTGACTCCTTGGTTGAAGAATTGTAAACTGAGTTGATCATAACAAAAGGGAAAAAAAAAAAGAAAGAGAGGAAAAAAAAAATGTAAAGCCCGTGAAATAACATGAAAGATGCGATCACATGTAATTGAACCGAACCAAGTTACGGATTTTGAAAGCGAAATAAAACCACAGAGAGTCGGTTCGGATCTGACAACGTACTAGTAATCTGTTTCGTTTTCCAAAATCGTGTTTTCACTTTTAATTTTTAAACGAAATCGATTCACATCCTCCATCCCGGGTTTTCCCTTTCCCCTTCTTGGTCTTCCCCCAGCACAACGGCTTTTTCCCGACATGATGTATTAGCAGGACAATCTACACAGGTATGCATGTGGAGTATTTTTCGATCAAATTTCCGTGAAACCCTAATTTAATTGAGTAAGCTTATCCTCTTATCTCAGTCGATCTATTTGTAATATTCAACATCTGATCTTCAGTTTCCAATCGTCTCATTGTATGTTATTTGCAGTTGATCCAAACCACTGTCTTCTACATTTACTCGAACAAGAATATTCGAAAGTAATGTGCTAGTGTGGAAGTTGTTAATCGAATTTTCTGTTTTCGGCAGATTTTAGCAAAGCAAGGCATCACGCGTAGACGGGCTGGTATTGCTGCATGTTACAGTTTCTGCAGTAAGAGAGCACAAGAAGTTTCCGTTTCTTGCTGAAGTTTTTTAGAATTTTGTAATTCTTGATGGTGAGGAAATTATCTGCTTAGTGAAACGTTTGAGTTCAGACTTTTTGACTGCGTCTTTTTAATTTATGAATTGTGGTTTTCTTCTGTGTCGTCGTATTTTATCTCTTACAGTATATGTGAAAATTTTAGGTGTCTGAACATATTAAACTTTAAGGAGGATAAAAGTAAGCAAGGGATTAGGTCCTGATGTGTCCCGATTGAAGGTGGAGGTGGAGATATAGAACGGTAGCACGGAGAACAACTCTTTGACAAGACAATTAAGATGCAAATGCTGTTGCAAAATTCTAAATTCCAGAGGGGCCACAAGATTGGAGCAGTTCTTGGCTGGTGGTTTCAAGGATGTTTCAGAAATGCAACAAAATTCCATACAAAGTGGAGCAGTTAATTTTTGAATATTTGAGGGGAGGATAATGATAGAAGGCGGAAAGGAAAAGGGCAAATGAAGAGCATAGGGTGGTACTTTTTGTACAGCGTAGACTACCAATCTAGAGTTCATTTGAAGTCAAAGTACCATTTTGAGTTTATATTTGTAAAAACTAATATTTCTATTGTGTTTAGTAGGCTTAGAATATTGTGAATGTCAAGTTGTAAGGACTTACCTTGGCCATTTGGCCACTGAATTCACTACCTAGACAAGATGACCTAAAATATATTATCTTGGTGAGATCTCGCTATAACTTGGTTTTGTGGCCTAGTAAATCAGGGGCAGAACCAAGTCCTAAAACATTGTGTGGGAGTAGTTACAGGCATGGTTACAAGTAACAACTGGTGGAGGAACAAAGATTTTGCTGATTTTTTGTTGTGACAGGTTTTTGGTATGATTACTGACCCCAAAAAAAAAAAGGTTTTTGGTTTGATTCTTTATTAGAAATTCTATGATAATAAACCATATTACGGTTCAGTTTTATGTGTGAATGATATCTTTATCTGTTAAATAGAGTTTGTTGCATCTATTGTGTATTTTCTTGTTCATTTTCTGAGGAAATTATTTGTTTAAAACATTATTTTGGATTATATGGTCTGTTTAGTTGATTAGCCACTAACAGGTAAATTTTGTCTGTAGGATCAACAAATTGAGGGACCACCACATTATATACATATCAAGCAAAATGAATTTTCATATCGGAAGTAAGTCTTACATTTTTTGTTGGAAATGCTGGGTTCATTGTTTCGGAAGCTGTTTGTGTAGTTTACACACGCTTGCTCGCACTCTTCCTCCCTTTTTTATTTTTGAAAGAAATGGCAAGAACCTACGCAGCTAGCTATGCTTTAAATAATGTACCTGTTTTTGCATCTTATTCCTCAATTTATTTATAGTTGAGGCCTATTTACTTTATCCATGCCACGTGCTTTGCGTAAAGTCTTCTTCATCTGAGGTATCAGGCATTTCCTGTTTCTACTTTCATTCCTTTGCTTCCACAAATTTTGCTTGACGACCTAGTATGTGACAAATGTTATCCGATAAACAATAATTTTATATAACATTTTTCAACAAAACGTAATTGTAAATCAATGCAAAGACATAAGTGTTAAAGAGGGCTGATACAATATGCAGCACGTTGTCATAAGGTGTCCAAGCAATCCAAGGCAACACTTCTGTACATCAATAATCACTCCATTGCTTGTTTGAGCCCGGGATAATTCTGGCTAGGGTTCCTTTACTTAGGGTTGCATCAGGGAGTTTGGTTTTTGAGGAGATTTAGGCCAACTTATTCCAGTAGTGCGAAGAATCAGATCTTCTCGGATTTGAAATATTCTAGTTCAGTGTGTTCATAAAATAAAATAGTCGTAAATGATTTGGTGGAGAAATGCTGCTTGGTAGTGAGAAGAACATATTGGGTAAGCTGCTTTTGTGTTGTGGCAGTGGCATATATAAGATGGTTTAGGGTATCATTTTATTGGTTAGAGGGTATAAAATATAATTTCTGGCCATTTTCTTTTTATGAAATTCCCCCTGGGTTTCTGTTCTGTAATACTTCTTTTTTACCCATCCTCTCTTTATTCCTCTTAATAAATAACCTTTCTTCTGTTGCTGATTTATAAAAGAGGGGGATGGGAGATGTGGTTGCTTAGCCATATTACTGATGATGTCATCTGGCCTTTGATGCCTCAATTTGTTTTGAAGTTGGATTTTGGATGGGGTCCCAAGTAAGAGAAGAGGGGAAGAAAGACATAAAGAAAAAAAAAGGAGGAGGTCCAGGGAGGCTCTTCTCCTAAAATATCCCATTCCCGGTGCCAAGGCTTCTGCACTTAGTAGGGTGTGGGTAGGATCAAACATAGGCAGCCTTAGTCATGTTTCCAGGACTTGAACTTGTGACCAAGAGTTCAGCAAGTGAAGAGTTGACCAAGGGCCGAGCTGGAAGGCTTTACTCTTATTATTTATATTAGTTAGGAATTCGACTCATCATGAGCTTTGACATGATTAGTACCTGTGTTATACACAAGCCATTGTTTCTTGGGTTGGAGAGCTGATCCGCAAAGAGAATATCTTTCATCTCTGCAGGCTGCTTTTGGTTGGTTTCATTAAGAACTCCCTCTTCCATTCAAACCTGCGGTTACTTCAGTTGGTTTGGTTTTGAAGGTGGTGAAGATATTTAGGCCAACTTTTCCATAAGTGCAAAGAATTGAGATAATCTTGGAGTTTAAGTATATTAGCTTAATGGATTTGTAAAATAAAATATTAGGAAACTTTGTTGGTGGAGAAAATGCTGCTCTGTACTCTGTAGTGAGAATAACATCTAATTATCAGCCAGGTTCTTTGCTTTTCTTCCTCTGCTGGACTTCTTCTCCTTTCAGTCTCGGGTAAGCTGTTTTTGTTTGATTTGGAGGCTGATGTGGGTGTTCCGTTTTGGTAGTGGCATGTATAAGTTGGCTAGGGAATTGTTTTTTCAGTTGCAGGTTATGTTTTTTTAAAATTTCCCCATGGTCCTGTTATGCCTCATTTTTGCTTTTCCTCCTCTTTTTTCCCTCTGTATATACCATTTCTGCTGTTGCTGGTCCTTTTTTTTTTTGGGGGGGGGGGGGGGGGTTTGGCCTCATTTTGTTCTGAGGATTTGGAAATTGGGTCTGAAGTCTGATGAAGAAATAAAAAAAAAGGAGCTTCTGGGAAGACTAGACTTATTATTTGCTAATTTCCTTGGTAATTAGATTACAGTGAAACCCAACCTAGACCTTTGATATGCACAACATAAATCCAATGAGATGTGCTGACTATACTGATTACTTTTAGGAGAACATGTAATGGGGCAGATTCTAATGTACTGCTTTAATCAAGTAATGAATGGGGAATCAAAGGGCAGCAACTTAATCCATCGATTTCCCCTGATGCTGCCTTTAATTTAAAAGAGAAACAAGGAAGAAATCGACTGGAGAGTATGGGCTGTGATGGGAAGAAGGTCTGTATCAGAAGTGTGCAAGCTATGTATAGTGGGATGATTGCTTGGGTTATATTTCACATGCATGCGGGTGTTGGGTTTGTTGCTTCCTTTGTTCTCTCTCTCTTGCTGCATGCTCAGGTTGTGTGCTGGGTTTGAGCATCACTATGAGGCTCCTTCCAAGTCCCAAGCCTCTGACTTTGTTTTCTCTTCGTATATTTGTTATGATCAAAGAAACTTATAATGATGATAAGAACACTGAATTACACAAGTACACACAAATTTAATTTTTTTAATTTCTCATCATCCAATTTTCTCTAAGTGTCATCATCTTACTGGTCATTAGGCACAACAAGCAGAAAGAAGAGGATATTGCATGCATACGTGCACACAAATGTAATTATTTTAATTTCTTGTCATCGTATTTTCTCTAAGTGTCATCATCTTACTGTTCATTAGGCACAAGAAGCAGAAAGAAGAGGATATTGCTATCTGCAATTGCAAATATGATGCTAATGATCCTGATAGTGCATGTGGAGAGAGGTGCCTGAATGTCATAACCAGCACAGAATGTACACCTGGCTTTTGTCCTTGCAGTATTCATTGCAAGAATCAGGTCAACATTAGATTTTTCTCCCTCTTCTTTAAGTTACTGTAATACAACTGAAGATTTACGGAAGAATGACCTTTCCTGTTTGGAATCTACCTTAGATTGCCAGTAGATGAAATTGCTTGAACAAATTGCAAATGCACTTTTTGAGGTTTGAAGTGGATTTGTAGTGTATCGTTCTCCACTTGGTGTATCCCAGATGATGCAGACTGATGTAGTTTTAGTTAGTACGATGCCCACTTCTCTTTTTTGGTGTTAATTAGAGTAATGAGAAATTAGATCTCTTCTTCCTCCACACCAAAAGAATTTTTTTTTCTGGCTTGGCGCTTTTCTCGTGAGGTTTGCATTTTAAATGAATGAAATTGGTTCATATTTGCCTTTTAATATCGTTCCTGTACGGCAACCCAGCTGAGCCTGTAGGTTGTCTTATGTCAACTCTACTCAGAGCTGTAACTATGAAGCTACATGAGGAAACCTATTATACCTACATAAAAAAAACCTAATAAGACCAATATCTACCTACATAAAATCCTTGATAATATAGAACAGGGAAAATTATTAGAAGAAATTTTGGCTGAACTGCCATTCATTCAACTATCCCATATAAAGCCATGTGCTTTCACTTTTTGTGTTCTATGGACCACAGATTTTCTTACATTGCATGGTCCCTCCTAGACCTTTCTTCACATTGATTCTTGGGGAGAATATTTTATCTATCATCTATTCATTTGCCATATGAATTACATTAAGGGAAGAGCTCATTTGGTTTGGTTGTTTCTTCATTGTTTCTTCTACTTCACTAAAATGGCAGGGTTGATACTGTTTTGGTCTTTGGTAACAGAATGTGTCAGACCATAGTAAAATTGTAATTATCCACCCTGTTTGATATAGAGCAAAGGCCGTTAGTGATCTTTGATGTCGTCTATTCATTCAGAACACCCCTATTCAGAATCTCAGATCATCCTTAATTGAGGGGGGCATGTTGTATAGGACCTAATTTGACTTATGAAAGGACTCATAATGACTCGATAAATAAAATTAAGATAGAAACCTGTCTAGTGCGGGTTACTAATCTAACTCAAGCAGTGAATTTTACCAGTAATTCCGTGTACAGACTGCAGTGTACTAGCATTATTCCCTCATGATGGGCTTATCAATTGAAGTCATTACATTAATAAACCCAAACCATATGGACCATCTGAATGGCATCAAGTTCTTTTACAGCTGCATAAGTTTGATGCTTGGCATGGTCATCAGTATTCTTATATTGGATTTTGTAGATCTTATATATAATTTCTACTTGATTCATTAAGCATTGGATTTTTTTAACAGAGATTCCAAAAATGCGAATATGCCAAATTGAAGTTGTTCAAAACAGAGGGTCGTGGATGGGGCCTTCTAGCTGATGAAAATATTAAGGTCAGTATTCTCAATATACCAAAGTTACTACATGAAATGCGAATATTCAATTTGCTTGATTCTGTGTGAACCCATTAACCTTCTATGAGTTTTTTTGATGTTCTGTGATAGCATCTAGTTAGCGCGATTTGCTCATTGTCTGTTTTTAATAATGATAAAAAAAAAGAACCAATGACATTTTAGCATGCAGCTAATTTTACTATTTGTTTTGAGACATTTTTGTAAAACATCTTTTGGACTGCTTTTTTAAATAGAAGACATGCTGCTTCATCTCCATCAGTTCTGATAAAGCTGTTGTCGTTATTGGGGACTCTATGCATCAACTAAATCATTTTTGTCTGTTGCGTTGTTTGGAAATCTAGAAGTGGAAATTTTATTCATGTATTAGTATTTCTCTTACTGATCCAGGCTGGGAAGTTTATTATTGAATACTGTGGAGAAGTTATTTCATGTAAAGAAGCAAGGCGGAGATTCCAAACTTATGAAACCCAAGGTAGTTATCAGATTTATTAGGTAGATATGCATATCCCATGAGTTATGGTTACTTATTTGCTTGTTGCAGGGGTGAAAAATGCATTTATCATCTCTCTGAATGCCCATGAGTCGATTGATGCTACCCAAAAGGGAAGCCTTGCAAGGTTCATAAATCATTCATGGTATGCTGCCTCTTACAAAAACATGATAACTAGTGTATATTTTGAAGTTCCATGGCAGTTGAAGCCTTGTTTTATGTAGCATTTGAATTTAGATCTTCTGCTGGATAGATATAAAGTGCAACCTGTACAACCATTACCAATAAAGAAAAGATAAAATTGCATCTACGGGGGCTTTAGCGTTTTGAAAACTATGACCAGGGTTGCTCCTGTTTCAGGAATTATGTGTGAGGACCTTAAGAAGGCACCCCATTTTATGAATTTAAGGGTGGGTATAAGTTTACCGATGTAGCCTTCTCATGCTGAAAATCTTTGCATGGGAGGCTTGAAAACTACATTACAATCTTAGAATCCTCAACAAGAACAACCCAATCAGCTTATACAAGTTATCTGGGGTTGACTACGTGGATGACTGCGTGGATTCTTGCTTTCCAATGAGTTTTGTTTCATTTCATACAGGGCCCAACCTATGCATATATTTCCTCACTCTTTCTCCAATGGTCATTTTTGGCCTACTACTAGTTCTTTTAGTACCTTCAATCTGAATCAAGTGACTCCTTCGAAATGGGGCATCCCAAGGCCTCCATTGAACATGACGTCTCACTTTAACGACTTTCTCGGAGCTTCTGTGAATCAGGGCTACCTTTAAACCAGCTCTAATATGATCATTACTTATTTGATCCTTCCTAGTTTGTCACTCATTTAACTCTAACATCTTTATAGCCACTGTGCTTATCTTAGTTACTTGACTCTTCTTAATTGCTCACTTGCACCATATGCCATAGTAGGTCTGATGACTGTCCTGTAAAGTTTTCCTTTTAGCATTAAAAAAAAAAAAAAATCCTTCAATCACTTAACACTTCAGATGCAGCTCTTCACTTTGTCCTTTCTACTTTAATCCTCTGTGAGACATCATCTTCGCTGTCTCCTTTGCTGATGATCTATTTTAGATTACAAAATGGTCACCACTTGCTAATCAAATAATGAAAATGAAAATCAGTAAAAAAAATCCACCATGCATGTAAAATGATTATCATTTTGGCTGATTCTTATCTACTCTGGTCTTGATTTCTACCTTGCAAAATTTGCACTCAACTGGATAACCAGAGCTGCAACAATTGACATCCTTACCTCCACCATGATACAGGTCTGAAGACCTACATCTGCAAGAGGAGCTAAAGAAGGGCCCTTGAGATTGCTGCCTAGGAGTATAATGCTAGTAATAGTAGTTTTTTCCCCCTGTTCTGTAAAGTCAATTTATTGGATCACTGTCTGATTGGGTTCAATTGGTTCTTATATAACTTCTGGTCCAATTTTTCTTGAAGGGAAGCGGAGTATTTTTATTATTTTTGAGCAGTTTTCTAGGCTGTTCATAAATCTCCACAGTTAGGGAGGATTCATTCCATTTTCTAAGTTAGATTTTGGGAGTCCTGTTTTTTTTAGGACTGGCCTCCGGCCACTATTTACCCCATGATGTAAGAATAAAGAGAGAACTTGCTGATATAGATCTGATTTGTTGGTGTTCAAGTCTAAGAAGCCTGGGATCCTTGATGTTTAAAGTCCAAGGTTGATTGAGGAATTTGGTGTCTAAGGTCCAAATCTCCTGCTGTGATTGTGGATTCCGTCAGCCATTATCATCAATCACATCATCCATTGAAAAACAAGAACTACTTCAAGTGTGTTGCAGGCCAGGTTCTTCTCCATTGCGAGACTCATTAAATTTCCCCTAGTCTTTCTATCTCTCATTCATCCCATAGTTGAAGCCCATCCCACCCCATCAAGCCCAACACAAAATCCTATCCAAGTTATTCAAAACCCCATTTGAGATCGCCCATTTTCCGCCCCTTGCGTCCTAACTGAATATCCCAAGAATTCCTAGTTTTCACCTCATTTGAGCTGGTGCTGTTAAGATAGCTTGCCTATTGGGCCTTATCTCTGGTGAGACTATACCTCACATGCCAGTCCTGGCATTGGTATATGCAATGTGTTTTGCTGCGTGATCTTTTATTTTGGCATTAAAATATGGGGTTCATTTTGAAACATGATCCTGGAATCTGCTTAGCATCACTCTCAAAAGGAGAGCATTTCGTTTGTTAGTTCCATCTTTGATCAATTTACATCTAATACATTCTTTTTCTGCATGATGCAGCCAACCTAATTGTGAGACGCGGAAGTGGACAGTGTTGGGGGAACTAAGGGTTGGAATATTTTCCAAGCAAGATATTCCTGTTGGAACTGAGCTGGCCTATAATTATAATTTTCAATGGTATGGTGGTTTAAAGGTTCGGTGTCTCTGTGGTGCAGCCTGCTGTGAAGGGTTTCTTGGGGCAAAATCCCGTGGTTTTCAAGTAAGTTTTGAAAGTGTCAGATTGTTAGAAGAATTCTCAAGTTGTCTGTGAGGCTTTCTAATCTGCAAATATGACATGCTCCAGTTGAGTGAATTATCCCTCTTTAAGATAAGGAAGCTGATGCTACATTGGATCTCTCTCTCAACCCCCTTTCTCTTCATTCGTGGCACAAAAATATTACTAAATAAATTTATTATGCATGTATACAATTGTAGCTTGATGGCATGTAGATGTGACAATTTCCGCCCACTATTTTTGTTTTTGGTTTTATACCTATTCCTAATTTTGTTGTAGAGTTATACTTTGTTTATTGAAGCTAGAGAACTTGCTTGTGCTGTTAGCTTTTCAAAATTAGTTAGCTCTGATCATGCAAGTATGCTGATTTGCATTTCAATCATTTTACTTTATTGTGGGAACAAAATTGATGAGTTCAAAATGCATCTTGTATCACCAAAAGGGATGAAACTGACATCTTTGTGCATGTGTGCATCTTCTTTTACGGTAGAGAGACCCCCTTTGCTAATCATTATGAATGAAGCCATTTTTCCTTTTTGGATGAATATAAATGTAGTATAAACACCCCAAAGGAAAAGAAGTTGGAGGAGAAAACCAAGCTAAAAAGCACCTAGAAGAAACTAAAAAAGAGCTATCAAGACCCCAAGTAACTAAAATGTGCCTGTTCCTTGGGAATTGAGCCATTTAAACAAATAGAAAAGGAGATAATATTTTCTAAAGCTTCTATATCTGCAAGAAGAGGAACCAAGTTGCATAGCAATCTGACAACAGGAAGACCTTTCCTTGGCTGCCCCGTAGACTCCCTTGGAACCTTAAATTTGTTCAAAGAACCTCTTTTTTGGATGAATAAATAAATTCATTAACCAAAGGAGAGAAAGGGGAAGGGGAAAGAATACAAATGTAAACCAATGAAAAGAAAACAGAGCTCTACAAATGGCACACAACCTCACAGGGAAGCTAAAAGCACAACACTAGCACACCGTTGGGCCAAAATGGGGGAAAAAAACCAGGACCAGTAGGCCAAGGTAGACTGACACATTATCCTGTTAGGTGAAAGGGGGCCTTCATTGCAACAAATGTGACAAGCATCGCAGCAAGGACCAATGTAGCATGACAGAGGGTTGTAGCATCAGAAAGGATAAAAACACAAGTCAGATACAGGGCAACTGAATCCAGAGGCAAAGGCAGCAGGGCAGAAGCCATATGCAATGGATGGTAGCGCGCAGGTTTCCTTATTTGTGTAAAGTTCTTTCTCCTTGGAGACAGAAAGATGGAAGGAGGTGTCATTCTTGCTATAGACGATATGAGTACAGTAGACAGAGTAGGAGGGAAAATGCAGTAGGAAGGTCCTGATTTGATGAGGAACAACGAGGGGGAGTGATGTGAACACGGTTGAAACCCCCTCCCCCCACCCAAAAAAAAAAAAAAAAAAAAAAAAGAATAATAAAATTGGGTCCCAAAATCCAGATCCAAATCGTCCATGCTGGCCGAATACCCCCGAAGGGTATTTTGGCCATTTTCAGCCCCTTTTAGGGCTCAATTTGGGTTTGGATAGATCCCCTCGATCCAAAGGTCATGAATCTACTTTTATTTTTCTATTTGGGTTGGTCAATTTTGAATAATGAAGAGTCCAAGTCCTTTAGAAGTTAGTTAGTTGTGGATAAGATAAGATTCCGTATCCAACTGGTTCTTACCTTTAGAGTTTGTCTTTATTTGGAAGTGTTAGCCTGAGTCCCAAGTCAAGTGTCTTTATAAGATTCCAATCCAAGGGTTGTGAACTTGTAGTTTATTCCTTTTTGAGTGTGGTAGTCTAGAGTTGGGGTCCTTATCTATTAGGGGTTCCCAGTCAAAGTCTTTTATTTTAGGCTAAAAATAGCTCTTCTTGCAATGTAATTTTCAGTCTGGATTGCATAAAATTTGAGTGTTTATTGCTAAGATGTGGCAGGGTTCCTTTGAGGGGGGACCCTGCGGTTATTTAATATTTGCATCCTTCAAGCTTTAGCATTCAAGTTCTGCAACTCTAGCGAGCTCTTCAACCTCCAAGAAAACATCCCAGCGGTTTCGAGTAAGTAGAAGACCCCCAACCCTAACCCCTGCCTTCTTCCTTGTCCGAATCCCCTCGGCCCCCTCCTTTTCTTGTGCAACCCTAGAATCCCTTCCCCTCACCACCATAGCATCCCTATCCCCCCCCTCTTGTTAGGTAGTAAACCCTCCCCACCCCATCGCATATACCTTTTGTCCCTTCCCTAGTAACCACAGCCTCCCCCATCCGCACCCTCTTCCCTGTGATACAGAGACCCATTCCCCCAGGAAAACTTCATTCCCAACCCCCCCACCCCCCCCCCCCAAATCTGTCCATCTCCCTTAGAGTTACAATAAACCTTAGTAGCATCCCTTACTGTTATTTTCTGCAATTTTCCTACTTCCCTGACTTTAGAAATTCTGCACTTCAGCTTCAACCTTGAGAAGTTGCAGGAATTTTAAAGTTGCAGAATTCTGGTTTTGTGTAGCTCTGTGCACCCTGGGGTGATACGCTGAAGATAGAAGGGTACAAAGAACAATTCTGCAATTTCAGAACCAGCAGATTTGAGTCTTCATCACCCTAGCCAAAACCCTAATTTGGCCTTTGAATTCAAATTTCCAATCTGGAGTTCTAATTACAATAGGATTCAGATCTGGAATTTAGTTTCAGCTTAAAAACCCTAATACCCTTCCTCCTTTTGCTGGAATTTCTGGGTTGGAAATTACTAAATACCCCTAACCCTAGACCTGGTTTATATCAGGGAGGAAAAGAAGCAAAGGCAGAGGAAAGAGAAAGAGACGAGGAAGAAGATAGGAAGAGAAAGAGAGTAAGAAGGTAAAGTGAATGATAAGGAGACAAAAGGAGGTGTCTAAGAGGAGAGGAGAAACTCCCAATGATTGGGGGGGGGGGGGGGGGGGGGGCCGGGGGCCCCCCCCCGGGGGGCGCCCCCCCCCCGCCCCCCCCCCCCCGCCCCCCCCCCCGCCGGCGGGGGGGGGGGGCGGGCCGGGGGGCGGGGGGCGGCGGCGCGGGGGGGGGGGGGGGGGGGGGCGGGGCGCCGGGGGGGGGCGGGCGGGCCGGCCCACGAGAGGGAGGGGGGGGAGCGGGCCGCCGCGCGCCCCCCCCCAGGCGCCCCCCCCCCCCCCCCCGCCCCCACCCACCCCCGGGGCAAACCCCCATGAAGGAGAAGCAGACAACAGAAAGGAGAGGAGGAGAAAACAAAGAGAGAGGGAGAGAGCAGATGAACAGAGGGAGGGAGAAAAGTGGACGGATAGGAGGAGAAGTAGATGAACGTGGGGAGAGAGAGGACTTGAGCAGAACTAGAGGGAAGAGAAGCTGAGAGAGAGCAAAGAGGGAGAGAGGAGGACAAAGAGGTGAAGGACAAACAATAGGAGAGAAGCAGGGTGATGGACTGCCAAGCGACTCTGAGACATTCACCCTTCACAGACAGAGAGGGGGACAGGAGGAGAACAAAGCAGAGGTTTTTTTTTTAGCCATTTGAGTGGAGGGAGGAGAGGAGAAGAAACAGACAAACAAACGAAGAGGGAGAGAGGAGGAAAAGCCCAGCCAAGGGGGAGGAAGAGAACAGAGTCACAAAGGTGACCTTCCACCGTCAGAGAGGGAGAGAGAAGAGAAGCAGAGAGGGCGGAGAAAGAGACAGAGGACTGCCAGCATCCCTCTGACCTCTAGATCCATTGCCGTTAAAGACTCTTCATTACTGTTGAGTCCGGTTTCTGGCTGAGAGAGAGAGAGAGGTGGAGAAGTAGAGAGATTCTTGGTGGTCCGATCTTTTCTTTTATTTATAGAGAAACCCTCAGCCCAAATCTGCTCCAAAACCTTTACTAGCTAAGAAATCCATTTTTAACCATTCAATTAGTTTGAACCTTGAAACAACCTTGTACCATTCTTTAGCTGATTACCATCCCTAAACCTTGAAGGAGAAATCCCTGAGATCGACCTTTGACACCCTAGTCTATTTTCCCCCATTTCAAATTCGTCCTTTTATGGGTCCTGCGGCCTTGGGAGGTTGGCCCTTAAGGGTCTTACCAAGGTTGGGAATTAGGGAAATTGACAATAAGGAAAGAGATATGAGGTAGAAGATGAAGAATGTGTAAGGAGAAAGAGAAGTAAGAGAGAAAAAGTATTTGAAGGAAGGAGAAATTGTGATGGGCTGAATGCCTCATTCCTCTTTACACATTTCTTTCTTTAAGTGTGCTTGTGAAACTGATCCCTCAACCACGAAATATTTAACACTAGTCCTAGGAAATTCACCGTCTTTGCATCCTTCTCTGGGTACTTATTATTTTTCAACTTCACTTTTTCCTCTGTCTAGTCCACTCTGCTTTTCTTTTTATGGTTGTTTTTTGTTTTCTCTTCCCCCTACTATTTGTGTCCTGTTCTGCCTTTCCCTCTTTACGGCTTTATGGAAGTCATTGACGATTATCAGATTTGCTTCAAATTGCCATTCATAAAGGTTAGACCTCACCCAAAGTCTGCTTCATAAAATCTTGTTTCTAGGCAAGGGGGTGGGATCTTCAAGCAAGGCTGGTTGGTCCTAACTTTCTGAAATCTGCCTGTATGGTAGACAAAGGTTGCATCTAGTACATGCGGCTCTCACCAGTCTCCACCGAGGGGTTTGGGGGGGCAGATATTTACATAGCCGTACACCCGCTTTGTGGAGAGGCATGTTTCCCAACTCAAAGCAGTGACAACTAGGTAGTACAATATCGATGTACTGACATACTGAATATTATCCATTCTGGTTCATATGGACATTTCTTCCTTTAATTTTGATGCTTTGAGAAATCTAAATTATTACTGAATATTTATACACTTTTTGTTGTGGTGCAACATGCTCACAGGAGAATACATATCTATGGGAAGATGACGATAACAGGTAATGTGAATACATTTCTCAAAGTACTGATGTCTTGCAAGTTTGACCGTCCATTTAGTCGGCGTATTGTGGTGTTCATTTTAATTTTGTAGCCTTTTGAACCTTGCTTGAGCCTGTATTTTAATTTTGGTTGCTTTTTTAATGAGTACATCTCTACATCATTTTAATATGCGTTACTTAAGATCAATCTGGTTGCATTTGATGAGGCACCCCATGCAGTGTCTGAAAGTGTGAGCTGTTAAATGGTCAACCTCGTCTTTTATTATGGGGTTATATCTGCTCTAGGAGATTGCCCGTTAATAAACAATCAAATAGAGGACGACAGAAAGTAGGTTTTCCTAGTTTTTTGTCTGTCAAAGTGAAAATATGCTCCAATGTTGAGCTTTTCTATTGTATGTCAACATTTTAAATTTGTTTGTCGTTTATTTGATTGTTGGATATGCTTGACTTGCTGGTTGCAGATACTCAGTTGAAAATATTCCTCTTTATGATTCTGGGGAGGATGAGCCCACGTTCAAGCTTTTCAAGACTGAGTACTCACAGTATGAGCCCAGTAATAAGAGAAAACAAGAATATGGTGCTGCACAGATAAATGGTTTGGCATCTGAAACTCATCTGGGATCAACCGTGCTTAATGTTGAACCACTTGTTTCATATTCAATGGAAAATGTGATGAATTACACAAACACAGAAGTAGGCAAGGAGAAAAAATTGTATTTGCAGGATACTCCCCAGACTTACATGCACAAAAATGTTAGCACGGTCTCCAAAAGCAAGTCCCAGCACCACCCAAATGGAAAATCAAGAAAACTTGATAAAAAGATTGTAGATGCGAAACTTGTTGCCCAACTCTTGGGACCAAAGGAAGCGCAAGAAGAGATTTTATATTATGAGGTATGAATTTAAAAACTTTATTTACTTACTTGAAACTGAACAACCATCTAGGACTTTCCCAAAACCTGCAAAATCCTTATGCTTCATTAATACATCATTTGTTTCTGTTTTGTCTCCTTTTATCCTGGTCGGGAGCAAATTCATATATACTGGTGAATTCAACCTGCTTGAATTTATAGTTTATTTTTAGTCCCTTTGTTTCCCATATTACCCCTCATCTCCTGACTTTTCATCTCATCTTTTTCAGTTGCCTTAGGTGGCGTCATATGATTCATTTTTCTGCCTGTATCCGTGGCTCCCTTCTTTTTTCTAGTGGAGAGAGAGACAAGTGTCTCTACTTGTATCAAAGGCTCTCTTCTTTTTTATAGTGGGGAGGAGAGAGAGCGCTGGTTTGCATCCTTAAAAGGCTTTACGTTTCTTGCGTATCTTCTATTTTTGATTGGTCATCTTGCCTCCTTTTCTTCCACCATGGAGTAAAATGGCAGTCTTCTCCAGTTCTGGTGGTTTGAAATGATATAGAAATATATAGAATGGACATGCAATGGAAATCTAGCTACCAAGTCAAGTTCTGAAAATCCCTGGTAGATTAGGTGCTGAACAACCCGTTTCATCTTGTGTGTTCGATTCTTTCTCCAACACACAATTCCCATGCTTGCTGGGGGTTTATTAAATCGTCTTGAATCTGAATGTTTCAGGGCCAACCTGCATTGCACTGCTCCCACAAAACACACTTCCCTGTCATGCTGATGTATTAATCCTAAGGAAGATATTTTGCAAGGTCTTTAGGTTGGCGAATTATTGGTGAACTGTGAAAAAAGATAGTTGGTTTGTCATATTCTTATTATCAGGTGCATATGGTGAAAAGTTTTACCTGTACTGATTTGCAGGAAATGAAGAATAAAGCCAATGCAGAACTTGATTCTTTATACAATGAGATCAGGCCTGCCATTGAAGAACATGAGAGGGACAGTCAAGATAGTGTGGCAACCAGTGTTGCTGAGAAATGGATCGGATCTTACTGCAACAAAATGAAAGCAGATTTCGACATCTTTTCTTCCATCATCAAGCATGTTGCTTGTACCCCTCGGAGGAGTAAGGAGACAGCTCAAATTCCAGAGGTAGATAATGATGAAGAATTAAAGCAATTAACAATTAAGTGATTTTAGTTTAAAGGTGCATCAAATATTCAAATACTTGTCAAATATTAATAATTTTAGCTAGATGGGAAATTAAAGTTGTTACGGGATTGCCCCATAAAATTTTATAGGTTTAAAGAATTCGTTTTCCCAGACAGATTTTCTGGAATTTGGGAGACGGATAAGGTTTCGTCAGCTATTTGATCAACTTTGAGTGAAAAATGGTTTTTAAATGGCGGGTTGTTGCAGCCTTGGAGGTGTTATTGGAAGTCAACGGTGGCCATTTGGGGTTTCCCCAAACACAAGCCAAAAGTCGGGTTGAAATTCGGGCTCAGAATGGGCTCAAAACTTCAATTAAATGGGTATAGATGTCGTTTTGGATTTGAGTTGGGCTCAGAATGAACTTAAATGGGTGTACATGTCATTTTTCTTTTAACAAAGATTCCAGTTAAATGGCCCAGATGAACTTCATATCCGAAAAAGAAAAAAAATAAATAAAAATTCCAAGACAAACGTTTGGCTTCAAAATAAAACTTTTGGTCTTTACTCGTCCAATTTCTAAACAGTTCACACCTTGTAGTTCCATCTCCGGGGTTACTTCTTCCATATAATTTAAATATAGAGTCAAAACTCTTTACCAAAAAGGGTGCAAGTCTAAATTTATTGAGCCAAACTATATAATATCTCTCGATTGAGAGAGTTTAATGTTAATATCCTTAGTCATAATTGATCCATTCCCCACTTCTTGAGAAATCGATTTTTTTATTTTTTATTTTTTACTGATAATTCAATACTAAAATTTAGAATATCCTCTTGATGATCTTGAGTTGCTTATTGCAAATTTTTTTTTGATTACTGATAATACAATATAAAATCTATAATATCCTCTTAAAAAAGAATGATTGCCTTGTCTTTCTTGTTGGATTTCAATTTATACCTCTTATATGGGTGTCAAATAAAATTCAAGTGTTTTTACTCAAAAGAACGAGAAGAAAAAAAATCCTTCAAATAAAAATGAAATCTAATCAAATAGAAGCAAAGTCAATTTTTATTTTATTTGAGGTAAGAAACAAATCAATTTATTATCAAAGAGTTAGCTCATTTGGTAATGGATCAAGCGTTCCTAGTGAAGAGGTTAGAGTTTGAAGAATTGAAGCTCTCTATGATATTTTGTAAAAGCTCTTACCCCCAACATATTTAAAATTGCTAATTCAAAAAAAAAAAAAAGAAAAAAAAAACTAAACATTTTTTTTGTGCATAAATGGGAAAAAAAAAAAGAGAGAAAAATAAAATTAAACAAAGGCAAAGCCTACATGGTCCGCCTAAAAGGTTCATTCAACATCCAATCAGTAGTATTCATCTCTCCAAGGATGTTGCTAATCTTTATTCTACTTTCATTTAAGCAATTATATAATGTCGTTAACAATTTTGGTAGGCCTTGCTTGCAATACCCTACCAATGAAGAGGCATAAATCGACTCTAAGGAATCAAACTCTAACATACAAGGGCCCACTCCCTTATTTGTTGCCAAAATTAGTCCTTCATTGATTATGAGAAGCTCCACCTCAACGACTGAACACGTTTTTAACCTATCTAAAAATGCACGTCTATAGCAGCATGTATGTTTTTTGAATACTCCTCCCACCTATACAATGTTAGTCTACTCACTACTACAACATCCATATTGAACTTTAAAGATTCCTCTAAAGGCAAGTCTCCTAACCCGTCGTACCTAACAATCTTGAGGGCCGAGCTATCACTGCTATCAATAACATCCATACATCGAAAATGGAGGACGCTAACTCCTTGACCAACATTCATTGCTTACCTAGCCTACTATAATTCTCCTCCATGATGTCCTTATTTCTCCAATTCCACAACAAATACAAGGTTCAAGCAAAGTTCACTACTGATCCAGTGCATCATCTCTGATGCCTGAAGGTTAACCAGCACCTAGTCCTTATTAACAGTAATGCTACTAAACCAAGCCCGGTAATTAAACAATTTAACAATTTAACCATAGTTAAATAGTTAAATTTAACCATAGTTAAGTATGAAAGTGATGTAAAACTTGCAAAAATAACTGAAGTCAACCCAAGCAGAGTCGCTTGGGTTATGATTTATGAAGCCATGTGTTACCTGGTCTTGTTTCTGTTTCGATTTTTCGTTTTCTTGTAAACGAAGCTGATTGGGGGACCCTCCTCAGGATTTGCCTCCGTTCATTGTCTTTGTCTTCTTCACATCAGCAAAAAGTGTTATGCTGATATCAGGTATGGAAAATTGTCTTAAAACCCTATTTTTTTCGTTTTTTTTTTAAACGTGCTTCATATTGTCACAGTTAATGTATCTGTATTGTAGAATTTTTAATCTAATTTTTTTTTTTTTGTTTGAAGGTCGTATTTGACGTTTTGGTCAAGTGTTCATTTACTGAGGTATCGATTCTCTCTTATGTTGAACAGGAAAAGCTGGTTTACCAAAAAAAAAAAAATTGAACAGGAAAAGCTTTTACACTGAGTATGACGTTTTTTAATTTTTTGGGTAAAACTGTGAAACCCTAATTTACCTGGATCTTTTCGATTAAAATATTTGTCCCGTTGGACTTTTAGTCTCAAGTTTCGACTCCAAGGGTCGTGTTTGGTGTGTTGGTCAAGAGTTCATTTTGCTCTGCGTTTCCAAACAGGGGAGAAGTCGGGACAACGTTTTAGTTTCAAGCTCGTACTTTGGAGGGTTTTTTGTGTTAAACGAATATTCAAAATGATACGTGCAAGTGTGGAAGTTGATCATATTTTTGGTTTGAATTCGACAGATTTTAGCAAAAAAAAGAAAAGAGGTATCGCCCAGAGAAGGCTGGTCTTGCTGCACATTGCGGTTTCTGCACATTACCGTTGTTTACAATCTTGTAATTCTTGATGGTAATTTTCCATCCTATCGGAAATGTGTGGAAATTTTCTGCATTTGTGAAACTTTTGGGTTTAATATTTGTGTTACACTGTGTCGTTGAATTTATCTACTCTTAATATTCTTCTGTGTGATCATGTAGTTACATGCTTTGTCTTTTTCTATATATATATATATATGTGAAAAGTTAAGGTGCTTCAAGGGAAATGAACTTTTAAGGTCATTAAAGTAAGAGACTAGGTCCAGATGGATCTCTGATTGAAGCATGGAAGAGTTCAGGAATGTAGAGTTTATCTTGTCTTACCAAGCTGTTTAACAGAATTATAAGCACAAATTAAAATGCCATATGAACCAAAAGGAAACATTTCGATTCTGAATTATAAAGGTGATATTTCAAGGTGTAATGAATATAGAGGCACAAAAACTCGCTTGAGATAAGAAACTACCATTATGGAAAACCTTGTTAAATGCAAGGAAGATATATGGCAAAAGCTTTTTAGTTACCTACTTAGGATAGACAGATTTTGAGATTGCAAGTAAAATTATGTATGGTCTTTACTCTTTATTGAACTAGAGAAAGCAAGTACTAGAGAAGATAAGTGTTCCGAGTAAATATGTGATTCTAATTAAAAAATATGCATAATGTTGTAGGGATTGGTTTAAGTAGCCTAGGATGTCAAGGTATTGAATTTCCAATTTCAATTGGGTTACATTAAGAATCAACTTTCAGCATTTATTTTGGTTGCTCTTCTCATATATGATTAATTAGAGACATTCAATATGAGTTCCATATGCTTTTTTTGATGATATTATTCTGGTGGGTGGAACAAAATTAGGATTTAATGTTAAGTTGAAGCTGTGATTTGGTCGAGATTAGTCTTGGATTTTGAGAAACTTTTTGGGCTCTTCCATTTGCGATCGGATTGGTAAGCTAGTGTTTTGTGCCCTAGTCCATCATCTTTGGTGGGAGCCCAATCTCCGGAGATGGACTTCAAAATCTCGCTCGATTGACCGAGTTTGGAATGCCATCTACTTTGACGTTTCATCTAGATTGGTAGCTATCCCCCATCCCTCGGTCGATGATACCCTAAGGAGCAGGCTCATTGTTGTCTCCTAGGAGTTTAGTTCTACTCTCCGGTCTTCTTCTTAAAGACCTTGTATTCTCCTTTCTTTTATATAATTATTTATTCATCAAAAAAAAAAAAAAAAGTTGGGAGCTGTGAAGATTAACCATAGAGTCAAAACTCTTGAAGATGGGTAAAACAAAGCCGGAGTAATGGTGTACGGATTTGTTACTTTACAATGGATATTGAGGTGGTGAAAATTGATGAGAGTGACCTTGTGGAGTGATTATTAAGGTATCTAGGTTCAATCACAAATAAGTAGGTGATATACATATTTGAATTGGGAATTGCACCAATCTAGGAAAGCTTTGTGAGAGCCATTTGAGGTTGTATGGTCATCTCCGATGAAAATCCTAAGGAGACTAGTAAGGAAGGATGATTAAATCCAGTTAGAGGGGCTATTAGAGGTAGGGGCAAGCCTAAATTGACTATTGGAGAAGTGATAATAAAGGATATGCATGTACTAGGGCCTGATCCTAGTATGACGGCAGAGCATAGTTGTCAAGGCGTCGCCTAGGCGTCGCTTAATCGTCGCCTCGGCGTCGGGGTGCCCGGAGCGCCTCAAACGGCGCGCCTTATTTTTAGGCAATAGCGCCGCCAGGGTATGAGCGTCATCTTAGGCGCCTCGGACACCTATCCTTAAGGCGTCCGCTTTTTTCCTTTTTAAATCACTGAAGTGCCAAATTGAAGGCTTATTGATTACTTTTAGATTCCGATTGTGTTCTTGTTTGACCTTATGCATATTTATTGCGCTATTGTGTCAAATAAAAAATAAAACAAACAAAATCGAAGGATAGTTCTTGACTCTGTCTCCCTCTCCTCTCCTCTATCCTATCTCTTTCTCTTCCTCTCTTCTCTCTTCGATTCCCCGCGCCTCCGCGGGCCGGCGCGCTCTTCTCTTGGTCTTCCGCGCTTTTTATTTGGACCTCTTGTGTGGTTTCGTATGTTGGATGACTTGAGGTGGCTAATATTAGATTTTTATTATATAAGATATGATAAATTTATAATGGATTAGAGTGAATGAGATGTACACTAAAATTTCACTTAACGCCTCCCGCCTTGCGCCTCGGAGGCGCCTCTCGCTCTCGCCTCCTGCCTCCGCTTCCCGCCGCCGTGACAACTATGCGGCAGAGAGAGTTGTTTTGAAGACTATAGCCTTTGCACCTGAGCTTGTGTAAGGGATGTTCCTGGGACTATGTTGGCTTCATGTCCTTTACTTATTGTCTATTTGCTTGATTTAACTTTTTTTAGTCCACTTATTTCTTACTGTGGTAATCTCACTAGGATCCTGTATCCGATCTATTTAGTCGTGATAAAGTTATGGTTGTTGTTGCTGTTAAATAGAGATGGTTCATAGGAAATTAACATATGATGGATGAAGTGCAAAGATGTGCTTGGATTGTTGTGTGACGTCAATTTTGATATGAGAATCATATTGCTAGCTATAAATTTATGGTGTGAATTGTTGGGCAGTAATAATCATCATATAAATAAAGTCACTGTATTTGTGATAAGGACTTTGAGATGGATGCATGGCAAATCTAGGAAAGTAAAGTAAGGAACGATTGTATTAGAGATGATTGAGGAGCAGTTTTGATACATATTGAGTTATGAGAAAGTTGTTTAAGGTGGCATTGGCTTATGTTTGAGCAACTGAATTTCAGATTGTTTGTAATAAGATAGTAGGTAGGCCAAAATTGTTTGGAGGAGGCCATTGTTTGGGGGAGGGCTAATTTCAAGATGGTGCTATCTATAGGAAACTCAATAAAAGAACTAGGGTGTTATTCAAGGGAATAAACAGGTCTTACATGGAATGAGATGGTTGAGTATAATTTATTTGTTTTTTGATTGATAATTCCTAATTCTTTGTTGGACATTGAATTATTTACTATTCTGCCTCTAAACCTTGGATGTGAGGGTTTCCTTCACCCCCCCTCTTTTTGGTAAGCGTGTTTCCTTACTTGGGTGGCCCCAAAAGTGAGCAAGTATATGGGTTAACCCGACCCAAATTGCTTGTTGGCCAAAAAAAAAAAAAAAAGAGACCTGGATTGCCTCACAAAGGCCTTTAAATACCTGGTTTTGGAGATTACAACCCTACTCGCAGATCTTACCTCTCCGCCGCTGTGAAGGGAAGACTCATCTTTAGGGTTTTTTATCTTCTTTAAATTTTTGGAGCAAATCTCACACCCAACTTGGTCGAATTGAAGATTAAGGCTTGTGGATTCAACATTGAAGCTTTAACATCTCTATTGGGAGTTGTGTTGCATCTTAAGAACAACTTTAGGTAAGATTTACTTCTCAAAACTATTTCTTTCCCACAGAGGTAATGATCTAACCTTGTTTGTTAACTATGAAATTATTATAGGTGATAAAATGTCCATTGATCTATGGATTGATGGTGGTGGATTTTCTCTTTAATGTTTTTAGATATTATTTATTATTTTTTTGTACAATAAAATGGTTTTTTTGCATGGAAGAAATCGTAGAAAAGAAAAATTATTCTACGATCATTTTTGGAACTCTATTTATTATTTTTGGATTAAGTTGGTCGATCTATAACTTCAATGGCATCTTTCTTTTTATTTATTTATTTATTTGTAAAGGTAGGAATAATTTGTTTTGATTTCTGAATTATATAATATATTTTACAAAGTTACAAAAAATTTAAAAATAATATATCAGTTTTCTTTTGAGAATTTCTTTAAATAAATGTAAGCATTGTTAATGGGTTTCTATAAAGATGAGAGTTGGTGCAACAATAAAGGTTGCTTCGTCGTGACAAAGTGGTTATTTTTTGAAGCTCGGAATGACCTCTTTGCCAAAACAAGGGGTAGGCTGTGTGTGCTTGCTTTGACCTCTCTAGCACTTGCAGTGGTCGGAGCCATGCATGGGCTATTCCCTTATTTATTATTTTGTGCTTATTTATGGAAAAATATATTTTTAGTGAAGAATAATATATATATATATATATTTCTATTTAGAAGAACAAAAATACAACATGTTATGGGGAAAATAGGAAAGGAAAATTTTCAGCGCCACCCCTTGAGTTACCCCCTAAAATTAATGCCACCCCCTTGAATTACCCAATTTATCAGTTAGACCACCTACAGGGGAAAAATATATCAGTGATAACTCCTGACATCAGGAAATCACAGTTAGATGTAGGTAGTTAAAATTTTCAAAATGACAAGAATACCCTTGAACAAAAAACCCTAAGAGACTAGTCTTTGTCTTCCTCTATAGTCTACAACCACTCTTCTTTTTCCATTCTTGCATCTTCTACATGATTTTTGTTCTCCCACGAGCATTTTTTCGTTTTGCTCTCCTCCCATCTTCTTCCCTTAAGATGTAGAGTTAATATTGGAAATGAAAAAATAAAAACTAACTAAGACTAATGGTGTTAGAAATAAGGGGTCTGACTGATAATTTGGGTAACTAAGGGGCATTAATTTTAGGGGATAACTCAGGGGTGGCGCTGAAAATTTCCCCCATAGGAAATAGCCATATGATTAATTTAGGACTTTGAAATGATCTTCAATAGCTAATTGTGCATGTGTTTGCTAATTTAACATTGTTGTCTAGGTTTAACTGCTGTACAATGGCTGAAGGTGGTGGAGATATAGCATGGTCACATGGAGAACCACTTTTCGACAAGACAAAATCGAGGTGTAGATATTGTGGCAAAATTCTATCTGGAGGAGCTACTAGACTAAAGCAGCACTTAGCTGGTGGCTTCAAAGATGTGGCAAAATGCAAAAATGTTCCACATGAGGTTCAGCAGAGCATTTGTAACTATTTGAAGGAAAAAAATGTTAAGAAGCCCGGGAAGCAAGTTGGAGAGGGAGAGCCTAGGGTAGACACCTTGTATGGTGTAGGCTCCAAACCTAGGGTTCGTTCGAAGTCAAACTACCATTTTGAGTTGCAATTTGTAAAACTTAAGTTTTCCATTGTGTTTAAAAGGCTTAAAATACAGTGGAGGAAATGTTTTAGCGCCTATCTTGACTATTTGGATGCTGAAACCTACTACTGAGACAAGATGACAAAAAACACATTGTGTCTGCAAATCACACCAGAATTCAGTTTCATGGCCTTGTGAAACCAGGGTGAAACCGAGATTCAGAACCTTGTGTGAGAGTTGTTAAATGCATGGAACTACTGGTGGAGAAACAAAAGATATCACTGATTTTCTGTTGTAGCAGTTTTTGGGTTTAGTTATTTATTAGATGTTCAAAGAGAACGAACAGGATTACACTTTGGTTTGTGTTTGCACTATATTGCTCATTTGTCAAATAGAGTTTTGCTGCATCTCTTTATTATTTTCTTGTTGATTTTTTTTTGAGGAAATTATTCAAATCCTTCTGTTAAACATTATTTAGGATTGTTCAGTCTGTTGGTTAGCTACTAACAGGGGATTCTTTTTCTTTGTAGGATCAGCAAAATGAAATGCCACCACATTTTTTACTCATTGAGCAGAATGACTTTTCATACCGGAAGTATGTTTTACATTTTTTGTTGGGAAAGCTGCATTCATTGTGTGGGAAATTCTTTCCTAGCTAACACAAACACAGATTCTCACTCTTTTAGTTTTGAAAACAAATGAATGAGAACCAAATCAACTGACGATGCTTTATCTAAAGTATTTCGTTTTGCTGAGATGTGATTCTTTTTTTCGGATGTATGCTGACATGAATCTTGTTCCTCAATTCGTTTCTAATTTAGGCCTATCTTCTTTATCGATGCTACGAGGTTTGTATGAGTCTTCTTTATTGAATTTGCTTGAAATATTTTTTGTTTTCTCTCCCTTTTCCTTCTACAAATTTTCTTGTAAATTGTCTGGGAGTGGTGAGTTGATGCAGTTTCATCACCAAATTGGGCTTCTTTAGATAGGAATAAGTCAAGGATTGGGTCATGTATGTATTATTTGATGGGCCTAAAATGTGGGCAGAAAGTGGGAAAAGGGGATTTATTTCATTACTTTAGCTACAACCCTATTTTAAGTTCTTTCCAAGTCATTTTTGGTCAGCTAGGCAGTTAAGGGTTGGGTTAGGCTTTTCTTTTTTAGTATAGGATTCTATACTTTCACACAAGGTTATAATAGGGACCAAGATTAGAAACAAAGTGATGAATTGAATTCTGAATTTGTTTATGGCTATTGGTGAGGTACAATGGCATAGCATGGTCGTGTGACCTTCCATCCCCCCTTCTCATATGTGATTTCTTCTCTTTTTTTCCTCCTAAGAACATCTTTTATCATTGAAGCTGCTATTCAAGAAGGTCTTCTATAATAGTAAGTTGAATTATTTGCAAGCTCAATTTTCTTATTCTAATCTTCTAATTTCTCAAATCCTGTTACCCCATTTTCTGAATTTTTGGTTTCCCTAAACCATAGCTTGATAGACCTATCTACAGTCCCAACTAATCATTAGAATCCATTGGGAATTTAACCCACACGACCCCCATATCTTAACCTACATCTGATCTGCGTTGCTGCTTCCTCCAACCTCCATTAAAGCCACAAATCATCTGAGTTGTAAAACTCTTGATCCAGACCCTTTCTTTAATTCTGGGTTCCCCAATGAACTCTACTTTCTGACCTAAATTCTACCAATCTGACCATTAGGATCTTTCCAGATTCAAACCAGATACACCTTATCCTATCCCTAAAGTGGTACAAGTTACATCCCTCATCGTGCCATCGTAAATCCATAAATCAGTTCCTTTGCTAATCGATTCTGTTTAAGATCCAGGGCTACATCTCGTCTAGGTGACACGGTACCTGCTTAGGTGCCTCGTGTAGAATACAAAAAATGGGAATGATAATCATATAATAAAATAGGAATGATAATCAACAACATAAGAGCTGTACCAATGCAATGGTAATGATACAATATCTTAAAATCAACAACATATACTAAACAAATTATAGGAAGTACTATAATTTTATTCATCTATTAACATAAAAATAAAATCAATGCAAACACATGAGTTGTCAGAGAACTAATATAATATAAGGCATGCTGTCTTAAGGTGTCCAAGGCATCCTAGGGAACACCTAGATGTCTCGGGTGTGATGTTGCTTTTCTTGCATCAAAATGTAGTATCTTGTTCCCTTGGATGCCTTGATGGCACCATAAAAATTATGTTAGAAGTAGTCATGGTGAGCCTGTAGAAATGCGTTTGTAATTCATGAACACTTTTGTTTGCTACTATTTCACCTAAAAGCTTGAACTGTCAAGCAAGGGCAGTCTAACGTCAACGTATACATCAATGCTTCCCTCACATGTAGAAGCCAAAATCTTATGGGCCTTTGCATGTGGAGCTGATGTGGCATTTCTTTGACATGGAACTGAGGGAGAAGAAATGTTTGGGTAACTCTTTGGGTGCACTTCTTATAACTCTAAAAAATCAGTCTTCATGCTCTGATACCATGTTCACTACCATAACTTGTAAGTTCAAATTATTAGTGAAGTGCAATTTCAATGTATATGTCAACAGTTACTCCGTTGCTTGTGTGAGCCTGTTGCGATTCTCAAATAGAGCTTTTAAATCTGGGGTCACTTCTATCAGTTTTGTTCTCAAGATGATTAAGAGATTTATGCCAACTTTTATAGAAGTGCAAAGAATTGAGATTGCGTCGGTTTGAAGTATTTTATCTTAACTATCAGTGTGGTTTTTGGCTTCTCTTCCTCTCCTGATCTTTTTTTCAGTCTTGGATAAGCTGTTTTTGCTTGTTATGGAGGTTGACCATTGATGTGGGTTTTCTGTTGCGGTAGTAGCATATTTAAGATGGCTTATGGAATTATTTTTTCAGTTGCAAGGTACTATTGCTTCTGCCAATTTCCTTTTAGAAATTCCCCACTGGGTTTCTGTTCAGACCTATTTTTTCTGCTTTCCTCTCCCCTACCCTTTCTTTTTCTCTTTCTTAATAAATATTTTTCTACCCATTGTAGTGCTTGAAATTTACTCTAATTACCCCTAAATTCTTGGGGTTGGGATGGGGAATCTGAGGAAGATGTGGGTATTAAAAGTAAGACATGCAGTTATTAAGATTTGAAATAAAAAATATATATATCATTTGATGTTATGAACCTTATAACTACTGTTTGTCAACATGTAGCTATTTACATAGATTTTCTACTTACAGAATTTATTCTAAATGAAAACAGTGAATGATAAGTTTTAGTGTGGGAGTTCGGCACTCTTTTGTGTCAAAATAATGTAAAATATGTAGGGGAAGTAAAAAAAAAATCCCTTTGATATGCTTAGCAAGCAGTTCACATTGAAACAAGATAAACACCTTAAGAAGCTATTCCACTACTCAGACCCACTTCTCAAGCCTTTGGGTTTATTTTCTCTTCATGTATGGCTTAGACCTTGTATCTAGTATGGCATAAAATAGAGCTGATTTTGGAGGCAAGAAGCCATCTAGCGGATCCCATTTAGTTGGGAAAAGGCTTGTTGTTGTTGTTGTACTTCAGTTTTGATCAAAGAAAATTATGATGATGATAATTTATAAGACCACTGAATTACAATTATAAACGTATGCACAAATATAATTATTTTATTCTCTCATCATCCATTTTTTTTCTTAGTGTGTCATCATCTACTGTTCATTAGGCACAAGAAGCAGAAAGAAGAGGATATTGCCATCTGCAATTGCAAATATGATGCTAATGATCCTGATAGTGCATGTGGAGAGAGGTGCCTGAATGTCATAACCAGCACAGAATGTACACCTGGCTTTTGTCCATGCAGCATTCATTGCAAGAATCAGGTGATCATTTGATCTTTAACTTTCCTGTGTTTCAAGTTATTTGTATGTCTGAAAAATTACAGAAGAATTAAACTTCTTCCAGTTAAGATCCTAGCGTTGATGGTCAGTAGGTTAAAATTACTTGAGATTACAAATGCATTTTTTGAGGTGGATATGTGGTGTCTAATTCCTTCTTTCTTATATTACATATTTCTTGACTATTTGCCAGATATGTTCCCCCCTGATAATGCGGATTAATGCAGTTTCAGTTAGTATGGCATCCTCCTTTTTGGGTGTTCATGATAGTAATGAGTTAATCCTTCTTTTTCCTGGCTTAGGGAGGGGGTGTATTGTGAGGTTTACAGTTTAAATGAATGAAATTGGCTCATTTCTCTCTTCTAAAATTGTTCCTGTATGACAATGCTAACACTTGATGAGCTGAAACTTTAGGTGATCATACATCAACTCTAGTTACTTTCCTTAGGATTTCCAAATATAAAGCATCTTCTGAGAAGTTAAAATCAAATACTAGTTTGCAGCCTTGTGTGATTGAAGCAGCAGCAGTTACAATATTTGATGTGGTCTTTGATTCCGGAACCTATCTCTGTTTTCTCCCTTTGTCACTTCCCCTGTTTGCTCTATAAATTTCTGTGAAGTGATTCAGAAGAATGCTTAGCTTTTTTACTTCTTTCTCTTTGCGCTGCGCCCTTGGACACATTAGTATTCTGTTTGAGTCCTGCATTTCATAGCTGTGCTTGCTTCATTTGGATTGTATGCCCTATTTGCCATTTGTCACATAAAACTTTTGCAGCTGCTAGTAGTTTAATTTTATGTTCTTTGAGATCTTGTATCTGAAGGTTTTTTGCAGCCATGTAAGCTGAACGCTTGGAATGGATATTAAGTCTCAGTATTGGATGATGGGATTTTGAGATCTTCTAATCAAATTTTCTGCTTGTTTTATTAAGCATTGAATTTTTTTTTAATTGACAGAGATTCCAGAAATGTGAATATGCCAAAGTGAAGCTGTTCAAAACAGAAGGTCGTGGATGGGGTCTTATGGCT
Organism: Hakea prostrata; assembly: GCF_041222555.1. Taxonomy (NCBI): domain Eukaryota; kingdom Viridiplantae; phylum Streptophyta; class Magnoliopsida; order Proteales; family Proteaceae; genus Hakea; species Hakea prostrata. The sequence continues at coordinate 10,347,184 of NC_142600.1, read as the reverse complement.
GATGAGAATATTAAGGTCATTATTTTCAATATATAAAATTACATTATCATTGCTAATGTGCAATTTCTTGAGTCTGTGTGAACCCATTAACCTTTGTTCAGTTTTTTAGGCCCTGTGATATATTCTACCAAGTGCCATGTATCCATTGTCTGTAACAAATTTGACTAAACGTATATACCAGTGAAAGTTTCTAGTATGCTGTTAACCTTACTATTTCTTTTCAGGCATTCTTTTAATATCTTTCGGACCAAATTTTTTTCCTAGAAGGCAGTTTCTGCTTCATCTTAATTAGTTAGGATGAAGCTGTTGTTGCTTTTGGACTCTGTGCTTCATCTAAATCATTTCCATTGCTGCATTGTAAGATCTTTTAGATGAAAAATTTGTTCATGTATTTGCATTTTCCTTACTGATCCAGGCTGGACAGTTTATTATTGAATACTGTGGAGAAGTTATTTCATCCAGAGAAGCAAGGCAGAGATCCCAAACTTATGAGACTCAAGGTAGAAAGGAGATTTTTCAGATAGATATGCATATCCAATGAGTTATGGTTACTTATATTGCTTGTTGCAGGTGAGAAAAATGCATTTATCATCTCTTTGAATGCCAATGAGTCAATCGATGCTACCAAAAAGGGAAGCCTTGCGAGGTTCATAAATCATTCATGGTAAGCTGCCTCTGACAAAGACATGATAATTAGTGGAATATCTCGGAATTTCCATGCTAGCTGGGAAGCAGACTAGCTCCAAAGCTCTTCATGAAGTTCATTATTCTTCTTGTCTTCTGTAGAATCCAGAAATGAACTAGTCTTTTTTTATATTAAACAGAAAAGTCTGGCCTAAACCAGAACCATAAATCTGTGGTCTGTGTTTTACCCCCTTCATGGTACTTGGTTTAAGAACACCTCTGATCTGCCTCTGGCATCTGTTGGAGGGAGCCCAGCCGTATTTTCCAAAAATCGGAGTTGTCTGATCATGGTTATTGTGAATATCAGTAACCTTAAGTGCATTTACCAAAGGCTTAATAGGGGTGAAAAAGAGCATATTCAGTGCACAAAGCTCACTATATCCTGGTCACAACTCTGGTGTATTCAACCTGTAAGCAGTGCGATACCATATTTTGAGATGAAAATACAGGATCGGTTAACAGATGGGTTACATGTGCGCCTTGATCCTGGAAAAAACTTGCATCTTCTAAAGAAAGCATTTAGTTTGTCAGTTCCATCTCTGATCAAGTTATGTCTAGTTTTCTGATTGATCAATTACATCTATTTCATTCTTTTCTGGATGATGCAGCGAACCTAATTGTGAGACAAGAAAGTGGACAGTGTTGGGGGAAATAAGGGTTGGGATATTCTCTAAGCAAGAGATTCCTGTTGGAACTGAGCTAGCCTATAATTATAATTTTCAATGGTATGGTGGTCCGAAGGTCCGGTGCCTCTGTGGTGCATCCTGCTGTTGTGGATTTCTTGGAGCAAATTCCCGTGGTTTCCAGGTTAGTATTGAAAGAGTTAGGTTATTAACCATTTTCAAGTTGTCAATGAGGCTACCTAATCTGCAATTATGACTTGTTTTAGTTTAGTGTATTCTCCTTTTTTCCTGATGATAAAAAAGCGTGATGCCATACTAGATTTCCTGCACTTCCTTTGTTCCCAGGTTTTGGCACAAAATATTTCAAAGTGAATGCATGCATGTGTATAGTTTTAGTTTGATGGCATGTGGAAGTGACAATTCCAGACCATTGTTTTTCTTCTTATTCCCCCCCTCCTTTTTTTTCTTGAAAGAAACTATTCCTAATGTTGTTGTAGGAGTGCTTGATTTTGTTCTGGAAAATATTTATCCTAGTGGCTCAGTGGCTGGAACTTGCTTATGCTTTTTAGCTTTCAAAACTCGTTGGCCTTGATCATGCAAGTATGCTAATATGCATTTAGTCATCTTGCTTTATTGTAATTTGTAAAAGGCAGATTACTAAGTTCAAAATGTGTCTTACATCACCTGAAAGAGAGAATACAGGCATATGTCTGTGTGTGTGTGTGTGTTTGTGTATCTCCTTTGTATGGTAGGGAGACCCATAAATGCTAATCATTTTTAATTAAGCCTTTTTAGCAACTAGGGGAATCTACATCTGCAAGGAGAGGGTACAAAGCCCTAAGGCTATCAAGGTATTCATGTATCGAGATCAGATAGCCTTAATTTTTCCTTCCAAATGATGCCAAATGTGTCATGGCTTAGGCTGCATCGGATCGCTAATCAAAATCATAATTTTAAGTAATTGCCATGCATTTTGGCTACATATCAATCAAGCTATAAAACTTTCAGCTGCAATAGTATATCTAAAGTAGGATTGGGATTTTGTTGGATGGCTTAAAATATCATCGTCAGTGCACAAGGCTACCTCATTTAGCTGGGTCTGGCGAGGCCCTTATGCATGCAGCCTTCCAAAGAGACTGTTTCCAGGACTTGAACGGCAACCAAGCATGCACCAAGTGAGCCCTTGACCCAATGCACCTGCCTTTTTGCCTTAAAAAAAAATGCCCAAAAATGCCCAGACACCAGAACTTGCCTCAATGCCTGGGTGACGCCCCGTCAACTATGGTTGCAGCACATGGCATATCTTTGTGGTACTCTAGCAAGAGGACAACTTTACACCTATTAATCACAGCATATCAAACACAGCCTCAAGTTCCTCATACCAGCTTTAGGTATGAGGACGAAAGGGGGCTGGGGATGGGTTGACTTGCAGGCTTAGCTCACTGTTGATCTAATCTTTAGTATGGTAGCTTTTAGGATCAAAGAAGACCAACTCTTCAGTCACAGCAGGCATTGGACATTAATCACCAAGTACCCTAGTAGCAACTTAGATATAACTCACTGGGAAGCTTCAAGTTGCATATGATGCACCAAAATTCAGGCTGGATATGACTAGTCCCATGATAGAGGAGGAGGCAACAGCAATAGCAGCCACACTTTTTTTTTTTGGGGGGGGGGGGGGGTGGTTTACAAAAGATGGTCAATGACCCATGTGAGAAGAAGATAAGCTAAACTGGAACACTGAGGCATTGAGCTTCTAGGTAAATCTGCCTGGAGGATCTCCTCTAGATCTAGAGGACGGTCATGAAAGAATGTCAATAAATCCTGATTCAGCAGGGGGACTTTCAACTTTGAATCAGAGCAAACTTGGTTTCTCAGCATATATAAAAATAGAACATATGACACTTGGTTCGTCTAGGCGATGCCTTGTGGGCCACCTTCTCACCTGAATGCTTAGGAAGGCCCTCAAACGCCTAGGTTGCCTAAGCATCATGATAACTATGGGTGCAACTTGTCACTGGTATATCACAGTGTACCCGTAAAACAGAATAAGACAATTCTAACCTTGTACCCCTTTATTACATAAAGGTTAGACCTAGCCCCAACCCTGCTTCAGAAATGCTTGTTCCTAGGCAAGGCCCTCAAATGCCTTGGTTGCCTGAGCATCATGACAACTATGGGTTCAACTTGTCACTGGTATATCATAGTGTACCCTTATTAACAGAATAAGACAATTCTAACCTTGTACCCTTTTACAACATACAGGTTGGACCTAGCCCTAACCCTGCTCCAGAAATGTTTGTTCCTAGGCAAGGCTGAGATATTCAAGCAAGGTTAGTTGGTCCCAACTTTATGGAATCTACTTGTATGAAAGACAATGAGGGGCACACCTAGTGGCTAGTGCGTGAGGTTCCCACCACTGGTGTACAATATTCATATACTGATGTACTTTATATTATTTTTTGTATGATGGTTTATCCATTGTAGTTCATATGGAAATTTCTCCCTTTTTTGTTGCTTTGGGGGAATGCAAAGTGATTATTTGAATTTTTCCTATGCTTGCCTGTTAATTTTTATAGTAGAATTCTTATATTCTTTTTTTGTGGTGCAACCTGTTCATAGGAGGATACATATCTGTGGGAGAATGATGATGCCAGGTAATGTCAACGCATTTCTGACAGAATTGATGCATTGCAAGTTTGATGCCCCATTTTAGTAGGTGTAATGCAGTTTTGATGGTTGAGTCTTGTTACTGTTTGAACTCATGGATCTAATTCTGGTTGGTATTCTATTCATGTTTAATGTATAGAGATTGATTAGAAATTGTTTTTTTATTGGTGTAATTGCCCGCGCCCACACCGGGGGGCTCGTGGCCCTTTCTTCTTTTGGGTTTGGTCGCTTCCTGTCGCCTTGGATTGCATCCGGGTGCGCTGTTGCGTTTTCGGATTTCCTTTTTTTCCTATTTGTAAGGTCTGAGGCCTTTTATTTATACCCCAAGTGAAGGAAGAAGTAGACTTAATAGATTGCCAATTGCAAGAGTTCCTACTGTTTCTCCTCCATCTTGAGAACTTGGCTGATGGGTAGTATCCAGCTGTCTTGGTGAGTCATATCCAAGAGGGTACTAGGTGGGTAATATCGTAGCTGCTAAACCTAAGGTCTAGTAAGTAATATCCAGGTCTCCTTTCTCAATCATCTTTCTTCCTCCAACCTTTTTTTATTTATTTTGCTTCGGGTTTGCTGCTGCTAAATCTATTATAACCCATTTCTAGTGGAAGACTGTACCAAGGATGTCAGTCCAAAGGTGTTGCTCAAGCTCCAAATAACTAAAGTAGGGAAAGCCAGGTTCAGGTCTAGTAAAGTCCAGAAATAGAAGTTAATCGATGTGTAGCACCCAGCGAACGGAATGGGCCTGCGATTTGGGATTGAGTGTAGGTGCAAACAATAGTAGAAAAAGCTCCAAATCTCGATCATTTTCCTCTGTCACGACCCCAGTTCTTAAGACTTGGCAGAGTGCACATTACAAGAACCCAATTGGGGGCGTGTGACGGTTCCTTTCAGTATCAACCTGTTAAAGAGAGGGTTGTTGACTTACGATCTCATGAGCTACAGTAACAAGACTAAGTCACAGGAACCACAACAGTGTTCAATATTGGGTAACAGCAGTAGCAGTCTCTGGAATCAACTGAAGAATGATTCTGATCTTCAGTTTGAGACCTTAAGGAATTGTTGCAGAAATGAATAGTAGCAGAAGCAAAGAAAAGATAGGGAGAAGGGGACAAGAAAATAGAGAAGATGGGAGGGGAGGGGGATGTGCTATCTCATCCCTGGGTCTCTCATCCACAGCTATCTCAGCTGTTGAACATGGCTTCCTCCATAAGCGATGGCTACATGGCCTGCAGATTTGATTTCTCTAAACTCTTCGATTCTCCATCAATTTCCATCATTATTAGCATTCAAAATTCATCCCCTAATCAGTAGGAAAAAGGACCCCATCTGTCTCCCCCTTCAGTCCACTATCACAACAATCCCTAAACCTCCACTAAAGCACCTTGACAGGATAACAGTGGCAAGGGCCCAATTTGATTCATTTTAGAAACCATTGGTCGATCTATGACTTAACAAAGATGGATTGTTTTTACTGGCTGTAAATATTTTATTTAATTTTTTAAACAAAAAGGAGGACAATAGTGCATGTATTGTGCCGCTATGAAGGTCTCAATGGTATGGCAGAGGATACGATCTTCATCTATTCTCAGTGCTAATGAATATGAAGCTTACTGAAGGTCACATATTTCGCTATCTAGTCTCGGTTGCTTCTTCATGGTAGTGTCTTTTCTCCTATTGGATAGGTTACTTCAAATATATAGAGATATGAGAGACCATACATAGTTAGTTGGGGAGAACTTGGAGCATTTCTTCTGGTGAATTGTGTAGTGGCTTGCATTTGTCATACAGTCGGAGGAAATTTGGCATTGCCACCATCAGTCCAGCAAGCAGGCTTAATCTTCCATGTCATAGTTCATTGTATTGCCCATTAGGATGGCCTGAGGGGTCCACTAACTAGTTTATACAGAAATAAATGCAAGCAGTATTTATTGTTGGGGTTGAGACGTGGTTGCCTTATCTTACATGTTGTACTGTTTGATATTCAGTATTGTGTTTCCTCATCTATGGTTCATAATTTACTTGTTTCACTTGTCTTTTTCGTCTCCCTGTACTAAAACAATGTCTAGAATATTAACGAGTTGTACCAGATGGTACAGCTTATGTTGCAATCAAAGGTGTAATTGCAAACCACCACTTTTTGTAGCTTTTCTTGCAACATAAAATTCTGCCTATGTTTATATAGGCTAAAATAAGGTTCCCCTGAAGTATTGGAGACCAATATGGCTGCCCCCTCCCCCTTTTCTTTCTCACCAAAAAAAGAAAACCCACCCTTAAATGGTTAACCGAACCAAACTGACAAAAAATTGCACTTTTGGTGTGATTTTAGTAGTTTAGTTGTGTCATTCAAGTTGAGAGAACGAATCCAATTTTTGAACCTTTCTCACCATTTGTGTTCTAAAGATTCTTCTGATTGATAACAAGAATCATGATCCTTACAGGCTTACACCCTTACTGTTTCTCCTTCTTTGACCATTGAATAAGATAAAGGGTTCCAATCCTTTGTGCAGGCTAATTTATTTGGCCTCGGCAAACTCTTGTACATAGCTCTTTAATTGAGAACTCAGACGTCATGGATTTTCTGGTTACAATTCACGTTTCGTTCTCAATAGTAATTTACTTGATATATGCATTGGCTCTTGTTTAGGTTATAATACTTCTAGTATTCTCATCATCCATAACTTGTTCTTTTCTGTTTTTTTTTGGTAATATCATCAACCATAACTTGTTTAGTTAGCCTGTATATAAATATATACTCTTGTTTACCTCAGCAAACTCTTGTACTGTGATAGCACATTCTACATCATTATAATGTGTTTTGTGATCAACCTGATTGAATCTGATGAGCCACCCCAAAGCCTCTAAATATGAATTGTGAAATGTTAGGCTCGTCTTTTGCCGTAGAGCTAAGTCTGCTCTTAGAGATTGCACATAGTGTTAATGTCCACTAGAATGAAGTGTGGAATTTTTCGACAGTTATGGCTGTCAGAAATGAAAATATGCTCCTATATTGAACTTTTGTATTGTCACTGATTTTTGGATGCTTAACATTCTGGCTCCAGGTTCTCAGTAGAAAATATCCCTATTTATGACTCTGAGGAGGACAAGCCAACATCCAAGCTTATGAAGAGCCAGCACTCACAGTTTGAATCTGGTTCCAGTGGAAAACAAGAATATGGCATTGCAATGATCGAGGGAACTTTAGCATCTAAAGTTAATCTGGAGTCAACTGTACTTGATGTTGAGCCACTTGATTCTTGTCCAATGGAGGTGATGAATGACACAAAGGAAGTAGGCAAGGAGAAAAAATTGCATTTGCAGGGTACTCAGCCAACTTTTACGAGCAGAAGTGCCAGCACAGTCTCCAAAGGCAAGTCCCAGCAGCACCCGAACAGAAAAAAATCGAGAAAACTCAAGAAAAAGAATGTGGATACAAAAGTTGTAACCCAACTTTTACCAAAGGAAGCGCAAGAGGAGATATTAAGTTATGAGGTATGCACTTAAAAACTTACTTTGGTTAATTTCAATGTGGAACAACTGCCAAAGACTTGCCGAAAACCAAGAAAATCCTTAATATGATTTACTAATTTTCTTTTGTCATGTTCTTTAATGTATGACCAATTCATAGACTCTTTGAAGAGTGTGGACCATCTCCCCTAACGGGTTCCCGATTTTACGACCACAAGTTAAGTAGGGCCTACAAGTAAAACATAATAAAATATTTTTAAAAAAAATCCCATCACCTAACTGTGTGGGCCCTGATGAAGGTTTGAGACAACTCCAAGCCCATTTGGACTTTTCTTATTATTTATTTCCCTGCTGTAATTGATCACTTCTTATGCCAACCAATCATCTTCTCACTTTCATCTTATCTTTTCCGTGTGTTGCCTTTTTAGTGGATATCCAGCTACTACATTAAGCTATAACACCCATGCTATATTGGGCAGCTGAGCTTCTTTCCCTCCTGTGTCAAAATCTGCCCTCATCACATTTGATATACTTAATCCCTAAACTGTTAAAATCAGGAAGACTCTCATTTTGTGTATTTTTAAGTTGGTGATTGTTGAAAAGTGGTATCAGATGCTTATATTGAATAGTGTGTACTGAAATGCAGGAAAGGAAGAACAAAGCTACTGCAGAACTTGATTCTGTATATAACAAAATCAGGCCTGCCATTGAAGAACATGAGAGGGACAGCCAAGATAATGTGGCAACCAGTGTTGCAGAGGAATGGATTGGATCCTACTGCAACAAAATGAAAGCAGATTTCGACTTCTTTTCGTCTATCATTGGGAATATTGCTTGTGCACCTCGCAGGAGTAACGAAACGGCTCAAGTTCCTGATGGTGCTCAAATTCCTGACGAGACAGCTCTGCACAATGAGGAAGAATAAAATAATTAATAAATAAGTGCTTTAGTTAGGAAGCATATCGAATATTTTACAAATATTAGTGATTTTACAAGGTAGGTAATCAAAGTACATGGATAGGCTATACCTTTAAACTTTAAAGTATATCAGATTGGTCCAGAGTCTGGGTAGGATTCTTTACTTTTTTGGTCTTAACTTCTCCGACCAGGACTAGCCATTAATTTTGAATGCTGGTCTTTGACGATTGGTGGAGCTTGAATTTATCAGAATTTTCGGTTTTTATTTTTTATTTTCTGGGTAAAAAATCTTCTGTTCTTTGACTTGTTCCTAAGCTATGCAAACCCAAATTTCGGAGTTTATTTTCCTATCAAACTAGTCATTCAAGCAGTAAATTTTAATTCGAAAGGTAAGAGTAACCTTCAATCCTTCACATTTGGAAATTCTTCTCCCAAAAACTCTTGTTGCTTTTTTGTTTTAGAACTGTGTTGAATCAAACATGCTCGAATCTGGCCCCTCTCCTCCACCACCACCTCTGCAACCGGTCTAATGCTTGTGGTACTCTGTTTATGATTTTCTGTCAACCAACCGTTTCTTTTCTCTATTACCTGTGCCTCGGGATCCATGGAATTAAATCTGTGTTAATCCCATAGATACACTGATGATCATTCAGAAAATGTGTTTGAGATGGGGTCATGTCGACATGGTTGGTTACTTAACAGAAACACACTAATGATATATTAAAATTTCTCTTTCCCAAATATACCATCATCCCTTCAAAGCATGTATTTAGCTAAAATCCCAAATACAGTTTTGGGCCGGGGAGTAGAAAAAATGATTACTGCCCTTCTGTTCAAATATCTTTTTTTCCATGAAATTACCTTCTATGCATAATAGGAACTCTTTTCAAAGATATTCCAAGATAGCAATAATGTTGGCAAGACAACTAATAGGTAAGGTGAGCAAGTAGGTAGCTACCATCTCTAGTTTACCATCCAGCCTAGGTTTAAAGATGTAGCATGGAGGTTCGAAAGTCTGTTGAAATCCAAATTCAACACCATCAAAATGTTCCACCCACCCATAGGGTTTCGAGTAGAAAAATTCACAAGAAAATCATTCATAACCCGATCGAAGGTACAAGAGATTGGACCCAATAAGATACACATTGCTAATATGAGTCCCTTCAAATGGACGGAGCAATCAGCACGTACAACCGCTTCATAGAAATCAAGAACAATCAACCTATACCCTAAAGAATGTTGATGAATGATAGATGATATCCACGAATTATTTCACGGCAAAAAAAATCAATAAATAGAATAATCTATTATGCAACAATATTTTCCTAGTAATACTGTCAGCAAATTTTGTTTGAAGAGAAATAGATTTTGATGTCCCATTGATGAATTAATAAAGCTTTCGGTGAGGAGAACAGAATTCTTGAGACGAAGACAAGGACCACTACCTATCTGCAAGACCACAAGGAAGGAAATCTTAAAGAGAAAGACATGTTCCATCCAACAATGATCAGCAGAAAACCAAAATTACTGCTGACAAAGTGAAATGGATGGATAATGATATCAGGACCTTGTTCATCCCTGAGGCACCCTAACCCGGCCAAAGGGGGTGACATAGTCCCGAAGAGACACCAATATGTAAATGCACATATAATTCATTTCATCTGAAGCATAAAATGATTTGCAATAAAGAGAAACCATTTCAACCTTACAAATTCCTATAATCACTTAGATAACACCGAAAAGGTCAGTAAGATAAATTAGGGATCTTAAATTCAAATGGAAGTATCACTTCAATCGTTAACGGCCAGTCTCAGACATCCAAGGAAGGAATGAAGCAGCATAAGCTCTCAGGCTGCCACTGCGAATGTTCATGAGACATGACCAAGAGTACCAAGTTTTAAATGATTGAAAATAATTTTCGCAGGTTAAATCCAGTAACAGATTTTTAAGCAACTGTGAAGAAAAATAGTTCGACTGCAAAAAACAAATAATCTTATCATCGACAAGCAATTGTAATTGGTACAAAAAGGTCATACAGAAACCAAACTGAAAATGCAGATAAAATTAGTTTAATCTGAAGCATAATATGATTTCAATAACAAAAACTCCTTTGTATTGCGAATATCGAACAACCAATCAAATGTCACTGGAAAAGACACTAAGCTAAAATAAAATTTAGATTTAAGTAAAGAATCAAAGATTATATTTAATTAAAAACAGGTCAGTCTCAGACATCCAAGGAAGGAGTGAAGCAGCATAAGCTCTCAAGCCTGGCGAAGGCGAAAGCTCTCAGGCGGCCACTGCGAATGTTCATGAGAAACTAGCCTTAAGGTTTATCATCACAGACATGACCAAGTGTACAGCTTCTGTAAAACCTCCAGTAATCTTTCGAGGTCGATTCCAATAACAGAATTTATAAAATCAAATGAATATAATAATTAAAACTAAATCGATTGAAGAGTAGAAACATTATCACCGGCAAGCAATTGTAATCAGGACAAAGAGATCTAGTCTCATAGATCCAAGAAAGGATGGAAGCAGAACAAGCTGTCAAGCCCTGCGAACGCGAAAGCTCTTAAGCAGCAATTGTGAATCTTCTTGATAAACCAGGCTTGAAATTAATCATCATCGAAGAATTAAAACAATTAGATAGATTCAACGATCAAAGAACAGATTATGAAGATTCAAAAGTAGAAAAAACAATTAACGGAATAAGAATGAGAAACACCAGGATAAAAACATATGATGGATCTTAGAAACGCTTGTAACCAGAAATAGGTAACGCTTGTATTGTTGATTCAACTAAGAGCTACTCCGAAATCTACAAAAGGAAATCATGGGAGTATTGTGACGCGCGCGCTTGAGAGGAGAAAGAGGGATATATATATAACGGACGAAGGCGACTTTAGGGTTGAGAAAGGCTCCGTTACAGAGAATGAATGAAGTGGGAATCGTGTCGCGTAAGATTTAGCTTGGCCTGATTTGGACCATCGGATGGGAATTACTCGAGATCATTCTATTCGCAACGGCATCCGAGCGCAACTTTTGCCACGGAATAACATGAACGGTAACAATTTACTACCCAAAAAAAAAAAAAAAAATGAACGGTAACAATCAAAATCTATTGGAAGTTTTTAGTACGACATATATTTTTGGAAGAAAATGAGAAATTTTAATGCCTATAATATTAATGTCATTCCGTAGCTTAATAGGGTTGCAAGTTTTGCCAGCCCTAATTTGCCTTAAATGGTTTGGACTTCAGATTTTGGCCATGAGGCTAATTAGAACCAAAATATTCTGGTCCTAACTAGGGTCAAGTGCTGGCTTAGATTACTCTTTGGCCCACTGGCACTGTCCCGACTCGTCCCTGATTTTTAGCCATGATTTTGACTCTGATGTTGACTATGATTTTAGTCTTAATTATGGCCCTAATTTTTTTCTTTAATGCTTGATCACAATTAATTTAGAAAATGGATAAGGATACGGCCAAATAAGGCCAGAGCCAAGTATTGGGTCAATTAGGGCCAACGTCAAGATTAGGAATAGGCCAAAGACATAGTCAAGTATATGACTAATCAAGGCTAGAGACAGGGCTAATCAAGGCTCTATAAGGCTTAGAGTTAGAAACAATAATCATTGAATTGAATTAAGATCACGGGAGAATGAGCTTAAATTAAAATATATAGGATATTAGGATGGGCTTGAAATTGTAAAAACTCAGCCTCTCCCGACCTTATTGCAACCCTGTAAGTTAAGGGTGGCTCTGAATTTTTTTTAAAGAAAATTAACTTGCCTTGTCTGGTAAAAGTGTCGATTCGTTTCACCAGAAAAAGAACCGGTGGATTTCGGAATCATCCAAATTGATCCCCGATTTCCATCGGTTCAAAGCAACTACAAAACGTAGGAGGAAAAGGTGGCAAATTGACTCCGATCTATTATAATCCGTTTCGTCAATAACCCGATTCCGAGTGTTTTAAAATCCTGAACGTGGCAAACGGAGGTTTTACTTAACGTTGACTTAAGAGCGGCAGCATCTATCTGAGAGAAAAAAGTCGGTGATTTATTTGGGAACCTCAACTTGAAACGGAGTCGGAGGAAGTACATTAAAGAGAAGAAACAAGAAAAATCAATCAATCAATTATATCGATCTTGCAGTGGTCTACTTTCAAGTTTATCGAGAATCATTTATCCGAAAATTAGGGTTCTCTGGTTGTTCCAGTGGAACCTCAGTTGTTTCTTCGGTACCTAAATCAAGTACCGGGCCATGCTTTTTGGCTGTAAAGGAAATAATTGTTTAACGGATGAGAAAACGAGGAGAACTCAGCATTTATGAGATCATTCGAAAACTCCAACATGGATATCGTATATCGTATCCTGGGATTCGTATCTCTGTTGCAGGGTTTTTGGGTGTTGCTGGTTTGGTTTTGGCAATAAGAGATGTTAAGAATGGACGCTTTCCCAGCTTGCCGTGGTGGTTTGAGAGGAAGGACAGTTCGGAGAAGCCATGCTTCGTAGCTGGTTTGAGAAATCTAGGCAATAATTGTTTCCTCAATGTAATTTTACAGGTATAAATTTGTGAAAATTGGAGTTAGCTTTTGTAACTTTATCTATTTTGATGTTTTTGAAATATTTTTCAATCACAAATTGAAACCTGAAATTTTCCTCAGGCACTTGCCAGTTGTCCCTCCTTCGTTCTTCATCTCCAAAAAGTAATTGAGGAAGATGAGTTGTCTGAGAAACAGCTCGAAAGCACGCCTCTTACTGTTGCTTTGGTTGCTTTGTTGGAAGGTAATCGCTAATTGTAATTTTTACAGATAAATGCCAATGCCTGTCCACGTGTTAGCGTTTAGTATTTCTGTAAGATATCTGAACAAATTCGCTCTTTTCAAGCCTGCGATGAGAAACTGTTATAAGTTCAGAGTCTCTGTCATAGTTTGATGATCTTCATTTTTTGTTCTCCCCCAAGAACATTGATGTGTTCCAGTCTCAACATTGTAGTTGAGGAGAAAGAGTGGTTAATTATCGGGAAATATGGTGGTAAAATATGCAAATTTCAATATCGAAAGGTAAAATCCACTTCCCTTTGTCCTAATGTGGAATGATAAGATGGTCTTCTAGGTGGACTGAAGCTTATCGAACAAAGCATTTCCTTGTTGGTCACTTTGTCTTATCTGCAGTTGACTTCCCCTTTGGGGCTTCGGGAAATTGACTTATTAAATTAGAAGTAGAAAATCTGAGTAGAAATAGATTATTTTGCCTGTTTCTTTCTTCTTTCTTTTTAATCATAGCTTTCTAAATGCCTTCACTCATAATATATGTTTCCCAGATCTATCTCAAATGGTGAATATGATCTAGATGACTTCTTAGGAAGTTGCCAACTGATCTACTTGATGTTAAACTCTTAAAGCTGTGACACATGCTTGTTGTTATGATTGAAGAAGTAGGTACTTCTGTGACTATCTAATCTGTTTTTGATGAGGATTGTATTGGGTTTGGGAAAGATACATCTCAAGGAGTTGGATCCATCCCAAGATTAGGATACTAGGCATGCATTTGAAATTTGCATGGTTATGTGGGTTCAGATAATTCTGTCCCAAATGAGGTAGCTCATATGAGTGTCGTATTGCTTACCATCTCCAACTCATCCCATTAGCGCATGAATTTGTCAATGGTCATAACACAGGCTTCTCAATTTAAGTGGATATTTGTGGTGTGATATTCTTTTTTGCCAGCAGTGGTTTTTCATTGTATGAAAGCAGATTACTAGTTCTTTGTGGTCGATTATCTTTGTTTCAATTGTTTAGAAAATTATATTGCTCGTCATGATATCTTATTACATTTAACCCCTTATTGTTTTCTGCCAATAAATTTTTATTTTAAAAAAAGTCAAAGTGGGGCTTAATGGTCTTAGGATTTTGTGTGCAATATGTGCTTGGTGTAATTAGTATATGCTATTATCTTGAGGTCAATTTTTTCCTGATTTTTGAGAGAAATTTAGTGCTTATTTCCATTTTAATTTATTTTTTTGGGCAGAACTATGCATCCTCCAGGACAGGAAGAGGGTTTTGAGTCCACAGGGTGTGATGCTTGGAATGGATCTATATATTCCCAATTTTAATTTAACAAACCAGCAGGTGGCTTTTGTGGTGTTTTGCTTGTTTTGGCAATTTGATTGTGATGTGTCAGCTCCTCATTCGCCTCCATTGTACATGTAGGATGCAGCTGAAGCATTTCTTCATCTCTTGTCTTCTTTAAGAGAGGAATTCTTGGAATTCTATGTTCCAAATTGTGGATCTATTGCTGATGTCTTGGCTCCTTCTCTTCGTAGAGTTCCCACCACCACCACATCGATTAGGGAACGCCAGAATGAGTGGGAAAGATGGCAGCAGTGCTTTCTTGGACCATTTGATGGGATTCTTGGGAGCGTTTTAACTTGTAAAAGTTGTTCATCTCAGGTTGATTATCTAGCTTGCAACATAGTTATCACTTGTCTTGTTGTGCCGTTCTTTTCAAGAGCCATTGACCTAGGTAGTCAATCTGTTCAGATTGTCAATTACTAGGTGTGTATAGCTCTGTCTTGTTCATAATCATTCATTGCCTTAGACCTTTCATTTGTAGATGAATAACCAGTCGGAAAGGATGGAGGGTCAGACTGTTAGGCCGGGCCCCCCTTTTATGGTCAAGATTTGAAAAAGATATAGTAGAAACAAAATGACAGAAATATTGTTCCCTAAACTATCTATATTATAAGTAGGAGCAATTCTCATCACAATGAAGATGCAATACTTTTGCGACCGTGTTGGTTTTTGGTGCTACCATCCATCACTTGTAGTGGGAGCTCAACCTGAGGAGATGGACTTCCGAGTCTTCGTCGTTGGTCATGATTTGGAAAGCCATCTGCTTTGACAACTACTCTAGAGTATAGTTAGTTCTGGCACATTATCCTTTCTCTTTGTATACTCTTCTTTTCCCCCGTTGGGTGTTTTGATAATGATAATTTATTTATCCCCCCACCAAAAAAAAAAAAGGGTACACTATTGATGGAAAATGTTGAGGTGATATTGAGCTGCCCAGTTTTTTTTTTTTTTTTGGATGAATAAAAAGCTGCACAGTTTGTAGGGAAACCATTGCATGTTATAGAGTGAAAGGTTATTGTCTAGTTTGCAATCGTCCACTTTCATTGGTTTCTGTAATTGGTGATCTCCTTGATGGAAATAGTTACATCAGAATCTATTCACTTGCATCTTCTTGTTAACGTTAAATTCCGATCTTCCTGTATCTTTTATATTTTATGGTTTGCATATAGTGGTTTCTATTTTTGTTTTGCATATACAATTTTTGCATTATTCTCTTCATCTGTATCTTTTTCCTATTTGCTTTTGCAGATCTCAATGGTTTTTGAGTTTTTCCATAGCTTGCCTCTCTCACCACTCCTGGGTTGTAGCTCAACCATTGTACGTCCAGTGAGGGTCTCATCATTTTGAGGGTTTTGTATGTTTTAGTCCTTAATCTGCTTTTCTTCGTCATTTTGTAATTTTTCTCTGTATCTAACTCTTGGTTTTATCCTTTCTTTTTTGGTATTGAATTCAAACAATTCTAGATTGATGGTTGTACCGTGGAGGATTGCATGAAGCAGTTCACTGTTGCTGAGTACATACAGAACTATCATTGCAGCCGTTGTTGGCATAATGCTGCTTTGAAATACTTATCTTCCATAGGACAAAATGAGGTATTTGTTTTTGGTAATCCACTTAATGTTTTCTCCCAAAGTCCAAAATAAAATCCATAATCTGGACTAAATGTGTCAATCAATGTAGGGAGGTGGTAAAAGGTTAGGTTATGCAGGATACTATTAATCAAGGTTCAAAATCTCAGTTTCCAGTTGAGTTTAGGTCAGAGAGAAACTGAGACATTGCAGGATTTCGAAATCTGGTATTTCCGGTGTTCAACTTGAAACCTTGGTTTTGAGGTCCTGAAGGTGGTACAATAAGTATACAGTTAATGTAAGACTAGAACCAAGGTCAGTCTAATCCCTTGGAGGATCATAGATTACCTTCCAACAAACAAGAAATCATGTGAGGGAACAAAGAGAACAGTGAGAGCTCAAATGAGGGAACAACTTCCTTGGTTAATGTTACGAATAGTAACCCACAAATTTGCAACTTGTTGAAGCGGCAATAGCCTTAATGTATCCCAGCAGCTTGTAGCACTCCTGAGATCAACTTAAACAACATTAGGGTGATAAAAGACTACTTCCTTTCTAAGAAGGCAGATCACCTTCAAATCAAGGTCAACCATTCCCAGAAGAGGGTGGGGCAAGTAAGGCCCTAGAAAGCCAACTGAATCTGATGGTCAGATTTGGACTGATTGCAGAAATTGATTCTGCCAACTGAAAAACAGGGTACTGCCAGCAGTTAGGTTGGTGGGCTTCTTCGATAGATAAAAGCCTCTGATCACATAGAGATGGAATGTGCATACCTGAGGGGCTAATGAAACCTTAAAACTTGAAATGAGATTGATCAGATTGAAAATACCAGGGGAAATTGATTCAATCAACCAAAATCCATGACACTGGTACCTTCAGGATAGATAATTAATTAACCTGACATAAATAGGTACATAACTATATGAAAAATATTTTGCACAAATTATTCTTCATGTAGATAGTTTAAGGCTGCAATCAGGAGTTTGATAACGGATTGTCTGTGGGCCTGCCCAATGGCCAAAGAGCTACAATCAAAGAATGAAGTGGCAGTATTAAGGTTGCATCATTATGACTTTCCTCCCATGGTGGCGAGTGGCGAGTGCCTCTTGAACTGGGTGCGCTGTTCTTCTTAAGACTCATTGAGGTAAACTGGAGGAAAGGAGAGAATAGGGAATTAGAATTAAAGAAGAGGGATGGATGTGTGATAAAAGTGAAGGTTAGAGAGTAATGACGGCGAGGTAGAGATGTAGTTCTGAAACATGGAGCAATCCAAACATATTGAATTGAAGGGAAGGTTGTTTTCCCCTTCCTCAAGACATAACCTGAGATGATGAAACAAATGAGAACACCTAGCTATAATTGCCAGACAAACTGGAAATAAATGAAAATCATGTTACATTGTGGTGACAAAGCAACATATAATAATGGAACTCTTAACTAAAGTTGAAATGAACAAACTGGAAATAAACCCTACATAATCTACCCACCCAAAGATGATGAAATAAATGAAAAGATTAAGAACATACTCCCAAACAAAATTGACTCTTAAATATCCTACTAGACCAAAGTCTAATTTGAACCTGTTCGTTTTTTCTGGGCTCCAATTGGTTTGTGCCAGTCCGAGGAACTGGTCCTACATGACATAACTATGGTTGTCATGATGCCTAGGCAAACTGAGGTGTTTAAGAGGGTTATAATACAGGCTGACACCAATTAAGCGAGCAAGACATCCAAGGCAACCAGGTCTACGATGCCAAGATGATGCTTTGACAACTATTGACAAAACCAAAAAGAGCACTAGTTTTTTCATTTTTATAAACTAGGCACTCATTGTAGAAATTTCCAGTAAGGGTTAGCTGCACATCATGGGAGAAATTCAATCTTTTAGAGGCTGCATGGACTGATCAATCCTGCTTTGATGCCAAGAGTGTTATCAGAAGTAGGAACTGTTACTGTGTAGAAGAAGTGAGGAAGGAAGGAGAGAAGATACAGCCAGAAGTTAGAAGAACATTACAAATTTATGGCAGTCCTCTCACGTCATTATGTAGCAGTAAGTATTGACTAATTTACTTCAAGGACTAGGAGACTCTTTTGTTGTTGACATAATAGAAGACCTTACTAAGCCATGCAATGAAAGCTAAAGAAACCACAACAGAACATACTGTTGCAGACTGTGACAGTGATGACCTACTATACCATATGTATCCCATATGTTATTGTACCAGTTATGTTAGGGGGTGTTACTTGGTCCGATGGTACAGAAACTCAGTCTGCATGAGTTCTGAGTCTTGATTATTGGGACCAGTGTAGTCCATCCCTCCTAGGATCCTGTGAAACGGGGACTTGCACCAGAGCGGCAGAGCCTTCGTGGCCCTTCTTTTATTTATATAAGGTAGACTTGTCCTGCGTGCTGTTGGTTGACAGTTTATCTTCTGGATAAGATGTTCTAGACACTGGCGTAGAGTTAAAACCTTATGGTTTTGCGGTTCATGGCAGGTTAGTTGGTATGATTGGACATGCAGAGTTGTGCTTGGCCAGTTTTCAGATCCCCTCCTTTCTTATTAAATGGCGTAACCATCAAATCTATCAATTTTCTCTCTGGGGTGGTTGCTACATTCTCTCCCCTTCAAAAGTATGTATAGCAGTCATCAAGGTTGAAAGAAGGATTATCTGGAGGATCCATCAATCCTGGACCAACACACTGCATTTGCATTCAAATCCCATTTTTTAGCCAAGTATTGGATATTGATTATTGTATTTAAAAAAAAAAAAAATTTTGGTCAAAAGATATTGATTATTGAATACCACAGATTTAAAGGAAACAAGTTGATCACTCAAAGTGTGCTATACATAATGTGGCAAAAATGTTTCATCTCCCAGGCACTGGTGGAAAAGCTTAGCTGTTGTATGGGACATGATTCCTGTGACTGCAGAAATCTCTTTCCTCAGGATGCAGTGCCGTGGTCAAATGATTTTTCTCATAGTTTCAAGCAGTTAAGTATTGCTCGCTGTCCACAGGTATGGAGGTTAAGACCCTACGTTATGTATCTTAAGATGCTTGCATTTGGAACTTGAAGCATGTCTTTAATGAGTGAAACAAGTAGTCTAGGTAGTGGTAGAACTTGATACAGAGATGTGTTTCAGATATAGAAGTTGAATTTCTGTTTTAGCTTTGATGAGGATTATCATCGTGTTAAGTCTTTAAAGATTAAATTAATTGTTGTAACTGATGAAAGACAGTTTATTTAGAGTGAAGAAAGTTGTTGGGACATTTGCTCCATGAGCTGTACCTTCCTCTGAGTTCTCTCTTGGCTGCCATTCTTCAGTGATTCCTTCTTTTATTCATTCATTTTCTTTTTATCCTTTTCCTGCATCTGTATTTAAAGTATATATATGTGGGATTAAACAATTCATTAGAACCTCTTGAATGCCAATCTATTTGGCCTGAAATTCTGGGAGGTAGTTTACCTCCTCAGGGCAGCTAAGCCTCTTGGATGTCTTTCCTCAAAGTTCTCTATATGTTGGTTTACTGATTTGGATCCAGATCTGGTATCTACCATTCCGCCGGGATCCATTTCAGAAATTTTAACACTCTCAAGTTGCTGGTTCATCCTATTGTGGGCCGCAATCAATAAAGCATTGAGATATCACCCTGAAATTTTGAATGAATACAAGCTAATGGGTTTGAGATTGAACTCATGTTTCTATGCTGATTTTATCTCTGGAAGCTTCTTTATTTTGCATGGAAGAAGATGGCTTGGTTAAAATAAAAGTGGCGCCGTAGTTCATTCCTTTCCTAGAATTCCCTCTTTTACACTTATTTTTTGTGTCGGAGTTCTTTTTCTATTGCTAATGGCAGTATTATCCTGGTTCTTCAATAATTCTTATCTTATCTAATTCTTCTTGTATACCTTGTTGACCATTTAAGATTCTATTTTGTTACCAAACCACTGTTGTTGCCTTACCATTTAGGTTCTAATTGATTGATGCCCCATAAGACCCAAACTGGGTTTTCGAACCCAAGAGTTGCATCAACTTGGAGGAGGGGGGAGGGTGTAAACAATAAAAGGAATTGCATATTTTTTAGCGTAATGCTTATTTCTTAAGAGAATTCTTAATTTTCGTTCTAAAAAAAATTATCTTTGGTTGTCAATGGACTTTTGACCCCATTATTTGCATGGTCCCTATTGAAAATGTACTGTTTGTTGGGTAGTTGCATGGAAATTTATCCAGTCCATTTCTGATTTCCTTGTAGATGTAACACATGTGTCCCAACATCACATCAAATGGTTGAAATCCATTTATAAGTCACATCAAAGAGTTGTGATTAAATTTAAAAAAAAAATGATGTTGACTTGTAAATGGACCTCAACTTTGTGATGTGATGCTGAGACACATGTCACACATTTACAAGGAAGAAATGGACTGGATATTGGTCCGTAGTTGCATGGTCCATCTAGTCGTCAACCATGGTTACCTTACGTCTTCTTAGCTTTAGTTTGATACCTTGCCTTATTCTTTGTGATGAGATTGATTGAATGCTGCCTTTACCTGATGATTGGATGAGTGCTGATACATTGTATATGATCTTTAAATACCCGTTGATTCACAGATTCTATGTATTCATCTCCAACGTGCTTCAGTGAATCAGTTCGGTGAATTAATCAAACTTCAGGTATTTGAAATCATCTTGTCAAAAATTGTTTAAAGTGTTATATGCGCAGGAGTTATTCTGACTTTTTGAAAGACTTCAAATAGAGCTGATTGGAGGGAAATAATCCATGTAGCCAACCCATTTGGTTGTTGTTGTATACATTCTGGTGCATGTAATAATTGCAAATTTGAGAGTACTTCTTTGTCATCTAATGTTTCTATATGA
Source organism: Hakea prostrata (assembly GCF_041222555.1). Classification (NCBI taxonomy): domain Eukaryota; kingdom Viridiplantae; phylum Streptophyta; class Magnoliopsida; order Proteales; family Proteaceae; genus Hakea; species Hakea prostrata. The sequence goes on along the minus strand of NC_142600.1, from coordinate 10,326,243 downwards.
ATGTGCAAATTTTAATTCTTTGTCTTTCCCTGTTGGAGTTAATGCCGTTTACTGTTTCATTTCTAAATTTTATTCTTCGCTACCCCTTGTAACTAGTTTCATTTCTAAATTTTATTACTGAATATTTTTATATTGTTGCGTACCAAAATGAGGTTGTAGCCCATGATTGGAATATATTTGTGTTTTCAGGGTCATGTATCATTTCCTTTGATCTTAGACCTCTTCCCTTTCACGAAAGATGGAGTGGGAATGGTGAATGAAGACCACGAAAAAAATACAGGCATAATGCAAGTGAAGCGGCAACATCACCAATTGGTTCCTTATCTCAATTCTTTTAAGATGCCTATTGATACACGAATACTGCAGCATACATATGGACTCACAGGAGATGGCAAATCTTCATCAACAGTCGTTGAAGATGGATTCGGATGCTCTGCAGATAAATCACCTAGTGATAAATACTCCCAACCTTTTAAAGAAGAACCTGGCTTGAGCTACATGGAAGGTTGCTCAGGTTTTAATGTTGCTGGACCCCAATCCCGATCCATTGACAAGGTTGGTCAGTTGTTGCTTGCTAACCATACATTTGTCAGATCTGCTCTCATCTCTCTTCCCCTCACTTGCAATTTTTAGTATGCAAAAATGGTTTTTAGGTTTGAGATCAAGTTTTATACATGATTATCTTTTGTTTACAAACTTGCATTTGTTCTTCTTTCTTCTGGTACTTGTGTAATGGGCACAGTTTAAGGAAGGGGGAAAAGGGGGGGAAAAGAAAAAGAAGAAGAAGAATTTGAATTGGGAATCAGATAGGAGAACCAGCTTTTTCATGCCACAAAACCCTAGAGTCGCTGACTTTTCAGGTCTGAGGTCTAATACTTGGGTTCTTGGGAGTTGGGACCAATTCTGGCTTATTGGATCTGTGTTTCAAGACATGCTGATTCTGGGTTCAAAGGAACTTGGAGCTGGGATGGTAGTCCATCAATTGTATTAAGCACAAAATGGTGTTGGCTGTTAAGTGTGTCAATGTGCTTAGGCTTTATTTATTTATTAATTTATGTGTATACTCGTTGATGCCCAGTCTTTTTAAGTCTTTCAGTTATTGGTAGTGGACTTGTCCATTAGCACCTTCAAGAATGTTCTGCCCATTTCTCAGATGATTGTGTGTTCTTCTTCGTCTCTTTTTTTTTACTCTCCTTTCTTTCTTGTGACCAGTCATCAATTCAGGTTCTCTTATTGTTAAACTGACCATTGTGTTGCATTTATTCATGATCAGTCTCATCATTTCCAGGTTTTGAAATTTTTACTTTTTATGGATTCAGGCTAAAAGGACTTGTCCATCAGCACCTTCAAGGAGTTACATGTATCAACTTGTTGCTGTAGTTGAACATTTTGGTAGAGTTGGAAGTGGTCATTACACAGTTTATAGAAAAGTAAGGGCTGAGTTGAATAACACGCACCCCGATGAAAGCACTGGTTGTGGACATTTTTGCTGGTTTGGTATCTCTGATTCTGAAGTGTTTAGTGTCTCAGAAAAAGATGTTCTTAGTGCAGAAGCGAGCTTACTTTTCTATGAGAGAATTGAACAGCCCTAACGATGCACAACTGATTTTAAATAGCTGCTGCATCATCTTTCAGGTATTAAAGCTGGAGCTTTCTGGTCTAGTGTGGTCCTTGAAATATTCCTTTCATTACATGCTAATCTTTTCAATCAAATAATTCTTAAATGGACAGTTTGTTTGGTTCATTGTGATGACAAGCTTCTTTAATTTAAAGAAGCTTGTCCGTAGACGTGGAATGCTAATTTTCTAACCCATCCTTTTTCAACACCTTACTAAATAGGTGGGATTTTTATTGAAAAATGTAAAAAACCACAAAGTGAGACTCACATTTAAATTTTTTTCACAATTTTCTGTCATTTCCTGTTTTCTCACCTTTATTATATATGGGTCTCATAATTTTTTCCACCTTACCTTTGCAAATTAAAAAAACAGGATTTCGACAAAAGATAGGCGACATTTCTTCTTTCTCCATTTTAAGTAGTACTTGCTGGGGCATAAAAAGTAATTTAGGTTTTGTGTTCAACCATTTTTAGTGAGTGTCCTACCCCTCCAGAGCTCAATCCAGGAAAGCAATCGGTTGTTACTTGAAAAAAAAAAAAAAAAAAAAAAAAAAAGAGAGTAAACAACAGTTACTTCCCTCTGAGTTGGATAAATGACATTTAGACCCTTTTAAATATGCTGATGACATATCCCCTCACTTGAAAATTTTGATAATAGCCCCCTTTTTCCAACTCTTGTATCTGACCCATTCTTTCTCACCCCTTATTCTGTGTCTATACGAATTGTGCGATAGCTTCACCGGTGTAGTAGTTATTGAGTTGGTGAGGGAATTTCATTACACACCGGCATCATGGCAAGTCGTTTTTCTCCTTTAAAATAATGCATTCCACGATTTTCTCTTTTTCACATGTTGTATTTAAAATTTTGACTATTCTTAAAAAACTAGCTGTCAAGATCAGGGCAGTTAACATATCAACAATGATTTCCACCGTTTTGAAATCTTAAATACTTTAGAGATAAGGAATTCAAACTCGGACAATCAGACATGACAAATAGAAAATTGCCATTTGTTAAAGTTAATGATGCAAGAACCGCTAGTTCTGAGTTGCTTGTTACTTGGCTTTTTCTTTCCTTCCTACCAGATGTGCTAAAGACTCTTACTCCTTTGAAAAACTCCTATATACAAGGAACTTGAAATATCCTTTCTTGTTGAGGAACTTGAAATATCCTTTCCCTTGGTCATAGTTCTATATAATGATTCAATGGCGTGTGCCAAATGGATCTTTGAACAGAAGATTTCTACCAAAAAAATATAGAACAATAGATTGGTCTGTTCTTAAGAGATATGCAGATAAACACGAAAGGAAAAAGTTCTACATAAACATAAAAGTTTAGCCATCGTCATTGTTTTTTATATATTGAAGATTTGAAATGTTTTTTTTTTTTGGTAGAAGAAAGAAGGGTTGTTATTTGTTAAGATTGGAGATTTGAAATATTGATTGTTGTTTTAGACATTTGTCTGTATAGAATGGTACTATGGTGAACAATTCATCAATTTACCATGCTATAAAGAAAGGCAAAACTTCTTTTACAAATATTTCCTACCTTCCTCGCAAAATATCAAGTCAGATGAATACCAAGTTGGTGACAAGGATAGAGTGTAAGAGACAAATCAATTTAAGGCAAGAATCGAAGAATTTTCCAACTCTGTTACAATATTAGTTTTTTGAAACACCCTTCACAGTCACTGATGTGATAACAAGAAAACTTCATATATAAGTATCTTCGAAATATTCCACACCACAAACTAAATTCGAGGGGAGAAAATAATCCGATAAAGAATAAGTGGATTCACCACATTGTGTTCACCACATGCTCGAATATAAAGTCCTAAAATTGTATCATTTTTTTTCTTTCAAAAACACTGTTTCTCAGGGGAAAAAAAATCAGTATTCAACCCAACAAATATTTGACTTATCTTTTGCTAGAGAAATTTTCCAACACCACAGAAGAGGCATATCCATGTATGAAAAAGAAAATAGGTTTAAAAGGTGAACAAAAAGATAACTATCTCGTCGGCAACTTTGTGACATGTGATAAGGGTAACACACACAGCATAATGAGGGCTCAAAGACTTGACTTCAGGGTAATTACAAGAACAATGAAGCGTGGGCAGTTGGCATTCTGCCTATATAAATGAACCCTCATCAATTTAAGCTGCAGAACAAGCTTAATTAGAACAACCATGGCATTTTCCTCTATAGCTTCGTCTTTTGTGTCTCTTCTCTTGATCTCTTCCTTTTTTCTGTTGGGAGTTTCAGAGGCAAATTCTGAAGCTTCCCATGATATGGTGAATGGACTCTCATGGACATTCTACAAGTCCAAATGCCCTCACGTGGACAGCATCGTGAGGAAACATCTTAAGAAGGTCTTCAAGAAAGATATTGGCCAAGCTGCTGGCCTCCTCCGTCTTCACTTCCATGACTGCTTTGTTCTGGTTAGTTTATCTTCTTCTTCTTCTTCTTCTTCTTCTTCCCTTCAATTTCATTTATGAAGTAGTTGATTGGTAATCAGTCAGAGAGTTTTATTAATGGTTGATGATGATGGTGTGGGTTGTCATTAAATTTCACAACAACTGCAGGGATGTGATGCTTCAGTGTTGCTAGATGGTTCAGCAAGTGGCCCAAGTGAACAAGATGCTCCACCCAACTTAACCCTGAGAGCTAAGGCTTTCGAGATCATCAACGACCTCCAAGCCCTCGTCCAGGAGCACTGTGGCGCCGTCGTCTCCTGTGCTGACCTTGTCGCTCTTGCTGCCCGTGATTCCGTTTTCCTGGTAAAATTTTATAAAGCTCATCTTCAAAAAACAAACCTTTTTTCGGCTTTTCGTCGAGCAATTCACATGCAAATGCTAAACCCTCAAATTTTGATAAAACTGTGCAGTCAGGGGGTCCAGATTACAGAGTACCCTTAGGGAGACGAGACAGTGTGAACTTTGCCACAAGGGAAGCAACTCTAGCGAACCTGCTACCTGGTACCAGCAACACAAGCGCAGTGCTTAGCTTGATGGCCAGCAAGAACTTGGATACCTCCGACGCCGTCGCACTCTCCGGTGGCCACACCATTGGTCTTGGCCACTGTTCTTCCTTCACCGACCGCCTCTACCCAACCCAAGATCCTACCCTGGAAGACGAATTTGCAGAGGACCTGAAAAGCATCTGCCCAGAATCCGGTCCCAACGTCACCACCGACATAGATGTCCGTACACCCAACTTCTTCGACAACAAGTATTTCATTAACCTGGTGAAGCGACAAGGACTCTTCACCTCTGATCAGGATCTTTACACGGACAGTAGAACCAAAGACATCGTCGTCAGCTTCGCAAAAGATGAGGAACTGTTTTTCGAGAAGTTCGTTCGAGGCATGATTAAGATGGGTCAACTTAACGTCTTGACGGGGAAAAATGGAGAGGTTCGTGCGAAGTGCTCCGCTCTCAACTCTGCAACTCACCTGACATCAGTGGTGGACGGAGCCGGAGAAGAAGACGAAGAGAAACACGAGGAGTTATGAATTAAATCTTCTTCTCATCTCATCCAATCTGAAACTTTTCGAAGCTGGCTTCTATAATACAACTACCATTCTACTAAGAAACACACGTGCAGGTGCTTTTTGTAATTTCGCCTTGTCTGTATTTTCAAACGTTTGATAGTCCTTGCTTTGCCTTCTTGATCATCTTTTTTACCCCACTAGTGTAAAATAAAGGTAAAGGTTTTCATGACTTCTCAAAAGTCAAAAGTCTTTAATGACTAATTGAATGTTTCTATTTAGAAAAATCCAAATCAATCTTATCTTTGTGTTGCCTTTACTCTTGTCATTGGTGATGCGTGGATTGGTTTATTTGAGGGAAGCTAAAATCTGATATTTTCTTACCAAAGAAAGAAAATCTCACATCTCAAAAAAATTAGAAGGGACAAGTGTTAATATTTCACAAATAGAAAAAGGATTATAGAAAAATTTTCAAAAATTTGAAAAGGAAAATAAAAAATAGAAAATTTAAAAATGATTTAGGGTCTGTTTGGTATCATGAGTCTTGAGATTTCAAATATCTAGAGATTTCAAGTCTATAGAGTAATAATTTATAAAATTAGATATTTGGTTGTGGAATGAAATTTGTGGATTCATCCTAAAAATTTATTTGATCGACGTGATTTTTGTGAATGTACAAATGTATAGCTTTTTTGAAATTTCTGGATTTCACCCCTTACCCATAAATCTATAGATTCACGTTTTTAGTGTAAAAAGATGAATCTCTAGATTTCATGAATTTAGAGATTTTTACAACCAAACAGGTATAATTCTCAGATTCATGAATCCAGAAATTTGAAAAGGTTTGATTCCTCTTCATCTAACAGTTTCAATTAAATCAGTCCACACATTGCCCATTTGATGGTAAAACAAATAGGACAAAGGGCAACTCGAGACAAAGGGGGTCTAGATATTAATAAATATCAACAAATGTAGGGAATAGTGGATTCTCATCCTCTACGGTTTTTCTTTTTTTTTAACAAGTGATTTTATATATATATATATATATAGGGTGCAAGTCATCATGTACCACATGATAGACAAACCTGATTTCTTTACTAAGTATGGTATGTGAGTGTGTTTTTTTCCGGCAGGTCTTTGTTGTTAAGTCGGCCATTTAGTAATACGATAATACAATTTTCTTTGAAAAAACCCATTTATATATAGGGGCTAGAGGCAGGCTTCTCCTGTTTCTGTTTTTTTTTTGGCCACCGGTGCATTCGAAACAGTCTGGGGAAATCCTCCCAGCAGGATCATAGTTCAAAGGATAAAGTCCTTTAGGTGGGTGCATCCACCAAACTTTAGACATACCTAAACAACGGGCCCTCTTAGCCAAGAAATCCGCAGCACTATTCTCTGTTCTAGAAATATATATGTAAAATAACACATCGGTCAAACCCCAACAAAGAGTGCTTAATAAGTTGAAGTAAGTTGGAATAGTGCCAATCTAAAGCACTAGAAGGATCATGGAGACTAGAGACCACGACTTGACAATCAGAAAAGAGTTTGATATTCTTTATCCTTAAAGTAGAAGCCACTTGAATGATGTCACATATCGCTTCCAGCTCCACTTGTTGTGTAGATAAAGCCCAATTTGCTTTCATGCGAGCAGCTATGAAATACTCAAAATGAATCTTTATAAGCCCTTCACGACCACTACGAAAAGTTGTTGAATCCCATGAACCATCTAAAAAAATATGAAAGAAATTGATGTCATCAATATCTATCGTTTGCGTATGCAAAGGATTAAATAAAAAACTAGAAGCATATAACATATGAGATTCAATCACTCCTGTTGTTGCCAAGGAAATAGTCTCAGAAAAAAAAAAAAACCTATGAATATCCTGCAATAAACCATTTAGGGACCATAAAAACATATTTAAACTAAGTGCAAACCCTTCAAACCAATAAATGTTTCTAGCTTTCCAAATTAGCCAAGCTACAACATTCCAAATGGTATGCACCCAATCTAAATTACCAGTACTCCGATATAAGGATTCAATGAAGTTCCATCAGTCCGCAATGTCATGGCCTTGAAATAAATCTGTATCCAAACGAAGGGGAGAGACTTTCCAACAAAGTTTTGCAAAAGGACAATGATATAAAAGATAAACAATCGATTCAGGAGCACATTTGCAATAAAAACACAAAGGAGTGTAGCAACCACCTCAGACTCTTTATCCTTTTGGACATCCTTGTGGAAAGTTCATACGTTGCCTAAGATTAAATTGTTTCTCTGGAAATTAGGACATAATGCTCTTCCCCGGCAACAGTTCCTATGGAGATTTGAACTGTGACATTTTACTATAATACAATTTTTTTTATACACCATTTTATATATTGAAAATGAAAGTATTACATAATACAAGGAGGAGGTTGGTCCCTGACTTCAAACCCTGACCTCATACTATTGTATTATATATAAATTGCTTGGTGTTCCCGACTTCCAACTCTGACCTCCAAGGATTGCTTGCATTACATTGCTAGGTTTGTGACACCAAGCAATTTATAATCCAACCTTGTACCTATAGGATTATAAATTGCTCAGTGTCTCTGACTTTCAACTCTGACCTCTTAGGATTGCTTGCATTGCATTTAAGAAATTTATAATCCAACTGTCACGGCTAAAACTCACTCAGATGAGAAAATCTCTCTAGTCGTCTTCTAAAATTTCTCCCAGAGTCGTTCCTCCTCTTTCCTCACAGCCGTTAATCACGCCGCTAGGAGAGAGGATCGACTAAAGAGAAGTAGACAAAAGGATCCTTCTTTCTCATCCAGAAGCTTGCAGAGACACCCATGATTGTGAAGTAATCACAACCTGCAACTGCAACTTTGGCTGCCATTGCAGTACTCTCTCGTTGAACTATATATTCTCTTGGAGATCGATGAACACCCCAACATGGAAACTCTCTGTCTTTCCCTCTCAATGCAGACACTCTTGCTAAACTTCTTTGTCTCTAATCAGTCTGCATTTATAGGCCCACTAGTCATTTTTCTCTCTTTTTCAGCCATTTAATGCTGCTACATGCAGCTACAAGAAAGAAAGAGAAGAGACAGAGAAAGGGTTGAATGGTTGATGAAACATATATATCGGTTGCTCACTTAACTTCGTCTAACAGGAGTGTTACTGCAAGGTGGAATGAATGACTGGCAGGTTGAACTCTTGAAAGCCTGGCGTGGAAGAACTCATTGATCAGTGATCGTTCATTAGTCAGTGCTACCAAAAAACGTAACCCTAGCTAAGTCTTCTCTAATGACGATTAACTATCAGATTTAATCTTCAACCATCAATAAGGTATGAGGACCACCTCTTAGGGTGGAATATCTATTTCTCATGGATAGAAGAAAAAGGGATTTAATGATTAAATATCGGTAGCGATTGAGGGTCGAGGTTGAAGTATCGTCAGCACCTCTTATGTGAAACGTCAAAAGTCACATTTGATAGATTCACATCCTCTATAATTCCTTTTCCTACAATTCCCTGCAATTCCTTCATAGGATTGTGCAGGCTTAGCTGACCCAATTCGCTAATTTAATTTTTTAACCCACCCATCATTTGATTTTTTAAACTCGTTTGTTGGGTGACCGTTGGAGTACTAAATGCCATTAACATTGCTTGAGGGATCGAGTTATACCATTACATTGCTTGAGGGGCACTTATGGAACCGTACACTAAGCCCTCTATGGTGATGGGTTAGATTTTGGCCCAGATGGGATACTTAGGCCCATATCCATTCACAAACATGGCATGGGCTTTAGGTCATTCAATATGACACCATCATGGTATGATATATCCACATTTATATATTGTCTGGTATCAATGATATCAATAGCGTCTAATGCATCAAATCCCATCAAAACTCGAAAACTAAGAGTGTTATCAATTTCAAAACTTGCAAAGGCCATTCTTATTACTAGAAAAACCATTAATTTCCCTGCTTTTTGGCCTAGATCAAGTGATGTATTTGTTCTAATTAATTAAAATTTTGATAATATATTGACATTCATGCATCAGAAAACTGTCGTCATTTACATAAATTTCTTTATTTAAAGGGAATAGGGATAGGGGTTAAGGGGTCAAGGAGATAGGATTAGGGTTAGGTTTAAGGTTAGGTTTAGGGGTTTAGGGTTTCGGGTTTCGCTGTTGGTATATACATGATTTTCTTTTTAAACCCTTCTCCCTCCAGTCTCTTGTGTCCCCCTTGTCTTTTCTCTTCAGCCAGCCATGGCCATCTATCTTTCCGTACGTAATAGATAGTTTTGTGAGAATCTTTACACTTCTACAAGGGTTATGTATAATATATGTACCATTAATGTATCAAATCCCATTAGAAGTACAAAACTAGGCATGCTATCGCATCACAGGCCATTCTTATTATTAAAAAAACCATACTTTCTCGGCCTTTTGGCTTAGATCAAGTGCAGTATCTGTTCTAATTAGCAATTTGATAATATATTGGTATTCATGTATAAGAAAACCGTGGTTACTTCCATAATTTTCTTTATTCATTTTTATAGATAAAAACTTAAGAAAATTCATAAAAGAAAAATCTAGTGAACAAAAAGAAAAAACTAAAATTGTAAGTTTTTTATAAAATATTTAACAAACTATACATGTAACCTAGGTCCAAGGGTTTATAAGATATTGTAATCAATATTACCATACTATTCAAACTCCAACTCTGATGTAGAGAAAAACATACTTTATGTTCAAATCAGTGTTTAATAATGGAGTTATGTAATCTGCAAGCTTTTCCAGAAAGCCTTAACTAAACAATTTCCAAGTTCCAAGTCCACCACCCATTCCAAGAAAATTGAATGATGAACTCAAAAAACTTTCGAGGTAGAATGTCCAAAGGAAACACTTATGGCCATGCTTTTTAAGCTCGCTATGTATTCTGGTAATTTCTAAAGTAAGACACAGCTGAAACTAAAAATCAAAAGAAAAACATCAGAGTCATCTCGCTTGCTATCAAGAAGATCATCAACTAGAGCAAGCAACCACAAGGAAAAATGGAAATGGAAAGTGTTTCTTCTCGCTCCTCTCTAAATTCCTTGTTTCATCCTGACCAGTTCGCTTTCAACTTATTAATCGATCGGAGCAAGACTGTAATTCAATATTTGATTTCTGTTTCATGTCACTATCACGTTTTCGCGTCAATGGTTTTTGTACAGTTCAGTTAAACATCACTGGTCACAATCGTTCTACTTTTTTCATGCATATTAAATGAACAAAAAGTTGCAGTGAAGAAATAAAGACAACAGAAACCATGAGATAAATTAAACCAAGTTGAAAGAGGTGAGATCAAATCAGGTAAAATTGGAACTGGAAACCAAAACCTGCTAGTAAAATAGCTGGACCTAATGGTTCCCTAAAGAAACAATTGATATATATACATATACACACACATTGAGCTTCAATGCCAATGGTGTTTACAGAAAATCTTGGTGACCACTGATTTTGTTTTATTATTCAAGTCCGATAACATGATTTTGGAATACTTGAGGGCTCAGAAATATTTTGATGTCTTAGCAATAATCTGTAAGATTTATGGGGTCTGTGTAGATCCATTAGAAGAGTTTTGTAGCACAAAATGTTACACTATTAAAATGGAATTTTTTTTTACCTAAAAAATGTAAGATTTGTAAATCATGTAAAAATTGATAAATCGTAAACTTAATTCACCTAATTGAAAAGTCATTGATAAGCTCTTCATGGAAAATGTTCCCACTAATACATAGATCACAAGGTATGATGCACTCACTACAACAAAAGACATTTTGGCAATGCTTTTACCGACAACATTAAAAATTGGTATGTGCATTCAAGCATTCAATAGTCTCTCGTCTTTCTAAAGTACCTTACTAGCTAGTGTTGCAACCGTTTAGCTAGATTAGATAAATGACCGACTTGCTTTAAAACATCTATCATTAATTTGATTGTGACTAACAATGATAGGGAGCCATCAAGCTTGTTAAAATTGGTTGTTTGATTTTCTAAGTCTTATACAACAGTCAAGACCTCTCAGTAGTTGATTTGAACTGAATATTGAGTTTCTAAAGACAAGAAAACAATTAATCCTATTGTTGAAATTGATATGTAGAGATGTGTGGGGTGGGTATTGTCTCGTACTTAATTTGTCACATGCTCGCAGAAGTTCTTTGTGAAAGGTTTCCAAAGGATTGTCAAAAACTCAAGAAGAGTGAAGACAAGCGACTCTAAATCAATTCTCCATCAGTGTTAGTGAAACATTAATTCACATCTCACTATGGGCATAGGTAATCTCATACAAAAAACTTTCATTCAATTTAGATAATCTCCATGTAAAGTCCTAGTATCATTTTCCCTTTTTATTAATATTACAAAACTCCAAGAGCTTGTATTATTTTTGAAGGCCTATGCACAGAATGACAGAAGCCTTTGAACGCCTCAAATATATATATATATACTGTAAAATGTAAAGCATGAAAAAGGGTCTCTCACTGTAGTAACAGGAGAGATGCTAATAGCTTATTAAGTTTTAATTTTATGTTATCCATTACTCACACCTAGAATACAGGCCTTTCGTTCTTGAGATCTTGAAAGTGTTTCATGGCTATTAGTTGTGGATCGGTGGCTTTCTCCGAGCTGGGGTGTAATCCATGGACACTATTTCTGCTTCATCCGGGTGCTCCTCTTTAGGCACAAACACATCACTGTGACTCTTCTCTGCACCTGCTTCTGGGTGAAAATCATCGCCTTTGGTTTCATTCTTACTTGTCTTCATATTTCGAGCTGCAAGAAGGAAAACAAATGCTGATCAAATTGAAAGAAAAGGAAGTAGTTAATTGACAGAGAACAGATCATAACCAGACGATGAGATATATACCTTCAATAATGATGGAGAAGATGAAGAACAAGAGAAGAACTACTAGAAGAGCACGTTTGCATGGCAACGCAGACATGATATTTCTTCTGGAAAGCTTTGGGATGAAAAAAGAGAGTTTGCCCTGCTAGCTTCTTGGCTCTTGCTTCTCCAGCTCATCATCTTATATAGAGTTAGAGTCGTTCTGATTTGGTAATTTTACGTGATTATAAGGTCATACATGAAGGACCCAACTAAGCTAGGGGGCAGATTTGTGATGCTGATCTGGCAGTTCTAACTTGCTAATTTATATGGTAATGAAAAAGCTTAACCATTCAATCGATATCTACTCATGGGCCTGACACGTGTCAATGAGTTGGAATCTGGGCTTCCGACACACTGGGATCGGATGTACTCAGTAAAAAATTTAGTGTGGGTCCCACACCCGGGGTAATGCCCACCCAAAATTTTTTGGAAAATTTTTTTTTCCTACATTCTTCTTTTCATGTGTACAACATTAAGCATTGGATTCCTTTCCTCTAATTTTTTGAAATTTTCTTTATTTTTTTTCTTTTCTATTTCATCAATTGAAAAAAAAATTTAACAACAAAGATTAAGGACAAAAAAATTAGTGTATTCTATATGTAAATATCAGTACTCCGACATTAAACCCGGCTCCGCTCTTGTTGGGGGTCCTAGAAGAGAGGCCCAATTAAAGGGTAGGGAGGGATAGAGGAGCCAAGTTGAGCACATTTTTAGGCGAGAGGAATGGAGAGAAAGAGAGTAAATGAGATTATGAGAGACAATGACAGCCGACATTGGCGGGACATGGCTCATCTTCGACTGGGGGAAGAGTGGTGGTGCGAAGTGCTGGACGTCCTCAGATCACGTGGGTCATTCATTTTGTGTTGCGTCTACTTGTTAGGCCCACGGCCCATCTTGTCTCCATAGAAGTTTATACCAACTGCTACAACATGTCTAATCAAACCTTACATATAACTGACCATAGAAAATGTCTAGGACTTCAAACCAAATGGCAAATACTAAATACCCCAATACCTTAAATATCACCATCAGTTTTTTTTTTTTGTAAACCAAATATCACCATCAGGTTAACGTGTTCAAGACTCATGTAGTCTTTTTTAGCTCTTTTTTTCAATCTTCCATGCCGACGGATAGAAGATTATGCTTCTTCATATCCCTTAACAACACATTTAGGAGGGAGTTTGGATCTTCAACCTGTCAAGTTAAAGATTCGTATTTTTTTATACTCCTCCGCTATACAATAGAAGTAGGGCCCACTTATGAGTGTTGATAAAATATGAGACCTTGTGTATCTCATGTGGCTTCCACTTCTATTGTGTAGTGGAGCTCTGGAGAGATGTGAGGAGAACATAGACTGCTAGTTTGACAAATAGAATATCCATACTCTTTAAGAGGGGGTCTACCTCTAAGTATTTATGACATATTTTATTAGTGGTCAGAGGTACATTCCCTTCTAAATATTAGGTAAAAAGGTGTGAAGAGAATACAATTCTCTACCATTGAAGTAGGAGATCCCAATTCCTTTTATAAATATTGTCTTTGGTGGGACTTTGCTTCAGTCCTGTGCAAAAACTGTCATGCGAGACAATCGGGGATGTCCGATCAAAATCTCAATTGAATTTCGGATCCGACAGTCTGAAATTTTGCATGACGGTATGGAAGCAATTTCAATCTTCAGTGTGGTTCTCCTATAATGGGTATTGAAGCTGAAAGCATCTCTAACTCTCATCTCTGGTAGTGGAGGCTAATATGGTCAAATTGTTGGACAGCCAAGGTGGACAATAATAGTTGTTTATTTACTTATCACCTCATCCTAAATTATTTTGGTATAAACTGAGTCCTAACTCCTCCCAAGCATGTCTTCATCATCAATTAGCTTCGTGTAACCATCCAAAGGCCAACTTTTTTGAAAAAAACTAAATAATCCAAATTCCAAAACTAAAACAAGGGTTGGGTTGGGCTGGGGAACTTGCATTGGAGAAGAAAATGAGAAACCAACAAGAGTTGTCATTCCAAGCTTTCAATTTTGGCAATTAATGTCAAACTATGACACAGTTACAGGTCAAGTTAGCCATGCTTGGCTCTCTCTAGCTCTAATGGTTCTGCCTGTCAAGGTCGCTTGTTTGTGTCTGACAGTTCATACTTCATACAGAGTTTTCAAGCAGAAACTAGACAATGAAACGCACAAGTTGGATTCCTGTCACCCTAAATCATGACAAACATTTATATACAGAAGAAGAAGTAAAAACTTCTCTCATAAATTTCACTTTCTCATGTAAAATCTGCTAAAATTTGCGTTGAATCATCAATTTAGAACACATTTCAAAAATGTCACCAAACACAGATTTAGACATCATGGGTTTTGTGTATCGAAGCTTGGAGTCATGGTGGGTCATAAGAAAGCAAATCAGACATGGTGTGGAGAGATCTTTACCTCAGCTTTCGGTTCCTCTTTTTTCTCTTGGTGTCTTGTAACATTTTTGTGTTTTGGATTTCATCAAATAAAACAAAAACATTTTGTATTCTTAGAGTGTTTGATAGTCTCAGAATCAATTCATGTTTCCAATAGATTTAGACATGACGACAAGTTTAATTAAGAGCCCCCTCTCACGTGTATATGTTGGTCATATAGAAAATAAAATTTTGACAACTTAACATCATCTCTCATCGACACCACCCCACCACTTCTCTCTCTCCTACATAGTGAGAGCCAAAATTTAATACATCACCCATCCACTTGTTGAAATATTGTTTCCAAAATGAAATTTTGAGGAAAAAATTTCAAGATATTCTGCATAAAATACATTTGCTTCTTCGTGAAAAATACAATTTACTCTATTAATTTTATTGTTTATCGAGGTTATGTTTAGGGAGTGTGGATCATCTCTCTTTTGAGGGGGGGGCATTCTGTGCTCTCTTGACTACTTTACAACCACAAACTATGTGGGGTTCACAAGGAAAAAAAATAATAAAATATATATATTTTTAGAACCCATCAACTTAAAATAGCTGTCAGGGAGATAATCCAGACTCATATTTGGGGGTGTCAGTGGTTCGAGTTGGCCAGGTTAGTTGAAACCCCATTCTACCCTAGTGATCTAAACCCCCACACCTAAATCCTATGCCATGGTAAACCTCAAACCCAAAACCTACCTTGAGGCTAGGGGCAAATGTCCTCCTCCCCAAATAGTCCTCTTTCTATGTGTGAAATATCAGCACATGGTCATCTCTAATTTTTTGAAAATTCTCCCATTTCTTTCTTAAAATTTGACATTTCACTTAACCCTCTTACCATGTGTGAAAATATCAATACTTGGGCACCTAATTGGAAAAAATTCATAGTTTTTTGTGTGAAATATCAATTCTTAACCCCTATCGGTGTTAATCTTGACTTCTCCCCTACTACCTTGTTAGGGTTCTTCTAAGCTCGACCCACCAGGATTTATCTTGATAGGATTGGGTTAGCCCTATTTTACTTTGACACAACCCTAATTTTTAACCCTGAAAAATAAAACAAAATGCGGAATTTCACCCCAAAATTCGAAATATTGACCATATATGTTTTGTTTTGTTTGTTTTCTTAGCAAGTCTAATATCATTGTATTGAGTTACTTTTTGGCCTAGAAAATCTTACACATAGGTCTTAAGAATACAGATACAACAATGAATGAACCCTGTTTAAATTCAAATGGGCTTTTAGTAAAAAGTTAAGATGGGCTTGAGCGGACTGGGCTTAAGCTTGAGACTTCTACTTCCATCACAAGCGACAAATACGAGTTCACGACCTCAAAAGTATTTCGCGCGTAAAACGAGTTCGAAAAGGTCATGGTAGCCGGAAGAGATCTATTCAGTTTTCGATTCTCAGATTCATTTCAAAGTCGGAAAAAGAATGTCTCAGTCCATTCCGGTGGAGATTCTTTCCGATGAAGAAGTAAACGAAGCTCTTCCTCCCTTCGATTCTTACGTCAACGGCAACAACAAGATAAAAAACGATGAAAAAGGAAGCATGCCTCTGCCGGTTTTCGTGCTTGATGACGATCCAACCCCTCAGAAACCCAAATCAAGACACACACCAACGGCATCTTCATCCTCGTTCGTCCCCGAAACTCCGATGTCTTCTGCACTCGTCAACTCCAGCGTTTGTTTTGTCAAATGCACTAGCAGGTTATCCGATGCTAACCCTAGGTCTTCCTCTGCCGACGATAAAATTTCAGGTAATTTCTTGCCTCTCGATCATGGCTTGCCGTTTTCATATTTTGAACTTGAAGTCTGGACTGAATTAGTATTTATTTCGTGTGAATATTTATGCGGAAAACGATTTTGGTGGTAACTGGCAGGGATTAATAGGTTGATATGTTTGGAGTCCGACAATGAGTCTGAAAGTTGTCAGGAAAGGGGAAACTCTGACATGATTGACGCCATGGATGGTGATGTTTCTGTTGCTGTGAGACACTCTGAGATGAGCATGGAATTTCTCGATCCTACCTCCTCCCATGGTAAGTAATTCTTCTCGTTAGGGTTTTAGCGACTTACGACTACCAGAGATTGAGAGGTTGTACTAAAAACTAATCACTATGATTTTCATTTGTGACAAGTTGGATTTCGAAGTGCCAAACCTGAATGAAACCATCCGTTTGGAGTTCCACAAGGGCCAAACTCATTTTTGCTACAGTAATCTTGCTAGTTTACGTTCATCCTATTTAGCGCCCCCTCCCCCTTTTTTTTGGATGTCTTGACAATGAGTGAAAATGTGCCTACTTCTACTTACTAGTTTTCACAGACCAAAATCCAGTCAGTTTGTACCAGGTAACAGCCAACCACCCCTTCAGTTTGTGAATAGTGTGGCTTATGAATCGTGGGTGTTAGAATGACAAAAATGTTATTTCTGAGTTTGGATTGAATTCATTGTCTTTCTTTTCTATTAATGAGAATAGCAAATAATATTTACCAGGAGCTGCAAATTCAGTACAAAGTGCTGGAGACAGTCCTATTCGTGGTGACAGCATTTTTGAAGATGTTATTCATCAGGTATCTAGCTGAGGGTTTTCCAGTTCTGTTCCTTTATGTACGACTATTCCTGTGCTAATACAATCTAGGTAACTAGCTTCGTCTAGAAGTCATTCCCTTCAGACTGGTGACGCTTTATTTTGACTTACAATGTCATAGACGATAGTTTTAGCAGTTGCAGATGGTTGCATTCCTGTTCAATCTTTTAAATTATTAAGTTCTTTGAAACCTACTTTACAATTCACAGATAGATTCTGACCATGACAAAGACAATGTAATGTTGGAGTCGGTAGATAATGCCACAAAGAGTAAAGGTAAAAACATTGAAGTGAACGCAGAGACGAAAAAAAGAAAGGATGAATTAATGGCTAGAAAGATGCAAACAAAAGAAGCAAAGAAATTGAGGAGGGAGGTCAGTTGACTAACTAACTAATTGTATCTTATTGATATAAGGTATGGCTTACTGACTGAGTTTTCCATCACTTAGCAAGAGAAATTGCAAAAGCAAGCTTTGAAGGATGAAGCAGCTGAGCTGAAAAGGTTGGAAAAAGAAAAGCAGAAATGGGAAAAAGGAAAATTTGCACTTAATTCTATTGTGGCTGAAATAGATGCCAAAGTTGTTGAACTGGGGTCCATAGGAGGTATACCTTATCATTTGTTTCCTCTTTCCTCCATTTCATCATGTCATCCTTGCTGTGCCACATATCTGCAGATTTTGTACCGTGATCAGGAGATATTTTACCTTTAATAACGCAGGACATCTTCTTACAAGGTTTTCTGAGAAAGGCCTTACTTTTCGTATAACATCAAATCCCATCGAAAGATCAATTGTTTGGAAAATGGCTGTGCCTGAAGAGATTTCACAGGTAATGTAAGTGATTTATGCATGTTAAAATTTTTACCTTTAGTTCTTCATGGTAATTTTTTTCATGGTCTCCTCATATATGCTTCTTTTGATGGTTTGGAAATTCAGTTAATTTCAGATTTTCGGTACTGTTTATTATTGTATTGGAATATAGTCCAGTTCATGAAATGTGGATGAATAGTGATAAGACTTTTGATATTATTTGAATACTTTTTCACTTGAAAATTTTCACTACTGTTTTCCTTATTCCCCTTTGAGTGAAGAACTTAATGAATATCTGAGCTCATGACTATTTTTGTTAAATTAAAAGGTTAATCTAAAATTACCCAAGATTCAGTGTAATTGATTACCTTCCCTCCAAATGCCTTAGAATAATAGATGGATCAATCTTAACTAATAATGCACAGGAAGTGTAAGAAACCCAGACTCTTAATTTATGCAAGGTCTCAAAGGTCAAGTGTAAGCAACCCAAACTCTTAATTTATGATGATTGGAATCTTCAAATACTGGTCTTAGGAGATAGAAGTTAGCTTGATGCATATTTAAAAACCCACATTTGCAACAATAAGAAGAAGAAGAAAAGTATAGCCCAAGTGTCTTACAACAACTAGTACCAGTAGAACTAGAGGATCTATTTTCCCATACATAGTTTTTATTTCATGGCTTTGATTGAACTGGTTTAGCTGATTTGAACTAGCTGTTCAATCTAAGTAGTTTTTGAATATTCTCCCTTTGACTTATTAAATATTCCTTTTTGGGTCGAATTCTTTTTAAAAATTTTAATAACTGTTTTTATTTTGGAATTTCCCACCCTCCATGATTTACAAAGTGGGTCTGTTCTGTGTTTCATACTGTTAGGTACTTGACCAATGAGCCAAAATCTTTGAAGTTGATGGAACAAGTTGAGTCAAGCCCTTTAACTTATCCTAGGCTAGGTTGGCCCAATCTAGTGCTTGCACACCAGACAATCCTCATTAGGAACTGGTAAAACGTAGAAGATTTGCCTAAGAAAATTTAAAAGGTGCTTTTCCACATATTGCATAGTCAGGATTTACATGCCTGTTTTCATCAACTGGGTGCATGAGTATTTGATATGAGTATTTGATATGGGTGTCTTGCATATCTACTTCAATTGCTTTATTTTCAAATATGCTACTGGGTATTTTCTGAAATGGGCTTGTTTTGTCTTGAATAATTATGGTCGTTTTGCTTAGAAATTTCATTGAAACTCTGTACATTACAAACTTGATGTATTTATCTGGAATATTAATCGAGCAATGCTGTCACTTGTTGCAGCTTTCTTCTAAGGGACCAGAAGTTCCATATGTGTTGCTAGTTTATGAAGCTGATGAGTTCTGTAATCTTGTCATCAATGATTGTCTCATGGATCAAGTTTCTAAAGTTAAAGATATTTATCCATCTTACACAATTTGCTACCTCACAAATAAGTTAATGGCATATATCAATAAAAGGTATGATCAGGGTACCACCTAAATTTAGAATTTTGTCCTTCATTTGTTATCTTTGGTGTTGTTAGTTTTGTGTAACACTTTGTGGTCTTTTGCTTGAGGCACATGTCACATCGTTACTGCTTGTACATGTTCCATATGTATGTTGCTGGATGGCGTTGTTTCTAACTGCTTATCTAGCATATTAATCATGGGCCTGGTCTAGGCAAAACAGAGCATTGGCCTAGATGCAAGACGACAATGCCTATGCATTGTCTAGGAAAGTAAGCAATGAAGAGTTTCCACAACTAACTAAAACCAAATTGTGAAGATTGAGTTAAGAGGCCACTTACATCCAAATATTTCAAAGGTTAGAACATTCTCCATAATAGCCCTTCCCTGGACTAGCAGAAGCATGAACCAAAGCAGACTATTCCCTTTTTCTATTCTGTTTACAGCATAGGGACATTTTAGCAGGACATTATTAGGAGTATTCCTCAGTTCATGTTTCTGCTGCACAGCTTATTATGTAATATAACATTTGGAATTTCATGGTCTCTGGCTTCTTTGTACTTGTTAATAGTTCCTGCTTGCTAGCGTAAAGAGATCTTTTGGTGCCTCATTACGATTGGAATTTTTTTGCATAATTTTGTTTCCCTTATATTTTTCTGACTTGGCATTTTATTCTCAAATGCTTGGTTTGATTAAAAAAGCAGAATAAAGTCATTAAACATAATGGCAAGAAAAGTGTGGAAAAGGAAGGAGCTGATAGGCTTCTCACTGAGGAGTTGCACACTTGCACCTCGTCGCTATTGCGCCACCTTGCTCCCTGACAAGGAATCCTCTTGCCTCTCTATAATGCAATTATGTTTAGTGCTCAACATTGAAATTTTATTGTATTGACTGGTTAATCAGTAAAACTTAATGTTGTTTATGAATTTCTTCAGCTGCTACAAATATGTATTTCCCGAAAGCTCTAATATGTGATGTATGCAGTGAACTTTATTAGTGGGGATTCTTACGGCTGGAAATCAAAGAAAATAGTATAAAATGCTTATTTGAAAAGTTTCTTCTCAAAATTGGATAACTTGAAGTTTCTACACTTCAAGAATGACTAGCCAAACTCCACGTGCATATGCACGTGGTTGTATTTTGTTTTTTTATTTTTTTCCTTTTGTAGAAATAATTTAAGGTCCGTTTGAGATTTCATTGTAAAATAACTTATGGCGATTTTATAGTCCGAAAAACTTAAAATGACTGAAAATCGTTTGGTTACCAATTGAGAGGTTAAATGTTTGTTTCATACTGAGGGAGAATGTCTTTTTTAGATAAAATTGAGACAATTCTGATTTAGTATATTGTGAATTCTGTAAAATTTTTAGCTTTTATAAATTTTAAACGATCATATTAGAGTTGGTCTGGGAGTTGTTCCCACAAGTGATAAACTTAGAGAAAGTCGTTTGAGGTGGCACGACCAAGTTCAACGGAGACCTATAAATGCTCCTGTACGGAGAAGTGATATAATCCATATTGAAGGAACTAGAAGAGCTAGGGGTAGACCTAAGATAACCTTAGGAGAAGTGGTGAGAAAGGATATGTATAGCTTAGGCCTTGTATCTAGCATGGCCTCTAATAGAACTGATTGGAGGGCAAGAATCCATGTAGCCGACCCCATTTAGTTGGGACAAGGCTTATTGTTGTTGTTGTATAAATTTTAAACGAGACTGCTCTAAAACAAAGGCAGTTCGAATTTAACTTGCCTGAGAACATTTGATACAATCATCAGAGTGCCTCCCATAGGATGATATTTTAGTGTAGGGGAGATGTATCGGTTGAAGGGGGAATACTTTGAAGGGTTATGCCTCTTAAGAGTAATAAGTAGGGGTATTTATGGGAATTTGATTTCACGACATGGACCGTAAATCAAATGGTTCAAATTCTTCTTTTGAATTTCTCTTGTCATGCAATTGGAATGATAATATTTATTTGTAGTGGTGTGTAACTTTTGAGAGGCAGTATTATCTTTATAATAATAATAATAATAATAATAATAATAATAATAATATTAATAATAATAATTATTATTATTATTATTATTTTTATTTTTTTTTTTATTTTTATTTTTAAAAGATGTGATGTTTGAGAACAAGTAAGGGCTTTTAGATTTGTACATTTAAATCTATTTTTTTTTTTTTTTTTTTTGGGTTTTTTGCTGAAGAGATGTAACTGTTGAAAATGAGTATGTTCAAGGGATGGATTATAAATATGAATCTGAGATGTTTGAAAGGGTATGTATACTTTGGGAAGGGGTGTCTATATCAAAAGATGTGACGTTTGAGAATAAGTATGGCCTTTAGATTTGTACAGTTAAGTATTTCTTTTTTAGGTTTTTTGCTAAAGAGATGTAACTATTGAAAATGGGTACTTTCAGGGGATGAAATGTGAATATGAATCTGAGATGTTTGAAAAGGGTATGTATACTTTGGAAAGGGATGTCTATATCAAAAGATGTGACGTTTGAGAACAAGTAGGGGCTTTTAGATTTGTATAGTTAAGTATTTCTTTTTTAGGTTTTTTGCCGAAGAGATGTAATTGTTGAAAATGAGTATTTTCAAGGGATGCATTGTGAATATGAATCTAAGATGTTTGAAAGAGTATGTATATTTTGCGAAGGGGTTTCTATGGTTAGGAAAGGGTATTTTGGTCTAGTGAAAAAGCATACCATAACTGAATTGAGGTTTTACTTTTATATAGTAGTATGATAGTATGATAATATGATATAATGTTGTTTCCTTTCCATAATGGAGTTCTTTAACTTTTATTTTTCCCCTCTCTTTTCGGGTCTACTTTGGTAACTTCTGCTGCCATCTTCAGCATACAGAATAAGTATATTCTGTATCTTGTCTTACATTTTTTTGGGGTTGATGATTATGTTAATTTTGCAATATTTTGAATTATGGATTTTTTCATGTTGTAGGGATCAGGAAAAATACAAGAATCCATCAAATGATAATAATTGGAGACATCCACCCGTTGAAGAGGTCTGATCTATTTATATAATCCACTTATTAGAACAGAATTTTAGATTCATTGGATTCAGGGAAGTTTCAACTTCTTATGTTCTTTATGCACGTGTCTGCAATTTGCCTTGCACTCCAGGTGCTGTCAAAATTAACCACTCATTTTGTTGGCGTACATTCAAGGCAATGCAGAGATGAAGCTGAATTAGCTGAACATGTTGTTGGTTTGACTTGCAGTCTCGCAAATTGCCATTTTAGGTGGTCCACGCTTGATCTTGTTGTTTGCAGCCTTTAGAGCATAATTTTTCCTTAAGAATTTTTCTTTACTTACATAGCTATTGCCAATATCCAAATCTAGTTTGGTTCTCTTTACTTACATCTGTTACATATAAATCTCTTCTTGTTATGTGCTCAAATTCTTAGTTATAACCTTATACTTCCATATGCTGACAATTTGTAATGAATGTAAAATCTCATGGTTCTCTTTTAATGGATGCTTCCAAACCGGACCAGGGATAATTTAGAAAATTGTTGAGAATGGAGGGTTTGTGGGGTAAATAGCAGGAAAGCATTCCTTATTCACAAATAAAGATGAGTCTTTTTTTACCCTACAACATGAAAAGACCCACGACAGACGTGTTGGTGAGGGATCTGACTTAGGTGAGCTCTGCTCAGAATATGAAGCTCTCAGAGGATATTCCTGACTGATGCCTTGGAATTAATCAATAATAATTGAAGCCAGCAACTAGAAAATCTACCAAGTTACTCTCAACTTTAACCTGTCAGAATTTGCAGAGCTAGCCAAGATCTCTGGTTTAGAAGGGATGACCATATGAGCACCAAATCCAAATGGAGAATAGCCAGGAAAATACAAGGAAAACTCAGATGGCAAGGAGTATAAGAAGATCATGGAAAAAAAACCTCGGTTCCCCAAGAAATTGAGAACCCTTCTTAACCTAACAGAACCATTCATTTCCAAGTCAAGATTAATCACAGCATTGATTTATAGACTACATTCCTTTGGAGAAAATGAAAAACTTCCATAAGCTAATTAACTCATTTATGGAGTTATTATAAAGTAATCTCACACAGCTAATACCTCCATAGAGAATCCAATGCCACTTTTTGGGCTTTTGGTGTGACCCCTTACAATTAGAATCCCAAATAATCCAAGTCAATGATGCATATAACACACTGGGGCTTTCACTTTGGACTTAATCAAGCCCAAGTGACAAAGTTGGCATCTCCTGCCTGCATACGGTATTATCTTGCCATTCTATATGCTCTATCATATTTAGTTGGAACAGTTTGGCTAATACTTTGAAAGTGACCCTTGACTGGAGAATCCAAGCTATTCAGGAAGGAACACTGCAATTCCCCCGTCCTAATGAAGTAGTTCATTACTTCAGAATCCAGTGAACAACGATTACTTAGGATCAGCTTGTGAGTTTGTGCTACTGTAAGTAATATGTCGTTACCAACATCACACTATGCACACAAGGGCAAAAAGAAGTGTCTGTGGACAAATGTGCATTTTGAATGTTCTGACGTAATAAAGGACCAGTGTACGCCACATCACAAAATACATCTTAAGCGTAGTTAGGGTATTTGCTTTCAGGTGCACAAACTTGGACTACATATGTTTTAGAATGTTCAAGATTGTGTGCATTACAGAGTTGTTGGTAATGCTTTATGTTTTCATGATGAATACAGCTTGAGGCCTAGGTGAGGATAGTATTGGGAATATTATGAGACATTCTTTTCCATTCCATAAATAGCTTGCCAAGTGAAGAATTTAAGTGTTTTCTCCCAACTATTTGGACTTGCACTTAACTTGGAAATGTGATTTCTATTGAACAAATTCCCCCCCCCCCCTCTTTTTGACTTTATAATATTACCTTTTCTTATTTCTCATTCATTTGGTTTTTTGTTTTGTTAAATTTTTTTTTTTAACAGAAACAAGTTGACACGATTATCTGTAAATGCCAACGGTTCATTCATTTCCAAGGGTTTCATTGATAAGAAGCTGATAAAAAAGAGTGCATGGTAAGAATATATTTCATTCTGCTAATTGAATTGGCACTAATAGAGGTAGAGGAGCACCCTATTTCATAGAGTAAATTGACATCTACTCAGTTCTAAATAGTATTTTTGGACAGTAGCTAGTGGGTTTTTCTTTTCCTAATTTTTTTTTGGTGGGTTTAGGGGGGAGGGGTTGGTAAGCCATACCCATAGCTTTCAGTTTGGAAGTAAAAGAATCTGGACTCGGGTAAATTTAGAAATTATCTGAGCATTTTATGGGCTTCTTTAGGGGCATCTTACTCAGACTTGTTATTTTGTCTTGAGTCCACACTCATGGACATGAATTTTGGAAGCAGTTGTGTGAAGGATGAGAAGATGAGGGGTTGTGGAGGAGTTTTACCTTTTTCATCTCTGACTAGGATGCTCTCTGATTTCTTTATGTTTCTATTGGGTTCGGTATAAAAGTATGGAGTCTAATTAAAATTCCTCTGGGAGCTTCTCTTTGGAAGTGATATTTAATAATGCACATAAGTTTCAGATCTAACTATTTAATGCATGCTGAGATAAAAACTGCTCCTGTTTTATAATTTATGATGTCTATCATGTATGGGATACTAACCTTTTTGGTTTTATTTGTAATGTACTTGAATTATAAGGCCTAAAAGTGGGATTTGGGGGGGGGGGGGGCTAAAGGAGTGCAAAGTAGTGAGCACAAGTATTTTAGAGTATCAGGTAAGTTAGTCTAGCTACGTAATTGGTGTAGATTTAGGGAAATTTTGTTTAAATGTATAATCATCCCCATGATGATGGTAGTCAAGGTGTCACCTTGGTTCCCTTCCAGTAAAGGGTGCCTATATAACTAGGTGATGCCTTGGACCCTTGAAAACTTTTAATGAAAGAGAATTCGGAATTTGGATTGAATTGTGTAACCAAGAAGGGTTACTCCTTTCCCTCTCGTTCCTTTTGTTATCAAACAGATCTAGGCAATCTTCCTTTCTTAATTGTGTTTAGAGAACACAAACAAATTTAATGTCCCTTTTTTGTGTTTCTAGTGCCTAAATTATTACAAAAGAGCAGAAAAATGAACTGTTATAGAGAGAGAGAGAGATGATGTCACCATCCTAATACTGTTCCTAAGAACACCAAAACCCAGAATACTCAAGCAGAATGCTACCAAACAGATCGGAGAATGATGTTTTGCTGGAGAAGATGCAGAGTGGATTATGATTAGATGATTTTTATGAGAACTAAGACCACAGAACCATCTATGGCACTACTTACATCGCCTTGTGGGGCTTTGATA
Source organism: Hakea prostrata (assembly GCF_041222555.1). NCBI lineage: Eukaryota > Viridiplantae > Streptophyta > Magnoliopsida > Proteales > Proteaceae > Hakea > Hakea prostrata. The sequence continues at coordinate 10,300,544 of NC_142600.1, read as the reverse complement.
GAACCTTTTTTTGGTTGTGCTTGTGCATTCAATTAAACAGAATTGTTTGGATACCAAGGGAATTATTGAGGCCCTCAGCAGTATTCTCATCAGGTGACGCATGATATATATTTGAAAACCAATTTTTTGTAGTTCCACGATGTCATGGCAGATTGTCACGAATGTAATTTTTTTTTCTGATTGTTTGGTAATGTGTGCTCATAACTTGTTTGACTTTCATTCTATGACTTCTATTGGTTAGGCGTATTTGTGTTAGGCACGCCTAGCTCTTATAAATGTTTCTGCTATGTTCTATTCTCAGGTTGAAGGCATTGGTCGCTATCCCAAAAGTGCAGCCTAGGTGTGCTGTTGCCATAGGGAAGAAGTTTCCCACCATGAAATCCCTTTTGAGTGTATACATGGATCCTAATAAATCTGTGAGTTGATCTTAACTTTCTATCCGTGACTGAGCAGAAGTTTTCTGAATGGTTGACAGTATACTTTTCAAGCATATGTTGCCCTTTGAACAATCCATGGCTTCAAAATTATGACAGCTGCCTCAAGTTTTCACTTACTGAGCATTAACAAATATTTTAGAACGCTTAAAAGATTAGAACTTTTTTGTGGCTGAGAAATAATATAAAGATAGGACACTTGAAAATGTAGGGATTGTTCAATTTCATATGATTGATGGATATTATAGGCCCAGAATGGTCACTAGTGAAAAGTTCCGAGATGCTTTGATGAGCTATCATAGTGATCTGGCATCGACTATGCATTCTGGCATTATGATAACAGAAGGAAGAAATTTTTTTCCTTTGGCATTGACTGGTGTTTATGTTGATGGGATGATTAGTTTGTTCAAAATGTCAGGTGCATGAGAAAGAATTCCTGCTTAAGGACTTACCCTTGGAGGGGCTGCTAGGCAATGAAGATAGGAGGCTTGGTGAGGTCTGTTCCAAGAGAATTTACAGAATACTCATGGCTCAAAGTGGAAGCATTAAAACGGATGATGTTGAAGATGGCGCTGATTTCTTTGGGTGCTGATGAGTCAACTGTTAGAGGATGTAAATGCTGGAAAATCATTTCTAACATGTGGGGTTCAAAACTAGGAAACACCCTCCCCTGCGAAGCAAGGGGAAGGCTGTGTATATTTGAACTCCACAGATGGTGGGGGGGGGGGGCTAGTGCACTTGGTCGCGCCCTGGTGCATTATGTATATATTTTTGAATGTTGTAAAGTTTTTGAGATGCCTTGTGGTCGCTATTGATGTTTTATGGACAGAACCAGGGTTTATGCTATGGAAGATGCCACAGCCGGTATCAGCCCAATGGAAGTGAAAACATGGTCTAGAACTATGTCAAATTGTGGAATCGCTATTCACTAATTTTTTCTTTTTTTGGTACTATTCACTAATCTATTATATGTAAAGATGTACAGCAATCGGGTATTGGTAAATTCTTCCCCCCCCCCCAATCCATTTCTATTAATATCATATCCATAATCATTTCATTTCTTCCATATCGCTCTTTTTCTTATTTATCTTTTAATTTCTTTATTTTCTCTCTCCTACCCACACCATCCGGCTTCTCTCTCCTAGTTCTAGGTTTTTGGCCATATTTTCTCCGATCTTCGACATAAATCCTACTCCTTCTTCTTCGGATATACCTTTTCACGTCCTTTCCCATCGTTTTTCATCGTCTTTTCTTCACTAACTATTTTTTGAATCTCCTATTTTTGGATGGTATATTAATATTTTAATACAATCTGATCTACAAACTCACAGTCATTTTTTTCACTAGTATTTATTTATTTATTTTCGGTGTCAATTGTATTTTTATACATTTTAAATGCTTGCTTTTGCATGATATATGTGTTGCATTGTGATTAAAATATTGTGATCCCCATGGGTCAATCTACACTCCGGTCGGAATAATTTTCACCATAAATATTTTTTGATTTTTTGAATTTATTAAAATATGAATATAAATATATATTATGAACAATTTGGAATAAATAAGGAAAATGATTTTGAAAATTATAGAAAATTATAGAATACCTATATAATTATTTTTAAGTGCTTCTTGTATGGTTTCATTGTCGTTTTGATATGGTAGCATTTTCTTTTGTCGGAAAAAATTTATATATTGTTTAAAATATTATATTGGTATTGTTTAATTGTTTGTGAAATCATTTTTGTTGCAACAGACCAACTGTTATCATGTCTAGTAGTGGGAGAGGAGCGTTCACGGGCCGGACAGCGACACGGACGCTCTCGGAAGGGAGGCTATCTCATGCATCTTGTGTTGCAATCATGAAATAAAGTAAAACAAGATGCAACTCGTGGTAAGGAGTTGAATTCGGTGCATAAGTAGTTTAAGGCTCACATTCTGGTAGTTCAAAAGATGTGGCTACCCTCGAGGTGAATGCGATATCGAAAGGCGTTAGGAGATGAGAAAGACAAGGGAGAAAAACAAGAGAAAAGGTAAATGAAGCATTGATGAGGCTCCCCATCATCTTATAGAGTTGATTCATTCATCGAGGTTGATCCCGTTGATTTGAGAGGCGGGAGGAGAGGGATGTTAGACGCTGGGCGAGAGTAGGGCTGCTCCGGAGGAGGAGAGCCAGCTAGATTTACGGCTGTCCTCTAGGCTTAGGCTACATCTCGTCCTGACATCTATCTGGACGGGGTGGTATCGTGGTATGTTCGCATCACGAGTCAGGTCCCTTCTACGGCTGATGTCGGGGATCACGTCCACTGACTATCCACGAGGTCGGATCCTATCCTAGCAAGATCCATATTTTCACAAATAAGGGGCTCCCCAGATCCGGTCATGGAAAGGGATGGCGAAAAAGTGAAAAAGCATTCAAGTGGATGTACTACAATGCTTCCGCACATTCTGACACAGACGGGGTCCTTACTATAGTAATATGGTTGACACTATTGCTAAGGCGGGTCCTGACATCCTGGTCCTACCCCTAAGGAGGTGTTGACCACTTTCTGCGAGGAGAAGGAGGAGCTCAAGAGTACATCGGTAGTTTGAGAATATTTTGGGAGACATATGGATGCACCATTATGTGTGATGGCTGGACCGGTCCGACAAAAATCCATCATCAACTTTATGGTGTATTGTGATCGAAAGACTGTCTTTCTAAAATCTTGATGCTCTGCACAAAGACCACGGTATATTCTTGGACTTTTGCGGGATGTGATTGATGAAGTTGGGAAGGAGAATGTGGTGCGTTGTCACCGACAATGGCGCCAACTTCAAGAACCGTGAGGTCTGATGAATACAGCTGGATATAACCTATATTGGACACCTTGCCAGCTCATTGTATCACCTCATGTTAAGGACATCGGCAAGATCAATATTATCCGAGCACGGTGGAAGGGCCGCGTAACAAATTTCATCTACAATCATCTTGTTGCTCTGAATATGATGAGGCGGGCATGCCATGGTGAGCTAGTGCGACCCGGTCCTCAGATTTGCCACGAATTTCATCGCCCTCACGGTATTCGGGACGAGTCGGCTTGAGATCCATGTTTTCATCGGAGGAGTGGTTCTCATGGGTTGGATCAAAGTAAGTATTTTTATTTATTTTTTATCTATAGTCTCTACTATTTGATTTAACAAGTTGTTAACTTCTTATACATTTATACTATGAAATATGAATATCTAGTATGTAGTATTTAATTATTTATTACTAACTTAATGTGTTTGTGATAATTCGTACTAGTAGTGGCCACCCACGACGACAATCTCGTCGATGACTTTTGGAGGAATGTGAAAATTGTGTTGGAGACCTTAGATCCTATAATAAAGGTCTTACGTATGGTTGATTCCTCCCTCGGGGGCCCACTATGCCCACATATATGCGCCCTGAAGATAAAACGGCAATCCAAAAGCTAACCCCGGAGGTTTCTTGCTACTTGAACATTGTTGATAGTAGATGGACCGCTCATCGTGCATCCGATGCATAGGGCGGTAAGTAGTTAGTCTTTTACTACTTATTATTATAATTTGTAACTTGTAGTAAATATTAATTCTTTGACTTGTGAGTTTGTGAATTATGCAGCCTATTATCTCAATCCAAAATATCGGTACACTAAAATTTGGGATTGCGTCGACCTACTCGTGCCGTTATGGAGGTTATTGGAAATTAGAGCCAAACGTAACGGTCCAATCAAATTGCCATATGGAGGTAAGAACTTAAAAACTTAGAACTTAGTACTTGCTTTTTATTTGTGAAAGAATTTAGCTAACCATCAATACAAATTATTGCGGATAAAATACTTTAGAGATGCCTGGGACCTTTGGTTCGGTTCCTGCTTTCAAAACCACAAAATTATGATCCGGGTTAGATGCATGATTACATTTACATTACATTTTACATATAAGTGATACAAGTAGGATTTTTGTTAAGAATTAAAGTATTAACTTGCATTATTTGTGATAATGCGGTGAGTGGTGGATTCTATATGGGGCTGCGAACCTCCGAAGAGTGGCGTGCGATCCTCTCCCGACTTGCTCGCCTCTCGGTGTGGAGGTTGGAGTACTTTTGGGATGATTCACTCGCAGAGGAGGAATAGGTTGGAAGTCAACGCCATGACCTTTGTTTTGTCACTACACATGAGGCTAATTAAGAACACCCGTTTAAATACTAACAATGGGCAAGCAGGACATCCCTCGTGATATCTTCAGCTCCTCATGACCAACATCCACTCCGATTGGTTGTTGGATAGGCACCTTTAGACCAGCCTAGTAGCCCCAATCTTGCTCAGCTGCGGTTAATATATGGTCTGGCTTCTCAGAGGCCCATCCGCTCCCCCCTGAGGTTTTCTCTCCCAGATGATATCCGATGCCCCTTGCTCCCGGTCCGTCTCTCGGGGTGTGATCCTTGTGGTGTGGTGGTGGTAGTGGTGGTGGAGAGTCGCTATCTGTTCCATTATCGCCTCCCCCGTCCGGGGACTCTCCCTGCCCCCGGTGCGTCTGGTGGTGGCTTCTCTCTCCTCTTCTCCCGGGGGGGGTTTCGCCCATATGCATGGCCACCTGGGTATGGGTCGTATGGCTTGGTTATAGTGATGATACTCGATCATTGGCTCATCGGCCATTTTGATCCGATGGCGGGTTGTCGGAGTGATGGGGTCCATGACCTTGGAGGGTCTGTGGCTCCACACCTTATGGCTATGGTGTCCCTTCCTTATGGACACGATGATATGTCGTCTGGAGTTCGCACTATGGATATAATGATGGATCTTCCATGAGCTTGGCATCGCGGGAGGCGGTCTATGGTGGTTGGGGTAATGATGTTTGGGGTTATCGGCATCGGGGTGTCCCGCTTATGCCTCCATTTGGCTCCAGAAAGCTGCTATGTTGGAGGCAACATACGAGATATCCTTTCGATGCTACGATGTCAATTGAAGACCTCCGTTCCGTTACCCCCGAGGGGAGTAGTTTTACCGTCTGGATGATGAAAACTACGAGAGGCCAGTTTCCTTGTATGTCAACAACCATCAGCATGACATGTCTTGGAATGACTTCAAGAAAATAATGGAGCGGAAGTTTACTGTTGTAGCCTATGGGCCTTGTACCCAACTATCACGGAGCAGTGGAAGACATGGATCCACCAAGGCATAGTACTTGGTATTGGTAGTTGTATTTGTATTATTATATACTTGTATTTTTCTTACTAATATAATAGTTTTGTGCTTATTTATGTTAGTTTAATTGTTTAAATAAGGTTGTAAAATTCGTTTACCGGTATATCGATCGATTATATGCCGATCCATAACACCAATTTAAGTGAGTTTTAAGCAAAACCAACCATTCCATTGTGTTTATTGGCATCAAATTAGGCTACCCACCAAATTTCAACTCATTTGGACCAAAAAACCCATCGACGGGGGGGGGGGGGGGGGGGGGGGGGGGGGGGGGGGGGGGGGGTGGGGGGGTTTTTCCCCTCCCCCCCCGCCGCCCGGCGGGGGGGGGGGGGGGGGGGGGCCGTTTTTTCTTTCTTGTGGCGGTGGCGTTGGCGCCTCGTGTTTATCCAAGGGGGGGGGGGGGGGGGTGTGGGCGGGGTGTGCTTGTTATTTTTTAAGTGCATTTTCCCCTCCCCCCCAAAAGGGGGGGGGCGGGCCCCCCCTTTTTCCCCCCAAAAAAAGTTTGAACACAAAGGAGAAAAAGTTTGGGCGAATTTTACTGGTGCATGACAGCATGAGCAGCGGTGATAAAGAATGGGGACAAAAAAGGTTGTACGACTGGCAATCTTTCAATGCTGTTTCCCTCTAGAGCTGCTCATCATAATCAGTTTAAACTCATTTCACTTGAGCACACTCACTTTTTCCGTTAAAAAGCACTCACATTTGACTGAATCGATTACATCGATTTCCTGCAAATCTCTCAACTTTTCTGCCTTTCAAGTCCCTGTCAGGAGCTTGACATGCTTCACTTGAGTCATCCAGCTTGAGCCTAGGTAGCAGGTAGCTGCATGAAAATCATTAGGGTAGTTGGTAGATATCATGATTGTGCTTCATAGTTACTTGTACCATCTCAATGCCTATGAGAGAACCTGATATGCTCTCCGTTCTCACGGGAAATTTTCTTCTCCCAAACAAATTACGCATGCATTCTCTGAAGGTTGCATAAAGAGCCTGTAAGTTTTGTTAATGGTGGATTAGTAGAGCGGTTAAGAGTCTAATTTTTTGAAGGGAGGTTTTGGGTTCGCATTCATTTGGCTTGCTGTTGCTGTGATACCAGCAAAATGATATTCTAGTTGATGGTAATGTCTTTGACTTATCATTAATTTTTTATTGTAAGGTAAGTGCGATGGTTGCCGGTAAGAAGATGGGTAGTAGTTGCCCGCAGTTGTGGGGTTGTTGAGGTATAAAGAAAAAATGAGCGAAGGTATGCATGTAGTTGTGGAATTTTTTTAGTAAATAACATTTCATTCAAGAACAAAGAAAAGTACAGACACACCAAAGAAAGGAAAAAAAACAACAGATAGATGCATGAAACACAAGGTTCGGTCCGAACCAAAGAGCGGAACTTGAACAAACTGTCGTACATGCAATAGACAGGGTCATCCAGGCTAAGGATGGGTCAAGCCCAAGAAACCCTTAGAACGAAAGCTGTTACAAATACAGCAATAGTTAAGCACCAACACCCACACCCACGTAGGGAGAAACACACCACAAATGTGGAGATTTACACCTAGTTGTGGGGTTTTTAAAGTATAAGAATAAAATGGGTAAAGGGAGAATCTTTTTCCTCACTCAAGGAATAGGCAATGTAAATGAGACTGAAGGAACATTAAAGTTATGTTGTGAGTTATAACTGTAAATAACTGATAAAAGGCAATCAGTCAATTTAGATTTAAAATTAACATATAGTTTAGCTGTAGATAACTGATAATTTTTTATTATAAAAGGTAATCATGTCATAGTTTCACCCCCACTTTTATAGACTACCGATTAAAAAACTCTTGATTTTTTCCTGTATATAGTAATGAATGATTCCACTGAAACTCCCAATGACCCTCAATTTGGTTTTAACATATTGCTACTCAACATCTGAGTAATCAATGGATTCTTGCCGAGACAGAATTCTTGAGTTTCTATCCTTCAAGATCATTAATTAGGACTTTTGGATTGTTATACCAATTATTTAATTGAAAAATCACATTCTTTAATAAAAAAAGACAATAAATATTAAAATTTGAAAAATACCGTTGAAGCCTTGAAGTATCTAAGCTCAATGTATGCAGAGGGTATTGTGGTAATTTTAATCAAAAATTGAAGAAGGATCGGATCGGATCGGATCGGATCATGGCTGCTTATTAGTTGTTACACTTTTATGAATCGGAATCGGATCATGGCTGCTTCACTAGTCCTTTCGAAAAGCCTTTATTTCTTGGCAATGTGTGCTGGAATTCTTACTTTTCATGATACTTTGCACATAAATTTCTTAATTTAGGGTTCTAGTAAATTTCAGTTGAAATTACACTAATAAATTCATAACATGGCTGTCTTATCACACTTAACTCATTCACATATTATCATGGAGACGAATAGTTAATTGTCGTTTTCAGCTCAGCATAGTGACATGCACCTAGAAGAGCCCTTTGAGATGTTATAATCAAGGCCATTAAGACAACAGTTAGGACTCTCCAGTGATGAAGATCTATCTAATCTCTTGAATAAAGAAAGGTTTTAGACACTCTCATGCAATAATGGCTGCCATTAAAGATCTACAGCCAATGAAGAAAAAGAGAATTAGTGGTGTTTGTGGTGGCTAGTGTTTGATGAATGCTATTTCTAACTCTATTAAATCTTAGCTGCACAAAAGAGTATGTAAAGATTACACTAATTTAAATAAAATAAATTAATTTTTCCTTGATTCGAACATAACCATTTTTTTTGTGAAGCTAAAATAAATGAGTCTATATGGCATCCGACTAGCACCACAGGCACCACCACATTAAATACACCAACCAAACAAAGATCTCCTAATTCTCTAGAGAGTGTTGATTTTGTCTAGGCTTAAGGAGAGGGTTAAGGGATACTGGTTGGTGCTCCCACTAAGATTAGGTAAATTATATGGTTGAAGTGGAGCTCTTGGTACCAGACACCTTTACTAGATATCCCAGGAGAGGAGTCCGGATCTGTGACCCTGTCGGGGAGCACAGACGGCTTTTCCACCCCAAAATACAGGGGGGCCTAGGGGTGGTGATGAAAGTTTTGTTTTTTTTAAATAATTTTCAGCTGTGGAGGCCACAAATTTTGTGGTGGTAAAACCGTTAGAGAACACTCTGGTGATGATCCGGATTCCCAGGAGAGGACTTGCCCAGAAGGAGGACTTACCTCAGGAAGCCATGATGGTGGCAATTTTTTTTCTCTTTTTCTCTCTAGTGATAAAAATGAATCAAGGTGAGTATGGTAGTCGCTTTCATAGTAACCAAGTCCTAAAGATTGTAGTTTCAGAGTCCATTTTTTTTTCTGAGTCAGCTTCAATGATGTATGTCTTTGATATAGGAACATCTGACTCAGAGAGATAGACCAAAAGCATGCTGATTGATGAATTTCATTTAAAAAAAAATGAAAATCAATGAATCGTCTTTCTAGTTTCTACCATATAAAAATATACTGACCCAGTTGCAGAATGGTGCTGTCATCTGTTTAATTTCTTCCTGCAGAGGTGAAACTTCAATGGAACTTCACCTCTATTTTTTGCTTTGTTTACACTCTCAACTTTATCAAAGAAAGGTTACCTTTGTCGAGTTGTTTTCACTCAAAATTTAAACAAAGGTGGTGGCTGTTTTCTGCATTGTCGATCCCATACCCACCTGGTCAACAAACACCTTACAATAAGTAGCCTAGATATCATTACATCACGCCGTTCATCTTTTCTTTTCATGGAAAAGGGTACTCTTCTGTTATGATTCCACCTTCAGAGGGTTTGTTTTGTGTGTTCTTAATCTTTTCTGGGTGGTCGGTGCAGAATAACCTTTCATTTTTTCTATTTGCTTCACTTCATAGCAAGAAAACAAACAGTAGCAGTAAAGAAACAAGAAACCCAGAGGCGGCAACTTTCCTTACCCAGTCTCTCTTGGTCCCTCCACTGCAATAATATGAAAGAGACACAACGGCCCACAGCTTGACATTTACTGATAAAAGCTTAAGAAGCCGCTCCCCCTTGATTTTTCAAAGAAAGTGGGCAGCCCTCTTTCCTTTCTACCCTTTTAAATTCCAAAAGCTTTAAGCTTTTAAATCTCTTTCTTATCAATCAAATGCTCTCACAAGCAAAATCAAATACTCTCATAAGCAAAATCTACAGAGCATGGATAACTAGATATTGTTTGGTTGGCACTCAGACCTTCTCATTTCCCACTTCTCTTCTTCTTTTTCAAAATATTATTATCATAAACTGCGCATGCAAAAAGAAAAGAGCAAGGGCCCCCTTATGAGGAATTTGATGTTCACACCTTTACAAGAATCATCTGTTGCTCTATATACAACTACAATCTCATTATAACTGTAATGGTTTCTGGGTCAATTTTGATAGGTCATAAATTTTATGAAAATTAAGATTCTAAGTTTTCTTATGAATAACCTGGGTGGTATAACATAAATAACAAAACAAGTAAAGAATAACACTTGATAAGGTGTAAAATGATGATGTTTTCAGGTGAAAATAGACATTTTTTTACTCAACTGTGGTAAATTTCTTGCTTTTGTAAGTGCCCTTTTGCTTGTATTTTTTTTTGTGATTGTATGTATTCATTCCCAGCAAAATTCGTGACAAAAATAAATAAATTATATTGATGTTTCATTAATACCACTGTGCATTCTCCAATTGGCTCTTGCAGCAGAGACAACTCTTACCCATCTGATTTCCCAAAATTATAACTAACCTAAACAGTATTTAGGATTCAAGAGGACGAAATACAAGACCTAATGGTCCCAGGCCCCCAACAATACCTCATATGCCATATGCTCTATGGTTGTTAAAGCTAAAGGTGTCTGCAAATCCACGTTTGCTCCAATAGCAGACATGCCGGCCATGCCATCCTTCTTCCCTCCTCATTTTCTTTCAAAACCACATGATCACCCCAACTTAATTTATCCTTTATTTTCCTAGTCCATCAATTGCCATTATCCCTTTCTCTCACTAGCTTCTCTATATAAGGGAAACCCAGAACTTTACTTCTCCCCATTAATAAGGAATTGAAGCTATCTCTGATACATATGGAGAAGTGCAGATCATACCCAGAATACTCATCGTCTTACAATGGAGATGGGTTTGGGTTCGAGGATCGTTCCAAGTCCTACAACTTCAATGGTCCTACCAACAAAGATCGTGGATTCACCGCGTCAAGCGACCCAGAGCTGAAGAGGAAGAAGCGTGTGGCTTCTTACAACGTTCTCACCATGGAAGGTAAGCTCAAGTCCTCTGTGCGTAGCAGCTTCAAGTGGATCAAAACTAAGTTTACCGACATCCGCTATGGTGTGTGAATTGTGATTACAACCCTGCAGCCTGCAGGTGTATATAATTTGAAGATCAATTAGGGTTACCTGTGTGAGCTTGAATTGTGAAAAATCAGAAACATGAAGAGAGAAAGTGAGTCCTGCTGTTTCGTATATGTTCCGATTTCTCGCATTTATGTCTGCTCTCAAGTACCTGGTCATGAGTCACTTGACTCGTTTGCGGCCTGTCTGCCATTTGCAAGCTAGTTAGGTTCTTCCATTTCTGCTCTTTCAAATTTCAATCAAGTCGATTCGCTACGAGTTTAAACGGCCGATTTGTCTTCAGATTGTGAGATCGTGAGTCGATTTACCTAAATCAGTGGGTTTAAAATATGAAATCAGGAATGAGTCGGTTCTGAACTGGGTCAGCATGGAATAGGTCTGGTCTGGTCCAGTTGAATCTGACTATTTGTTTAATTAATGATTTAATTGGACATGAAAATGGGATGCTTTTGACTCACGAGTCACGATTCTTTTTTTTTTTTTTTCGGTGGAAACGACTCACGACTTTCAAAACTATAACCAACGACATTTATATCGTTTAAAATACGAGTCCGGATCAGCTCTCCCAACGGGGAGCACAAACGACAGGTTCTCGACCACACAAAACAGTGGGGCCCACGGTAAAAAACATCTTTTGGAAAAAATAAAAAATGTTTAAAATTTTATCCGTAGGCCCCACTGTTTGTTGGTCTGGAACCCGTCAGGAAGTACTCTGTGTTACTCCGACAGGGTGAGGATCCGGATTCTTAAAATACAATCATATATGTAGTTTAGTGATAATTGCCTCTCATGTATTGTGTTGTTTTTTATAGAAAGAATGGGTCACGCAGATCCAACAGAAAATAAAATAAAACAAAGAAAAAATTAATTTGGCCCAGCCCACATATCAGCATAAAAAAATTCCTTTAATTCTGGAGGTGGCTTTTGGAAGATTTTAATATTTACCGAAAAACTATTAAATGATGTCATTAGTTTCAATTAATATTTTCATTTTAATGGTCTTATTCAATTACTTAGAAAATGACAGTAACTAGTAAAGAAAATAAAGGAAAATGACATTCAACCGTGGTCAGACAGCAGCTCATAGCTCACACAAAGAAACCCAGGTATTTTGGTTGACATGAAGAAGTGGTTTGCTGATCTGATCTGATTCTTAATATTATTGTCCAAATGGTGGCTGGTAAGAGATACTTAAACAAGGCAAATTCACCTGCTGATGCAAAAACTTTGAGATGCCAAGAAGAAGTTAAAGAGACATTTTTCACTTTGTGGGACTATTTGTGTTGTCTGATGCATTTCCCCTTCTTGAAGGTGAAGGGTGGCTGAGGAACACAGGCACAAACGATCAACTGTTGATTATCCCTGGTGGCTGGTAAGAGATACTTCAACAAGGCAAATTCACCTGCTGATGCAAAAGCTTTGAGATGCCAAGAAGAAGTTAAGAGACATTTTTCACTTTGTGGGACTATTTGTGTTGTCTGATGCATTTCCCCTTCTTGAAGTGAAGGGTGGCTGAGGAACACAGGCACAAACGATCAACTGTTGATTATCCCAGGGGCCATGATCAAGATTTCATGGATGTCATGATATCTATCATGGAGGAATCAAAGTTCTCATCATCAGATTATGATGCTGATACCATAATCAAAGCCACTTGCCTAGTGAGTACTGTAAATATTTGGTCACTTAATTCGCAACTTGTCAAGTTCATCTGAAGAACTGATTTTTTGAATCAGTTTGATTATTGGTTCAGATATAATTTCTCTTTCTCAAATGATCTTTCTAATTTTTCTAATCAACTGGGTTTTGCAGAATATGATACTAGGTGGCAATGACACCACCACGGTTACTTGTACATGGGCCCTTTCATCGCAACTCAACAATCTGGCAGTTTTCAAAGGAGCCCAAGATGAGTTGGACATGCATGTTGGCATGGATAGACAAGTGGACGAATCAGATGTACTTAAATTGAAATATCTCCATGCAATAGGCAAAGAAACATTGCTTTCCTACCATGCAGGTCCACTACCTCCCCATGAGACCATGGAAGAGTGTAGCATAGTTGGTTTTCACGTTCCAGCAGGAACTCGTATAGTTTTTATCTCTATAAGATATAAAGGGATCTGAGAATTTGGTTGGAACTATTTGAATTCCGGCCAGAGAGGTTTCTCACAAGCCATGTAGATGTCGATCATCAAGGTTGGACTTTGAATCCATCTCATTTGGATCTAGAAGAAGAATGTGTCCTAGGGTTTCATTTTCTCTTCAAGTCCTGCACTTGGGTTTGGCTCGTTTGTTCATGGCTTCAACTTCGCGACTCCTTCAAACGCACAGGTGGATTTGATAGAGATGCCTGGCTCGATCAATCACAAGGCAACACGGCTTGAAGTCTACTTTGCCCACGTTTTCCTCTTGAAGTTTATAGATAAAGTGTGGCCAAAATAGTATAGTGTCATTTTGTGGCTCAAATTCTTGCACTTGGACTTTGAAGATGAGCCACCACTAATATATTTTGATAAATAACTCAAATTAATGATTTTTTTTAAAGAAATTGTAAAAGCATGCATTTCAGTTGTGATAATCGTTTATTGGACAAAATGGTTCTATTTCCTCTTGAAATTTATAAAAAATTTGTAAAGTTCCGTTGAGAAACGTTATACGTTTTATCTCAGAAAATTCTCAGTGGAAAGATATTAAATTTGACCAAAATCGGCTTGAACAAGAGTATTGAGAACCCTAATTATTAAAAAGGATAGAATTTTCACTTTAACATCCTACAATTGTAAAACAAATATCATTATAACCCACCAAAGTATATCTAAGATGGTTGATGGCCTTTTTCCTTGACAATTAATGGTGACGTGTTTGATCCATACAATTAAAATGGTTAGTGTTTAACAATGTAACGACTCTTATGTGATAGTATCCACTGACCATAAATTTCATAGCAGAATCATTCGTTTCTTTTGGCTTTCTGACTTTTCCCTTAAAAATGCATTAATTGCACATTTGTCTCTTACCAACACCACTTGCATTTTAGCTTCCTCAATCCTTTGAGTTTTGACACCTCAAACTTCTATGAAGTTGATTTAATCATTCTATCAACATCGATCACTTGCTTACAAAGTTTTTCACCTAACTCTCATCCTCATCACTTAATATTTATTGTTCATACCATACATAATAAATTTATTATACATAGCAAATTGTATTAATTGTACATAACATAGATAATTCATTCTTATATTGTATAAATAGTAGCTAGTCATTTACCGACCGCACATTAGTCAATAAGAGAGATTTACATTCTATGAAAGTGATTTCAGTAAAAGGTACCGGTTCAGCCTCAATAAGAGTGAGAGTTTTTACAGAGGTGACATCTTGGTAGTCAGTCACTAAGTCTTAAGAAGCCGAATGAAGAGGTAATGGATCCATGAGACTTTTTTGGGACATCATGCACTGGTAAGGGTAAAACATGGTGTGGTGTGATGGAGTACTTGTTTCGAAAGGCATAAGGAAAAATGTGTTCTTGGAAAGTAACATCCCTTGTGACAAAAATTTTTTTGGGAAAAATAAAAATCTTATACCCTTTTTGTCCATAGTAGTACCCAATAAAAATCCCACGAGATGCACGTTTATCAAATTTATAAGAAATATTAGTATTACGCCCAAAACATAAACACCCAAATGATAATTCTTGGATGAGACCACGGGAAGCAATTGGATGGTTTGTTTATGCATTAAACTCGGTATTGAGGTTGAAGAAACATTAGTAGTCGGCAAAACAGAGTTAAATTCATCACCAGCCATGATGAGGAAAACAATATCAAGAATGTCCCAATCAAGATCTTAGGCCGATGCCAAGATAGGAAAAAATTCCATAAAATGTAAATCTCTCTTATTGACTAATATGTGGTAAATGACCACACTATTTATACAATACAAAAATGGGTTATCTATGATATGTACAATCAATACAATTCACTATGTATATGTATGCATGGCATATACAATAAATTTATTATTATCTATAATATAAACAATAAATATAGGGTGTATGACATAATTTTTTTTTTGAGGTACATCTGGCCAACTTGCGTGCACTTTGATTACATACTCAGGGGGGTGCTTTGCCGTCTGCAAGAGTCGAACACATGACCTCTCCACTAAGAAGTATGGATCTTACCACTCTACCAACCCTGCATTGACAACATAATAATATATTGTGGTATGTAAGTGATCATTTTCCCTTATATTTGAGTTGGACTTTACTGCATAATTAATATGCAATATTATGCTGTAAGCCATTAAAATCGAGATTTTAATTGAAATTTCAATCTTGACCGTCCATTTCACATAAGTGTGATAATATATTTTTAAAAATAGAAGATCGAGATCAAAATCTCAGTCGAAATTCCGTTTCGCTGCAGGTGCTACAAATTAATTGCACAACACCCAATCAATTTTACTCATCAATTATTTCCCCACATAAGTATCACATGTGTCATACATGACTATTTCCCCTCGTAATTATCACATGTGACATGACAGCATGGGAAACTACTATCGAATGATGGCATTACCATTAATAATATTTTGTTTGACGGTCTTATTCAATTACTTGGATGGAAGATGACAATCACTTCTAAAGAAAACAAAGGATAAAGATTCAAGCCAGGCGGCTTGTTTAATTGAACCTAGCCCTTGAACTGGAAAGAGATTAGATCCTGAATAGCTTTTTCCTTGTGACACTTGGAACTTTGACAATTGTTTAATGATTGCTTGAAATATAAATCTTTATCAACCAGAAAGCACAAGAAGAAGAAGAAGAAACGTGTGGATGTGAAATTGCCTTCACTTGTGAGAAGTATCTATATGACATTGCTTATAAATATGTGAGGAATATAAAGTTCTTCACCAGAAGCCATTCGACCTTGAGCTTCCGGCCCTCTATTCCCAGTCAAATCTCAGAAGAGAAATCGACCTGAACCCACAAAACTAACAGCCATGGAGTATCTTCTTCAAGGCCCAACACTTGTTATCTTCTTTTCCTTCCTTGTTTTGCTTTACTACTTGATTCCATGGAGGAGGTCAAGAAATAGAAACCCCAACAGTAGCCATAAAAGGGTTGCACCCCCAGAAGCTGCTGGGGCATGGCCAATACTGGGTCACCTTCATATTTTAGGTGGTGATTCCCCACCTCACGTTACACTGGGAGCCTTGGCTGACAAATATGGGCCGGCCTTCATGATACGGCTTGGTATGCAACCTGCATTGGTGGTAAGTAGTTGGGAGGTTGCCAAGGAATGTTTTACTACAAATGATAGAGCTCTTGCCACCAGATCAAAGGCAATAGGCACAAAGCTTATGGGTTATAACAATGCTCTATTTGGCTTAACCCAATATGGAACTTACTGGCGTGAAGTACGCAAGTTAGTGATGCTGGAGCTTCTCTCAGAACGTAGACTGGAGATGCTCAAGCATGTCAGAGCCTCAGAGGCTGCAGCTTTCATAAGAGAGATATACAACATGTGGGCAGCGGAGAAAGATGGCCAAAACCAAGGTGTTTTGGTTGATATGAAAAAGTGGTTTGGTGATTTGACCCTAAATATTATTGTCCGAATGGTGGCTGGTAAGAGATACTTCAACAAGGGAAATACAAGTGCTGATGCAGAGGCTGTGAAGTGCCAAGAAGCCGTTAGAGACTTCTTTCACTTTATGGGACTATTTGTGTGGTCAGATGCATTTCCCTTTCTTGAAGGGTTGGACTTGCAGGGATATGAAAAGGCTATGAAGAGAGTTGGGAGAAACTTTGATTCTATAGCTGAAGGGTGGTTGAAGGAACATAAGCATAAACGATCCTCTGTTGACTACCTCAAGGGTGATGATCAGGACTTCATGGATGTCATGATTTCTGCCATGGAGGATTCGAAGATCTCATCATCAGATTATGATCATGATACGATCATCAAAGCCACTTGCATAGTAAGTAAATTGATGAAGAACTGTTTTTCTTTCTTTCTCATATTTGTTTGTCATGTCTGGATGCATGATTCTCCTTTTTACCAAATAGACCCAAATAGCAATGAGTTTTTTCCATGATTTCTTTTGTGCATAGAATATTGTACTATATGAAATTACTGTAGTATAAGACATCTGGGGATAGAATACCCAACATCATATCTTCCTTATTTTGTCTAATTAATGTTTTTATCCTTCTGGGCAGTGACGTATATTGACGCTTTATTCTATGTTGTAATGCAGCAAATTGATGAAGCTTAATTTATAGATTCGGTTCAGACTCACTTTAGAACTTGTCAAGTCGATATGAAGAACCAATTTTTTGAATCAGTTTGATTGGTTCAATTAAAGATAAATTTCTACTTAATTTGCAGCTTCAGCATGTATCATCTAATATTTAACTGGTTTTTGCAGAATATGGTTCTAGCTGCCAATGACACCACAGTAGTTGCTTTCACGTGGACCCTTTCATTACTACTCAACAATCCTGCAGTTTTAAAAAGAGCCCAAGATGAATTGGACATGCATGTTGGTAGGGATAGACAAGTGGACGAATCAGATATAGTTCAACTGGAATATCTCCGAGCAATAGTCAAGGAAACATTGCGTCTCTATCCTGCTGCTCCACTGTCTGCTCCACATGAGGCCATGGAAGAGTGTACCATAGCTGGTTTTCATGTTCCAGTAGGAACTCGTATATTTACAAATCTCTATAAGATTCAAAGGGATCCAAGAGTATGGTTGGAACCGTCTGAATTTCAGCCAGAGAGGTTTCTCACAAGCCATGTCGATGTCGATCTTCGGGGTCACCATTTTGAGTTCATTCCTTTTGGATCCGGAAGGAGAATGTGTCCTGGGATTTCTTTTGCTCTTCAAGTTCTGCACTTGGGTTTGGCTCGTTTGCTTCATAGCTTCAACTTCACAACTCCGTTGAATGCACTAGTGGATATGACAGAAGACCCAGGCCTTACCAACCTCAAGGCAACACCACTTGAAGTTCTTCTCAGCCCACGCCTTCCTCTTGAAGTTTATGGACAAACTTGATCTTGCTATTGTATGTAATATTCACCTCAATACAAGCATTAATTATCTTAGAATATATATGACCTTAATTATTATTATTTTAATAATAAATATGTATGGTATCACATAATATATGTACATCTGATGTACATAATATTCTTTCCCTGTGTTAAAGATATTTTTCAATAAATAAACAAAATACCAGCCATCAAAGTGATTGATGGAAATAGCCTAGTTCTTACTCCTACAAGCTTGGAAAACATTTAAGTGTGTAGCTAACAAATCTTAAGTTTCACTACCTGTTCAAGAAACGTTGAAACAAAACTGCAAGTTGATTCTAAAAAATATAAATAAATCCCTAAAAGTTGGCTTTCAAATTTTGAATCTCAATTAACAGACTTAAGCTTACCCTGTAACTTCAACACTTCCAAACACATGAATAAACTCCATGGGAAAAGGATCAACTATCACAAAGCTCCATTTAACTATAACCCATTTAGTATGAGTTTGTTTCGGATCAACTTATCATAGAAAAATTTACAAAAATCCGAAAGGATAGATCCACTAGGTTTCAAATGGAAGTCTGCAGATCTTTATCCTAAGTTCTAAAACTTCTTTGGCTTAAAGAAATCCTAACCCTTAGACCTGAAAAAAGATTTGATAGTGGATTTGTTTCCTTTTGACACTTGAAACTTTTAAATAATAAATATTCAAGCCAATGTGACTGCCTTAACTACGCATTTTTATCAATCGGAATGGACAAGAAGAAGGTTGCTCAGTTAATAATACGAAGAGATCACAAATTCAACCCTTCCCATTCAAACAAGAGAAATTGCGCTTAGATGTGAGTAGTATATAAAATTGCTTATATATATGTAAGGAATCTAAAGTTCTTCACGAGAACCCATTCGACCTTAGCTTCCCCTCTTTTCCCAGCCAAATCTCAGAAGGGAGACCTGAACACACAAAGCTTACAACCATGGATTATCTTCTTCTATTCCTCCCAGCTGTTAACCATCATCTCCAGTATTAGGAGTTGGGCCCAATGTACGTTTTAGTTAACTCAAAAACGATCTTAGGCTGATACCCAATATAGGAAAGAAATTCCATAGAATGTAAATCTCTTTTATTGACTAATGTGTGGTAAATGACCACTATTTATACAATACAAAAATGATTATCTATGGTATGTACAAACAATACAATTCGCTATTTATGGTGTGTACTATAAATTTATTATTTATGATATGAACAATAAATATAGGGTGTACGAGTAAGAAAGACAAATAGAAAAGATAGGGGATAAAAATTGGTGAAATTTAAATTTGAATTTTATCCAAATAGAGATGTGTAATAATAAAACTCATTTAGAAATATTTTAAGGGCTAATTTATGAATATTTTATATGATGATCCACATAGGACAAAATAGCCTATGACTTTTTGTTTTGGTAATGAAAATAGGCAAAGAATTACAAAGCATTAGTTGAGGACTAATCTCTCTTAATGCGCGTGACACTAATTTTTTTTTTAATAATAAATGTACATAGGATTGACGGTTGAGAAGAATATAATAATATGTTGTCGTAGGTAAGTGATTATATTTCCCCTCATATTTGAGGTGACTTTAGTGTTATGCAATTAATGTGCAATACTATACTGTGAACCATTGAGATTGAGGTCTTGATTGATAGTTCAATCTCGACCGTCCGTTTTGCATAACTGTGATAATACACTTTTTGAAAATAGACGATCAAGATCAAAATCTTGGTTGAGATTCTGTTTGTTACATGTACTGCACAAAAATTACACAACACCCAAACAATTCTACTCATGACCTATTTCCCCTCATATGTATCACATGAGAGGTTATTTTCATATTAATGGGAAACTACTATTGAAGGCATTACCATTAATAATATTTTGTTTGACGGTCTTATTCAATTACTTGGATGGAAGATGACAGCCACTTCTAAAGAAAACAAAGGATAATGGTATTTAACTCTGACAGGCGGCTTGTTTAATTGAACCTAACCCTTGACCTGGAAAGAGATTAGATCCTGAATAGTTTTTTTCCTTTTGATACTTGGAACTGTAACAATTGTTCAAACGATAATGATTCAAGCCGGTGATGACTGTTTGAAACATATATCTTTATCAACCCGAAAGGACAAGATCAAAGAAGAAGATATTGGGGATATGAAATTGACTTCACATCTGAGAAGTATCTATATGAATTTGCTTATAGATATGTGAGGAATCTAAAGTTCTTCACCAGAGCCCATTCGACCTTGAGCTTCCCGTTCCTCTATCAATTCCCAGTCAAATCTCAGAAGGGAAATCGACCTGAACCCACAAAACTAGCAGCGATGGAGTATTTTCTTCAGAGCCCAACACTTGTTATCTTCTTTTCCTTCCTTGTGTTGCTTTACTGCTTGATTTCATGGAGGAGGTCAAGAAATAGAAACCCCAACAGTAGCCATAAAAGGGTTGCACCCCCAGAAGCTGCTGGGGCATGGCCAATACTGGGTCACCTTCATATTTTAGGTGATGATCCCCCACCTCACGTTACTCTGGGAGCCTTGGCTGACAAACATGGGCCGGCCTTCATGATAAGGCTTGGTATGCAACCTGCTTTGGTGGTAAGTAGTTGGGAGGTGGCCAAGGAATGTTTTACTACAAATGATAAAGCTCTTTCCGATAGACCCAAGGCAATAGGCACAAAGCTTATGGGTTATAACAATGCTCTGTTTGGCTTCACCCAATATGGAACTTACTGGCGTGAGGTACGCAAGTTAGTGATGCTGGAGCTTCTCTCAGATCGTAGGCTTGAGATGCTCAAGCATGTCAGAGCCTCAGAGGCTGCAGCTTTCATAAGAGAGATATACAACATGTGGGCAGCTGAGAAAGATGGCCAAAACCAAGGTGTTTTGATCGATATGACAAAGTGGTTTGGTGACTTGACCCTAAATATTATTGTCCGAATGGTGGCTGGTAAGAGATACTTCAACAAGGGAAATACAAGTGCTGATGCAGAGGCTGCGAAGTGCCAAGAAGCTATTAGAGACTTCTTTCACTTTATGGGACTATTTGTGTGGTCAGATGCATTTCCCTTTCTTGAAGGGTTGGACTTGCAGGGATACGAGAAGGCTATGAAGAGAGTTGGGAGAAACTTTGATTCTATAGCTGAAGGGTGGTTGAAGGAACATAGGCATAAACGATCGTCTGTTGACTACCTCAAGGGTGATGATCAGGACTTCATGGATGTCATGATTTCTGCCATGGAGGATTCGAAGATCTCATCGTCAGATTATGATGCTGATACGATGATCAAAGCCACTTGCATAGTAAGTATGTTGATGAAGAACCGTCTTTATTTCTTTCATTCTCATATTTGTTTTTCATGTCTGGATGCGTGATTCTCCTTTTTACGAAACCGGGAAAAAAATTACAAACCCATCTTGGGCGTTTTAGACGTTTTTGTACCTTCTACCGGGCATTGATCTGAATGAGTGCCTAATAAATTATAAAATTCACTCATGCTTAATATTTTTATTATTTTATATTTTCTTCAAATAAAAAGAGCCAAATACAACCATTAGAGTAAGATTACATTCACTTTTAGACAGTCTTCAAGAAAATTATTAATGTATGATTGTCATAATATTTAAAAAAAAAATAAAAATTTGTTATACCACATGATTGAAAAATTAAATTTGATCCATTAGGGTAGCTATGAAAATGAGAGAAGAGAAATTATTACCATATCTATGACTCATATGAAGATTGATTTTTTTCTTTTTTTGGGCTTCAAGAAGGGATAGACCCAAATGGCAATGAGTTTTTTCCATAATTTCTTTTGTGCATGGAATATTGTACTATATTAAATTACTGTATAAGATATTTGGGGATAGAATACCCAACATATAAGGAGTGAAATATAATCAAACAATCACAGGGTATAAACTGAACTCTCGTCATTAGGATCTCCATCAGTAAAACACTTGGACACCCTTAGTATTTTTGTGCTCCCCGACGGTTATTGACCACAATTACGGGGGGCCACAGGATTAGGGTCATGGATTTTTTTTAATATTATTTTTTTACTTGTGGGTCCCATATAGTTTGTGGTTGTAAAACCGTCAGGAGAGCATGGAGTGCTCCCCGTCTGAAGAGATGATCCACACTCGGTTGACTATCCATCGTCTCTTTTCCACAGGGAAAAAGAATACCCATCATTTTTTCCTTAATTTATCTAATAAATGTTTTTATCCTTCTAGAAAGTGATGTATATTGACGCTTTATTAATGCAGCAAATTGATGAACCTTAATTTATATATTCAGTCCAAACTCACTTCAGAACTTGTCAAGTCGATATGAAGAACCAATTTTTTGAATCAGTTTGATTGGTTCAAATACAATATTTTTAATTAACTGGTTTTTGCAGAATATGGTTCTAGGTGCCAATGACACCACAGTAGTTACTTTCACATGGACCCTTTCATTACTACTCAACAATCCTGCAGTTCTAAAAAGAGCCCAAGATGAATTGGACATGCATGTTGGCAGAGATAGACAAGTGGACGAATCAGATATAGTTCAATTGGAATATCTTCAAGCAATAGTCAATGAAACATTGCGTCTCTACCCTGTAGCTCAACTGACTAGTCTACGTGAGGCCATGGAAGAGTGTACCATAGCTGGTTTTCATGTTCCAGCAGGGACTCGTATATTTACAAATCTCTATAAGATTCAAAGGGATCCAAGAGTATGGTTGGAACCATCTGAATTTCAGCCAGAGAGGTTTCTCACAAGCCATGTTGATGTCAATCTTCGGGGTCACCATTTTGAGTTCATTCCTTTTGGATCTGGAAGGAGAATGTGTCCTGGGATTTCTTTTGCTCTTCAAGTCTTGCACTTGGGTTTGGCTCGTTTACTTCATAGCTTCAACTTTGCAACTCCTTTGAATGCACCAGTGGATATGACAGGGAGCCCAGGGCTGACCAACCACAAGGCAACACCACTTAAAGTTCTTCTCAGCCCACGTCTTCCTCTTGAAGTTTACGAATAATAAAAGACTTTGTACTTAAAAAGTATTATTGAGAAAGCATGTTGTCATGTTAGAATTTTCCTAACAAAAATATATTAGCAACATTTGATCACAATCAACCTAGACAGGCATATAAAGACCCGAGTAAGGGGGGGGGGCAAGGAAGCTTTTGTAAATATGGGTGGTGAGAGACTATTTATGTATACCATTAGGGAGAATTGAACCAATGAACTCTTCACGAAGAGGTGCTGATCACTACCAATTGACCCAACCTTCTATGATTTATTTTCCTGCAATTCCCTACAATACACGGCTAGGTTTGTGACATCTGGCATTTTACCTACTTAGAAAACCTATAAGACTCTTACTCACAGCCGCAACATAAAAGAAACATAAAAGAAATAAGAAGTTGCAAGCAGCTAGAAGTCCACAACCTAGATGCTGTTACTTCATGTGATTAGGACCATAAAGACACATTGAAAGCCATATATATAAATATAAGAAAAAGTTGGGATTTCTTTTGCAGTAGTCCAATAACGGTGTAAAAACTGGCTTTTTGGTTTCTCAATGGTTGAGTTACCATGTATCTAAATTGAGAACAAAGGCTCGAGGCTGGTGAAGAGAAAGAAAAGCAAAATGGTGGAAAAACAAACGAAGAAGGTGAAAGCTGAGTTTATCCACATGATGACGCTACTTGGCGTCTAATGCGATCCATCCATTAGTCTTATTGAGATTAAAACACCTAAGACTTTTAAAGCTTGACGACAATTTAGTCCAGAAAGTTCGCTATGATTGAGTCTATTGGGTGCAAAAGGACAAGAAGATATTTTGATTGGAACTTGCTTATCTAGGTGTGAAGCTAAACCTCAACCCATATAACTTGTGCTTCTCCATTCTTACTGATCCCAGAAGGGAAGGCTAGAATTCACAAAGTTAATGACAATGGAGTACTCTCTACCTCAAATCCCCTCAGTACTCGTCTTCTTTTCTTTCCTTCTTGTTCTTTCTTACTTGTATCCATGGAGATCAAGAGACTCAAAGCACAACAGTAGCAATAAAAGGGTTCCACCACCCGAAGCTGCCGGAGCGTGGCCAATAATTGGTCACCTCCCTCTGTTAGGTGGCTGTGATTCGGTTCCTCATATTACTTTGGGAGCACTGGCTGACAAATATGGACCAGCCTTCATGATACGGCTTGGTATGCAACCTGCTTTGGTCATAAGTAGCTGGGAGCTGGCTAAGGAGTGTTTTACTACAAATGATAGAGTTCTTGCCACACGATCAAAGCAACTTGCCACAAAGCTTATGGGTTATAACTATGCTCTCTTTGGCTTCACTCACTATGGAAATTATTGGCGTGAGGTACGCAAGGTAGTGATGCTGGAGATTCTCTCCAATCGTAGGCTTGAGATGGTCAAGCATGTTAGAGCCTCAGAGATCGAAGCTTTCATAAGAGAGATATACAACATGTGGGAAGAGAAGAAGAAGCAAGGTGGGCAAAACGTAGGTGTTCTGGTTGATATGAAGAAATGGTTTGCTGATTTGACTCTAAATATTATTGTCCGAATGGTGGCTGGCAAGAGATACTTTGGCAATTCAAAGAATAAAGCTTCTGATACAGAGGAGGCAGTGATGTGCCAAAGAGGAGTCAGAGAATTTTTCCACTACATTGGTCTTTTTGTGGTATCAGATGCATTTCCTTTTCTTGAGGGGTTGGACTTGCAGGGATATGAGAAGGCCATGAAGAAAACAGCAAAAAACTTGGATTCTATAGTTGAGGGATGGTTGAAAGAGCATCAACAGAAGCGATCATCTCCTGATTATGCCAATGACAAGAGTGGCGCTGAAGACTTCATGGATGTTATGATATCTATAATGGAGGAATCAAAGCTGCTCTCATCAGCAGATTATGATGCTAATACAGTCATCAAAGCTACTTGCCTTGTGAGTGCATAGGTGGATTTATTTATTTTTCTTTTATATGTTATATTATATTTATCATCATCATCATCATCATGATTCTTATTATTATGTGATGCTTAGTAAAGTAGACTCTTCAACATTTGAATCATGGTCATACATGAGGATTTTTTTTTTTAGTCTAGAGGAGGATGCATGTGTTGAACGAGACGGTATGAATTATATATCTATGTGAATATAATTGTATGAATAGAGGGACTCCACTAAATTATTTTTTTCAGGTCCTACATGAGTTTCGTGTCGAGTTTGTATATATGTTTTTAAATAATAACAATAAAGGTAGATTCACTTTATTACAAAAAAACAATGAAAAGAACTTATCAGCAAGTATACCAACAAAGAAAAAAGACAAACTATCCACGGGCAATAACCCAACCTATGGTGGAGCGGAACTAGTATAACAAGGAGACAATACCCATAACCAGGACCACAAAATATGAAAAAAATTAATTTGTCTGCAGCTCGAGCTACAATCCTGTTCCTGTTGCCTGTATAGCATGTATTGATTTGCAATAATTAACTTTGCCTTGAAGTTGACGAATATTCTTTTACATTTTAATTTTCCATCACACTCTATTCAAACCATATAGAAATTTAGCTAAATTGACAGCATCAATAATTTTAAGAACCCAATTGTTAACATAGTTTGATTAATTTGAGATTGAATTAATTTTCTCCTTCCAGCTTTGTTATCTCTAATGGTATTAATTTATGCCATGAAATGGCTTTGGCAGAATATGATTCTAGGTGGCAATGACACTACTGTGGTTACTTTGACATGGGCGCTCTCACTATTACTCAACAATCCAAGAGTTTTAAGAAGAGCCCAATATGAGTTGGACATGCATGTTGGCAGCGAAAGACAAGTGGATGAATCAGACGTAGTTAAGTTGGAATATCTACAAGCAATAGTGAAGGAAACATTGCGTTTATACCCTGCAGCTCCACTATCTGCTTCACATGAAGCCATGGAAGAGTGCACCATAGCAGGTTTTCAAGTTCCAGTAGGAACTCGTATAGTTACAAATCTTCACAAGATTCATAGGGATCCAAGAGTTTGGTTGGAGCCATCTGAATACCGTCCAGAGAGGTTTCTCACAAGCCATCGAGATGTTGATCTTCGAGGTCAGCATTTTGAGTTCATCCCTTTTGGGTCCGGAAGGAGGATGTGTCCTGGGATTTCTTTTGCCCTTCAAGTCCTACACTTGTGTTTGGCTCGATTGCTTCATGGCTTCAACTTCGCAACTCCTTTGAAAGTACCAGTGGATATGACAGAGAGCCCAGGCCTGACCAACCTCAAGGCAACACCACTTGAAGTTCTTCTCAGCCCACGCCTTCCTCTTGAAGTTTATGGAAAAACTCGATCTTGCTATTGAGTAATATTCATCTAAATACAAGCATTAATTATCCTAGAATATATGTGACCCTTAATTATTATTATTTTAATAATAAATATGTATGATATCACATCATATATATATACATATTATTTCCCTATGATAAAGATATTTTTCAATACATAAACAAAAATACCTGCCTTCAAAGTGATTGATGGAAAAAGCCTAGTTCTTGCTCCTTCGACAAGCTTGGAAACATTTTAAGTGTGCAGCTAACAATCTTTAAGTTTCACCACCTGTTCAAGGAACACTAAAACAAAACTGCAAGGTGATTCCAATAAATATAAATAAATTTCTAAAAGATGGCTTTCAAATTTTGAATCTCAATCAACAGATTTAAGCTTACCCTATAACTTGAACACTTCCAAATACATGAATAAGCTCCATGGGAAAAGGATCAGCTATCACAAAGCTCCATTTAACTATACCCCCATTTAGTATGAGTTTCTTTCTTATCAACTTACCCATAGAAAAATTTACTAAAATCCAAAAAGATCGATCCAGTAGGTTTCAATGGGAGTCTGATCTTTATCTTGAAGGTACTAAATTTTCTTTGACTTAATTTTAGTGTGTAAGACTAACTTAGAAATATTTTATTTGATGATCCACATTGGACAAAATAGCCTAAGACTTGCAAAGCATTAGTTGAAGACTAATCTCTCTTAATCTTTGCGTGTAAAATTCATCTTTTATTTAATAATATATGTACATAGGACCGCCTAGTAATATGTTGCCATAGGTAAGTGATAATTTCCTTTTATTTTTTTTAATTTTTTTATAACGATAATTTCCCCTTATATGTATCAAACATGACAAGTTATTTTCATATTCATAGGAAACTACTATAAAATGATGGCATTGTTATTAATTAATATTTTCATTTAATGTATGGTCTAATTCAATTGTTTTTTTCATCTGACGTTCAACTACAGCCACTTCTAAAGAAAATAAAGAAAATGCCATTTAACTGTGATCGGGTCGTTTAAATTAACCTAACCCTTGGTTACCAAAAAAAAAAAAAAAAAATCTAACCCTTGAACTGAAAAAAGATTTGATTTTGGATTTGTTTTCTTTTGACACTTGGAACTGTAAAAATTGTTCAAACGATAAATATTCGAGCCAGTGATGACTGTTTTAATTACGCATTCTTATCAATTGGAAAAGACAAGAAGATTAATGGTTGCTCAATTGATAATCACTGGCATTTTATAGTGAAGAGATCATAGATTCAACTCTTCCCATATATAGTATATGTAATGATAGGCATACCCTTTAATATAAAGCTACCATGTCAAATAAGAGAAATTGCTCTTAGGTGTGAGAGGTACATAAAATTATTTATATATGTGAGGAATTTAAAGTTGTTCACCAGAACCCATTCGACCTTGAGCTTCTCCTCTTTTCCCAGCCAAATCTCAGAAGGGAGACCTGAACGCACAAAGCTTACAGCCATGGATCATCTACTTCTATTCTCAACACTTGTTATCTTCTTCTTTTCCGTTGTATTTTTATATTATTTTTTTCCATGAAGGAGGTCAAGAAACACAAACCATAAAAGCGTTGCACTGTTGACTACGTTAAGGGTGATGATCAGGACTTCATGGATGTCATGATTTCTGCCATGGAGGAATCGAAAATCTCATCATCAGATTATGATGCTGATACAATAATCAAAGCCACTTGCCTAGTGAGTACATGTATATATATTTTATCACTACACAACTTGTCAAGTGCATCTGAAGAACCAATTTTTGAATCAGTTTGACTGGTTCTGATACACTTTTTCTTCTCAATTAATTTCCAGCTTCAGCATATCGATCTCTAAAATCAGGGGTGGACCCACTAAGGGGCCGGGGGCATGGCCCCCGGATTTTTTAATTTTTTGATTATTTGCTTAGTTTTTTCATTTTTTATATTAATTTCCTTTATTTTTCTAGCCTTTTTCTCTTCTAATATGTGAAATATCACTGTTTGGTGCCAAAGGTGGTATGTTAAAGCGGTTAAAGACCCAACTTCCCTAGGGGAGGTCTTGGGTTCGCACCCGCTCGGCGGCATTAATGTAAAAACTACCCCCTTACTTGAGGAAGTAAATCGTGATTTTTTTTTTTTTTTTTTGGGTTACAAAACGGGGTCAAAAGACCCAAAAAACAAAACAAATCAAACTAGAGCACAACTCTTGAGACAATCCTCTCTAAGGATGTCTGTCATTTCCTGCGGGGGATCATTGAAAAATCATTTCCTGTGGGGGATCATTGAAAAATACCAGATCATCTCTTCCAATTAGCCGCCTCTTAGACAACCAATCAGCAGCCTTGTTATTTTGACGCCTCACATGACTAAATCTAACATGGCCTCGAGAAGCATATAAGCTTCGAATTTCAGCAACTAATCTTCCCATCGATCCTTGCTCGTTAACTTCTGGTTCCAGTAACCTTATGGCCTTCAGCGAGTTTGATTATATTTGGATTGGCCATGCTCCCATATCCAACGCTACCTTTACCCCTTCTTTGATTGCGCGCAGTTCCGCCTCTACTACATGGCATAGAGGAATCTTGATAGCAAATCCTCCTGTGAACATGCCTTCTTGATCCCGAATCACCCCAGCTAATTGAGCGTAGCATTCCTTCACTTTCACAGCAGCATCCGTGTTGCACTTAAACCATCCTCTTCTAGGGCATGTGTCACACCCCGCCCGCCAGGCCCGGTTAACCGCCCGACAACCCCGGATGTGACCGTCCGGATCCATGGTTTTAGTCTATCAATAATATAAATACAATCTAATCAAGAGATGTCATATTATAGCTTCGAGTCCAATACTCCATAATATCAAATAATCAAGAAATCAGATCAATGTATATCAGTTCCGCATATAACTGTTCTTCTCTTCGAGGCTTCTGCTCCGTTCTGTTCC
Organism: Hakea prostrata; assembly: GCF_041222555.1. Classification (NCBI taxonomy): domain Eukaryota; kingdom Viridiplantae; phylum Streptophyta; class Magnoliopsida; order Proteales; family Proteaceae; genus Hakea; species Hakea prostrata. The sequence continues at coordinate 10,271,158 of NC_142600.1, read as the reverse complement.
TTCTTGCCCTCGCTTCCGGGCTCTTTTTGTCATCTCCAACTTCCCTTGTGCACCATCTTCGTTTATATATCATACATGTGTTCCCGCTCGCGCTTCTCATATATTTCACACATCCCGTCCTTGTTTGTGTTCTTTGCTACTAGATCTAACTATGCAAGTCTCTACCTGCATGCTTTGATTCCCCCCTCCTTTGGGTAGTCTCTCCTCTCCGCGGTGTTCCTCTGTGTCGGGCAAAGGGGTAAGTCCACACTGGCTCTCAAACCATGGTCAGGGTTAAGTCAACACTCTCTCACCACGACCATTGGCAATGAGTCTGGCGCATGTCGGGGTTTCTAATCCAATGCAAGGTCATAATGGTAACATACTATATGAAGTCCAGATACTTCCCCTATGGCACCAACCAACTCGGTTCGTATCCTTCGCAACCTAGGAGTAAGAATCCTCACGGATGGCTACCTCTCGTTGGACTCCACTCCTTAACCCTATGGTCATCCACATATTATTGGGGCGGATGCTCTCATGACTCCTCGCGACATCCGGTCCGCTCCTTGGACGTCCATGAGCCCAACCCTAACATATGCAACCCTACCATTACATGACCAACAGTGGACCACTGAGTCTCCGCACGGACTGGTTACCGCTGTTGGATGAAACATAGTCACGTCACCATTGTCACGGGTCACCCGGCTTCAATTCCCCTGCCGAAAGGGTAATAGCATGTGGGGTACCTAGCCATGCAATTCTAGACTCCCTAAGTATGTCATCAAGTAATCATGATAGTGCTGGAGACATCAACAGGCATGTGTCCCATTCCACAGCCTTCTGATATCCCAAGCCAAGATATCCCAATGGAATACCCTTCCATCACAATCACACTACATCACTCTTTATCATATCATGAACAATTGTGCAATATCATAAAAGATGAAGTACATCAAGGAATACCACAAACAGCGAGTATACAATAAGATTTACATGCTTTATACAATTACGCAAGATACATGATCAAAGAATAGTAAATAGAACAACGAATCATCATGTATATGTAATTGCATATAAATAAGAATGCATGTCCTTACCTGTAATTTAGTAGAAGTCCTCTAACTTGCAATCCAAAAACAATTATAAGACTTTTATTTGAAACAGAGAACACCTAGGCATAGGGTTACAAGAATGTATAAGTCACATAAACCAAATTGAATCAAAACCAAATCTATTTGGTCATCTTGTTTACCAAGTCGCTTTGCCGTCGCTTAGGTTGCACCGCCACTAGTGCCGCCCCACGTGAGCTTCAATCCAAACTCGGGCTTCGATTACTCGATTTCAATCCGGTTTTCGAGTAATCTCATCCTAAGTCTCGAATTAAACACTCCCTAAGCCAAAAGGGTAAGAGAAAACAATCCCCTATCATCGGTGGATTATCCCTAACCCTCTCCTTTATTGAATTTTCCATCTCACGAGCGGGTTCTTTATGGTTATTCCATCTCACGCGATAAAAAAAGGGTAAAGAATAACCAAGGGGTAATCACTGCAGGAAAAAGGGTAAAACCAAACTAACGGAGATAAAAGAGTAGAGAACGAGGTTAGTTCAATACCTCACACCGAAGCCGAGAGAAAGCCGTCCTCCAAACCCTCGTCGTACTCCGAGACTCTTTCGATCTTCCCCGCCCGTCTTAACTCCCATAGAAATAACGAATAAAGTAATCGTTAAGAGCAGTTTGCCTTTTATAAGTCTCGGGGGCAAATACGCAAAATCCCAGCGCCCTCCTTGCTCCTTAGGTTCACCCCACTGTACCCCCCCATGATTTGTCTACAAGGGTGCTTTCTCTGGGGTTGAAGACCAAGTACAACCAAACCCAAATGAAGACATGGGGAGATCATAGTCCGAAAAATCAATCATAATAGGTTTGTAACAAAGAGGTTAGGGTTTCATCATAACATAAGGTTCATGAAAAGGTTATGATCACGGAAGAAGGGAATGATTGTTATCAAAATAGCAAATCATGGAAATCTATTTATGTTACAACATTACCCATGAGTTTCCCTCACTGGAAGGTTACAAGAGGTTTCCAAAGATCATTCAAGGTTGGTTTCAATTTATTTGGCTAGGGTTAGATCATGATGATGATCATAGATCTCAAAGAATAGAATAGATCATGGATAGATGGTTGCAAGATGCATCATCTTCTTCCATCTCAAACAACAAGACGAGAAAGAGTAATTAGAAATCCTAATTAGGTTAAACATGGATCATGAAGAAAATATAGTGTGATCAGGATAAACAATTAGAGAATGATAGGTTACAATTTTAGTAAAGAAAACACATTGATTGCTTTAACAGATCAAACTAAGGTTCTTGTTTGATCCAAGAGTTATTTCACCCTTTTTTGGCTCCCAATGAAAAGGTTGGACACATGAAGGAAATAAATTGATAGCCAATAAAACAAGAAACATAGATGATCAAGTTTAGGTTAACGAATATCACCCAGGAAGAGAACAGGATCAGATTCACCCATGGGAAAAGAACAAGATTTACAATCAGGTTTTGGGGAGGGTCCTGAATTAATAAAAATAAAGGGTTGCCAATTTTCCAGGAAAAACAGGATCAACTCCTCAATCATGAGGACACAAGGAGGTCTGGTAATGATATGGACCTTCCCACATAATAGATAGGTAGATTCAGTATCTCAGCTTTGTGGATCATTCGGATCATCCCATATGCTTCAGATCTGAGTGATTGGGGGATTCACTCTGGGCAATTAAGAGAGGTCATTCGTAGTGTATCCCTTCTCTGATCGAAAATCAGAGTAGAAAAGATGATTAAAACGTTGATACCAACCTTTTAGAAACCTAAATCAATCTTGATCTTTCTTGCTTCGGAGAGGTTCTGATCTTCCCACTTCTCCCAAGGCTTAGAAACAGTTGAGGTAAACACATGAGTTCCCCTTTTAATAGCCAAGATTCAGAGTTACTAGGTTTCCCCCCCTTCCTTTTTTTGGTTCCAGAGTTCGTCTCCCATGCTATCGAGGTTTGAACATTGGGATAGTTTACCACGAAATTAAAAGATAAGCTTTTGAAAACCTTCAACAGATATTTACCAAATCCCTCCCCTTTTCATAGATTTTGGCCTACTTCTTTTTTGATCTTCTTTCATCATCTACTCTTACCTGTATGGAGTCTTCACCGTCCAACTGCTTTGGTCCATCCCGTTCTTCTTCCAATAAATAGTTCCACCAAATCAAGTAGTTTCCATGAACCCATCATCATTCCATGTTTTGGGTCAAACACCATTCTTCTCTGAGATGCCCACAAGACATCTTCCTAGATTTTGAAGATATAACAATCCTCAACTTCATCACTTACAAAACCAAATCGCTCGGGCCAATCGTTGCTCCATTTGGCAACAAACCCACAGATATTGGCATAGATCTATTCCTGTTTTTCGCACCTAAAAAACCATATTTGATTTCGTGGTTTAACCATACGTTTCCAAATGCTTCTTGCAAAGCAACAATCCCTAAATACATGTAATATATCTTCCACCTCTGTCATGCAAAGATTGCATTTTTTCATTATCTTGAAGATGCAAGTGGCACTTTCTAGCATTAGTCATCAACCTATTCTTTACAACTAGCCAAAAGAAACTGCAAAATCGGTTTGGAAGATGAAGTTTTCAAGAAGTATTCCAAAATTTTTCATTGAATATTCCCATATCTACAGCTGGTTCGTTCTTTATCAATGTCTCATATGCAGAGTGTATCGAAAAAATACCTTCAGTAGAAGATGAAGTTTAACTAATGCTTTAATTTACCTCTATTTTGTTGAAAAAAAATGTCATTATTAATAATTTATCTATTTTTGTCAAATATATGTGGGCCCTACAAAATATATGTAGACATGGGTCTTATAAGGGCCCACACAATATGTGTGGCGAAAAAGCATTGATGCTTCCCCAATCTAAATTTTTATTATTCCCCCCCCCCCCCACTATTGAATCTTGGTTCTGCCCTTGTCTAAAATGATCTTTCTTCCCGACTCCTATTACTGGAGATGATGGTTAACAGCTGGGCATATGTAGGGCATGGGGTCTATATATACCCAGTTGAGATTGGCTGCCTGGTCAGTAAGTTTTGAACTAAGGAGCTTCTTAGGGTGTAAACGGATCGGATAGTGGTATATCCATATCTACATCCTATTATATTCGGACGGATTCGGATAATATCCTATTGATTCTCGAACAGATTCTGTCGGATTCGGATGATAATAAGATAATATTTTCTTAAGTAGATTATTCTAAATGGACATGAATATAGATTGAATACAAGTTTTTGACTACGTGATTAAATCATTACTCATTTACTAAAAAACAGAAGAGATTAAATCATTACCTTTTTATTTGTGAGGGCTAGGTTAGAAATTTAAGAATTTAACAACTTTGGTAGCTAGCTATTTTAGTAAAAAATTTAGAAAAATAGTCACATATCATAGGTAAAATTTATAAAAATAAAAATTATAAATCTAAATAAGTAACTTAATAGGATAATTTTATCGGATAATAATATGTAAGAAATAGGTATACCATATCCGCATCCTATTAATAATCAGAGATACCCCTGAATAGATGCAAAAGAAAATTTTGATTATCCATTTACACTCCTAGAGTTTCTTATCTTATGAAGTAGTTCACTTGATGATCAAACAAAGTACGTACCCAGCTAACAAGCTAGTTCATAACTTCAAATGCAGGAGCAGGAAATTAAGAATTAAGTTGATAGCTAGGTAGGTTGTCATCATCATCGGTGGAGTGAAATTGTGAATGGAAGACAGCAACATGATGGAGAGGACATGATGGAGAGGATCCATGCATGCTAGCCAGATCGATGAGTACTTAAAGTACGGATTTTTATTTGCAGCTGTTGCAGCTGCTGCAGGCGATGGTCGAGATTTGATTACGTTCTTTAACGGTTCAGATTAAAAATTTAAGGGTTTATATAAAAATATTACTTTTTCTTTTGCATTTTAAGGGTTTAGAGTTTATAAATTTACAAACCAGCCCCCAATAGGTAATTGAATCTAAACCCTGTGATAAACTAAACCTCCGGCTGCAAATAAAAATCTTAGTTTATGTAGGTTCTACCGATATTTTGTGGCAAATCTTCGTGGAGACCAGAGAATCGCTCTCCTTTGCGGGCCAGAGAAATACTTGTTGCGGCAAAGCTCAGGGAAGAAAGAAGAGGAAGAGAGGGTCTATCACGCTGATTGGAGAGGCTATACTATCGGACGCACCAGTAGAAGAACCCTTGAAAATGGCTTTAAGAGCGGAGGCGGCAGTGGTGGAAGAAGAAAGAGAAGGCTCCTCCTCCGCTCCACCTCCCTTGTCAGATCTGAAATTTCCTCCTGGTTTCGTTTGGTCTCTGAAGTCAGATCTTAAATTTGAACGAGCAGAAACTATTTCCGCCGCGAATATAGTTCATGGCGGCTTCTGCTCCCTTTCCTCTGCGAAATTTCAAAACCTAGGTTTGTTTGTCTCTGAAGATTTGTTGAGTATCCAGAGAAATACAGAAATAATTATTGGCTACCTGTGTGGGTAATCCTTGGAGTACACTTTTAGGGTTTTTGGTTACGGTATTTTTGTTTTTTCTTCAGGGCAAGAATGATTGGAATTCAAGTTACACTTTACTACTGGACGATTTCTTAATCTATATTGTACTAATCTCTTCATAAACTTGAAACAATATCTTCAAAATGCAACCCTTCAAGGTACTTGTCTGGGGAATGTGGTGTTCTACTTGTTCCGTTGATGAAGAGGGATTTGAAGTCGGGGATACGAAGGACCTCATTTGTAAATTAGGTAACTCCTTAAAATGTAAAGTATTTACGAGTATATCTGTCTTTTGATTATTGACCGTTTGATCATTTTTAGTTGATGTGGCGCGATCAGAACCGTCCGCAGCAGCCAGCAGCGGCTGTTGCAAATAAAAATCCACTTAAGTACCTCGAACAACGCATGCATGCAGCAGTAAACCCTTGTCCTCATGCATGCGCTAGGTGGTGGTGATGAGGTGGTGATAATAAGGCAAAGGCAGGGTGGACCCAACACTTGCAGTCTTTGAATTCGAAAAGGATGAAAAGCGAAGGTGTGGATGCAGCAGTAAACCCTTGTCCTCATGCATGCGCTAGGTGGTGGTGATGAGGTGGTGATAATAAGGCAAAGGCAGGTGGACCCAACACTTGCAGTCTTTGAATTCGAAAAGGATGAAAAGCGAAGGTGAGGAGGGCCGCACAAAGACACAGAGAGATGAAAAGCAAGGATCTAAAGTTTTTCGAAATTTCTTTTTCTCTCTTGTGGACGTAGACAGGGTTTTGCCGAACCACGTTAAATCTTCTTGTATATTTTGCTTGTGGTTCTTCTATGTTTGGGATTGTGCATTCGTTATCTATAACAGGTGGTATCAAGAATAGAGAAAAACACAAGCAAAGCACACAAGAGGGATATAACGTGGTTTAACAAAACTCTGCATACATCCACCAGAGAGAAAAGGAGTTTCACTATTTCAGAAAACCTCACATCACTCTCACACTACAAAGTGGAAAAAAATAAATCTTGACCTGGAAAGAAATAAATCCTGAATAGGTTTTTTCCTTTTAAAACTTGGAACTGTAACAATAAAGATTCAAGCCGGTGATGACTGCTTGAAATATATATCTTTATCAACCCGAAAGGACAATATCGAAGAAGAAGAAATGGGTGATATGAAATTGCCTTCACATGTGAGAAGTATCTATATGAATTTGCTTATAGATATGTGAGGAATCTAAAGTTCTTCACCGAGCCCATTCGACCTTGAGCTTCCTGGCCCTCTATTCAATTCCCAGTCAAATCTCAGAAGAGAAATCGACCTAAACCCACAAAACTAACAGCATGGAGTATCTTCTTCAAAGCCCAACACTTGTTATATTCTTTTCCTTCCTTGTATTGCTTTACTGCTTGATTTCATGGAGGAGGTCAAGAAATAGAAACCCCAACAGTAGCCATAAAAGGGTTGCACCCCCAGAAGCTGCTGGGGCATGGCCAAGACTGGGTCACCTTCATATTTTAGGTGATGATTCCCCACCTCACGTTACTCTGGCTGCCTTGGCTGACAAATATGGGTCGGCCTTCATGATAAGGCTTGGTATGCAACCTGCTTTGGTGGTAAGTAGTTGGGAGGTGGCCAAGGAATGTTTTACTACAAATGATAAAGCTCTTTCCGATAGACCCAAGGCAATAGGCACAAAGCTTATGGGTTATAACAATGCTCTGTTTGGCTTCAACCAATATGGAACTTACTGGCGTGAGGTACGCAAGTTAGTGATGCTGGAGCTTCTCTCAGATCGTAGGCTTGAGATGCTCAAACATGTAAGAGCCTCAGAGGCTGCAGCTTTCATAAGAGAGATATACAACATGTGGGCAGCGGAGAAAGATGGCCAAAACCAAGGTGTTTTGGTCAATATGACAAAGTGGTTTGGTGACTTGACCCTAAATATTATTGTCCGAATGGTGGCTGGTAAGAGATACTTCAACAAGGGAAATACAAGTGCTGATGCAGAGGCTGTGAAGTGCCAAGAAGCCGTTAGAGACTTCTTTCACTTTATGGGACTATTTGTGTGGTCAGATGCATTTCCCTTTCTTGAAGGGTTGGACTTGCAGGGATACGAGAAGGCTATGAAGAGAGTTGGGAGAAACTTTGATTCTATAGCTGAAGGGTGGTTGAAGGAACATAGGCATAAACGATCGTCTGTTAACTACCTCAAGGGTGATGATCAGGACTTCATGGAAGTCATGATTTCTGCCATGGAGGATTCGAAGATCTCATCCTCAGATTATGATGCTGATACGATGATCAAAGCCACTTGCATAGTAAGTATGTTGATGAAGAACCGTCTTTATTTCTTTCATTCTCATATTTGTTTTTCATGTCTGGATGCGTGATTCTCCTTCTTACGAACCCGGCCGGGAAAAAAATTACATACCCATCTTGGGATCCATCCACTAGTCTTTGCGATCCATCCACTAGTCTTATTGAGATTATAACACCTAAGACTTTTGGGTGCAAAAGGACAAGAAGATATTTTGATTGGAACTTGCTTATCTGGGTGAAGCTAAACCTCAACCCATATAACCTGTGCTTCTCCATTCTTACTGATCCCAGAAGGGAAGGCTAGAATTCACAAAGTTAATGACAATGGAGTCTCTACCTCAAATCCCCTCAGTGCTTATCTTCTTTTCTTTCCTTCTTGTTCTTCTTTCTTACTTGTATCCATGGAGATCAAGATATTCAAAGCACAACAGTAGCAATAAAAGGGTTCCACCACCCGAAGCTGCCGGAGCGTGGCCAATAATTGGTCACCTCCCTCTGTTAGGTGGCTGTGATTCAGTTCCTCATATTACTTTGGGAGCACTGGCTGACAAATATGGACCAGCCTTCATGATACGGCTTGGTATGCAACCTGCTTTGGTCATAAGTAGCTGGGAGATGGCCAAGGAGTGTTTTACTACAAATGATAGAGTTCTTGCCACACGATCAAAGGCACTCGCCACAAAGCTTATGGGTTATAACTATGCCCTATTTGGCTTCACTCACTATGGAACTTATTGGCGTGAGGTACGCAAGGTAGTGATCCTGGAGATTCTCTCAAATCGTAGGCTTGAGATGGTCAAGCATGTTAGAGCCTCTGAGATTGAAGCTTTCATAAGAGAGATATACAACATGTGGGAAGAGAAGACTCAAGGTGGGCAAAACGGTGGTGTTCTGGTTGATATGAAGAAATGGTTTGCTGATTTGACTCTAAATATTATTGTCCAAATCGTGGCTGGCAAGAGATACTTTGGCAAGGCAAAGAACGAAGCTTCAGATACAGAGGAGGCAGTGATGTGCCAAAGAGGAGTCACAGAATTTTTCCACTACATTGGTCTTTTTGTGTTGTCAGATGCATTTCCTTTTCTTGAGGGGTTGGACTTGCAGGGATATGAGAAGGCCATGAAGAAAACAGCAAAAAACTTGGATTCTATAGTTGAAGGATGGTTGAAAGAGCATCAGCAGAAGCGATCATCTCCTGATTATGCCAATGACAAGAGTGGTGCTGAAGACTTCATGGATGTTATGATATCTATAATGGAGGAATCACAGCTGCTCTCATCAGCAGATTATGATGCTAATACAGTCATCAAAGCTACTTGCCTTGTGAGTGCATAGGTGGATTTATTTATTTTTCTTTTATATGTTATATTATATTTATCATCATCATTATTACTATAAATTATTATGTGATGCTTGGTAAAGTACGAATCTTCATCATTTGAATCATGGTCATACATGAGTTTTTTAAATTTTTTGTTTTTTAATTTTTTTGAGTCTAGAGGAATCTGCATGTGTCGAAGGGGATTTCATATCTATGATGTATGAATAAAAGATCTCCACTAAAAAACAATTCAGGTCCTACATGAGTTTCGTGTAAGTTTTGATATAATTTTTTAAATAATAACAATAAAGGAAGATTCATTTTATTGCAAAACAACGAAAAGAACTTATCAACAAGTATATCAACAAAGAAAAAAGACAAACTATTCACGGGCAACCCAACCTGTGGTGGAGAGGAACTAGTATAACAAGGAGACAATACCAATAATCTGGACCAAAAAATAAGAAATATTAAATTTAACTGCCACTTGAGTTGCAATCATGTTCCTGCTGCCTGTATAGCATGTATTGATTTGCAATAATTAACTTCGCCTTGAAGTTTACGAATATTCTTTTACGTTTTAATTTTCCATCACACCCTATTGAAACCATATAGAAATTTAGCTAAATTGACAGCATGCATCAACATTTTCATGGTTAGCTTCGACATGGTATTGGGTCACTTGGGGATTTACCAAGTCTCCCCCAAGAACCTAATTGTTAACCTAATTTGATTAATTTGAAATTGAATTAATTTTCTCGTTTCAGCTTCATTATCTCTAATGAAATTAATTTATGTCATGAAATGGCTTTGGCAGAATATGATTCTAGGTGGCAATGACACTATTGTGGTTACTTTGACATGGGCACTATCACTACTACTCAACAATCCAGGAGTTTTAAGAAGAGCACAAGATGAGTTGGACATGCATGTTGGTAGCGAAAGACAAGTGGACGAATCAGACATAGTTAAGTTGGAATATCTACAAGCAATAGTGAAGGAAACATTGCGTCTATACCCTGCAACTCCACTATCTGTTTCACATGAAGCCATGGAAGACTGCACAATAGCTGGTTTTCAAGTTCCAATAGGAACTCGTATAGTTACAAATCTTCACAAGATTCATAGGGATCCAAGACTATGGTTGGAGCCATCTGAATGCCGTCCAGAGAGGTTTCTCACGAGCCATCGAGATGTTGATCTTCGAGGTCGGCATTTTGAGTTCATCCCTTTTGGGTCCGGAAGGAGGATGTGTCCTGGGATTTCTTTTGCCCTTCAAGTGCTACACTTGTGTTTGGCTCGATTGCTTCATGGCTTCAACTTTGCAACTCCTTTGAAAGTACCTGTGGATATGACAGAGAGTCCAGGCCTAACCAACCTCAAGGCAACACCACTTGAAGTTCTTCTCAGCCCACGCCTCCCTCTTGAAGTTTATGGACAAACTCGATCTTGCTATTGAGTAATATTCATCTCGCATTAATTGTCTTAGAATATATATGACCGTTAATTATTATTATTTTAACAATAATTTTAATGATAAATATGTATGGTATCACATAATATATGTACATCTGATGTACATATTCTTTCCCGGTGTTAAAGATATTTTTCAATACATAAACAAAATACCTGCGTTCAAAGTGATTGATGGAAATAACCTAGTTCTTGCCAAGGAACTTATTAAACAGAATACAGTAATATGTTGCCATAGGTAAGTTATAATTTCCCCCCTTCTTCTTCTTCTTTTTATTATATGGTCTACTTCAATTGCCTTTTTGGATCTGTCGTTCAACTATAGCCACTTCTAAAGAAAATAAAGAAAATACCATTTAACTGTGATCAGGCAGGTCGTTTGAATTAACCTAACCCTTGGTTACTCAAAAAAGAAAAAAAAAAAGAATCTAATACTTGATACTTCGAGCCAATTATGACTGTTTTAATTACACACCCTTTGTCAATTGAAAATGACAAAAAGAAAGGTTGCTCAGGTTGATAATGATTGACATTTTTTAGTGAAGAGATCACAGATTTAACTCTTCCCATAGTAAATGTAATGATGCGTGCATGTACCCTTTAATCAAAGACTTTGTACTCAAAAAGTATTATTGAGAAAGCATGTTTTTATGTTAGAATTTTCCTAACCAAAATATATTAGCAACATTTGATCACAGATTCACAATCAACCTGGACAGACATATACTGACCCAAGCCAAGGAGGGGGTGGGGCAAGGAAGTTTTTATAAATATAGACAGTGGGGGACTATTACATATACCATTAGGGAGAATTGAACCCGTGAAGTCTTCACAAAGAGGTGTTGATCACTACCAATTGACCCAACCTTCTATGATTTATCTTCCTGCAATTCCCTACAATACACGACTAGGTTTGTGAAATCTAACATCTTACCTACGTAGCAAATCTCTAAGACTCTTACAACCATAACATCTAAAAGAAATAAGAAGCTGTAAGCAGCTAGGAGTCCACAACCTAGATGTTGCTACTTCATGTGATGAGGGAGTAGTTTGGTATATTGTAAATTGTTATTAACCTATATGGATTTTCAATTTCATGTATATCTTGTTGAACAGTATTATAAATATACGAATACTCTAACCACAGAATAGGTTATGAGTTCCAAACTGAATAAGGACCATAGAAATGCATTGACAGCCATATATATAAATATAGGAAGAAGTAGGGATATCTTTCCAGCAGCAATCCAATAACAGTGTAAAATGACATGTGGAAAAAAGAAGAAGAAGAAGATGGTGAAAGCTGAGTTTAATGTCCACATGAAGACGCTGTTTGGGGTCTAATGCGATCCATCCATTAGTCTTATTGAGATTATTTTTAAACCTTGACAGCAATTTAGTCCAGAAAGCTTTGGTTGTGATTGAGTGTATTGGGTGCTTGTCATTGTCCATATCAACCGAAGCGACAAGAAGATATTTTGATTGGAACTATCTTGTCTGTGTGAAGCTAAAGTATCAAAGTTAACCTCAACCTGCATGTATAACTTGTGCTTCTCCATTCTTGCTGATCCCAGAAGAGAAGGCTAGCTAGAATTTACCAAGTTAATGACAATGGAGTACTCTCTACTTCAAATCCCCTCACTACTTATCTTCTTTTCTTTCCTTCTTGTAATTCTTTCTTACTTGTATCCATGGAGATCAAGAGACTCAAAGCTCAACAGCAGCAATAAAAGGGTTCCACCACCGGAAGCTGCCGGAGCGTGGCCAATAATTGGTCACCTCCCTCTGTTAGGTGGTGATTCAGCTGTTCCTCATCATGTTACTCTGGGAGCATTGGCTGACAAATATGGACCAGCCTTCATGATACGGCTTGGTATGCAACCTGCTTTGGTCATAAATAGCTGGGAGCTGGCTAAGGAGTGTTTTACTACAAATGATAGAGTTCTTGCCACACGATCAAAGGCACTCGCCACAAAGCTTATGGGTTATAACTATGCTCTATTTGGCTTCACTCACTATGGAAATTATTGGCGTGAGGTACGCAAGGTAGTGATGCTGGAGATTCTCTCCAATCGTAGGCTTGAGATGGTCAAGCATGTTAGAGCCTCAGAGATCGAAGCTTTCATAAGAGAGATATACAACATGTGGGAAGAGAAGAATCAAGGTGGGCAAAACGGTGGTGTTCTGGTTGATATGAAGAAATGGTTTGCTGATTTGACTCTAAATATTATTGTGCGAATCGTGGCTGGAAAGAGATATTTTGGCAAGGCAAAGAACATAGCTTCTGATACAGAGGAGGCAGTGATGTGCCAAAGAGGAGTCAGAGAATTTTTCCACTACATTGGTCTTTTTGTGTTGTCAGATGCATTTCCTTTTCTTGAGGGGTTGGACTTGCAGGGATATGAGAAGGCCATGAAGAAAACAGCAAAAAACTTGGATTCTATAGTTGAAGGATGGTTGAAAGAGCATCAGCAGAAGCGATCATCTCCTGATTATGCCAATGACAAGAGTGGCGCTGAAGACTTCATGGATGTTATGATATCTATAATGGAGGAATCACAGCTGCTCTCATCAGCAGATTACGATGCTAATACAGTCATCAAAGCTACTTGCCTTGTGAGTGCATAGGTGGATTTATTTATTTTTCTTTTATATGATATATTATATTTATCATCATCATCATTATTACTATAAATTATTATTATTATTATTATTATTATTATTATTAGGGTAAATATCACTTACCTCCCCTCTTACCTAGCAAATATATCAAACACCTCCCATCTGCTAATTTTTTCGGTTAAATTTAACTTTTACCGTTAAATAATTTTCTAAAACCCCAAAATACCCTTGGCTAAAAAGTTAAACTACTAAATTACCCTTAATTAAAATAATTATTAAAAATCAAAACACCATAGTTAAAACCTAAATTATCTTTAATTATTAAAATCCCAACATACCCATTTTTTTTAAAAAAAAATTATGAAACAATTAAAAAATACGTATTAGAATCAAGTAAAATAAAAAATGCAATTAAAAAAAAAGGTATATTGATAAAATTAAACACATAATACTATTTTGGGTTTTTTTAATTGTTTGATAATATTAAAAAAAAAACGGTATGTTGGGCTTTTTTTAATTATGGTGTTTTGATTTTTAACAATTATTTTAATTGAAAGTAATTTAATATTTTAACTAGGATGATTACGATAATTTAGGGTTTAAAATAAAAAAAATATTTTTAACCAAGGATATTTTGGGGTTTTAGAAAAATATTTAACGGTAAAAGTTTAATTTAACCAAGAAAGTTAACAGAGGGGAGGTGTTTGATATGTTTGCTAGGTAAGAGGGGAGGTAAGTGATATTATCCAATTAAGAGGGGGTGTCAATGCTATTTGTCCAGCTAAGAGGGGAGGTAAGTGATATTTACCCTTATTATTATTATGTTGTGATGCTTAGTAAGTACGACCCTTCATCATTTGAATTATGGTCATACATGATTTTTTTTATTTTATTTATTTTTATAGTCTAAAAGAGGCTGCATGTGTCGAAGGGGACAACTGTGAACTATATATATCTATGTGAATATAACTGTATGAATAAATGGATTGACTAGATAGAAAAGATCTCCACTAAAAAAAATTTCACGTCTTAGATGGGTTTCCTGTCTAGTTCTTTTATATTGTTTTCAGGGATAATTACTATGGTCCCCCTGTACTTTGATTTTATTATTACTATATCTTCTATACTTTTCAAAATTACTAATCCAACCTTTAACTTTGTTTACAATTACTATTGGCCTCCTACCGTTAAGTTCCGTTAGTTTACTGATGATGTGGCATCTTTAAATTTTCTCAAAAACCCCAAAATACCCTTATACTTATCTCTTTACTAATTTACCTTTTTGTCAAGTTACAATAGTACCCTTAATTAACTGTGGAGAAAAAAGTAACTATAATTCGTTTTATTTTTAAAAGAAAAACACCAAATAAAGAAAAAATGATTGAATAAAACTCAAATAGAAATCGAAAGAAAATCAAATTCAACTCAAATTGGAAACTGAATATCACATAAAATATTTTCAAAATAAATGAAGTTTAGTGAAGATGGGAAACCAAACTAGATTTGGATTTTGCTCATTTCTTTAATTCAAAATAAATGAAGTTTAGTGAATGTGGGAAACCAAATCCGATTTAGATTTTGTCTATTTCTTTAATTCAAAATAAATGAAGCTTAATGAAGGTGGGAAACTAAATCGGATTCGGATTTTGTCTATTTCTTTAATTCAAAATAAATGAAGTTTAGTGAATGTGGGAAACCATATCGGATTTGGATTTTGTCCATTTCATTAATTCAAAATAAATGAAGTTTAGGGTAAAATTGACATTTAATCTGGTTTTTATAAATGGGTAGCATCGTCTTTTGATTTCTTTATTTTAATGAAGGGCAAATTAGACATTACAAATTCAAACTTAATGGCAACTTAACACCGTCGTTATAAGGAAGGGGGCAACAATAATTTCGTAAAGAACAGAGATTTATTAATAATAAAATTAAATTACAATGGGACAACAGTAATTATTTTTTTTTTAATAATAACAAGAAAGGTAGATTCACTTTATTGCAAACCAATGAAAAGAACTTATCAACAAGTAATACCAACAAAGAAAAAAGACAAACTATTCACAGACAAACCAACCTGTGGTGGATAGGAATTAGTATAACAAGGAGACAAGACCCATAACTAGGACCACAAAATAGAAAAAATTTTAATTTGTCTGCGGCTCAAGTTGCAGTCATGTTCTTAATGTATAGCACGTATTGATTTGCAATAATTAACTTTGCCTTGAAGTTTATGAATATTCTTTTACGATTTAATTTTCCATCACACCCTATTGAAACCATACAGAAATTTAGCTAAATTGACAGCATGCATCAACATTTTCTAAGTTAGCTTCGACATGGTATTGGGTCACTTGGGGATTTACCAAGTATCCCCCAAGAACCTAATTGTTAACCTAATTTGATTAATTTGAAATTGAATTAATTTTCTCGTTTCAGCTTCATTTTCTCTAATGAAATTAATTTATGTCATGAAATGGCTTTGGCAGAATATGATTCTAGCTAGCAATGACACTATTGTGGTTACTTTGACATGGGCACTATCACTACTACTCAACAATCCAGGAGTTTTAAGAAAAGCACAAGATGAGTTGGACATGCATGTTGGTAGCGAAAGACAAGTAGATGAATCAGACATAGTTAAGTTGGAATATCTACAAGCAATAGTGAAGGAAACATTGCGTCTGTACCCTGCAGCTCCACTATCTAGTTCACATGAAGCCATGGAAGAGTGCACCATAGCTGGTTTTCAAGTTCCAGTAGGAACTCGTATAGTTACAAATCTTCACAGGATTCATAGGGATCCAAGAGTATGGCTGGAGCCATCTGAATACCGTCCAGAGAGGTTTCTCACGAGCCATCGAGATGTTGATCTTCGAGGTCGGCATTTTGAGTTCATCCCTTTTGGGTCCGGAAGGAGAATGTGTCCTGGGATTTCGTTTGCCCTTCAAGTCCTACACTTGTGTTTGGCTCGATTGCTTCATGGCTTCAACTTCGCAACTCCTTTGAAAGTACCAGTGGATATGACAGAGAGCCCAGGCCTGACCAACTTCAAAGCAACACCTCTTGAAGTTCTTCTCAGCCCACGCCTTCCTCTTGAAGTTTATGGATAAACTTGATCTTGCTATTGAGTAATATTCATCTCGCATTAATTGTCTTAGAATATATATATATGACCCTTAATTATTATTATTTTAATAATAAATATGTATGGTATCACATAATATATGTACATCTGATGTACATATTCTTTCCCTGTGTTAAAGATATTTTTCAATACATAAACAAAATACCTGCGTTCAAAGTGATTGATGGAAATAACCTAGTTCTTGCCAAGGAACTTATTAAACAGAATACAGTAATATGTTGCCATAGGTAAGTTATAATTTCCCCCTTCTTCTTCTTCTTTTTCGTTGATTGGGCGAGCTAATTTTCGCATCACTACCATGGATGAATTGCGAGAGCTAGCTAGGGGTGCTTGGAAATTGTCTCAAGGGGTGATCTTGCATTCATTGGGGAAAGGGTTTATCATCTTTCAGTTTCATAGTGAGGCAGATATGACTGAGGTGTGGCGCAGAAGTTTTTGGAATGTTGGAAAGCAATACATTCGTTTTCAACGATGGAGGCCGGATTTTAATATCCACTCTCCTCAACCAGCAGGTAAGTTGGTGTGGGTTCGTTTCCCTGATTTACCTCTTGAATATTGGCATGAGAAAGTGCTTCTTTCTATAGCAAAATCTGTTGGGAGACCTGTTTCTCTTGATAGACGAACTCGTCTTGGTTCTATTGGTCATTATACTCGAATTTTGGTTGAATTGGAGGTCGATGCTGTTCGAGTGAATGAGGTTCAGATTGAGCGCCTTGAACCAGGAACTCTTCGAGTTTTTAGTTTTCTTCAAAAGGTAATTTTTGATGATGATATTCTACGGTGCTCACGGTGTAATCGAGAAGGCCACCTGGTCTTCATTGTAGGTTTGTTTCAAACAATTCTGTGGATGGTTTGCAAGTTCAGCCCTCTATCG
Source organism: Hakea prostrata (assembly GCF_041222555.1). Taxonomy (NCBI): domain Eukaryota; kingdom Viridiplantae; phylum Streptophyta; class Magnoliopsida; order Proteales; family Proteaceae; genus Hakea; species Hakea prostrata. The sequence continues at coordinate 10,253,819 of NC_142600.1, read as the reverse complement.
TTCCTGCAGAAAACCTCCCAGCAGATAATCCTATTGTGGATGAGATTCCTACTAACGGTGTGAGAGTGCAGACTCCAAGCTCACTCCAACATCAGATTCGTGTGGCTCTAGAGGTGGCGGGTTTGGAGGACTCTGTTTCATCCAATGAGGGTGCAGCAAATTCAATTTCAAATTTCAAATCTACAAGGTTGGTTCCCTCTGATGTGGTGATCGCGTCTAGCGAGAACTCTTCTCTTGATCTTTCTCTCTCTCAAAGTGATCCTTTTCAACTTCAAAAAATTTTAGATAAAGGCAAGAGTTTGATGTTGGTTGGTAATCTTTCAAAGAACGTAGTTACCTCTGTTGGTCCCACGACTAACCAACTTCCACCTAATTCTGCCACTAAGGATATTGGCTCTTTTGAACGGTTTGAAAAGCTTCATGAGAGGCCTTGTGGGGCCCTGCTGAATTCGGTTAGAGTGGAAGACTCTTCTATGGAACAGAATTCGGTTTATGTGGAAGACTCTTCTACGCAGCAAAATTCGATTAGATTGAAAGAAACTGCATTGGACGTGAACTCTAGTTTGGAGCTTCAAGTGGGGTCATGTGGGGCCCAACAGAATTTGAATAATTTTGAAGCAGCTTCTTTGGCTGTGGACTCTAGTTTTGAAATTCAAAATTCCTTAGATGCGGCAAAGTGTTTTAATCCAATTGGTAAACTTCCTTGGGGGAATTCACTAGTGGGACCTACAGATAAGCTCGAAAGTGGTTCGGCCACTCCTTTTGAATTTCAAAAAGTGCTTGTTGCAGGTAAGAGTTCTATGCAAATTGGAAACCCTTCTTTGGAGTGTTCATTGGTAGGACCTGAAGTTGCAAATATTATTAGAAGTTCAGCCATTGAAGGAACTACGGAGGATGATTTGGACTATTGTGGGGCTGATCAGAATTCGGCCAGGCTGGAGAGTTCGGCCAATGATGAAACTTTGCAATTGAAAGTAGTTCTTCCAATTTCGTCTTTGTCTATATCAGTGCGGGCTGAAGGTTCTCCTCGTCGGAAACCTGGTCGTCCGAAGAAGAAGGCTCACGCATGAAGAAAGTAGTAACAAGTAAAAAGGTTTCTATAGCAGAGGAATTCAAGAAGGTAGATGCAGCTTTAGCGAAAGTATCCGCAGTGCATCAGAGCCTCCCATTGGGAGAGGATAGTGCTGCTATGTAATTATTGTTATGAAGCTTTTCTTAAAGATCTTGATTTGGATGCATCTAGACGTTCTACATTTCGTTTCTGATGACTTAGTTGTTGTCAATTATGAGTAGGAACCAGTGAGGAAGGGTGTATTGGGGGCAACTGTTGTTCCGGGTGAGCAAGGTAGGTACTAATTGCTGTATTTCTTTTTTTTTCTTCTTATTTTCGTTATAAAATGACCCTTTTAGCGAAAAAAATAAACATGACAAGTTATTTAATATATGGTCTACTTCAATTGCCTTTTTGGATCTGTCGTTCAACTATAGCCACTTCTAAAGAAAATAATGAAAATACCATTTAACTGTGATCAGACGGGTCGTTTGAATTAACTTAACCCTTGGTTACCCAAAAAAGGAAAAAAAGAACCTAATACTTGATACTTCGAGCCAATTATGACTGTTTTAATTACACACCCTTTGTCAATTGAAATGACAAAAAGAAAGGTTGCTCAGTTGATAATGATTGACATTTTTTAGTGAAGAGATCATATATTTAACTCTTCCCATAGTAAATGTAATGATGCGTACATATACCCTTTAATCAAAGACTTTGTACTCAAAAAAGTATTATTGATAAAGCATGTTTTTATGTTAGAATTTTCCTAACCAAAATATATTAGCAACATTTGATCACAGATTCACAATCAACCTGGACAGACATATACTGACCCAAGCCAGGGAGGGGGTGGGGCAAGGAAGTTTTTATAAATATAGACAGTGGGGGACTATTACATATACCATTAGGGAGAATTGAACCCGTGAATTCTTCACAAAGAGATGTTGATCACTACCAATTGACCCAACCTTCTATGATTTATTTTCCTTCAATTCCCTACAATAGACGGCTAGGTTTGTGAGATCTAACATTATTTTACCTACTTGGCAAATCTCTAAGACTCTTACAACCACAACATCTAAAAGAAATAAGAAGCTGTAAGCACCTAGGAGTCCACAACCTAGATGCTGTTACTTCATGTGATGAGGGAGTAGTTTGGTATATTGTAAATTGTTATTAACCTACATGATTTTTCACTTTCATGTATATCTTGTCGAACAGTATTATAAATATACGAATACTCTAACCACAGAATAGGTTTTTTTTTTTTTTTTTTGGTAAGAGAACCACAGAATAGGTTATGAGTTCCATTCAAACTGAATAAGGACCATAGAAATGCATTGAAAGCCATATATATAAATATAGGAAGAAGTAGGGATATCTTTCCAGCAGCAATCCAATAACAGTGTAAAATGACATGTGGAAAAAAGAAGAAGATGGTGAAAGCTGAGTTTAATGTCCACATGAAGACGCTGTTTGGGGTCTAATGCGATCCATCCATTAGTCTTATTGAGATTATTTTTAAACCTTGACAGCAATTTAGTCCAGAAAGCTTTGGTTGTGATTGAGTGTATTGGGTGCTTGTCATTGTCCATATCAACCGAAGCGACAAGAAGATATTTTGATTGGAACTATCTTGTCTGTGTGAAGCTAAAGTATCAAAGTTAACCTCAACCTGCATGTATAACTTGTGCTTCTCCATTCTTGCTGATCCCAGAAGAGAAGGCTAGCTAGAATTTACCAAGTTAATGACAATGGAGTACTCTCTACTTCAAATCTCCTCAGTACTTATCTTCTTTTCTTTCCTTCTTGTTCTTTCTTACTTGTATCCATGGAGATCAAGAGACTCAAAGCACAACAGTAGCAATAAAGGGGTTCCACCACCGGAAGCTGCCGGAGCGTGGCCAATAATTGGTCACCTCCCTCTGTTAGGTGGTGATTCAGTTCCTCATATTACGTTGGGAGCATTGGCTGACAAATATGGACCAGCCTTCATGATACGGCTTGGTATGCAACCTGCTTTGGTCATAAGTAGCTGGGAGATGGCCAAGGAGTGTTTTACTACAAATGATAGAGTTCTTGCCACACGACCAAAGGCACTCGCCACAAAGCTTATGGGTTATAACTATGCCCTATTTGGCTTCACTCACTATGGAACTTATTGGCGTGAGGTACGCAAGGTAGTGAGCCTGGAGATTCTCTCCAATCGTAGGCTTGAGATGGTCAAGCATGTTAGAGCCTCTGAGATTGAAGCTTTCATAAGAGAGATATACAACATGTGGGAAGAGAAGAATCAAGGTGGGCAAAACGGTGGTGTTCTGGTTGATATGAAGAAATGGTTTGCTGATTTGACTCTAAATATTATTGTCCAAATCGTGGCTGGCAAGAGATACTTTGGCAAGGCAAAGAACGAAGCTTCAGATACAGAGGAGGCAGTGATGTGCCAAAGAGGAGTCACAGAATTTTTCCACTACATTGGTCTTTTTGTGGTGTCAGATGCATTTCCTTTTCTTGAGGGGTTGGACTTGCAGGGATATGAGAAGGCCATGAAGAAAACAGCAAAAAACTTGGATTCTATATTTGAAGGATGGTTGAAAGAGCATCAGCAGAAGCGATCATCTCCTGATTATGCCAATGACAAGAGTGGCGCCGAAGACTTCATGGATGTTATGATATCTATAATGGAGGAATCAAAGCTGCTCTCATCAGCAGATTATGATGCTAATACAGTCATCAAAGCTACTTGCCTTGTGAGTGCATAGGTGGATTTATTTATTTTTCTTTTATATGATATATTATATTTATCATCATCATCATCATTATTACTATAAATTATTATTATTATTATTATTATGTGATGCTTAGTAAGTACGACTCTTCATCATTTGAATTATGGTCAAACATGAGATTTTTTTTTTTTTTTTTTTTTCTAATATTAGAGGTTGCATGTGTCGAAGGGGACAGTGTGAAGTGTGAACTATATATCTATGTGAATATAACTATATGAATAAATGGATTGACTAGATAGAGAAGATCTCCGCTAAAAAAAAAAAGAATAAATGGATTGACTAGATAGAGAAGATCTCCGCTAAAAAATATTTTCAGGTCTTAAATGAGTTTTGTGTCAAGTTCTTTTATACTTTTTTTAAGGGATAATTACTATTGTCCCCCTGTACTTTGATTTTATTACTACTATATCCTCTGTACTTTTCAAAATTACTAATCTAACCTTTAACTTTGTTTACAATTACTATTGTCATCCTACCGTTAAGTTCCGTTATTGTACTGATGATGTGGCATCTTTATATTTTCTCAAAAACCCCAAAATACCATTATACTTATCTCTTTATTTATTTACCCTTTTGTCAAGTTACAATAGTACCCTTAATTAACTGTGGAGAAAAAAAGTAACTATAATCCATTTTATTCTAAAAAAAAACCACCAAATAAAGAAAAAATGATTGAATAAAACTCAAATAGAAATCGAAAGAAAATCAAATTCAACTCAAATTGGAAACTGAATATCACATAAAATATTTTCAAAAAAAATGAAGTTTAGTGAAGGTGGGAAGCCAAACTAGATTTGGATTTTTCTCATTTCTTTAATTCAAAATAAATGAAGTTTAGTGAATGTGGAAAACCAAATCGGATTTAGATTTTGTCCATTTTTTTAATTCAAAATAAATGAAGCTTAGTGAAAGCGGGAAACCAAATCGGATTTGGATTTTGCACATTTCTTTAATTTAAAATAAATGAAGTTTAGTGAATGTGGAAAACCAAATCGAATTTGGATTTTGCACATTTCTTTAATTTAAAATAAATGAAGTTTAGTGAAGGTGGGAAACCGAATCGGATTTGGATTTTGCCTATTTCATTAATTCAAAATAAATGAAGTTTAGAGCAAAATTGACATTTAATTTGGTTTTTATAAATAGGTAGCATCGTCTTTTGATTTCTTAATTTTAATGAAGGGCAAATTAGACATTACAAATTCAAACTTAACGGCTACTTAACACCGTTATAAGGGGGCAACAGTAATTTCTTAAAGAACAGAATTTTATTAGTAATAAAATCAAACTACAATGGGGCAACAGTAATTATCCTTTTTTTAATAATAACAATAAAGGTAGATTCACTTTATTGCAAAACAATGAAAAGAAAGTATACCAACAAAGGAAAAAGACAAACTATTCAATGGCAACCCAACCTGTAGAGAAGAACTAGTATAACAAGGAGACAATACCAATAACCAGGACCACAAAATAGGAAAAATTAAATTTGATTGCCACTTGAGTTGCAGTCATGTTCCTGCTTCCTATATATAGCATGTATTGATTTGCAATAATTAACTTTGCCTTGAAGTTTACGAATATTCTTTTACGTTTTAATTTTCCATCACACCCTATTGAAACCATATAGAAATTTAGCTAAATTGACAGCATGCATCAACATTTTCAAGGTTAGCTTCGACATGGTATTGGGTCACTTGGGGATTTACCAAGTCTCCCCCCAAGAACCTAATTGTTAACCTAATTTGATTAATTTGAAATTGAATTAATTTTATCGTTTCAGCTTCATTATCTCTAATGAAATTAATTTATGTCATGAAATGGCTTTGGCAGAATATGATTCTAGCTAGCAATGACACTACTGTGATTACTTTGACATGGGCACTATCACTACTACTCAACAATCCAGGAGTTTTAAGAAGAGCACAAGATGAGTTGGACATGCATGTTGGTAGCGAAAGACAAGTAGACGAATCAGACATAGTTAAGTTGGAATATCTACAAGCAATAGTGAAGGAAACATTGCGTCTATACCCTGCAGTTCCACTATCTGGTCCACATGAAGCCATGGAAGAGTGCACCATAGCTGGTTTTCAAGTTCCAGTAGGAACTCGTATAGTTACAAATCTACACAAGATTCATAGGGATCCAAGAGTATGGCTGGAGCCATCTGAATACCGTCCAGAGAGGTTTCTCACGAGCCATCGAGATGTTGATCTTCGAGGTCAGCATTTTGAGTTCATCCCTTTTGGGTCCGGAAGGAGAATGTGTCCTGGGATTTCTTTTGTCCTTCAAATCCTACACTTGTGTTTGGCTCGATTGCTTCATGGCTTCAACTTCGCAACTCCTTTGGAAGTACCAGTGGATATGACGGAGAGGCCAGGCCTGACCAACCTCAAGGCAACACCACTTGAAGTTCTTCTCAGCCCACGCCTTCCTCTTGAAGTTTACAAATAATCAAGGACTTTGTAGGTCAACCTCAAGGCAACACCGCTTGAAGTTCTTCTCAGCCCACATCTTCCTCATGAAGTTACAAATAATCAAGGACTTTGTACTTAAAAAAGTTCTTACAAATAATCAAGGACTTTGTACTTAAAAAAGTTCTTACAAATAATCAAGGACTTTGTACTTAAAAAGTTCTGTTGAGAATATATGTTGTCATCTTAGAATTTTCCTAATGAAAATATCTTAGCAAAATCACAATCAACCCCTGGACAGGCATATAAAGACCCGACCGGATCCATAGTCTGTAATTCATCTTTCTTTTTATATATATATATATATATATATATATATATATATATATATATATATATATATATATATATATATATATATATATATATATATATATATATATATATATATATATATATATATATATATATATATATATATATATATATATATATATATATATATATATAGTATATAAGGGAGCTTTTGTAAATATAGGGGCAGAGACTATTACATATAGGAATAATTCACTTCCCCTTGAAGCTTTTGTCTAGCCATATTGTTGCGCATCAACATTTTCAAGGTTTACTTCAACATGGTTTTGGGTCACTTGGGGATTTAGCAAGTCTCCCCCCAAGAACCCAATTGCTAACCTAGTCTGATTAATTTGAAATTGAATTAATCTTCTCCTTTCAAATTCATCATTTCTAATGATATTAATTTATACCATGATCAAATGGTTTTGGCAAAATATGATTTTACGTGCCAATGACACTACTGCAGTTATTTTCACATGGCCGCTCTCACTGCTAAATAGTGAAGGAAACATTGCATCTATACCCTGCAGCTCCACTATCTGCTTCACATGAGGCTATGGAAGAGTGCACCATAGCTGGTTTTCAAGTTCCAGTAGGAACTTGTATAGTTACAAATCTCTACAAGATTCATTGGAGACCAAGCGTATGTTTGGAACCATCTGAATTGGCAAGTGTTGCTTTAGTAGTGTAGATCCAAAACTCCCCTGTCATGCTGACTTAGAAAACAAGCTAGCTATCAACAAATTAAACAAAGAACCTTTAAGACCAGATACACGTTATGTCAAGTTTCCAATTTCTGATGACACCTAATACCACAATAATTAGAAGCTTAATTAAAGAGAAACAGGTTTAAAGACTAATCTGTTGTACACTTGTACCAAATTCCTTCTAGCCCAGCAAAGACGGTTCCACGGAATTATGGGTATATGCTTCCTTCCAGCCCAGCAAAGACATAGAGCTCTACCTGAATTATGGGTATATGCAACTTGGCTCAGAAGTTGATATATTCCAGACGATCCAGAAAGGAATCACGGGTCGATAAAGATGATTTACTTGCCAATATATCAATTAGCAATCTACATCAGCTGCAACTTTTTGGGCTTGCAAGCCTTCTACGACAAGAACCCTAATCTCCACATATTCAATCAAAGGCTGAAAAATGAGACACAGAAAAGAGAGAAATCAGAGAACTTACTAGTTACTGGTAATCGATCAGGGTTCCACGTTATTGCATGTAGCTTTGCATGTGGATGGACTTGGTTCCAGAGTAGGAAACGAGAGCTTGGTTTACCGGTAATTGGGTTTCCACCTTCGACGAACTTGTAATGAAGCTACTTTAAACACGTGAGAAATCTCAAGTGCTAAACCTCAACCCATTCCACTTGATCGAGCCTTCCTTCTCTATCCAGTTTTACCAATCTTCACTAAATTAAGCTGACAACGACCATGGAATCTCTTCTTCATCAATTCCTCCTAGTTGTCATCTTCGTCTTCTCTTTTTTTCTACTTCTTCACTACTTGATGCTTCCATGGAGGATGTTAAGGAATACAAATATCAGCAGTAGTACTGGTAGAGATAAAAGCTCACGGCAACGCCACTTGAAGTCCTTCTTAGCCCACGTCTTCTTTAAGTTTATGGATCAACTCTTACCACTGAGTAATTTTCATCTCAGTACATAAGCATTAATTATCTGAGAGTATATATATATATATATATATTAAAGGACCCTTAATTATTATTTTAGTAATAAATATGTACGGTACCACATAACATATGTACATCACATGTGCACATATGTTCTTTCCATAACCCCTAAACATATGTGCATCTGATTTACGTATTCTTTCCCTATGTTAAAGACTTGAACAAAATACCTGCCTTCAAAGTGATTGATAGAAATAGCCTAGTTCTTGCTCCTTCTACAGGCTTGGAAACATTTTAAGTGCAGCTATCAATCCAAGTTCATCACCTGTTCAAGGAACGCTAAAACAAAACCGCTAGGTGATTTCGATAAATATAAATTGATCCCTAAAAGATGGCTTTCAAATTTTGAATCTCAATCACAGGGAACAGACTTAAGCTTACCATGCAACTTGAACACTCCCAAAAACATGAATAAGCTACATAGAAAAGAGATCAACCATCACCAAGCCCCTGGACAAAATTGGGGCCCAAAGGGCTGATTAAACTGACTCCGAATATGTGGGGACACCATCTATTATCAATAAAAAGCAGTTGTCCTCCAACGTTCCTTCTACCATTTTTTATACAAATGCATCAACATATACATCAGTTTAACATCAAACATGAGCACACAGTTCAGTTATGATTTACCTTGTAGAACTCATTTTCTATGGTATCATCAACCATTGCTTTTGCATCGTTTTTTCATCTTCTTGTTTTCAAAGAATTTGCAGAACAAAGCACTAGAAAGTTTACCTAGCCAGGTACCATACTATATGAGAAGGCTTCAATTGTTGCGATCATTCTTTTCAATATCAGGGGACTTCTTATTTTCAACTTGTACAAACATTCCCATCTTGAAAAGAGCAAGCAGCTCACGAATGCACCTAGATTGCTGCCAAAGAAAGCACTAAGGCTAGCTAATACACCCAGGTCAAAGGACACCAAAGAATCTGTTAACATTCAAGTCATGATTGATACACAATCAGATTTATGGTTTCTACCCCTAATTAAAATAAATAAATAAATAAATAAAGATTTATGTTCACCGTCAGCATAGAACCAATTCAGTCAAGAAGCTTAACAAAATAACAGAAGGTTAAAAGTACCCCTTTGCCGTCAGCCAGCCCAATGCTACTGTCAACATTTTTTAATTCCTGATGTCTGAGGTAGCAGGTCATCTTGTGATGCTTGTGGAGCATTTTCCTTGTGTGTACAATTTACTTTCCGACCTGCAAAAACACTTTAGCAAGCTTAATCACTTCTTAGGTATAAATTAAGATACAATAAAGTAAAAATATAGACCCTGGAACCACTTGAGAGAAAAAGTGTTAAGTAGCCGTGAAGCAGGACCAACTAAAGAATATCACATACTCTAGCTATCAAACCACATTCACCATCCCCACAAAACTAACAATTGGAATTCAGAGAATATAGGAGTCCATGATTTTATAAGGATGTTAGACGGTCAGGATCAGAGCGAAAATTATGTTCTCTTCCCTACCTGTAAACTCCACAGATCAGCCTTCTAGAAGCAGTTGCTGGTCTCCCCTCCTTGCAGTCACCTTGGTTTCCCAACAACTCAAGACAGGGGTTAGATGGTCTTCAATTGGCTATTCTAGTACATAACAAGGCAACATGGCTGTCATGCTGTTCACATGAAGAGTAACTTTTTGCTGACATCTATTTTGGTTCCTCCCTTCTTAATGCTTTGATCTACATCAGTCTCACCCAATTCAATGAACACGCAAGCAATCAACTTTCCATTCATTAAATTGTTGCCAGAGCTCTATGGCACACACACAAAAATGCACTTGCTGAGTTACTAAAATAGAAAGTAATAGAAAAAGGAATGTATCCCTGTGCAAGCTAGGGAATTCCTTGTACAATAAGAAAAGATAGAATGGAAACACATCTCCAAAACTATCACTCACCTAAATCAAACTTTGAACCAAATAGTTGTAAAAATAGAAACTAACTAAAATCTAACTTGGTCAATCACTAAGCAACCGAAGATATGATTTTGGCAGCATTCAACCTTCCACTTCAGGATCCCTCCTGATGTTCACGTGAGCAATAACTTCTTCCTGGATCTTATTTGGCCTTTCGTTCTACATCCTTCGATCTACATCAGTTGGTTATCAAAACTAGGAAGCTGGCAAGTAAGTGGCTACAAGTTGAGAGGCTCAAGACATTGTTGAGAACATACTCAAATGCTGGATAATAGATTTATGCTTCTAAATGGAAAATTCAATCCCCCTTCTTAGCTTTTATATAAATGCAAGTGTACCAAGACTGGAAAGTTTAATATCACAGATAGAACTTAAACATATTACAGATAGCCTCAAACTATTCAACTTGGTGTTTACCAAAAAAAAAAAACCTATTCAACTAGATTAACTTGCTATAAAATTACCACTGATAGTGTACGACTTTGAAGGTGCCTTCTTTCAAGGAATCATAAGCTCAAACTATGGATATCATTGCCCACATTTTAATGGTAGAGTATATCTCATAAGAAGCAAGCAACAGAAAAGGTACATCCCACAAAATCTCCTTAAACATAGAAAAAAAAATGAAATTCATCGTCATGTAAAATAAATAAAAATGTTGGTTCAGGGAAGAAATGAGAAGAGCAAGAAGACAGAAAATATATTACTAGTGATGGAGATGTGGTCTTGCCTGCAAATGACAACAAAAGCAATGTAGACAGATGTCTTTTGTAGGACGCGAAACGAGGTGGAGAAACAGAGAGAAGCAGAGGCTGCATCAGTAAAGAATCTACATCCAATTGCTTGCTGCTCCAAACTGGAGGTCACATTGCTGTGACAAACTGGGTTGGTACTCCATGCAGAAAAAAAAGAATTGGCTTGCTCCTATTCAAACGAAAAAGCAAGAAAACTGAAAAAGCATATTCCAGACACTAGAAAGAGTTGAATGACAGAATAAAAAAATCACTAAAAGTAAAAGAACATGCAAACTCACATTCAACAAAACTGTTAGCTAATTTGTCATTAAAACATTAGTAGAATCCCATAAGCAGAACTGCTCCAAATCAAGGTACTGGACAGTGAAGCCAGTTACCAGTAATCCCCACATGAACACTTCCCATCACTAAAATGATGGAACCTGTTAGAGTCGCGCAGAATTATTTGCCGTCCAACAATCTTGGATATATATCTAAACGCAGAGTGACAATCACCACAGACTCGAAGGTTTTTCATAATCCTGATGGGCAAGGCTGATCTGTGGATGAGAACAAAAGCAACTGCAAGCTTCTCACTATGGCAGCTCAGTAGTTCTTCCTTGCTCTCAACTTCAAGATCATACAACGCAAACTTCGTCTGAGGAACATAGCCCAAATCCCTCATTTTCCTATTCAACTCTGATAGTTTCTCATATATTTTTTCTGTGTCTGGGTGCGATTTATCACCTGCTACAAACACGTGAATCCCATCTTTCATAGTTACCCAACTACACCCAGCTTCCTTCTTCACTGAGGCCTCCCTCATTGCAGCCCGGGCCTTTGCCACATCATCCCACCTCCCTCCAAAGGCAAACATATTCGAAACAAGAACATAATTTACAGCATTTTGAGGTTCCAACGCCAAAAGCATCTCTGCAGCATGTCTTCCCAATTCTGTGTTAGCACCATTTGCTCTGGAACAAGCCCCCAATATTGTCCTCCACATAAGAATATTAGGCTTAATAGGCACCCTTCTAACAAATTCCTCTACCATAGTGAGCTGACCTGCCCGCCCAAGGAGATCCACCATGCATGAGTAATGCTCCATCCGTGGAACCAAGCCATATTTGTTACTCATGGATTCAAAATGCTCAACACCTTCATCAACCAATCCGACATGGCTACATGCAGACAAAACACCAACAAATGTTACATGATCTGGGGGTTGACCTTCCTGCAGCATTTCAGCAAACAATTGTAATGCCTTTCTGCCACAGCCATGCCGCGCATAACCCGATATCATCGAATTCCAAGAAAACTCATTTTTCATTGGCATTAACTGAAAGGCACTTGAGGCATAGTCTATCCTTCCACATTTTGCATACATATCAACCAGTGCACTACCAACTACAATATCAGTTTCCAAACAAGCTCTTATACCGCAGGCATGGATCTCCTTACCACGCTCTAATGCTGCAACAGAAGCACATGCACTGAGAACTGTGGCAAAAGTGAAACAATCTAGACGCTCTCCCCTTTGCACCATAAACCAAACCAGATCCATGGCATTTGACAAAAACCCATTTTGGATATATCCAGCAATCATGGAGTTCCAAGACACGTCATCCCTCCTCTTAGACATACTGGAGAATATCTTCTCACAGTCATTCATATTTCCACATTTAGCATAGCAAGAAAGAAATGCATTTTCAATAGCAATATCCTCAGCAACACCATATTTAAGTGATAGGGCATGAACCTGCTGGCCTAATTCATGGATGGAAAGCGATGACACAGCTGCAAGAATGTTGATGAAGGTCACCCTATTTGGACTCCAACCAGATCGCATCATAAGTAAGAAATATTCTATGGCAACAGAGATAGATGCATCTGAATCAGAAAATGCACCAACCATAGTATTCCAAGAAACATGATCATAACCCGGCATAAAAGAAAAGACTTTCTGGCACTCAGTGAGATAGCCAGTTTCTGCATACAAACCAAGGAGGGAATTAGAAACCGAAACATCCAAATCAAGACCCAATTTGATCCCTTCACTATGTATTTGCGCTCCCAATTGGATGCACCCTGAGCTAGCACATGAACTCAAAGTGCTTATTAACGTAAAATTTGTTGGAATCAATCCACTTCTCCTCATTTCAAAGAAGCTCTTCATTGCCTCTCTGAAACATCCATTTTGGTCGAGACCAGAGATCATGGAATTCCAAGAAACCGAATCTTTAACACCCATAAGCTTAAAAACCCTCGAGGCATCAGCAATGGAACCACATTTGGCATACATGTTAACCAGCCCATTTGCAATTGCAACCTTGACGTCATTCAGCCCGGTTCTGAGTACATATGCATGCACTTCTCTGCCTTTTCTCCTCCCCTCTTTGGGCACCACAAACTCAGCGCAAGCACTCAGAAGAATCACATACGAATCATAGTTTATCCCTACCCAATCTCTCGTCTCACAGAAAACCCTAGCTGCTTCTTCTCCTCGCTTCTGCCTCACCAAGCCAACCATTAGGCCATTCATGGAAACTGCATTCCGTTCACTCATCTGTTCAAAAATCTTCCTGGCATGATCGAGTAATCCAAACCTTGCAAATCCGCTAACAAGAGCACTACCCACATACAAATCACTCGAGAAACCAGATTTTGTAACTCGACTAAGGATTTGTTCAAGGAGAAATAAACCAGAATCACATGAAGTAGAATAAGCAACAGTTATCAGGCTGCCAAAAGTATACTCGCTAGGCTTAAAATTGACATGCAAACCCTCACGTTGCATTGCCGAGAAAAGCCAAAATGCAGAAAATACATCTCCTCTTTGAGAATATACAGAAATGACAGAATTCCAAGATATTGAGTTTTTCAACTGTATCCCATCAAAAACACGGCGCGCATAAACTGCAGAATCTAAGGAACAACTGCCGTACATCGATATCAATCCATTACACACTACAACATCCGACGCATATGCTGACTTCGAAATCAGCGCATGCAGTTGCACCCCAAAATCAAAACCTTGAGGGCCAGAATCCTGGCACGCTCGGAGTGCATTACCAAGTGCATAGTGTGTGGGCACAAAACCCGCAGAAATCATCGACTGAAACAGACGACAAGCCTCAACCGGCAAGCCCTGCTGCACATAGCCCGAAATCAAGCAATTCCACGTTACGGCGTTTCTGTCTCGCATTTCATCAAACACGTCCTGGGCAGACGCCAAATTACCCATTCTCGCATACAGTGTGATGAGTGTGTTTGGCAAGAATAAGTTGCCAACGAGTCCGTTCTTGAGAATCTGTAAATGGAGTTTTTTGGCATCTCTGGGATCAGAAGAAGACGCATATTGACGAGCGAGATCCTCATAATGAGTTTCAGAACTGGAAAACGGGTTACTAACCGACTCTTCGCGTCGAAGAGAAGCAGAACTGGAGGACTGAGATCTTTTATACCGGTCAATTAGCTTATACAGTGGGATCGTCAACGTCGAAGGCAAGGTTTGCGAACGCTGATTAACGTTGTTATGTTCAAACAGAAGATCAGCTTCTACCGCAAGGGATGAAGTCGAGATGCCCAAATTCAAATTGCGGGAAAATAATCTCTGAATTGGTGTGCGAAAAGCAGGAATCATAGTAAGGCATGCGGAGATGTTTTATGTAGAGATGCGATAGAAAGCTCAGAGTCATTTTTCGCAAGATCTTTTTTCAAAGCATGGATGGGCGGCAAGGGGTGAGGTTTTCTGGTAGAAGTGAGTAGTGAGGTTTAAGGTTTCGTGACCGACAAATACGAGCTTGTTTTATGTTTTTTTTTTTTTTTTTTTTTTTTTCCCCTTTTTTTAAGATGAAGAAAAAAAAATATTACTTACACTGTTACACAAAAAGTCGTCTGGAGTGGAGATCCTTACATAAGGCCATGCATAGGGCTGTGCGTGTAATATGCGCAATGTGAGTGTGATAGGATGGGAGGACGGCCTGACCAGGGAGGTTGGATTTGAACTCGCCCAAATGAGTCCCTTTAGTTTAAACTAGGGTTTGATTGAGTCCAATTTCTTGTCCTTGGCGAAGATGATACTATTATTTTGATCTACTTCACCATGCATTAAAGAATCAATGTTGTTAGTGTACAAAAGTGAATTTCCTCTTGAATATATGGTGGAAAGGCATAAGAATAGTAATATCCTCGATCCTTAATTAGAGGGTAAATTTTCGATTTATAGAAAACGAAAATATGGTGATTTGAATCAAGGGGCTTTTTCAAGTGAAGTAGG
Source organism: Hakea prostrata (assembly GCF_041222555.1). NCBI lineage: Eukaryota > Viridiplantae > Streptophyta > Magnoliopsida > Proteales > Proteaceae > Hakea > Hakea prostrata. The sequence continues at coordinate 10,238,550 of NC_142600.1, read as the reverse complement.
TATAAGGGTTGGAAAAGTAAGGTGAGAAGGAGAAGAGTACAAGGTGAACAGGACTAAGCACAACCCAAACCCTCAACCTTTAGGGTCAAAAAATCCCCAACCTCTGATCCACAAAGATTCCTACAGAGGTCGATTTGACCTTCATAGGCTATAGTTTTATTTTATTAAACACATTTGTGACGTCTAGCTTTTGGAATTGTAGAGAAAATTATAGATTACACACTTTGGTGGGGTTAAACTCAAGGTTGCATACTTTAGTATCATAAATTACAGATTACACACTTTCAAAATTACAAGTTGTATATTCCTAACATTCCATTCAATATTTGTTAACTCATGTGTGAATGTCCATATTACCTTCATTAAAGTTAAATTACATAAATACCCTTTCTAAACCCTTCCATATCCAACCCTTTAATTGGGTGAAGGGCATCTTCTATCTACACCTCGTTTGAAACTACCATCCTTTGCCGCAAACCACTACCCTTGTTGAAAAATCTCTCAATTGCTGGAAAAAATATATCTCTATGTCTCAAATTTACAATTTCAAGCCATTTTTGCTAATCTGATGGAATGAAATCCATCCTATGCAAAAAAGCAAGATTAAAGGATTAAATGGTGTTGCAATAGATTCCGGTAGCCGGAGTCGGAAGACAATTTTGAGATGATGAGGTGGAGCTGAAGAGAGAGAGTTGGGAGGAAACTGAATATTAAGGTCAATAATGTAAATTAATGGGTGAGGATATTTGTATTTTAATGCATTTCAAATTTTAATTTGAAAACTTAACTGTCAAATCGTCAAAATATAACAATGGGTAATTTATTAACCGTCAAACAGTCAAAATGTAACAGTGAGTAATTTGTAATTTCTCAAAATAGCTAGTGCCAGCATCAAGTAATTTTTGCCACATAAGCGGTCAGACAAGAGTACATGCCCAAGTTAAGTGGGCAGCATGAAAAAATGCTCTTTAAATTATATGGTTCCAGTTCACCAAATCAAACCAACCCTATTGGACCTGAAGGCCAAAGCAAGTCAAATATGAAACTTCCAACTGGATAGGTTCTACTTGAAAATTTGTATGTGCCGAGACCCAAAGCCCAGAGTGACACAGGTGAGAGAAGTGATCATATGGATGGATATTCCACTTCATTAGCTCTCCTCATGATCTGTACAGAATGTTCTTTAACTAGTTTGCATCCCTCAGAGAGTGTAAGAACCAAAATAATTATTGCCTGTTTTAATCCACCTGAACAAATGATTCTTCCTTCGATGGCTCCATGCCCAGCTCGGTGGAAAGGTGCAATAGGATACTCTCAGCCAAACCTATTCAATCATATAATCTGAAAACCCTGTTTTTCAAGCTTAGGAAACAGAACACTGAATTATATATGTATCAAATCAATGCTTCTGTTGAACCGAGCTGAATTTGTGAAATCCACAAAATCCAGTTCGTAATTGAACCAAGGATGACACATGATCTGACAAAAGCAACCAGAAATAAATCAATCCTGTACCTGAATTGACTTTTGAACCCCGAATGTTTAAAAAGGCACTGTAAGTAGAGAATGATATGAAACCCCTGGTATTAATTGAGAGGGAGAAAGAGAAGGTTGCAAAATGGAAGTCCTGGAATCAGTACTAACAAACGGTGAACTGCAGAAGGTCCAAGCAAAAGACACCTTCTGAAGAATCCAAGAAGATTATATACAAAGAGTGCTTGTTGACATGTCAAGAACAGAGTAGCTTATACGCTATCAGTAAATTACATGGTCAATTTGATGTCATTGATCCAACAGAGATAGCAAAAAGAGCATAGCCCGAAAATTTTAAGCCTTAAAAGTATGACTGGAAAATGGCAAAAATTAAGTAGCTCATACATTCTCAAAGTTAAGATGAATGGTGAAGATACATAGTAAGAAAATCTTTCCAGTGAAGTTAACAGTGAATCACCATATGTTGCAGAACAATAAAGTAAACAAACCCTGGATACAGTCATTTACATACAAGCACCAAAGGCACACAAAAGCAAGCATCAGTGGCAGAATATTTTGGGGGGGGGGGGGGGGGGGGGTAGTATTGATCTTAGGAACATCTATATCATTACTAAACAACTGAATCCTCAAATCCACAGAAAGAAAAAATGAAAACTGGAATGCTATTAATTAATTAGCACATTGGAAGTATTGAAAGGACATGGAGAAAGCACAAATTTACTAGGGTTGAATATGGAGTTGGAATGCTAATGAATGGGGTGGCAGGATGTGAGTTATTGTAGATGGCTCCATGTAACTAGATAAGACGTAATGAAGCAGTACAAATAAATACAAGTCTTTCAAGCATCAAGAAAGCAAAGGCAATAACTCAACTTCACCTTATGATTTCCAAAAAGCACCAAGCCACATAAGATAAAATTTTCAAGAAGAACATAATTAAAAGTGTTGTCTTCGTATGCTACACGTTAAAAGAGTTTCCCAAAAGACATTTGCAAGCACAACAGAGACAAATTTTGTGTCTATTGCTCAGTTCAGATTTCAGGAAACAATAGGAACGAGGCAAAACAGTTAAAAAGCTTCATTTTGACCTTCCATTTGACTCCAATGAGACTATTTGGTGGACAACCCAGAAGTTAGTTAAAGGCTAGGCTTCAATCTAAAAGAAGATACAGCAATTTGAAGACGATAAATTCCAACATTTTCCAAGATGATATCTTGATTGGTGGGAGTTGTAAATGAAACCCAAGCCACACCTCACATCTTCCTGAAAGAAACTACACAAGAATTGATTTATAGAAGAGTTGAGATGATTTCTTTGATGGGCGAATTTGACAATGTAAAACCTCTCATGGTCAGAATCCTTTGGTTGGAGAGGACGGAAACTTTCTTCAAACCCTACGGTCCAGGTACTAGGGGTGTTTAAAGGAATTCGGATACTGTTTAACTAATTAGTGGAGAAATCAATAAATAGAAGATGAGAATTGAATTTCCAAAATTTCACTTACAACCGAGTTTTTTTTGTTAATCCAATTAACTGAAGATCAAATATCCTTTTATTATCGTTTTCAGGTATAAAACGTGAATCATCAAAACACTATCAGAGAAACCGGGTGGGGATGGGGAGGCAAAATATTGTTACCTGCCATTAGCAATTTCGTTCTTCCCAATGAATCCAAAGAAGGGTCCTTGGTCTTTGGTCTGCTTTTTCGAGTTTCTTCAGGCGAAAATACTCCAGCAACTCTTTAGCCATCTTCCTCTGAAACTCCATAGTAATCGACACCTGCTTCAAAGGGGCTGAAGGTGGGGAAGGAAAATGAGAGGATAGAAGGTCAAGGGTTTTGACAGGAGCAGTGGGTTGTCTGAACGGGACTTCGGATTGGGCCTTCAGCATTTGAATTCCTTATAATAACATAGTTACATTTGGTAGCAGAGATTTTGAAAGAAGAGCAGGTTTTCTTTTCCCCTTTATGATTCAGAGTATCAGACTCCTCATTGATATATTTTTCTTCTTCTGTTTTTCCGTGTTAGGAAGGCGAAGAGGCAGAGATGTGGATTAAAAAGAATCAAGTTTGCCTAAATTTCCAAAGGCGGATTGACTACTCATGAATCTTCGGGTCGGGTTGACAAGTCTTTTTAAAGATCCGAATGTAAGGACAAGGATTTCAACTTGGTGCACGAGTTTGGCCTGATGGTCAAGACTCAAAATCAACCTCGGCTTACTCGCTCAGTCCCTTTTCTTTTTTTAAACCTCGTCTTTTTTTTTTTTGTTTTGTGTTTCAAAATCAGCATCAAAATCAGAGAGTATTTTAGAGTCATATCCAAGAATTTTAAGCCCTAGTGACACTATAAGTCATAATCAAAACCAACATTACAACCAAAAGCTGGCATCAGTGAGAACTGTGAGAGGCACCAACGAGGGAGAATTTGTTTCTTCAAAAGTTTTGTCTTGTATTGATAGAAATTTTCTGCAATTCTTTTTTTTTTTTTAGAGTCTTATAAGAGGCATGTAAATACTATTGTCCACTGCTAAAGGTTTGTTCATGACTGCCCATGGTGCAGGGCCATGCACCATGAAACCTTTTTATTTAATTTGGTAGGAGTAACATAACGGGCAGAGCATCTAACTTACAAATTCTCAGAATCCCTAAAACCTAGTGAAGTAACTGAACGACTGCAACTCTGTAAACCTTATAACAGCAATTGGTGAAAAACTTTTATCAATTGTACAAATGATATGGGCATTACCCCAGTACATAACAAATGTAAGAAGCCTATCAATACCCAATGTTCAAAAAAAAAAATAATACACACATTTTAATTACGATGAAATAATGACAATGGCATCAGCAGGAAAGCATGTGTATGCTAAAGCATACAAAATTGAAACCTCAAACATTGAAAAAGAGACTGACTGATGTATCTGAAACAGACTCACGTTTCTTCTGGAAAATCTTCTTCTGAAACAGACTGCAAGTGCAAAAAGGAAGAAGTGAAGGACTCTGTCTGTGGTCATTCATCTGATATCTTTTTGCGTTTACCCTCCCATTGACCTTGAGCTCTTTTGGCTATTATAATGACAGGGTCTAACCCGGTTGCTTCAGAACCAGAAGCCTGATTGATCCAAACTACACATTACATAATCGCACATGCACAGCGCCGTTCATTTTCAGCGTCTAATTCATCATCTGTTAAACCTACATCACTGCCATCAGATGAAGTCATGTCAGACCCAAAGGAAGTTGCCAAGATGTGCACAAGGACATGAACAAGCACATACATATTAAAGAGGCTATGGCTCTGTTTTAATCCATAAGCATGGTCAAGACACATTCCAACAACATTTTTAAATTGAAGTTCGCTCGCACTATACAGAAAACTATAAACTTATACAGTTTTACTTGGGCGAGATCTCATATTACCAAATAGAAAATGAAATCCTGGAGTTTTTTTATGATAAAGGTGTGTCTTCAAAGCAATAAAAACATTTTGTAATAGGAATGGCATAAGAGTACTCAACCAGTATCTTAATACCCTTTGTCCTTTCCAATGCTATGAATCTTGTAAAGTTGACACTCGATACCATCCAGATTGGGTTTGACCTACTTTCAGCTCAGCAATCAGCATACTGGAAAATCTGAGCATTTTCTTTGCTTCACAAATCATTTCAAGTGGAAGCCTTCAATGGTTTCCTGTCTCGCTATGCACTCGCTGGGATATCAGAATCTAATGAAGCTTCTCTTGATATCTAATGACATCCCTTGTTTGATTCCACCAAGAAGGGGTGAACTGCAGCTCTATGTTTGCTTGAGGCTTGGGAGAAAAATCCCAAAGTAGATTCAGGGTCTGAGGAGCATCAATTCCCTAGAACTTTCAACCAATCAGTTAACTTGGTCTGTCTTTGATGAGATTGGGAATAAATAGGGTTGCAGACATGGATCAAGGTCTTTGTTAAGGAACTGGTTTTGGCAAGGCAGAAAATTGAGCGGGGCCAAGATTCAGGAGTTGATAATGTTTTCAATCTATTTTTTTCCCCTCCTGGAACCTCGGTGGTTTCAGTGAATTACTGACCTAGTTGGGTCATGAAAATTCGTAAATGGCCTGTTTTCGGCCATTTAAACACCAACAGCACTATCAGATTTGGAAAAAATCAGGGTCTAAATAGGAGTTCTGACTACAAATCGCAGCGTTATAACATACCAATATGCCCTATTCTACACATAATTTAGTAGTAGAAAGTAATCAAGCATATAGTAATACAGTTAATGTAAAACAACTTAAATATGCATCAGAAATGCAAGACTTTGATTACATTGCACTTTTCTGGCTACTTCAGATGCAAAACAGCAAGAGATTACAGATTTGGGTAGAAATTGATGCAAAGGATCGGAAAACCTGTTTTAGTATTATGCTGATAGGGTGGGACCAAGCCCAAGTGTGGACAGGTGTGGTGGAAGTAATTCAGCTATGCTCACTAAGGTTAGTTTAAATTTTCTGTTTCCTTACTAATAGAATATAGAAAGCATAAAAACCCATGTCATCTTTCAAAACATGATGTAGAACATTGAACATGGTAATAAGAGCATATCCAGTCCAAACTACAAATGACAAACACAGAGAGTGTAAAAGGAGCCAAAGCACCAGCTAAATACAGTATGCTAATGTCAATGGTATGTGTAAAGGAAACGAGAAGGAATATTAACAAAGACAATCATCCAAGCATCAAGCAGACTTCGAAGAACAGCTTAATCAAGAAGTGCATTCAATGCTGTATACCAATCATCTTTCCCCAAAATTTATAATTCTAATGCAAAGAACCCATACCTGAGCTCAAATTCCCTGATCTCAACGAGTTCTTTCCCATGTGCATCTGTCCACTGCACTTTCCTCCTTTCGGTGCCGGGGATTTCACTAAGTGTTTCATTCGATGCCTCATGCAAATTACACTCTTTGCTAGCTAATGGATTTGAAGTGTAATTAGATGACTTCTTTAAATTGCTCTTTAGACAGACCTTCCTTACACTTTTATCATCTCCATGATTAGAGACACAATCCTCGTTACTGTCAGAAATAGCAGGAGACACTGCAACAATATCCTGCTGCTGGACAGGACCTACTTTGGGTGGGGAAGGGCCGTCAAGTCCTGCGGAGGCGCGACCAAAGCAAACAAAGGCAGCGCATCCGCGGGACACACGATTCTTCCTGGAAGCCAGCTGGAGGTCAGAATCAAGTTCTTGGTCCACCAACTGGTATTGATTCCACGGTGACACTCTCATGGGTCTTTCTTCGTTCTTCTGACCCAGCAGAAGAAGGGTGAGGCCCTTGCTATATCCAGAAGCTGAAGAAGAGAAGAATCCTCCTCCTTCGACTGCCAATAACATGAGTTCTGCTCATCTGGGCACTGAAATTTTTTTCTAAATTTTCTCAATCATGCCAAGCACCAACAGCATTTCAACTACCTGTAAATTCAAGAAGGCTCTCAGAAATACTTGGGGATGGTGAGAATTGGAAACATTAAGAAGGGTGCCAACATGTTCTATACCTCGGGATATTGCCCAGAGTATTAGAAGTTCATGGAAACGACTCTCACGGAATAAATGCAAATCATCATAGAATGCAAATATTGTTTTCAGATAAGAACAATTTTACAAAATTGGCCAAGGTAGAGAAAAAAAAATATATCAAAATTGAATCGCTATCATGACTCCACTCTCGATCCATATGTCAACCGCAAACTACTTCCGAAGCAGATACAATTTTCTGATTCTTTTCCGGTGGGGGTTGTTTGCATCCTTTACGGTTAAAATAACAGAAAAAAGAATTTTGAGATCAGAAGTAGTAATATTTTCAAAGATCAAACGTTTGCATAAGCAATTCTCAAATTACTACTAATAATCAGGAAACGAAACGGGCCGGGGGATTATTTTGGGATATTTCAATGAAAATACTGAATAGTGATTAAAAATATAAAAAAACATCGCATATTATTCAATAACATCGAAGTGACAAACTGAGAAAATAAGAATAACAAACATCCGCAATTAAAGCCGAAGTCTCCAAATCCAGAAACGATAAAGCAGGGGAGAGAATAACTTTTTCACCAAATAATCGGAAATAAACCGCCAAAGAGTACATCGATGATCAATTTAATTCTCATGCACCAATTGAAAGAAACATGACAACTTGCAGCTGAGACAAAGCACACCAACCTAATTTTCTCGAAAAATACTGACTCTCACTGTTCACAAAAGGGTTTTCCAGGGAAATCACCCACATTGCTTCCTTTGAAATGTTTCACCAGTGAAATTAGAAAGAGAAAAAAGGAAAAAGAAGAAACTTTCTTTACTTCAGAGCTTCAAAATATCAAAATCAGTACCCTCCAACACTCAAATTTCCAACTTTACTGAAAGATCTGTACCTGAAAAGAAAAAAAGCTTTGCAGATCTGTAGTCCTTGAGACACTTCCGACGATTCAACCGTCAATCGCATCTCCATAAATTGGCGGCTCCGGCATTTCCGATCGTCAACTCGAGAGGAGAGAGAAACGAACGAAGCAATAGAAAGCCACCACAGAAAGAGAGAGCGGAAAAATTAAAAAGGAAGAGAGAGAAAGAGAGAGAGAGTTTAATAATAAAGAAGGAAAGTATCTGAAATTGATAACAGAGTTATCTATGAGTTTAACTTCGGTGCGGCGCATTATAACAACCATCTCTCCAAGTGGTTGAAGTCAAAATCTCAATCACTCATTTGGTATTTTTTTTAAATATTAAAATAAGCATACAAATCGGGTGGTCAAGATTTTCTAGTTCAGTACTACACAATAATTATGTGCAACACTGGAATTTAGATTTTTTTTTTTTTCAATTTCAATGTTGTGCATTTAATGCACAGCACTATACTCTGCTGATGGTCATCAAGATTTTAGATCTCGATCGTCTATTTCAGTTTTCACTACCTGCAAATTAGACGGTCAAGATCAAAATATCTGAATCTCAACCATCAGTAACAAGTAATGCGCGGCATTCAAGTCCACACCTACTTTTTTAGAGTTGTCTAAAGAAAGAGTAAAGATACAGAAAAGAAAAATAGGACAACGGCGCATGATAGAGACGGGCCCCTTACAAATCTTACTTTTGCCTTCCTTGCTCACTTTAATAATTTAATGCCTCTCTGTTTCCTTCCAAAAGGTAAACTAAATTAACTGAAAACGCCATTCTTTTATCATAAAGCACAAATGATCTGGTGCATACACATCTCCTACACAATCAAAACTAGATCAGCAACATGAGCCGTTCGATCTATCAGTGGCTACAACAAAGATAATTAATATAAAATAGTGGCAGTTTAAATAGGTAAAGCTTCATATCACAATTGGGAAACAAATAAAGCACCTTTTCTTCTATTTCTTTATATCAATCACATTTTCTGCAAAAATGACAAAATTTGGTATGAACTGTAAAATCTCATTGATGACTCTAATGGGTTAATATAGAATCCATGGGAAAGCATCTTCTTTTTTCGGTTAACATGGGAGACTATTATGGTAAACCCATCTAACAAACATGATATACGTGACCCTCAAGGAGTTAGATTTTTTTTTTTAATCAAAAGAAGAGGTTGGTTAAGTTGGTAAAAGATTGAGGCTTCATAATATACGATCAAGAGTTTAAATTGTTTTAGAGTCAAGGACAAAATTTTATCATATGTATAAATTATATACAAAAAAATTCTGACGATGTAGTTAAGATGCACATAAGGTGGCCCAAATGAACCTAACATTCAAATAAATAAGAAAAATAACTTTCTTTTCAGTTTCTTTGGAGTTAAGTTTTATTCATTGACAAGCTTTAGAGTGGGCAAAAAATCCGGTCCTGTGATCTTGGAATAGATGATGGGCATGTCAAATTAATATCATATGGTGAAAGATAATAAAGTCATTTTGTATTGCTCACATCCCAACCCATTTAACTCTGAAGGGTGGCTCAGTTGGCAAAAGACCAACGCTTCCACATAGGAGGTTAAAGTTCGAATCCCCGCCAGGGGCGAAGCTCTGCCTTTATTAATTATATAAAAGCTCCCCTATAGAGTTAATCGTGGTGCGCGAAAGCTGGCCCAGATGAACCTTAGATCCAAAAATATAACCGATCCTTGGATTGGATTTGGGCGCTTTGTTCTCTTGTTTCCTCAGCTCATCCGTTATAAATACGACTTCATTACCAAAAAAAAAATTATATGACTCTAATACAATTCTATACTATAAACTTTAGTTTTTAAAAATAAATACCCTCTCTTTCTTGAATCACTACTTAAGAATCCAGTTACGTTCCACCTTCCACGCATAGCTTGGGGTTTGTGGATGTGTCATCATGAAAAATTTTACCCACTAAAACCCCATTTGGTTAATTCAGACCTTTTCTTTCTTGCCAAAAATGGTTCCCAAACACAAGAGCTGGAGGTAATTCTTAAATTAAAGTTCAATTTCAGTATTGCGCATTAAATGCACAGTTTAATGTTTAATGTAGTTTAATGTACAACACTATGCTGCTTACGGTCGAGATCAAAATCTCAAGCGAGATTTCAATCTCGATCGTCCATCTCGCTTCCAACCACCTACAAAACAGACGGACAAAATTTCGATCTCAACCGTTGACAGTAAATGATGCACAGCATTAAGGTCATGCCCCTTAAATTACCTCTAGGTAAAAAATCTCCACTCAGTTTCAGTGCTAGTGAGGCTCAACCCCATTAATTCCAGCCCCAAGTTACGACTTTGGCATTTGAGCCATACCACAATGGCCAAACCAAAAAATAGAAAAAACCCAATCATGAGTTCGACCAACTGACCATGCAGGTATGAGGGTAATTAGGTTTTCTCCTTCCGGTACTGATCTTCATATGATTTTTTGAAGGAAAAAAATGTGAAGAGAGTACGGAAATTTTGAAGAAAAAGTAAAGAATATGAGACACAAATAACCATGAGAGGTATTACATCCATGTTGCCCGCATGCTAACCTTATCATCATATGGTTGGTAAGGCATCTTGACACCGAATATGCCAATATGCAATGACAACCAATGCTTTATCACTACCTTAATGGATCAAAAGCATCTCCACTAAGCAGTTATCTACCAGTTCTTGAAAATCCAAAGAATTTATCACAGATATCACAGATAGCTACAAGTAGGGAAAGTTACTTGCAAGGTTCTAGTCAGGTTTCCTTCGAAATCTAATAACCTCGCTTTCACTGCTGTTGGTGTATGGATTTCAACTGAATCGAAATAAATCAGTAGTTGGCCTGACCTTAGAAATCTAGCATAACCACAAATGATGAAAGTCTAAGAGACATTAAATTTACATTTTCACCAGGAGATTGAACTATAACAGAAAACAAATCTTTACCTACAACTATCTCAACGACACCAACAATAGTAACATGCAACTTTCTAAACAGAGAACCTAAAATCGAATATCTGACAGTTTTGACGCTCATTAACCCACATTATGCAATTCATGAAAACATTTCACATACCCCACACCCAGACATGCGTCACACGCTGATCTCACAAGGAGCAATCTTCCGATACCTGCTTTCCACATTTAGCTTGAAGCAAACAATAAGACCCAAATTTTCGAACACTAGAACCCGCACACAGCAACAAACTTGCAGCACCAACCATCAGTATGAAGATTCATGATCAGGACTTTCCGCATGCATATCCATAGATGAGTCATTGGAGCAGGGGGGGCTTGTATCCCTGCCTCCTTGGGCCAAATGACAATGCTGAAGACTACGGCAAACAGGGCTTGAAAGAGCATTTGAGAATACTGAATTCTTGGCTTGATTATCAGAATGTCCAGTCCGTGGACCCTGTCCAATGGTGGCTGCTCCAAAAGATCCAGAAGAAACTGGAATGCCTGAATTCAGAAAGTGTGTCATAGGCTGGCAATGTTGAATTTGGGACTGCACTCTGGGAGACATTGGGGGATCCTCTCCACTGTAGTCAAGCTCATTCTGCAAGGATCACATAAATTCTTCTATTTTTTAATTTAAAGCCGTATGACAATGAAAACAATTGATTGCTAAATGGTCAAAACATAGTTTTAGTCATTGATAATACATAAACAATACCCAAACATATCTACAGGCCATAAGGGTTTCAGATAATCTACATTTGGTGGTTCGATCCAACAACATTTCAAACATTGTTGCACATATTCTAATCTTCAGGACAGTACTAAATTCCTGAGCAATATATGGTACTGGATCAAGTAATATACATGTGCAGGCCCATATTCATATCCTTTACTGAAGCGACAATGATTCATCCTACTATGCATCACACACACAATGGAACACAGGATAAGACAAGTATTAGCCTGTTTCTGAAAATACTGTCAGTGTAGTCACTGATAAACACGTTTATAAGCAGGCTCACATTTAAAGCATATCTAACCTGAACTTAATCATGGTTTGCATTCTATAAAGCATAATTTGAATAAATATTCAAAGAGCATAAAAACAAACAATGTTAAGTACTAGATTATCAGGATGAACAAATGTGATCAAAAAGAGGTGAAGAAGCAAACTAAAGATCATAAACCTCATTCATCCAAAAGAAAAAGGATCGCACACACACAAAAGAGCCATTGAGAAAGAACAGGTCAACGAACAGAACCTGGAGATAAGCTAGTATATCAGTTGTTATTACTCTTGATCCTTCCTCCTGCTGTTTCAAGATCCACTGGTAAACTCTATCCTGCATAAAACAAGGGGAGGTTAGGGAGAAAGAAAAAAGAATACATAATAAAAGGAGTAGAAAACGAAAACGAAAGGCATGAATGGCCATGCTAATGTTAACCAGTCAGTTATAACATTATGAAAAGGATGATTTCTGTCACCTTTTTGGTGCATCCATATATATCTTTGTAACCTCTCTGTTTCATAACCATTTGCATTGCTCATATAGGAATACTACCCACCCAATCTTTCACCTCTCCTCCTAATAAACTCCTTGACACATCCCAAAGCAAAAGAGAGGTCCATTTAGCAAACACTGAAAGGAAATTTAACCAGAATCTAGTTTCTTATCCAGTTAGTTTGTAGTTTATTTTATCCATGGAGCAAAGGAAATGCTTGAATATTTACACCATCCTGGATTTTACATTGATTGCCACATTGGATTTTAAACCACTTGCCTCTAGTAGAATACCAATTACTTGATGTACAAATTATAGTTGTTCATTTGAGAACAGAAACTTATGCTTATGCCTACACCGTAATAAAACCACATATCCAACAAATGCCACCCAAGCCCAACCAAAGTGAGGGGGGGAACCAAGACCGGCTGTGGCCGAAATACAGATGTAAATGGATTGGGCTTTGGCTTGGATTTACAACTATCCATATCCAAGTCTATTTACCGAATCACATCCATAACCGATCTAATATCCTATGGAATTATAAAAAAACTGTCCCAAAAAGAAAAACAACTTTAAAAACTAGTATCATCTCCAAATTGAGTAGTTTATATCTGGATAATATTTGAACCAATAAACCAAAATTACATCCCTTTTCTCAGATACGAAAACTGAAGACAATCTACGAAAATCTGTTATATAAGAAAACATGGAAACAGGTGGAATGGATCAAAGCAATGTTGCAGCAGGATAACTGGAGAACAATTGTCTGATCTATCAAGTTTCTTGGAACAATTCAGAAGCCTAAGCCTCGAAAACAACCTTCGCCCCTCAGACTCTTCATCTGAAACTCTCACTCCCTCAACCTTCCATTTCAGTCTGGGAATAGATTACTTTCAGAGCTTCAACTGCTGCTACATACAGGAAGCTCTATCTTGAAGAAACTCTCACCCAAAACCCTCAAGTTGAAGTTTCATGAAAATCAGATGGTAATGTAGTACCGTATTTGAGTAATCAAAACAGTAACCAATCAAGATCTTTTCAAAGAGAATGAATTCCAGGTTTAAAGGTTAACTATAACAAGAAATCAGGTGTGAAACAAAACTGAAACCTTGATGATAAATCTAGAATAACATCAACAGGGGCAGAATTGTAATTCAAAGTAGGAGCAGAGCTGAGAGCTATATATCAGAATTGAAATAGGCTGAAGAGTAGATAAGCAAAATGAAATGAAAAAGATACCCTGAATCTAAGTCGTTAGATTGGCTATATATCTACAAGTGGGCATTAGCCTACAATATTGAAATAACCAAAGGATATTAATGGAAATGACATCTAAGACGCATGCTAAACTCTTAGAGAATTCCTGGAAAAACCTTTGTTCATTGCCTAATTAATTAATTTTAATACCTTACTACAATGTTACCTAGAGTCCATGTGACTGTTGATCATTAGTACAACCCTATTGCCATATCAAAGTGAAAAAGTACATTTTTGATGGGGCATTAAGAAAATAATCGATATCTGCATCCACATCTGATTAGTTTTTGGAAGGATATGGAGAGGTATTAAAATAGAAAATTTTCATATACAGAGAGCCTAAACAGATGAAAATGCAAATAAAATTTGTATTTTTGGCCATCCATGTACATCACTAACTGGATATGTTTTATGTGCAATGAATTTGAGCTAGGACCAGGTAGGTTACCTCAAGAGCCTACCACTGGATGGTTGAATAAGACTTTGGATAGAGGCATATTGTTGGCAAATCCAATGCTTCCTCTGATGACCACAAATCCAAAGCCAATGTGGCAGAGAATCAAATACCAGAAGTAGGGTAACTACAAATTCAGAACCTTGGGATACTATTTCAGGATGTTACGGTTTCTGTGTCACAGTCTCCATCCAAACCTTAATGTTAAGAGAATATAAAGCATCAAGAAGACCAACAGGGCCAGGGGTCGTCACTGTTGATAAGCACAATCTACATCCTCGACATTCTAAAGATTAAAGACAAAAGAGAATCTTCAAATAATCATGTCTAAATGTTTCAAACTCAACTCACTGGTGTCACAATCAACACTGGGCAAAAATCTAGAAGAACAGTATATTTTTTTCAAACTAAGACCATTTAGTTTCAAGGTTTTAGGTAGCAAGCATCAGCATGTCGAAAGGGTGACTCTAAGAGACATACCTTATCAGACGATACACTAATGATACACATGGAATTACACCAGCAAGGTAGCACCCATGCTATGGGAGCACGCCAGTTCTGCCAACAAGGGTGCGGCTTCTTCCTTCATAAGGAGCAGGACAATCATTTCTGCCACCCTTTGTGTCCATGCATAGGTTTTATGCTCCCTTTCAGACTTCTCTTTCTCAAGTAATTTGTATATATAATATGAAGTTTCTACCATGTACAAATTCCCCCAAAAAAATAAATGTCATTTTCAGTTTAGGGAAGATTTAGGGTCCAAATTCGTGCATCACTGATAATCTAATATGACTTGAAAGGCTTGACAGCATAGTGCCAAAGCATTTCTTTCATATGGTAACAGGGCTTTCTTTGACAAATTAGGTGGCAAGTGGACTCCTTATAGATTAGGATTAGTGAAGCTAAGAAAAGTTTCTATGCTGATTGGAATTAAATCCAGGTCACGAGACAGGCCGGTTGAAGGATGTAGCAGAAACCCTTACCATTATAAAGTCCCAATCCCATAGTTACAGGACATCCTTTGATCCTTTGGCCTTTCTACAGTAATAAATCATCACCTTGTTGTGGCATCAACGTCTTGATCATCCCTATTCTTCGCCGACTTATGAGATAAACTTCATCCAAAAACCCGAATAAGAAAGTGAAGATAATTAATAAGGCCTCATTAATTGCTCTATCTACCACGGTACAAGGCAAAATCCCTCAACATCTATCCCTCAATAATTTCCCCTCATTATTGTTTCACCACGTTAGGCAAGCATAAAGCATTATCCCTCAACATCATCCTTCATCATTAATTGCTCTACCACATGTTTGGTTAACAAAGCTCAACGTCATGTCTGTCTTTCTTTCTTTCTTTTTTTCTTTTTTTTTTTTTATTTATTTTAAGAACAAGTAATTCACTCATTCTTTCATTTCTTCTCGCAGAGTGGTAGGGTGTTTTCTCTTTTCCGATCATTGATCTGCGTTGAAGGCTCGAGAACTTCATGAAGTCTTTCCATGTAATGATTGTAATTCTTATATTATTTTATGGATGATTTCAGTCACTTTACTCAGCTATATCCCTTGGAACTAAAAGCTGATTCACTTTTGTGTTTCCAGCAGTTTAAATCCATGGCTGAAAATCTTCTTTTTACCCACGTTAAGTTTTTTTAAAGTGATGGAGCCCTTGAGTTAACTAGAGGAGGTTTCAAAGCATATCTTGACAGTTTTTATATTGTGACTAGAATTTCATGTTCTCATACACCGGAACAAAATGGTGCTTCCGAAAGAAAACATCAAAACAAATTTTGCAAGGCCACACTCCATATGAGGATCTCTTGGAGCTTGCCCAGATTACACTACGCTATGGGTTTTCGGTTGTTTATGCTACCCTAACTTAAAGCCCTACAGAGATATCAAACCCCCTCCCAAGCCAAAGGCTTGTGTGTTTCTTGGTTATAGTCCCTCTCACAAAAACTATTGGTGCTTGGACCCAACAACCAATCATGTTTATATCTCTCGGCAAGTTATTGTGTAAAGAGTTCACCATGACCAATTTAGGGAGCTTCACTATTTTTTGGGAATTGAAGCCACTTGAAATGACAAGGGTATTTTCCTTACTCAAAATAAATACTCTCTTGAATTGCTTCAATCCACAGGAATGGAAAATTCCAAGCCTTGCACCACCCAATTGCTTCTAGAGGCAAGCCATCAGCAACCTCTGGCAAGGCATTGCTAAATCCAACTGAATATAGATAGGGGTGTAAACGGACTAGATTTGGATCAAATAGTGGTAACACCAATATCCGCATCCTATTATATTTGGACGGATTCAGATAATATCCTATAAATTTTCGGACGGATTCAATCGGATTTGGATAATAATCGGATAGTTATTTTCTTAAGTAGATTATTCTAAATGGACATGAATACAAATTGAATACCTGTTTACATCTTTATCGCTTTATTTGTGAGGGCTAGGTTTGAAATTTCAGAATTTAGCAACTTTGGTAGCTATTTTAGTAGAAAATCTAGAAAAATAGTCACAGGTAAAAAATTTATAAAAATAAGAAAAATAAATCTAAAAATTTACTTAATCGGATAATTTTATCAGATGAATAATAATTGGTAAGAAGGGGTCTACCATATCCACATCCTATTAATAATCAGACGGATTCGAAGACCCCTAAACGGATGCGAATGCGGATGCGAATTCGGAAGCATCATTGATTTTCCATTTACACCCATAAATATAGACAACTCACAGGGTTTTTAAACTATCTTAGAATCACAAGATAAGAAATTGCATATGCCATAAATAATGATAGTCAATTTATGCAGAAACCAACTGCAGATCATCTCCAGGCAGCCACATCTATTCTTGGATATGTGAAATCTACTACTGGAGCTAGTATCTGTTTAAAACTTACAGCCTTGATTGGGCTGGGTGTCCAAATACATGACCTTCTACAAGTGGATTCTATACGTAGTCTAATATCTTGGTCCTCAAAGAAACAACCCATGGCTGCCAGGTCAAATATAAAACATTGGCGATTACAGCGTCTGAAAGACCTGAAGGTACCCCCTTCTTCACCCATGCTGGTCATCTATCACAGCTTGTCAGCCAGCCAAATGGCTGCCAATGCCATCTTCATACATTGCCAAAACATATAGAGTTTGACTATCACTTTCTTCATGATTAGTTCTCAAGGGCCCCCCCCCCCCCCCCCCCCCCCTCCCCCCCCTTCTGGGTAGGTCCCGATCCTCTACCCTCGGGAGAGAGACACCCCCGCTCGGGAGAGAGGCACCCCCCCTCGGGAGAGAGGCACCTCCCTCGGGTTGATGATTCTCTTCCCTCATAAAGGGTCCCGAGTGCCTCACTCGGGACAAATACACCTCTCTTTTTGTCATCTGGTTTCTTCCTTGAAGAAGGTCCCGAGGGCCTCAATCGGGAGAAACACCTCCCATATGAGATGGCTCACTTCTTCCCTAAAGAAGGTCCCGAGGGCCTCATTCGGGAGAGACACCTCCATCTTGGCAGATTCATTTCTTCGTTGGAGAAGTGCCACACTTGGGAAAAATATCCAACTCTAGCATTTCTCAGAAGACTCTCTTGACTAAGTCAAGAAGAGTTAGTTACTCATAAACACTCAGCATATCTATTCCGAGATTGGGGAGGTGAGTCATCATAACGGCGATATCAGGTGCGACAAAGAAGGAGCCGTTATTCCACTACACTCACTCCTCAACTATCGATCCGGAATCTAAGGAATCACCGCCTCCAGGTAACTTCTATATAAACCTACCTCCAACATGGAGAAAGGTAACGAGAACTTTCATCTGAGTACTTATTCATTACGTTCTTGAGAACTCTCTCAAGAACCATTATTGTTACTTAGGCTGATTTGAGCGTCGGAGGCGGTTCCCCGGCCAAAACTAGGCCGGACCGTTCTTGCTTTCTTTATGTGTGCAGGCATCTCAGTTATTCCAATTTGGTTGGAGAGCTCTTAAGGTAGTCATCTCAATATCCGGCTCTCGAAGAAGTTCTATACGCAACAATTTGGCGCCGTCGTGGGAAACGTCACAAAAGTCATGACGAGACGTACCACACCTCGGGTGGCAAGTTCTCAAATTCTCACTCGAGCGAGAGAAAGGGAGACAGAAAACGGACGTGTTGAAGAACAAACTCTCCCTTCTCTAGATCGACAAATTCCTATTCCAGAGGAAGATCAAGAAGGAGTTCCGGAGAATCCCCCGTTAACTATTCCAACTCCATTTGGAGAAGGCGGTTCGAGTCAACCTCCATTCCAGCGACAAGGGCCGATTTGCGAATATGCAAAGAGAAGTCCAACAACAAATGTTGGAACTCCAAGGAGTCGTTCGAGGCTTAGTCCATCAGATCGGGGTACCATCCGGACCCCCTGAAACTCCCAAGAGGGACGAAGGCGTGAAGCCGTCCGTCGGACTCGGGATAGGCAACGCCCGATGAATGAAGAAAGGAGAAATCCCTGAATACCAAGGAGACCAGCCGAACGGTTGGAGAAAGATCTCAAGGAGTGCATATTGAAGAGCCACGTCCCCGAGAGGATCGGTCGAGGGGAAGTGTGTTCCACCGTTTGGCTGGGCTTAGGCAAACTCAAGATTTACCTAGAAAGGGCGCGAAATGAAGGAGTTCGGGAGCAAGAAGGAGAAAGTCACGGAAGAGGCCATTCTAGATCTAATAACCCGAGAGGGTCGGTTAGTCAATATGGATCTTCTCATGGACCAACTTCCCAATATTCTGATCTTGGAAGTGTTCGGTCTCCGCAAGTGCGTCAAGAGGCGCATGGTCTCGGGAGAAGATTAGATGCCATGGAGAGACGGCTTGATGATCGGGACCTCGATGACGACTATGATGTGGTTGATAGAGAACCCTTCTCGAAGAAGTCATGAGAGCACCTCTTCCACCGAACTTTATCATGCCGACATTCACTCCCTTTGAAGGTAAGTCCAATCCTCGAGAACATATTAGTTATTTTAAATCGGTCATGGCTGTTATTGGCCGAGAAGATGAGCTATTATGCCGAACTTTCCCGGCATCTCTCAAAGGCCCGGCGATAAAATGGTTTTCTAGCCTACCGCCAAGATCCATCCAAAACTTTCGAGAACTCGGGAGAAAATTTATTGCCCGATTCCGAAGTTGCATCGGAGTAAGAAGACAGCAGATAGCCTTTTTGCCATCAGGCAAAAACCAAATGATCCGTTCGGGACTTTCTTCTCGATTCGATAAAGTGGCTATTGAGGTCGAAGAATTGGATGATACGATGGCGTACAATGCGCTTGGAGTGGAATAACCCAAAGACGTTTGCTCGAGGTATTACTCCAAGACAAGCCGAGGACTTATGGAGCACTTCTCAGAAATGCCAAAAACAAGCAACGGTTGCGAAGTTATCGGCCCAGAAGAGTCCACAGAGGCGTAAAGGACAAGAAGAATAATGGAGAAAGAGGTCGAATTCAAATGCTCGGGCAAGAGATGACAAAAGGGAGTTTGGAAAGAAAGAGACTTTACACCTCTTAATACTAAGAGGTCGAAATTCTATTACGATCGGAGATAACACAATTTGAAGTGGCCGGGCAAGATAAGAGCCCGACTCAAGATAGGAATATGACAAAGTATTGCCGTTTCCACAAAGACTACGGTCACCATACGGATGAGTGCGAATCTAAAGATCGAGATCGAGAAGCTCATCCGGAGGGCAACTTGAAAAATATCTTCGAAGAAGCGACAAGATCGAGAGAAGTCCCCACCTAGATCAACTAAAAGACTCGGATCCAAAAGTCCCGAGAGGGCGATAAGAATCCCGAGAAGAAACCCGACACTCGGAGTTTTCCCCCATTTACATCGTTTTGGGAAATCCGACGGAAGAATCCATTAAGAAGGCGAAGCAAAAGGCACGGTTCGTTGGATCGATGCAATTGCCAAGAAAACGAAGAAATGACCTATGCCCGGATCCAATAACCTTCACCGACGAAGATCTCGGGCGTCACTTCTCCTCACGACGATGCTATAGTTATCAAAGTGAAATTGGCAAACCGAGAAGTTCACCGAGTTCTCGTGGACACGGGATCTTCCGCCGACTTACTATCTTATGAAGCATTTAAGAAATTGAAGTTTGAGGACGAGATGATGACTCCATGCGGGACTCACTTATATGGGTTCGCCGGGTCGTCCGCCATATCCAAGGGACTATCCAATTGGATCTAAGGATCGGGACCTCCCCTCGGATGCTCGTCCAAGCAACATTCATGGTGGTTCGGACCTTTCAGCTTACAACGTTCTACTCGGGAGGCCAACTCTTAACGCCTTAGGGCGGTGGTTTCTCCAACACATATGAAGTTGAGTTTCCAACCACCAGTCGAGTGCTCTTCGATCCACTCTCCGACAATGTTATGTGAATTATCTTAAGAAAGTCAAAAAGCCGAGAGATCGGCTCATGGTTTGAAATTCGATGATCGGATGAAGAAGCTATGCAGAGCCAACCGTTGAAAAGCTTGAGCAATTCAACTTCATCCGATCTTCCAAAGAGGGACTATGATCGGTCCAACAACCTACTAATTCAGGAAGAACTCACCGAGTTTCTCCAAAACAACCTAGATGTATTCGCTGGTCGGCCAGACATGCCCGGAATAGATCAAGAATTGCGAACATAGCTTATGGATAAGGACGATGCAATTCCAATGATCCAAAAAGAAGGAATTTTTCGCTCAGAAACATGCTGCCATCACCGAGTGGAGAAACTAGAGCAATCGGGTTTTATAAAACCCATAGAATGCCCAACTTGGTTGGCGATGTGTCATGGTGAAGAAAGCCAACGCAAATGGAGAATGTTCGTTACCGGACTTGAATAAAGCATGCCCAAAGGATTGCTATCCACTTCCTGGATCACCTTTTGATCGCGCTCCGCTGGTATTGGCTTCTGGATGCTTATTCGGATATAATCAAATTATGATGAATCCCAGGCAAGGATACCCTTCATGACGGATCGAGAAGTTACTTTTATAAAGTAATGCCATTCGGTTGAAGAACGCTCCACTTATCGAGATGGTAAACAAAGTCTTCAAAGACCAAATAGGAAGAAATATGGAAGTATATGTGGATGATATGCTCATAAAGAGTATCGTCCGAGAAGTCATTTGGAAGATCTTGAAGAAGTTTTTGATACTTTGAGAACATACCATGGCTAATCCAGAAATGTGCTTTCGGAGTTTCTTCCGGAAAATTCCTTGGGTTTATGGTATCCCGAAGAGGAATTGAGGCAAACCCGAAAATCAAAGCTTTGCTCGAGATGGAGTCCCAAGGACGGTTGAGACATCCAATGTCTAACCGGAAGAGTAGCCCTTAACGTTTATCTCACGATCTGAGAAATCTTCCTTTCTTCAAGCTCTTAAGAGCTCAAGCAAAAATACCTTATGGACCGATGATGTCCAGCGTTCGAGAATTGAAGGAGAGCTCGGACTCCACCTCTCTTAGCCCACCTTCAACGAGAACAATTATTCACATCTTAGCCATTTCTCCAGCGTCTTGTGAGAGGTCTTCACAAAACCCTATCTATTTCGTAAGTCTTTTTAATAGATGCCAGACACGATATCCGATGTGGATAAACAAGCTTTAGCACTTGTATCGCATCTCGAAACTCACCTACTTCCGCTCATCCAATTGTAGTCTTACCAACTTCCCTTGAAGAAGATACTCAAAACCCTTACCGAATGGTCCTGGGCTATTGAGTTGGCGAGTATCATTGAGTATAGAACTCGTCCCCTAAAGGGACAAGTTCTTCCACTTATTCTTAGAATAGCATGCCTGTTCGTAAATTCACGGTCCGAGTTATGGACTTTCATGTTGACCTCCAACTCTTCGAGTGACACTAATGCTTATCACCGATGGGTTCACTATTCATTATGCATTAAGATTCAACTTTAAAGCCTCTAATAATGAGGCCGAGTATGAACCCTCTAGCAACTAAGACTTCCAGCCCTAAGAGTCCGTTGAGTCCCGACTCGTTGATCGTGATCGTTCTCTTCAGGCAGGAACAGAATGGCAATTACTTAGCCAAAATTGATGATTTCCCATTATTTCGATCATCTTGAGATAAGCAAATTCCAGGAAAATGAAGTCCGTTTCCGTGGGCTTTATCCAAATATTCGACCTTAGCTCCCGTTTATATTCGTTAGATTCCTACATTCCCACTGGATATTAAAAGAGCTAGTTGGATGACCCCAATTTAGCATACTTGAAGAATGATATCCTTCCGAGCCAGGCTACTTATCCTTTCACCATTATTAGAACAACTTTATAAAAGATCGGTCCCCCTCTTCTGTGTGTTCCCTTCTAGCTCATATGCCTTGTACCGTTGCTTGGGTCTGCTTTAGCCCACAAAATAATCCCAAGGCCTTTATTGGCGCTTTCGATGCCTGGACTTGTCTGCCGTCGGCCATTTGATTTTCAATAAATCACTCTTCATTTCCATCTTTCTCTTGAATTATTCAACTTACACCCCTCACTCCCCTTTTCCCCCCTCTCTGAATCCGTAGACTCTCTTTTTCTGCTTCCCCTCCTCTCCACTTTTCCCCTCCTCTCTTTTATTCTCTTCCTCCTCTCCACTTTTCCCCCTTTGCCCATTCTTCCTCCCCGCCTCTTTCCCCCAAGAGTTCTTCAGTTCCCTTCTTAAGCCCATTCTTACCTCACCCAGCCTCTTCATCAACGAAGAACCCAAGAGAGTTCTTGACAAGTTCAAGAACCCAAGAGCGTTCTTAAGAAGAGCCCAGGAGAGTTCTTAACAAGCTTAAGAACCCAAGAGCGCTCTTCAAATCAACGAAGAACCCAAGAGAGTTCTTGACAAGTTCAAGAACCCAAGAGCGTTCTTAAGAAGAGCCCGGAGAGTTCTTAACAAGCTTAAGAACCCAGGAGCGCTCTTCAAATCAACGAAGAACCCAAGAGAGTTCTTGACAAGTTCAAGAACCCAAGAGCGTTCTTAAGAAGAGCCCGGGAGAGTTCTTAACAAGCTTAAGAACCCAAGAGCGCTCTTCAAATCAACGAAGAACCCAAGAGAGTTCTTGACAAGTTCAAGAACCCAAGAGCGTTCTTAAGAAGAGCCCGGGAGAGTTCTTAACAAGCTTAAGAACCCAGGAGCGCTCTTCAAATCAAAGAAGAACCTAAGAGAGTTCGAAGGCGTTACACTCGGGACCTCGCTCGGGGCCACCCGGGAGTTTTCCCCACCTCTTGATGAAAGTCCAAGTGAGACTCTCATGAGATGGAATTATTCAATGGCGCTACACTCGGGACCTCGCTCGGGTAGCCACTCGGAGTTTTCCCCACCTCTTATGAAAGTCCAAGTGAGACTCTCATGAGATGGAATTATTCAATGGCGTTACACTCGGGACCTCGCTCGGGTAGCCACTCGGGAGTTTTCCCCACCTCTCATGAAAGTCCAAGTGAGACTCTCATGAGATGGAATTATTCAATGGCATTACACTCGGGACCTCGCTCGGGTAGCCACTCGGGAGTTTTCCCCACCTCTTATGAAAGTCCAAGTGAGACTCTCATGAGATGGAATTATTCAATGGCGTTACACTCGGGACCTCGCTCGGGTAGCCACTCGGGAGTTTTCCCCACCTCTTATGAAAGTCCAAGTGAGACTCTCATGAGATGGAATTATTCAATGGCGTTACACTCGGGACCTCGCTCGGGTAGCCACTCGGAGTTTTCCCCATCTCTTATGAAAGTCCAAGTGAGACTCTCATGAGATGGAATTATTCAATGGCGTTACACTCGGGACCTCGCTCGGGTAGCCACTCGGGAGTTTTCCCCACCTCTTATGAAAGTCCAAGTGAGACTCTCATGAGATGGAATTATTCAATGGCGTTACACTCAGGACCTCGCTCAGGTAACCACTCGGGAGTTTTCCCCACCTCTTATGAAAATCCAAGTGAGACTCTCATGAGATGGAATTTCTAAGGCGTCACACTTGGGACCTCACTCGGGTAGTCACCCTTAATAAAGGCAATGGCATCTCTCGGAGAACCAGGCTGGGGGCTTCTCGACTCGACGAGACTTTAGAGAAATGATGGCTATCATTCAAGACGACGCATTGGAATTTCTTCAAAAGAAAAAACCTTCAAAGAGGTATGAGAAAAGCATTCCATACGTTCGAGAAGTCAATCGCACGGAATGGGGGGCTCTGTGTGGGGAAATATGGTCCCGATCCTCTACCCTCGGGAGAGAGACACCCCGCTCGGGGAGGGCCCCCGCTCGAGGGGCCCCCCTCGGGAGAGGGCCCTCCCTCGGGTGATGATCCTCCCTCTAAGGGTCCCGAGTGCCTCCTCGGGACAAATACACCTCTCTTTTGCATCCGGTTTCTTCCTTGAAGAGGTCCCGAGGGCCTCAATCGGGAGAACACCTCCCATAGAGATGGCTCACTTCTTCCCTAAAGAAGGTCCCGGGGCCTCTTCGGGAGAGCCCTCCATCTTGGCGTTCTTTCTTCGTTGGAGAGTGCCACACTTGGGAAAAATATCCAACTCTAGCATTTCTCGGAGACTCTCGACTAAGTCAGAAGAGTTGTTACTCATAAACACTCAGCATATCTATTCCGAGTTGGGGAGGTGAGTCATCATACGGCGATATCGGTGCGACAAAGAAGGAGCCGTTATTCCACTACACTCACTCCTCAACTATCGATCCGGAATCTAGGAATCACCGCCTCCGGTAACTCATATAAACCTACCTCCAACATGGAGAAAGGTACGAGAACTTTCATCCGAGTACTTATTCATTACGTCTTGAGAACTCTCTCAAGAACCATTATTGTTACTAGGCTGATTTGAGCGCGGAGGCGGTTCCCCGGCCAAACTAGGCCGGACCGTCTTGCTTTCTTTGTGTGCGCATCCGTTATTCCAATTTGGTTGGAGAGCTCTAAGGTGTCATCTCAATATCCGGCTCTCAAGGTTCCATACAGAAAATTTTTTTTTTTTAAAAAAAAAAGGGGGAGCACAATCAATTCTTATAAATAAAACGACTTACTCTCATCCATTCAACCTAAAAGAATATTCGTTCAATGATCTTACAAGCACAGAGAGGAAACATAATAAAACTTCAAATCAATCATGATCAAGCCAAATTAACAAATCAACCAACACCAGTTCGATTAAACCCCCAAATTACAAATCAAAATCAATAAATTTATGAAAGAATCATGTCGTACCATGGCATGACGTTCTCCAGCCTGAAATACGAGCTTTTGCTGATTCATAGCCTGGGTATAAAGCTGCGAAAGTGAATTAGCGGCACCGCAGAAAGTGGTGTACATCGTTCGATCGACCTCGTCTAGGCGAGTCGCATCGGATTTCCTCTTCTTTGCCATCTAAAATCTTTCCTCTTCGGTGATTCTCCCGGGATCCTCTCTTGATGTAGCGCTCACGCAAACCCCCAGAAAACCTAGCGAACGACGCTGCTCTGCTTCTTTCTCTCGCAATCTAATAGCAGTAGGTACCAAGGAAACGCTGCGTTGGTTGGTTATATACTTATATGGACGAAAGCTAAAACGCACACGCGCAAGAAAAGAAGCGGAGAGAGAGAGAGAGAGAGAGAGAGAGAGAGAGAGCGAGACGACAAGCATTTAAAGGAGTGTTAAATGGGTCAAATTGGGCTGGCCATGAGAAGTGGGGCCCAACTTCACAGGTAATCAGTAAATGGGCCGTCAAATTTGGGCCTATTCCAAAAGTGATATTGGCCCAAGATCCAACCCGTATAACTACAAATTTTAGTGGATTCAGGACCGGTTTCAGCTGAATGGAGAAGGCCCAACCCAGTGCCGGTACAGTGACTATATACCTGAGGAGTCCACACTCATATCAGCTGTTACAAACATGAATGGGCTTGAAATGGACCTTCCCCCAACGATATGAAACTGCTCCATTGGAGTTATTTATATAGAGCCAAATTGTAAGAACTAAGGGTGCCATGGTAATGGGCCAAGGAATTGTTTTTAGCTTTCTGTTGTTCTTGAAACATCAAAAAACAATCAACAAGTAGTCTGCAAAATGGGTTGTTCTATCATTCTCACTAAACGAACCAGTCTGATTTTCGTGTTTAAGAAGGGTTATTTGCTAAAAAGGAAAAAACTTTTTGACTTGTTTTATCGTTCTCAATAGCAAAAGGACAAGTCTGGAAATTAGAAACAAAAGGGGAGACTCATGACTCGACACAAATTTCATTCACACAGAACTTCCAACTCCTTTTTTGCATTAATAACAAATAGTATCTTTCTCAAACATTTTGAGCACAAGTTTTTATCAAATAGTTAAGGGCCTGTTTGGTTACATGAATCCAGAGATTTCAAATCTCTAGATCACAAATGGAATTTATACCCGTTTGGTTGTGAACCGATCAGAATCGAGATTCCATTTTACCTAAAACGTGAATCGGATTAGGGAGAGGGAAACCAGTTTCCTTCTACTATAAAAACATTAAACATTTGAATCTGACTCTATGTTTGTTGAGTTTGATTTCTTCCAGCTTGGCTCCCGTTTTTTTGCCTGCCCTGTTTGAATCGTTTGATGGTTTTGATCTCGCCGTCCGGCCTAAATTTTGCTCATACCACTATTCTTTTGATGAGAACATTAGAAAACAATTATAGAAAAATAATGAAGTTTTCAAGAAATAACATTACCAAATGAATACTAGTTTTATTATATTAGTAAATCTCCCCAATGCTTTCATCGTGTTCTATATTGATATGAACTTCAAGAAAAGAAGGTGTGAGCTTTTCTCGGAGCTTGCATCTCCTCATCGGGAGAATAATATGCTCCTCCGACGTTTTTTAACCACATTATAGTGGTGAGACTCATGCAAGATCTACTGGGGTTTAGCGTTTGATTTATTTTATTAGTAAAGTGGGACTCATCACTACTTTGTGGTGGAGAAATATGGAGGAAGAAATCCAGATCACTTTCCTTCAAGGAGAGCACATTGTGCTCCCTCAACACTTATTTACCACAAAAATAAAAAGTCACAAGAAAAATTATTGAAAAAAATAAGGATGGGACCCACAATTTGTCCCATGTGACTACCCTATTGAAAACATCGTGCTCCCCATTAGGGTAGCTGATCGTCTGGACTCTCAATGGAATAACATTGTATTATCCTGACGGAAAGGAGTTCGGATCAGCTTCCCGACAGGTTCCCAACCACACAAAACAGTAGGGCCTACGGTGAAAAAACACTTTTTGCAAAAAACAAAAAACAAAATTTAAAATTTCATCCGTGGGCCCCATTGTTTTGTGTGGTCGGGAATCCATCGAGAGCACTCTGTGCTACCCCTACGGGATGAGGATCCGGATTCGATGGAAAGGTGATCCAAACTCCTTTTTCCTAAGATGGTTTTAGGCTTTTAGCAATTTTTTTTTAATTCTTTTATAACGCAGAGAGAAAGCATTTCATTTTTGGCTTTGACATTTACATCAAAGGTAGTAGAGACTACCTGAGTATAACATCAAGAGACCTAGAAGACACACCATTCAAAGGCAGAGCATTTACAGATGAAGCTTTAAAACGAGATTAGAGTTATCCGGTAATTGCTGCATTTGATGCTTGAAAAGAGGATGCACTGGTACATCTTCTAAGCATTTGGTCTTAGTACTTCTGGGTTCCTAGCAAATGTTTTTAACAGCAGCCATTAAAGTTGATTGCAGCAGGGCATGCAATAAAAGCCCTAATTGATAATCAATTGGACTTCAGTTGCCTAAAACGTGTATCTTTTCTGGACTTTTGGAAAGTCTCATCTGTCAGGTGTCACCTGTTTGCCCCAACACAGTTAGATCCAGAGCTCGATTTAGACCATTCATGGCCACAGGGCAAGGCCAGCTGGCTCCTTTGGATGATGCAGAGCCAGTACGAACTAGTTTTACTTGCATTTAACTAGTACACACGTGCACATCTCAGCTTTCTTTTCGTTTGTTACCTTCCGGACAAAACTTTCTAAATATTTAATTTGTGTATTATTCTGCATCATTTGATTTTTGCGGTTATATGGGCTTGACTGGGCCCAAGCCCATTTGTAAGGTTCCTGTTTGGGAAATGAAAATGACTGTCATGCACTTGCGTGGAAAGTTGGCAACTTCATTTTTTCATTATCATGAAAGCCTTAAAAAGGTTTTACCAAAAAAAAGAAAGCCTTAAAAAGGTGCTCAGCTTCAATGTTGCTATGATGACCACGGCGAGCCGAATGGTTGAGATTGAAATCTCGATTGCTCATTTTTTCATTTTTTTTAACAAGTAGATATGACTGAAAAAGTAAAAAAAAAAAATTCGGATAATCGAGATTTTCACTTGAATCATTCATTTCCACCATGACTGCATGCACTTCAGTGCTGTAGAAGCTCTTCCCTTAAAAAACAGTCAACACATCTCACCGAAAAAACTAATAATCAAAGAGAATCTTGATAAGAGCACACGGGTCAGAATCTGAAAACAACAGGGACCAATCTAGTAAATATCATTCAAACATGAACAATCAATCAAAGGGTAGACCCCTTAGCTTAGCTTAGTAGCTATGGCTTTACTGCTCACACCGGCTTTGTAGCAGTCGACAGCAACAGAAAGTCCTTTTTCAATCCCTCAAGTCCAAGTCCAACATAAAGAGTTCTACTTTTCTATAAAAAGCAAGACTTCAACTTCAGTGAACAGACCTCTAACTTGCTGAAGCAATTACAGAGAGAATTAAGAGACTAATCACTGACTAATTAAGACTAACTAAGACTAAGCAATTACTCTCAATTATAGCAAACCCTCTCCCATGTTTGAAGTATTCTCATAAAAGAATATCAAGTGACGAACGTAAACATACAAAGGAAAGGAATCCACCCTAATATTCATAGTAGAGATATCAATGATTCTTTCTTTTACCATAAGAGGAAGAAAAAAGAAAGCATCAATAATAGCGGTTGGTCACACAAGGTGACAAGAAATTGGCTAAATGAATCTTAACAGTAGCTCACCACCTTGTTTGCTGTTATGAATAGGCTTTTGATAAATATCTACAGTTTTTAACACTAACACATGTATATCATCTAAAGATTGTTGTGATAGTAGAGTAAAACTGTAAAAGAACCTCACGCATGCACTAGAATCTCTTCACCTACGGTCAACAAAAGGTGGGTCTGTTAGTCCTCCTAGGCCCAACTGACAGATAGCCCCTGGGCCCTACTTTTGTTCTTTCCGTCCTTCTCCCATTGTTCCATCAATCTTCCATTTCAAGTCTTAATCAAACCGCTCGTGCAGATAATCACAGTTTGAATTTCTGGTAATTTGACAAATCAACTGGCAACGAATTCGGTTTCACCCAAATGGACTGAAATTACTTTGTGGTGCACAACAGTAAAATGTGTAAAAATACACTTTTGAAAAATGAATGGTTGGGATCAAAATTTTGATTGAAATATCAATCTCAATCGTTCATAGCACAGCACAGTACTACGCATTAATTGCTTAACATTGAAGTCGAGCTCTACATAAATAGTCTCTTTTTATGACATTTCAGAGATATACTGGACCATGACCATGTTTGTACCAAAATTTAATGTTATTACAGTTACTTTTAATCTTGAACCTTGGTCAATGTATTAATTTAGTTTGACGATGAAGATCAAATTGATAGACTCTCATAAATAGTACAAGACCCACCATCAATCTCTATTTTCTCTAGTGTGTGTTTGGGATGGGTACCACTTCACCCTCTCTCCTCCAATTGTTTTTACGGTTCAAGCCAAAATTGTTCTCTTCCATATCCCCACTACCAAACACGCTCTATCAATGTAACAACCCTTGACATTTTAGGTCATGGTCTGTGTCTCGGACTGAATGACTGAAATGCCCCTCAACTTTCACTGCTCTTTTTCCTCCAATTAAATAATGTATACGTGTGTGTGCACGTGTTGTGCTCCTTAATTACTTTGTTGTATGCTTTGTTTGTTTGGTGGGAAAATTATTAAGTGATGGTGGGGACACCAATGACCAGTCCT
Source organism: Hakea prostrata (assembly GCF_041222555.1). Taxonomy (NCBI): domain Eukaryota; kingdom Viridiplantae; phylum Streptophyta; class Magnoliopsida; order Proteales; family Proteaceae; genus Hakea; species Hakea prostrata. Next base: position 10,208,392 of record NC_142600.1, on the reverse strand, counting down.
ACGTGTATCCCGAATAACCAAGTCATCGGGCATTAACCAAAGACAGGAGCACGTGTCTGTCCTTCTCGTGGGACCCATAGATTCCTTTCAGTTCTCGAAATTTTGTGCCGCTTATTTGAAACAAGGAGTGGGAAGGGTCACACTCATCATCAGGCCATCACAGATTCACAGGGGCGAAGAATAGAAGAGAAGACATGAACGAGAGCTAAGACTAAGAGGATTAGGTAATCGATGATTTTCTGAGTTTGAGGTGGGCCCGCATGATAAGATCGCCAACCGTTACATTTTTATTACGGCAAAAGGTAGCCATCCACTGTCTCACGTCAGTAAAAACGTAGAATTTTTTTGGGTAATTTTCATATGGACCGTAAGGTTTGGTTTAGGTCACGTTTGGTTCGAAATTTTTTTTTTATTTTCCTGTGGTTTAGAAAAATAATTAATTAATGACAAATCATAATTATGATGACCAAAATACCCTTATGTTGAAATGGTCAAGCTTGTACAATGTATATCATTCTAATATAAAAAGGACAAATTAAAATCATAATTTTAATATTTTTATTTTATATTCAAGGGTCTTAAATATTTCAAATTTACAAAACTATATCATTGATGGAAACTCAATGAAATCCCAATTCCTTACTTAGAAGCTCAATCCAGGTCAACTGAATCTAAAGCACCATAATTTCCTTAACAATAGCTTCTTACTCTAATCCTAAATTTAGCTTCAGTTCCCGAACATAAATTAAAAACAAAAACTAATCAATATAGAAGTGAAACTGTAGAAATTAAAATACAATAGAACCACTTGCGGAAGACTCAAACGCTAACTCTATTGTTGGATTTAAAAGGTGACAAAATTGCAGATTCTCGAAGATGAGCAAACCTTGTGAGATCTCCACGTAAAATGGGGTTAGGGTTTCCTTGATCCGAATCGTTTTTGGATCATTCCAAAGTTTGCCTTTTCTTTTCTTTTTTTTTTGTAAATTTACTTTAAATTAGGGGCTTGCAGCTGTAAATTACAAAGATTTTTAAATTTTAAAGATAAATGTAATTCAGTAGAACCGTTAGATCTGCCGGGTACGTTTTCATGGCAGCACGAGTTTGTCTTACAATTTCGTTTCATAAATCAATCGATTAGGGATACAGTTGAGCTTCTGCCTGGGTTTCGGATTTTGAGGTTCTTTGGGATTTCGAACATCTTTCCTTATTCTCTACAACTTCAAACAGGTAAGTTCTTATCTAAGCTGAATATTTTATTTTAGTTTTAGAAATTATTTACTTTGCAATTTTGCATATATCTTCCTCTGAATGGCTATTCTTCGTAGGGTATTTTTTGGTTAATGGAAGTGATATTTCATTGAGTTTTAATCAAAGGGCATAATTTTGTAAATTTAAAATCTTAAGCCCCTTGAATATAAAATAAAAATATTAAAATTATAATTATAATTTGTCTTTTTAACATAAACCGTTAGATCGAAATGGCATAAATGATACAATCTTGACCATTGCACCATAAGGGTATTTTGGTCATCAAAATTATGATTTGTCCTTAATTAATTATTTATAAAAACCATAGGGGAACCATATGCAAAAGGAAACCTTTTTTGGATTAAAAGTGATCTAGACCACCAACGGGAGTTGGTCCAAATGGTAAGTAACTTGGTCCGCTTAAACAATGTTTCGGGATGAAACCTTGTGGATGTAAAAAATTCTCGCTGTGAAACTCACCCACCATAGCCAGGTGTGTGACTAGGTCGAACACCAAATTAGTCAGGGCAAAGCCTTAGAAACCAGGATCGATAAACCAAATTAAAAAAGTGACCTGAACCAAACCTTACTGTCCAAATTAGTCAGGGCAAAGCCTTAGAAACCAGGATCGATAAACCAAATTAAAAAAGTGACCTGAACCAAACCTTACTGTCCAAATTAGTCGGGGCAAAGCCTTAGAGACCAGGATCGATAAACCAAATTAAAAAAGTGACCTGAACCAAACCTTAGTGTCCAAATTACCTTAAAATTTTTTGCTGCGTCTTTGGATAGATTTCCCGGCGTGCAAGGAAATATTATTATTATTGGTTACTAAAATATAAAAAAATATATAATAAAAAAAAAGGAAATATTGTTATTCTTTTCTGGCCAAAGAACTTTGGGTAATTTTAGGCGGTATTTGGTCATCAACTCCGGAACATTTAAATTCTTTTGTCCTTTTTTAGCATATGTTGAATGCTGATGTGTCAAAATCTGTCCTGATCTGTCAAAAAGAACTTGTAAAACAATGGAAGATGAGAGTGGATCGATTTTGATTGGCTAAGAATGAGCCTTCAACGATTAAGTCAATATTTATACAGGGTACCAAGAAGATTATGAAAACACAAGTCTAGGAATGAATTAACTAGATTTTTCTTTTTTGGGGTTGAAACTGGATCTTATTTAGGGGTTAAGTTAGTAAAATAACGGAGCCTGCATTGAATATCCTGCTTAGGTGGATATTATAATGGACAAGTCTTTTAATTCAAATTCAAATCCATTATAATTAGTTCTATCATCGATTGATCTTATCTCCAATCGATCAAGAAGAATTTGAATTATAGTTGAAATATCAACAAGTTGTAGAATTTGATTGAAAACAAGTTGTAGTTCAAATTCAAATATTTGAATTGTTATTTATATAATATTAATAATATACATCTCCTACTCATTTATATGAGTGTGGAAGAATTTCCTCTCAAAGAAATCATAATTTAGTATCAGAGCCTTATCATTTACAAATATGAAACCTAATAAATAGGTCTTATTAGGTTGGTGCATTTAACGTGATGGTATCTATGGTGTCTAATGTTTGAAAGATGTCATGTGAAATCTGATAAATTTTAGTAGCACAAAAGAACATGTGCAAATTATACCAACTTGTATGTAATAAACCAATTTTTTCTTGTTTGGAATCGAACTATTCTTTTGTGCGATTGCCATTTAATGGAGTTCATGTGGCATTCGTCTAAAACTAGGCACCACAGGCACGACTACATCAAATGCTCCAACCTAGCAACATTTGTAACCAACTACCATCAATGTAACTCTGATGTGTATTTTTCGAGAAAGACCCCATAGGGGTTATTGAATCCTAAATTTGATTGGTCCACTCAATATAATATAGTTCAATATAGTCGAGGGTTAGTGAAATGGTTGAGAACTTCACTTCTTGGTGGAAAGGTTGTGGGTTCAACCCTTGCCTGTGACATTTTACCAAAAAAAAAAAAAAAAAAAAAAACCAGGCGGGCCAAACTCGACATGACAAATCCACTAATACCAATCCAATATCAATTTGCTCAAACCATTCCCTAAGGGCCCAACCCAGCCAAACCAAAAACTGATTTTTTTTTTTTTTTTTTGAATCCAAAGAGTTTATATATAAGGGTGGGGAATATTACTAATATAGATGCCTCTGGATGGATGCGAATCAGGACCTCTTCGTGAGAAGTTGGAATTTTAACCGCTCTACTAATCCACCATTGGCAAAAACTGATTTTTGCTCCAGTCAAGCTAAACCATGTTCATTGGCTCTTTGCATCTCAAACATGTTTACCAACTCAAAAAAAAAAAAAAAAAAATAAAAATAAAGAAATCACAGATTTATGTCGTATACGGTATATCTGATCCAACTAATTTTTTTGTTTTTGGGTAATTCTGATCCAACTAATTACCTATCGTTTGACTTTTCCTCTGCATAAATTCCAAATCTATATCATACGATAAAAATTCATAATGACGAAAACACCCTCCTCATCACTCCGCAGAAAACACATGAATCACGTAAGCGCAGGAAGTACGAGAGAACGTTTACGTAATTTACTCTTTATTACAATTGGGCCCACCATTATGACGACCCCCGACCGTTAAAACTGAAAGTGACGGTGAGGATAATGTTCAAAGAGTCGCACGTTCAGTTAACTGATAAAAAAAAAAACTGTTCTATACAAGTAATTTAAAATTTAAACAATCCCATTAAGCATCTAATCATATTTACTGAAAATAATTGATAGAAGAGACAGAGCCACGCGCACACTGGCGAATGGCACTGTGAAGAAGCACAGCGAGTGTCACATGGCATGTGACCAACCATCTGTTTTCCCTCCTTCTCCGTCTCCTATAAATTCCTCTGCACCTTCTATCCACACGTCTTTTGACTCTCTTCAGTTTCTTCTTCTTGTCTGCTTCACCTTCTTTGAGCTCACAACTGTAATGGCCTAACTCAAACTCTAAAATAATTGCAGAAAGAAAGTTTCTAGCCATGTACTATGCTTTGGTGATCTTGCAGCCGATGGCGTTGCAACAGTCCTTGTATTACTACCTAACACTCTTCTCCGTTGTTCTTCTCGCCGGGAAAGTTTCCCCGGCGTCGCTTGAAGGAGGTGCTATAGATGCTCAACTGTTGCTTTCTTTTAAAGGTACGCTTTCGAATCCTGGAGTGTTACAGAATTGGAAACCGAATCAGAATCCATGTTTTTTCACTGGAATAACTTGTAACAACTCGAGAGTTTCCGCCCTGGATCTGAGTTTTCTCCATTTGAACTCCGACCTTCGGTTTATTTCTTCATTTCTGATGAGTTTGGAGCGATTGGAGAGTTTGACGCTGAAGAATGCGAGTATTAGAGGGAATCTTACTTCGGCTTCGGCATCACGGTGTAGTGAGCTGTTGAGCGAGCTCGATCTGTCTGGGAACTATTTGTCTGGTTCCGTTACGGATATTTCTGGCTTGTCTTCGTGTTCAGGTCTGAAATCTCTGAATCTTTCGCACAATTCCCTCATCTTTTCTGTCGGACCAAGGGATTCCGGTGGATTACGACTCCGTTTTGAGTCTCTGGATCTCTCCTACAACAAGCTTTCTGGTCCGGACGTTGTCTCTTGGATTCTTTCTGGTGGTTGTAACGAGCTCAAGTACTTTTCTGTAGCCGGGAACAAAATCTCTGGGAATATTTCGTTACTAAACTGCCGGACATTGGAGTATCTCGACGTCTCGTCCAACAATTTTACAGGTGAAGTTCCGTCTTTTAGCGGCTGCTCTGCGTTGCGGCACCTGGACCTTTCCGGTAATCAATTTTCCGGCGACATCGGCATGTCACTCTCGGTTTGTCAGCAACTTAGCTTCTTGAATCTTTCCAGTAACCAATTTTCAGGCAACATTCCTTCTTTTCCTAGCCGTAGTTTACTCTCTCTGTTGCTCTCTTCCAACAACTTCGACGGTGAGATACCTCTGCATCTCGGTGATGCATGCTCAACTCTAGTCGAACTCGATATTTCTTCCAATCACATGCATGGTGCGGTTCCTCCTAGTCTGGGTTCTTGTTCTTCACTGGAGTACTTTAATCTGTCCAATAACTATTTCTCCGGTGAATTCCCAATTCATACCATCCTTCAAATGACTAACTTGAAGAAACTTGTTCTTGCTTACAATAATTTTAACGGTACTTTGCCCGGTTCTTTGTCAATGCTCACAAATTTGGAGTTGTTAGATCTCAGTTCTAATAATATTTCTGGATCAATTCCCCCTGGACTGTGTCAAGAATCCAAAAACAGCTTGCAGGAGCTTTATCTGCAGAACAATCTCTTCACGGGTGCCTTGCCGGCCACTATTAGCAACTGCTCCCAGCTGGTTTCGCTTGATCTCAGCTTCAATTACCTCACAGGGAGGATTCCATCCAGCTTGGGATCCCTATCTAAGCTCCGGGATTTGGTGATGTGGCTTAATCAGTTTCAAGGAGAGATTCCGCAGGAGCTCAAGTACATTCAGGCACTCGAAAATCTGATCCTAGACAACAATGAGTTAACCGGCACTATTCCTCTTGGTTTGAGCAACTGTACAAATTTGAACTGGATTTCATTGTCGAGCAATCAGTTAAGTGGCGAGATCCCAGGATGGATTGGTCAGTTGAGTAATCTAGCAATCCTCAAGCTTGGAAACAATTCGTTCTCTGGCAGCATACCACCGGAGATTGGAGATTGCCAGAGCCTTATATGGTTGGATCTCAATAGCAACCGCTTGACCGGGACAATCCCTCCAACACTCGCAAATCAATCGGGTAAGATGGCTGTTGCATTGATTGCTGGGAAGAGTTATGTATATCTGAAGAACGATGGGAGTAACAACTGCCATGGAGCTGGAAACCTCCTTGAGTTTTCAGGAATCAGACAGGACGGATTGACTAGAGTTCCTACAAGGCGTCAATGCAACTTTACTAGAATATACATTGGTAAAACAGCCTACATTTTCAACAAAAATGGCTCCATGATTTTTCTTGATTTGTCCTACAACAGGTTGGAGGGCAGCATTCCAAAGGAGCTTGGGGATATGTACTATCTCTCGGTTCTGAATCTTGGCCACAACAACCTCACTGGTCCCATCCCTTCAGAAATGGGAAGCTTGAAGAATGTCGGGGTTCTTGATCTCTCACACAATAAGCTTGATGGATCAATACCTTATTCCTTATCAGGACTTACTCTCCTTTCTGAGCTTGATGTTTCAAGTAACAACCTCTCTGGATCCATTCCTGAATCGGGTCAGTTAGGAACATTTCCTGCTTACAGATATGCGAATAATTCGGGCTTGTGTGGCTACCCCCTTCCTGTTGCTTGTGGAGCAGGTCCGAATGCATCCAATCTCCGGCATCATAAGTCTAGTGGAAGGCAAACACCTCTAGCTGAAAGTGTGGCAATGGGCCTACTATTCTCCCTTTTCTGCATCTTTGGTTTGATTTTTGTTGCGGTTGAAAGTAGCAGGAGAAGGAAGAAGAAGGATGCATCCTTGGATCTCTACATTGATAGCCGATCTCACTCAGGCACTGCAAATACCAGCTGGAAGCTCACTGGTGCAAAGGAAGCCCTAAGCATCAATTTGGCCACCTTTGAGAAACCTCTTCAGAAGCTCACCTTTGCCGATCTTCTTGAAGCCACCAATGGTTTCCACAATGACAGCCTCATCGGTTCAGGTGGCTTTGGAGATGTTTACAAAGCTGGGCTGAAGGATGGAAGTGTTGTGGCCATCAAGAAACTAATCCACATTAGTGGACAAGGTGATCGAGAATTCACTGCTGAAATGGAGACCATTGGGAAGATCAAGCATCGGAACCTTGTTTCCTTGTTGGGATACTGCAAGGTTGGGGAAGAACGGCTCTTGGTTTATGAGTATATGCGATTTGGCAGCTTAGAAGATGTTCTACATGATAGGAGAAAGGCTGGAATCAAGTTGAATTGGGCAGCAAGGAGAAAAATTGCCATTGGAGCTGCAAGAGGTTTGGCTTTTCTCCACCACAATTGCAACCCCCACATTATTCACAGGGACATGAAGTCAAGTAACGTCCTTCTTGATGACAACCTGGAAGCTCGGGTATCAGATTTTGGAATGGCAAGGCTTATGAGTACAATGGATACCCACCTGAGTGTCAGCACACTCGCAGGCACACCTGGTTATGTTCCACCCGAATACTACCAGAGCTTCAGATGCTCCACCAAAGGTGATGTCTATAGCTATGGTGTGGTCCTTCTTGAGCTGCTAACTGGTAGGCAGCCAACAGACTCAGCTGATTTTGGTGACAATAATCTAGTGGGTTGGGTGAAGCAGCACGCGAAGCTGAAAATTATCGATGTCTTTGATCCTGTGCTCATGAAAGAGGATCCAAGCTTGGAAATGGAGCTGCTACAACACCTAAGGGTTGCGGTTGCATGCTTGGATGATCGACCATGGCGACGGCCCACAATGATACAAGTGATGGCACTTTTTAAGGAAATTCAAGCAGGGTCAGGCATAGATTCATCGTCCACCGACACCACCAAGGATGAGAGTTTCACAATAGTGGGAATGAGCATAAAGGAGACTCCAGAGCCATGCAAGGAGTAGCAGCAGATAGAATTAAGCATTTTTTCACAATCCAATTGGAAAAAAGAAATGAAGTTTCTTTCAGAAGAAAGGTACCCCAATTTGCCTCTTCCCAATTATCATTCAACTGGTACGGGTGATCTTATTGTAACCTTCTAATTCTTCCCTCTCATGTATGTATCACTTCATTCCTTTCTCATTCTGTTTAGATAAGTTGCCTTAGTTATGTTTATACATCATGTTAATTTTCCAGAGATTTCTTTCTGGACCATGTACGGTTGCAACTAGCTTATGCGGCCCTGTGGCTGTGGGTTTCATCTTTTCAGTTTTCAGTTTATGGGAGATTGGGTTTTTGTCATCTATATAATCATAAAAAGGAGAACTCCGAATCTTAAAAAGGGGTGACTAGCTCGTGAATGTGAAGCTTTGTGACTTCAGCGATGGTGACCAAGTAGTGAGTTCTTTTGGCCCTTTCTTCCTTTGGGGTTCCAGGGTGTTGGCCCTTGTTGAGCTCTCCACTTTTCTTTCTTTTCTTTTCATTATGGTTTTTTTTTTTTTTTTTTTTTTTTTATCCTTTAATTATCTCTTTGTCTGTTTTGAGTAGTTTATTCCTCCTTAAGAGAAGTAGGTAATGCACCACCACCTGAAGTTTCCTGCTGCATTATATATTAATCTAGCTAGCTACCTATCTGGGCCAAATCCTCGAATTAGAAAACTACACTTACGCGTGATGCTCTGTTTTAGTATTCTATCACTGATCTTTCTGGTCAAAGATTCCTTCAGCATTAGGGTGAAGATGCATGAATTCATGAAGACAGGGCTAAACAAATTTTAGATCTGGACCATCTAGTAGTAGGCGTGTCCAGGACATATCATAGAGGGAAGGTGCTTTCTGTTCAAGTACTCCAAGTAGTATTGCTAATGTTGTCTCGAATCCTCTATCCAAATCTAGTTCATTTGGTTAGGGAGATCTGTCACCTGGATCTGAACATGGGATCCTCCCTATTTGTATAACTTTGGCCACCCCATGTGTTCACCCATTCCCGTTATGGATTGGAAGCCCCATCAACTCAGATTTAACTGAGCCATTCATGAAATCAAAAGCCTCACTATGGATCACTAGATAATCTGTTGGGGACAGATGCATGGCTCAAACCTTGGCAATTTAGGCCCGGTTTTACCCTGTTTTTAATTGAAAGATTTTGTTGCAAAAAAATATAGGTCCCTTGCAGCCAATCATGGCAACTAAGTTCATGTATGTGGTTCTGCCATTCTCCTCCGTGCAATTTTCCTCTCTAAGTACCCATTGCCTTAAGGGAGAAGCAATAGAGTCTGCCGAAGCCCAAATATCTTCATTCCTTACTTTGCTTCTTCTTCTTTCTTTTTCCCTTTCCCTTTTTTTTTTTTTGGGAGAAATCTAGCTTCCCTTAACTCCTTCGCTTGGTATCTACATCAGATTACGTTGATGCTGGATGGTTGTGAGGAACATAAAGACATTAGCACCATAAATTATTGGAAAGCTTAATCTATACTCAAAGATGGAAATGGCTTTCTTTCTTTGCTTTTTCTCAGCATTATTGATAATTTGGAAAGAAGAGGAAGCAAACAAAGAAGGAAGAAGAGTACTTGCATGTATAAAGAGCCAATCCATGGGTTCTGTGGTGGAGACACGTTCAGTTACAGCTTTCACAATGACACACAGAAAGAGAGAGAGCAAAGACAAGGAGGCCCAGGACAGGAGGCATGGGCGTGGGAAGAGGGTTGGCAGGGCAGTGGGATCACATAGTGTTGAATTCAAACATTTTGGTGGTCTAAGGCAGATAGACATATATAATGGTAGCGTGCCACTGTCTGGGGGGTTACCCTACAACGTCGTCTTCCTCTGCTGTCATTTGTCCAGACCCATCTACGTCTAAGGTGGTTTCATATCACATCTCACCACCGTCCATTTCTACGTACATTCAAGATAAGTGTACGTACGTAAATGAATGACACCGAGAGGCTTGCAGCAGAAATTATACAATTCACCAAATGTGATTTTAAATTTGAATGCACCACTTACTTTAGGTGTCCAACCTTTCACATTCCCTTTGGAATATATATTGATTGGAGGGTGGTGGCTGGATGGGTGGGCAGGCCAAGAAGAGAACGAGGGACGAGTCTCGCACTACAATTACATCCTCAAGGGAACTTTTATATAATTAATGCCGCCGAATGGGTGAGAACCCAAGACCTCCCCTAGGGAAGTTGGGTCTTTAACTTTTTTACTAACCCATCATTGGTAGGAGTTTATGTTCTTAATTTTCATATTTTTTTTATCGTACTTTAAAGATGAGTTTTACTTTTGATTACTGATAAAATGAGTAAGAAATGAAATCCTACTAAGCCTCTCGCGTGATCTTTTTTAATACAAACTTCCATTTTGACTGGTAGAGGATCTAGACTCAGAGACGATGTTATTGAATGAAGAAGTCCGAATCCTTTACTTATATGAGGAGAAATTTTTTTAATCTACATGGTTAGATTATTGACATGTGTGTAGTTTTAAAACTTCATCTTTTTTATTTTTTTAATGAATTATTTGAAATATACCTTATTACTATTTATCTTTATTACCAAAAGAAAAAAAGATGTTATGACATCGGATTAGTGTCAAAAATATTAAGTAAGGTGGATGAAAAATATCTACGCCATGTTGGTAGAGAATTTAAACTCAATGAAAAATACGGGACAGATTTGAATGCAGCACCTGCTGCCAACTCTCGAGATTGACCTAAATTTCAATTTCTATGACAGGGGAATTAATGTGCAACATTGAAGTTGAACTAGAAAGCACAACCATGAGGTTTTGTGATTGTGATCACACGTGTGTTGTTGCAAGGATATCGTTGTCTTGATAGAAATCACACGTGCTACAATACCAGTGGACAAGACTTATTGCCACTTTGCCAGGGGTGAGGAGCACAGTGTGGGCCATGGAGGGTGGGGGTGACATGGATGGATGAGCCATTCATGATTCATGGAAGCAAAGAGGTGGGGCAGGGGCGAAAATAATCGAGGTGCAAGTGGGCCCCTGGATCTTAGTTTGGAGTTTGGAGTCATCTACGGCTACCCACGGGCGATAGGGATAGAAGGCAATGTGGGGCCCCTTCCGGTTTTCGTGCCAGATAAGGACAAAAGTCGCGTGACCCACCTAATTAAAACAAAAATACGGCTCCGCTATCTTCGAAAACCTTTTTGCCTTGTTTGAATAAAAAACTTACAAACCCTAAAATCGATTTCTTAATCAAAATCGTCTTTATCTGTTTAAGCTCACCCATAGGCCATAGGCTTAGGCAGCCTATGTTGCAAGGCATTTTGCGTAGATTCCGAGAGTGGGAGTCACGCATTGGGGATGTGGACGGATATTTAAAGTTTTGAATTCGATACTTTTGTTTTTTTTTGGTAAAAGACTTTCATTGAAACAGGCAAGAAGGACTAATGACGTCCTGATTACAAAGATCAACCACGTAGTGGAATTAGGCCAAATCATCATGCTTGCCACAGATGATGCCTTCCTAGCTAGAGCATCAGCAACACAGTTTGCCGCCCTAGAAATGGGCTCTGAGGATGGGTCTTCTTGAGCTTATTAAAGCTGGGCATTGTCTAGTTATTCTTATTCGTATCCGATAAAAGCGTCCAAATCTGAATTCAGATTTGTAATTTTCATCTGGACCCTATGGTTTGGTCCAGATCACTTTTAGTCTAAAAACAAGTCTTCCTTTGCATATGGCTCCCCAGAGGTTTCTAAAAATGAGTAATTAAGGACAAATCATAATTTGATGACTAAAATACCCTTATGGTGCAATGGTCAAGATTGTATTATATATGCCATTTCGATCTAACGGTTTATATTAAAAATAAAATTTTAATTACAATTTCAATTTGTTTATTTTATTCTCAAGGATTTTAAGAATTTAAATTTACAAACTTATACCATTGATTGAAAATCAATCAAATCACATTCCCAATGGTATTCTCATCAAAACCCTAATTGTCCTCATGCTTTCTGTAATGCTACTAAGAACCAGATTTGGATGAAAGAGCAACTCGGTCAATATTACGGCGTTCCCATTCTCGGCTTACCCATTGTTTGTGACACGACAGAAAATTCTTTCTTTAGTATTATTTGCAATGTCCGCAATCTCCATTCGAATTCTTTTATCATACTCTGTTCTTTCTAGCCCATATCAATCCAAACGCTTGATGAAAAGCACAGGTGATTTTCAATGCAACATGTTGATTAATGAACTCAGAACAGAGATTAACGGGGCCATAGATTTCTAGTTTTACTCAGAGCTTTCTATTAATGAAATGAGACTTTTTCGGTTACAGGATAAGTAGAAGGGTAGAATTTTGGGAAGATAGGCTTTGGTTGGCAAGGAAAGATCTGTTCCTCATGGAAAATTATCATATATGAGATCAAATTCGAGGGGAAAATCTTTCCAATGCCACCCAAACCTTTCGTTCCTTCTTTATCTTCCGATCCAGTCTTCGATTTTGTTTGTTCTTCGCTTCTGTAAGTAAAAGATCTGATCGAATATAATTTTCATTTGACTATAGAGGGGTTGGGTGGACTGAAAATGGTTAAACGCGGAGATTTGGATCAGTGAAATGAGGCATTGGTCGCTGAATCACCATTGTGGAAATCAAGGGTATATATTTGTAAATTTGAATTCTTAAGATCCTTAAAAATAAAATAAAAAGATTAAAATTGTAATTAAAATTTTCTTTTTAATATAAACCGTCAGATCAAAATGGCATATATGATACAATCTTGACCATTACACCATAAGGCTATTTTGGTCATCAAATTATGATTTGTCCTTAATTAGTCATTTTTAAAAACCTCAAAGGAGCCATATGCAAAGGAAGATTTTTTTTTTTGGACTAAAAGTGACCTGGACCAAAACTTAGGGGGTCCAGATAAAAATTACGCATTCAGATTTGATCAAAAAAAATAAAAAATTGGTTTGTCAACCCCGCTTTCCAAGGCTTTGCCCTGACTAATCCCGTGTTCGACCCGGATCGCACACCTGGCTATGGTGGGTGAGTCTCCCCGAAGATTTTTTACATCCACAAGGTTTCGATACGAAACCTTGCTTAAGTAGACCAAGCTGCTTATCACTTGGATCAACCCCTGTTGGTAGATTTGACAATTTTAAGTCAAGCATTATCTAATTCAATGAGATTTTTTTATAGATATTATTCATATTCGATTAATTTTTTTTTTGATAACGTGTGATTAAAGTTTAATTTTGAAAAATATATCATTATTCTTTTTTAATATATAATCCTTTTATTAATAATAATAAATTATATTAATTAGATCCAACAATCAAGAATGAGTTTAAAACTTTATTTGAATTCGGATATTTTTATCTATCCGGCTACTTTGAGTTTAAATAAAAATTTATTTAAAAAACCTATTAGCTAAACAAATTCGAATTTAGGTAGATTGATTTGTAAAATGCACATCTCTTAATCAATACGGGTTGATAGAGTGTTAAAGATCCATACTTCTCAGTGGAGAGGTCATGCATGCTCCACCTTTGCAGAAAACAAAGCTTCTCCCTAAGGATGTAATCGAGGTGCACGCAAGCCGGGCTCCAAGAAAAGAGAAAAACCCTACAATTACTATTGTATTAAATTTCTGCTCAGCAACTAGTTCAGAGGTGGCCTCCCGATCCCATGGTCTGGCCATGTCTAACATTGTTTTGCAAGTGGGGACGCATCACCTTAAATTCAAATTTGAACATAAATTTACACAAGTAGTCAATTCAAATTCAAATATTACTACATCCGAGCTGATTTATAATAGAATCCGGATCATCACTCCGTCAGAGGAGCATTCTTGTGCTCCCCAACGGCTTACCACCACAAATCCTGTGGGACCCACAAGTAAAAAATAATATTAAAAAAAAATCTCATCACCCAACCCCTGGGTCCCCTTGTATTTATGGTGGTAAAGCTGTCGGGAGTACATAGTGCTATCGGGATGGATAGCTGATCCGGACGACTCAGGGATATGGGATAAAGTTCACATATGGTAGTATTATAAGGAGTCCGGATCAGTGACCCCGACGGGGAGCACCCTGATGCTTCTTGACAACAAAAACCAGTGGGCCCACTGTGAAAAATACTTTTTGAAAAAAATTTAAAAAAAATTTTAAAAAAAAATTTTCACCGGTGGGACCGACTGGCTTTTGTGGTCAGAAGCCATGGGAGAGCACTCTCGACGGGGAGAAGATCCGGATTCATATCCCTATCACGCACTCACGCTCCGCGATTTATAATTCTAAATATCCACTCGCTTGGACTATTTTTAGAATGTTTCACAATTTTAATTTAATTTTAAGCCATCCTTGAAATCCGGATTTGAAAGTGCAAGTCACGAGGCTCCACGCAGTTCTTCTTTCCCGCTTACCCGGTTCTGCATTGGGAGTCTGGGACGCACCTGCAGGCTGCAGTATATTAATAAGATTTACACAAAATAATTAAAAAATATATATATATTAAAGGTGCGTTCCCCTCTAATGGAACCCCCCGACAGCTCGACTCTTTTATTTGCTCCTCAAGTCCTCAAGCTGCAAAAGTCATCTCCACCCTCCATCTCATGATATGAGCATTAAAATGCTAAGAAGCATTGATGTCTGTGGAGGTATGAATCACTTATATAACCCTTCACCATGCCTGAACAGGATAAAGTTCTAACCATTCTAGCCATTACTCACTTTAGCTTTCTAACTTGTCAAGAGCATGGTCTTCACCATCTTTTGGGTCTTCACTCCTCAATGGAGTCTATGATTTGTTGGCCTAGACTTAACTCGATCGTTGGAGGTAGTTTCCGTCCTTAGAGGCAGCCCATTTTCACTTTGTTTGAGGTAGTTTCCGTCCTTAGAGGCAGCCCATTTTCACTTTGTTTTGGTCTCAAGAACAAGGGTTGCACCCAGAGCGAACCGTGGAGATAAGACTATACTTTTTCCACCAACACAATGTGTTAAAGGCCCTCACATGTTTAGTTGGGTTCGACTCTTCTCCATGGAGTATTTCTCAAAGGGGCCCAACAATGCCTTAGAAATGGCCACGTGGAAAATTTCAATCTAATGACTAACATAAAATACCTAATTTTTCTCTATTGAAACCCACCCAACCTTGCCAATAGAGGGTTAGTGGAATGATTGAGAATTTCACTTCTCAGTGGAGAGGTTGTCGGTTCAACCGTGCTGATCGATTCTTATTCATGAAATAAGAAAATTGAAGGGTTTTTTTTTTTTTTTGTGTATTTCTTGTGTTGGATTTTTTTAATGGAAACACTTGAATGCATCGAACTGCAGGTTAGTTTGGAAGGTCGTTTTGCTCTCAGTTTCTTTGTGACGATTTTAGATCTTTAGGTGAAAAAGATTTGTCCTTACAGATTAAGTGAAAAACTTCAATAAATAACATCTTCTAACTCTTACAAATTTTTTTATTTTGGAAAGATAGCTTGTTACTATTGGATGAAAACTAAATTACTAATATAGTATACCGAGTGAGCATGAACCCAAGACCTCCCCGTAGGAGGGCATGTCTTTAACCGCTTGACTAACCAATCATTGACAACTGTTGCAAGTTTTGCAAAGAGGAAGAAGAAATGGCTGATTTTAAATTAGGTTACCCGGATGAGTGGGTTTCAATAGGGTAAAATGAACCAATGAAGTGTTTTATGTTAGCCATTACGTTGGAATATACCACGTAGCAGCCTAGACCATTACGCCATGTTGAGATCAGAGAACTAAAGAGAGTGAGAGACTGTCTTGTAAGACACAAAAATAATAAAGAAAATTGTTTTTTTTTTTGTAAATAATAAAAAAAAATAGTAAGTCTCCTATATTTGCAGAGCTCTAATTTTGGAGTTCGGATCAGTGACCCTGACGGATTTTTGTGGTCAGGAACTCATCGGGAAACACTCTGTGTTCCTCCAACGGGGAGATGATCCGAATTCCTAATTTGCAGCTCTGCGTGCATATGTACATCACCTAGACCATAATTATTCTTTGTGACCATAAAAGCAACATTCTACTCAGGAATGACTTCCACGTTTAGCTTATTTATTTTTGTGGCCAACACGTTTAGCTTATAATGTGTATTAGCAGTACCAGTCAAATGCCTACACGACCAGGAGCTCAACCATGAGGAAAACGTTTAAACCCAGAACTAATTGAATCCCATTGAGCCCTCAAACAAGGAGAGGTGTTGTCTGGATTTCACTAAGGCATTCATTCTCGGCCAAACTGAATCCTAATTGAACCATGCACATCAGACCAAGGGGCTCAACCCAACGGAGATGACAAGACCACGCCGGAGGACGGGTTCTCAGGAAGGGCATCCGGCGACATATAGTAACTGTTTGTGTTCCCCTCATTGGGGATGGAGGATCGACTCCAGCTTACGGGGAGAGGGCATGCTTTAATAGGACCATGGAAAGAAATTTCGCTGAGATATGGTCTTTCGCTGGTTACCGAACCAGCGAATCGGCGAGGCGAGATTTTGCCGATTCAAGTGAAAATTTTCGTTAAAAAATGAATACTCTGCGCACTAAGGCTAAAGTTTGCTTTACATTTAAACTTCATCTCTCTTCATTTAATGCTTTACCATCTCTCTTCATTTAATATCTTTACATAGGTACCACGTGGTTGTCCTGTGTCTGTTTGTTTTCCTTTTTCTTTTTTTTTTTTAATATTTTAAAAGCAAAGCATTTGGCTTTGAGTCTTCAGTCTTCCATTCTTCTGCAACTACACCAGCAGAAGTAGAAGAGTCGGTTGCTACCGCTCCGGCAGAGGTTGACATGCAAACAACAAAGCCTTCTTGGAGATATCACTATACTTCTTCTGTTTTCTGTTCTTCCAATGATCTTGTAAACGCAAAGCCTGCAGCGAAATCGGTAGACTCCAAGAGGATTTTTTGAAGCTCCGCTCCTTGGTGACGCTTTGAAGGAGCCTGTTGAGAGAAGTCGAAGAAGATGGGCTAGTGGTGGTAGCGAATAGGGCGATGACACCTTCGTTATCCCAGAAGCCATTGGTGTGGTGTCACTTGCCGCTTCTTCCTCCTCCGATCTCCTCTGCGACAGCCCTTACCTTGACGGTCTCATCCAACACCTCGCCGAACCTGATGTCGCTCGTTACCACCGTCCACCACCCATCATCGACTCCGGCTTCCAAATCCTCCGTCGAGAAATCGGTATCTCGCCAGTTTCGGCGAGAAATCGCCGATAATCGGCAATATCCTGCAAGTTTCGTTTCGGCCCCTGGTTTCGTTTCGCCAACGGCGAAACAGGCAAATTTTGCCAAAATATCTTTCCATGAATAGGATCAAGGAGCAACCACCGCTCACAAAAAAGGGAAAAGTGGGAATTTTACGAGGCCTAACACCTCGTACGTGTCAGAAGATACGTTGACCTACTCCACGTCCACGGTCAACCACGTCCGCCTAGGATGGCATTCTTGCCAAGTTGTCAGAGCAAAATACCCTAAGACCATCCAAACGCCATGAAGAATCAGATTCCTCTATAAATAGCCTAATATACAAATCGATCACTAATTACCCTTTTTACTATT
This sequence comes from Hakea prostrata, assembly GCF_041222555.1. NCBI lineage: Eukaryota > Viridiplantae > Streptophyta > Magnoliopsida > Proteales > Proteaceae > Hakea > Hakea prostrata. The sequence goes on along the minus strand of NC_142600.1, from coordinate 10,190,884 downwards.
ACTAAGTGTATCTTCTCATTTGTTACAACCCCCAACATTGAGATGGAATTATTCCTGAATCTAATTTGACCTTCAAAGATGGCAACCTTAGACCCACTCTCGAATACAAATCCTTCTTCCGCTAACCCCAAAATTTCCCTCACAGCCACTTGACATAGGTGGGCCCAAGTAATTTGTATCAAGTGGTCTGTGAGAGAGAATCTTCGAGGGTATGGAGGTACTGGAGGTGAAGGATCAAACTTATCCACTCCCCTCTTCTTCTTGTGTGAGAACATGTACAGAACCAATTTGTACGATCAACCAGAGTTCACTCAATGGGATAGGATTGAGTCAGACGTACCAAGTGGCAATGACAAGGAGGTTATATCCATGGGGACTGGCAAGGAACTAGACCATGGATTTTTGAGATTTCGCTTCTGCGCATTAAATTGACAGTCATGCTAAACAATCTGAGCCGTTGGATCAAAATCTCAACAAAAATTTGGATCACGACGTCATAAATTCTGTAGGACTGAAGCTATTTCACAATTTCTAACAAAAATAGGGGGGGGGGGGGGGGGGGGGTGGGGAGGGGGCGGGGGGGGGGGGGGAGGGGCAACCCGGGCGGGGGGAGGAGAAAAAACCCCCCCCCAAAAAAAAAAAAGCGCCTTTGTACCCAAAAAAGAATTTCTAACAAAAATCTGTCGACACAGTCTAGAAATAAACCAGGCCTGCCTTGCTTGGAAGCCGTGGGTGCCACTAGTTAAACGCTGCGTTCATCACCTGAGACGAATCCACCATTTATAAATGCAAACACACAGGACGGATCCTCCACTTCTGAATAAGAAATTATCACCAGCCCTGAAGCTACAAACCCTAGGCTGACGGATTACTCGCCATGTAGGTTTCGCAGACCAAAACCGGCTATCGCTAGATGTATTGAACGGTGAAGAAATGAACTTCAAAGTTTGCGACAGCCGATGTAGATGCCACAGCACCTCCAGATCTTCCCAGTTCAAAGATCATGAAAGCGGTGATCGGCAAATTCATCAATGGTTGATTTCTGTACTGCTCTTCCTTCAGTGGAAACAAAACTTACTAAACAAACGAACTGTCTGATGCCCATCAACCATACCAAAAAAGAAACACTCGGTAAACAGGTCAGGAACTAGGCATCATCGCTTTAGGGTTTAGAATCACAGGAATAATACTCTACCAGGACGAATAAAAATTCCAGCACTGGGTAGAAGAAACTGGGCGTTCCTACCAGTAACAGGTACACAATTTGAAGCCATAGATGCCTGTTTCCCAAACCGAATTCTGAAAGAAGCAAAGCCTCACAATACCAAACTTGGTTGTAGCAACCAAAAAAATCTAGTTACCGAGGCCAATCGGATGGCAATCTTTTCTCATTCAACTTATTGTCCTGATAAATTTATATTAACAAGCAAACCCAGGGGAGTGAGAACTAGACCCATAGATGAGCATGCTTGAAACGGATGGGCATATCAGCCCTCACCTACACTTTCACGAGTAGAAAAAAGTGCATGCAACCAAGTCAAAATAACATGTATTAACAAAAGAGAGATAAATTCCCTGTACATAATTGCATCTTAAAGCAAAGAGAGCTACCAAAAGCAGAGTGGCGGTTTAAAGCTAAAAACAAGGGGGGCTAATTCAGATCCACTGGGCAAAGATGTGGAAACCCATTCAATGGGAAACCACCTGTTAGCCAAAGAAACTAGAACGAAAGTGGAAACGCATCCCTCTCTTGCCTATCATGATCAAGGGGGAATTGCATTGGAAGCATATTGAAACCTTAAGCATTTAATTTTGACCCATCAAATGAAAATTGACGCTGACAATAAATTTAATTTACAAGTTAAAACAAAATTTCAGATTATATTCATCATGTAAAATGGGGAGGAATGCCACTGAGATCAAATTAGAAGATCCAAAATGTAAACCAGAATAATAACAAGCTGTCACGCCTTCACATAGCTTTTTAAAAAAATGTAAATAAAAAGCACATAATAAAATATCTAATACTCAATTCAGTATCCATACATTGCCCCAAAAGAAATATGAAAAACCATGTTATAAGGTCTAGACTCCAAAATTTTGTAACATAACTCACCTGATAATCTAGGAAACCAAAACCAGAAAAGCTTAACGCTTCTTAGAGACACCAACAGTCTTACCCCTACGACCAGTAGTCTTGGTGTGCTGACCACGGACACGGAGACCCCAGTAGTGCCTCAGACCACGATGGTTCCTATGAAACAGCATATACATCAGCATCAAACCCAAATGTTGAAAAACACATCACCCTCGTCAAGGTGAGGGAAGATTTTCTGTACACTGGGCATGCTTTAAAAAAATCAGATGCTTAACTTTCATCTATTATTATAACATTCAAATAATGATTCTGTCCCATGCAAAACAATTGGACCAAAGTCTACTTACTTAAACATAATTGCCATGAGAAGACATTTGAAAATGTGCATCCAAGATAGTTAAGCAAAGATCTCAATTCCTTAAGGGCAGTGTCACGACTATCTGTGTATTGTTTATTTAGAAATAAAACACCACCTGGTAGTTTATGGCTAACATTTAGCTTGAATTTTTTTAGGGCACAAGTCTAAGAGAATGTATTCAAGCCCTGCTAGACCAGCACTATTTTGTCATACACAAGCAGCTGAACCAACAGCAAGCTTAACAATCTGTGTGTGCACATCAAGCCTCTAGACCACCACTATTTCTTCTCAACCTACTAGACAAGCTTGGGTGTAGACGCTACATCTTCTTCAGTGTTTGGCAATACAAACGGAAGTTACAATCTGGACTCCCTTACCTTCTACAATTATTCTCAATATTATGATTTTAACATTCTCAAACTTCTCAGGGGTCAAATATGAATGCAATAATCAAAATATTACTTTAAGAACCCATCATAATCAAGACCAAAAGTGGATCCAATTATAGCAATAAATAAGGTTCCCTTGATCCACAAGTTAATCCACTTAATCCACAACTTTAATAAGATGGGCATTACTTCATAAACTAATTTTCAGTGATACCTCGAAAACAAACTCCTAATAGATAATGGATACATGAAGTTCCACTTCAAGGTAAACAGAGGAAAATATGCATCACTGATCCAAGATCGAAGTGGACAAAAATGCCTAACAAAATCATCCATCCAACAATATCAGCTTGAGGCTTTGAAGGCTCTGTCAATAAGAAACCTAGTGGATATTAAAAAAAAAAAATACTTCCTTCCATTAATGTTTATTCTCAGGTTAGGACAAAAGCTATTCAAAAGTGAACGATGCCATGCAAAAGAGCTAATAAAACAGCCATAACAACCACACACAAATTGGCAGTTAAGGGAAAAGTAGTTGCAAATTGCGTTGAAAACACACATTCATCATAATAGTCTGTGCTTCTGATGCTCAAGTCATCAAATGAACGTAACGATAAAGCTTACAGTGTGCTCATTAAATACAAAAATCAATATAACGTCACAATAACCCTCTGAATTTGAACCACGAGTTAATGAATTTTTAGGGTACTAAAACATTCACATGTAAGGAAGACCTATAAAAATAATATATAAGAAATTACCTGATCTTTTTCAATCGTTCCAAATCATCTCTCAACTTCATATCCAATGCATTAGACACGACTTGTGAGTACCTCCCATCCTTGTAATCCTTCTTTCTGTTCAAAAACCAGTCTGGGATTTTGAACTGTCTAGGGTTGGCGACGATCACCATGAGGTTCTCCAGCTCCTGCGCGGATAATTCACCAGCCCTAACAACACAACAATAAATCACTCCAAATAAATAACAAATTCACGATGAAGTACGATTAATCCAAGGTCGCACCGTAAACAATTTTTTGGTTAAATAACTTTTGAGGAAGCCATAAACAAATAAAAATATAACAAAATTGTCGGTCTGCACAAGAACAAGAAAAAAAGACCACAGCAGAAAAGATCAAAACCTCTTGTTCATGTCGACGTCGGCCTTTTTGCAGACGATGTTGGCGAATCGCCTCCCAATACCTTTGATGGAGGTCAGAGCAAACATGATCTTCTGCTTTCCGTCGACATTGGTGTTCAGAACACGAAGAATATGTTGGAAATCTTCATTCGCAATCAGAGACTGAAATACATAGGAGAAGAAAACAGATCTAGTAATCAATTCAAACAAGTACTTCTTTATGAAAGATGGAAAGAGCAAAACAGAAAAACAAACAAACAAACAAGAAGAACCAAACTGAAAGAGATCGAATGCGTGAAATACCATTTTGATTGACGAGGGCTTGCAGATCAGAACGCCTCCGAAAACTCACAGAATGCCAAAGACCTCTGAGAAAAAACTAGGGTTTTTGCATACTTATAAGTGTGCCTAGGCTTTCGTCATGATCGGGACTCCACCCTTGGTTTGGGTTAGGGTTCAGTAATATATCAAGACTAAATTACCTTTAACAAACTTTATAATGACGAATATATCCCAAAGTAGGGGTCAACCGGTCAGTGTCAAATTGAACCATATATGTCTAATTACTCAAATATGGTTCAAGAAAATTTTTATTTGCGGAACAGTTTACAAAATCTCAAGTAATTCTTTGAAATTTACAAAAGCAACTCCTGTATTCACTGATTGAGATGCATTCGATTTAGGGTTTTTTTCGATCTAGATATCAATCGATTTAGGGCTTTTCAATCCAAATCTCACTGATGTACCTCTTCACGGATTTTTATTTGCAGCAGCCGCTGCTGGCTGCTGCTAACGGTGGGGATTGTACCACCTCACCAAAATAAGATCGAAGGGTTCAAAATCAAATGACATGGTTAATATATAAATATTATTTTTTATTTTTATGCTTTAAGGTTTAAAGTTTTTTAATTTACAAAACCAGATCCTCCTGGTTCCCAGTTCTCACGGCTTCTTCACCTGTGTAGTCATGAAGATTCTGCTTTCCAAATCCAAACCTGCAAATCAAAATCTGAGAAAAATGGATTCATCAGTAACAAATTGGTTTCTCAAGAATCCACGGTGGTTAGGGTCTAGATGGTTGATTTGCTTTTATGGCATCCTTTGATTGTAAGAAAACCGAACAAATAGCAGCTCTGAACATATAAATGCTTTGATATTCTAAAGCTTTGTTATCGCTTGGACTGGCTTGAAGCAATTAGCACTGGCGATCGAGATAAATTCTTGAATAGGATTCGAATTCCTGTATCATAGTTTAGGAATACCTAGTTCGAATTTTAATGGAATCCTAAATCAGGCGGAGAGGGATTTAGGGTTTGCTGCGAAAGATAAAGAGTTTCTCAATGATTCGGCATAGTATTCCGTTGATGCTCGACAAGTTCTTCTGTCGGTTTATGAGTGAAGATAATGATAGTTTTGGGAAGATCGTGGAGAAGCAAAAGAGGAAGAGGAAGGAACGGTTTGGGTGTTCGACTGAAGCTGAGATGACGGAAAGTCATAATAGGAGGAATCGGATTACAGAATGGGTGCAGAACATTTAGTCAGCCTCCGAGCAAATTAGAGGGTTGGAATTACACGAGAAAAAATCTGTTGATGTATAACACATCTGATCGTGGTGAAGCCCCAACCACCGATGGATTCCGGCGAAACCAATTTTATTGCTGCCGCCATTAAAGCAAGCGAAACAAATTTTGTTGAATCCATTTTTCTAATCTCAGATTTTGATTTGCAGGTTTGGATTTAGAATGCTTCTTCCTGACTACACACGCGCGGAGGAAGCCGTGAGAACAGGGAAAGAAGGATCTGATTTTGTAAATTAGAAAACTTTACACCTTAAAACATAAAAATAAAAAATAATATTTATATATAAACCCATGTCATTTGATTTGAACCGTTCGATCTTATTTTGGTGAGGTGGAGCGATCTCCATTGTTAGCAGCAGCCAGCAGTGGCTGCAGCAAATAAAAATCCCCTCTTCACACGGTGGCGAAAGAAAAGCTCATCTTGTTCATCAGATGAATCAGTGGCATCAGACAGAGATTCTCACCACTTTCGTTGTGCCGAAGGCTGTCCTCCTTTAACTACCTTGTTACTTTCTTAATTACACATACCTTCTTAATTACGCGGATATTTAGTGAATTTGATGGGAAAGAATAAACCTTGCTTCATTTCTTACTTCTCGCATTGAAACAAAAAAGATGGAGAAAAATATATTGAGACCCAAAAAAAAAAAAAATGGAGACAATAACTTAAGTTGAGATTTTGTAAAATAAAAAAATTTGTATCTATACTTTCATTTGTAGCCATTGGAGTCACATTTTTACATGTCATTTCTACACGTGACTCCATCGGAGCCGCTGCCAAAAATAAAAGTCTGGTTTTTTTTTTTTTTGATAAATAAAATTCTGGTTAAAGAACCAATATATGTGCGATCGTCCACCCCCACCAAAAAAAATTTTAATAAATAATAATAATAATCATCAGACACTTTTATTTCATTCATTTAATTATATATGGGTGACACGTGTATAACTTGAAATTTAATAATTGAAATTAATTCAATATAAACAAGTTATGGATGAATGAGCAATGTCCTCTCTACTCCTCACTCAACCTACGTTTGTATATAGAATGTCTATTTCATGTTCAATCCCCAAAACTTGTGTATTTAATTCTATATTCATTTCTCGGACCTTTCTTCTCGTCCAAGCAAGACTTTCGTCCTCCTTTTGGCTCCAATGATTGAATTTCAATGGAAAAACATATTCCATACACTTATAATCCAACAAATATTGAAACTATCTTTGAAGCCAACCCCATTTTAAAAATAAATATCAACAAAACTAGAATACTTATGAGAGATTAGAGGAAACCAACCAAAAGGTATGAGATTTAAGCTGTTATTTATTTATTTGAAAAAACTAAGATAAGAATTTTTCTAATTATTCCTTGGACAAAATATTTAGCTAAGAGCTGGACAAAATATTTAGCTAAGAGTTAGAAAAAAAAGTCTATAGTTAGACAAAGCATTTACCAGCAAAAAAAAATAATCTATAGTTTTGTTTAAGCACATCAACCCAAAAAACCATTTACACGTATTTTTTGTATTTCTCCTTCTATATTTTTGGTTTGGTATTTATGCACATTCAACCCAAAAAGCCACTTTTAATGTTTTTCGTTAGTTTTTATTTTTTGGGGTGTGACCTAAAACAATCAAATGATTATTTTATACTTCTCCATAGTTTATAGTTTTCCTTAGATATTACTTAAATAAAATTTTGAAGTTTAACGAGAAATTTTTGTTTATTTATTTATTATTTCTTCTTCTATATGAGAAACCTAGAATTATAAATAAGAGTTTTCCCTTGCAGATCTGAGTGATCCGCAAAAACTCACAGAATACCAAAGACCTCTGAGAAAAAATAGGGTTTTGGCATACTTATAAGTGTGCCTAGGCGGGACTCCACTCTTGGTTAGGGTTAGGGTTCAATAATATGTCAAGACTAAATTACCCTTAACAAGTTTCATAAGGATGACTATATCCCAAAGTAGGGGCCAACTGAACAGGTCAAGCGGTCTGATTACTCCAATATGGTTCGAGAAGATTTTTATTTGCGACGCAACAGCGTCTGCGATCGAACCACGTCATCAAATATGAATCTAATGGCTGTAAATGAGAATGTGGGGTGTAAATGTAAATTTTTTATTTTACAAAGTCTCAACTACTTCTTTGAAATTTACAAAAGCAACTCCTTGGTATTTACAGACTAAGAGGCATTCTATTTAGGGTTTTTCAATCCAGATCTCAATCAATTTAGGGCTTTTCAAATCAACAATAAACATTTTATTTAGTAGAGGTGTGCCGTCTATGGTTCTCAGGTATATTTCTTCTACCTTTGCCATTGGTGAAGTGAATTCTACCTAAGGAGGTTAGTAATAAACTTTCAAAGTCAACTAAATACTTTTTGATGGAAGAACAAGGACAACAGGTGAATTCATTGGATCAATTGGGAAAAACTAGGCTCCTCTAAAAAGCAAAAAGCAAGGTGGCTTAGGCTTTAGGACCCTCATCAATCCAATAAGGCTTTGTTTGCTAAATAGGGGTGGCAACTCCTTATACACCCCCACTTCTCTTTGGGCCCGAAATATGAGGGCTAGAACTATCTTTCCTTGATGCTCTGTGTGAGACTGGATGTAGAGAAATCCTTAGATGTGGTATGAGGAGAAAGATAGGTAAAGGGTTGGCTTCACACATGGTTAATGACCCTTGGGTATCAAATTTCAACTCTCCCTACCAGTTCCTTACCCATCCTGGTAGGGAGTTGGAAGGGACGGTTGAAGCTGGAATTTAGCTGCAAATATTCTGTTAATTGATTGATGTCTTAATGTGTATACTTGCAAAATAAACAATCAGGATGGTTTCCCTTCATGGTAGAAGGCGGTTAAAGAACACTACTGATAATCATCATAGAGCGATTGAGTATTCAGATTTTGCAGCACAACTCCCACACTATATTATGATTCCGGTGGCAAACAAGTTAGACGTGGTAGCTTTTGATCGTTTCAGTGCAGTATGTAAGGCCTGACATTCCATTGCCGATAAAATTTGTCGTCCTCTTCATCCAAAAGTTACAAGTTGCAACATTCCTCCCCCATAAGACATTGGACTTAAACGGATGATTTTAGAGAATCTTCTGTTGAAGGGTGTTTATTTGGTGGAATTTCTCGGAGAACACTTAATGGGTATAAAATGCACAAGCTCAATTATCATAATCTAAAAGTAACTAAAAAGTTCTACATATTTAAGTTGAATCAGCAAAATTAATGACGTTAGATTAAATATTATTTACTGGTACAAATTCTGGTTTCTCTCTTTCAGCACTCGATTACCCCCGGATGGTGCTATGATGATGATATTCTTGGTTTTGTGCGGGGTTGGGTGCTCCGTGGGTAATCTGTATTCTTGGTTTGGTGAGGTTGGGGTGGGTGTCTACAACTTGAAGAGTAATATTGTCACACAAATTTTTACAGATTGTGATCGTTCAGCTCAGCGTTGTCATCCCTCATTTGGTTCAAACCAATTTCTTGGTTGTGAGAGGAGAAAACCGGTTCATTGCACACACTGGGGTGGGTGAGTCTCCCAACGAGGATTTTTTGCATCCACAAGGATTCGATACCGGAACCTTACTTAAGCAAACCAAGCTGCTTACCACTTGGACCAACCCCGTTGGTTAAATTTTTCTTTAATGCACGCATAACTATATAAGAAATAAAAGAAATAAAAGAAATAAATAAATTGAAAGTTTTGGAAAGAGAACACATAGGAGATCCATGTTCCCTACCCTTCCCATACTGTTTGAGCACACCCAGATGCCTTTGGATTGGGACTAAGTCTGGAGTATTCTCAGCTACCTTAGCTTATCACTTGACCCATTCTCTTTCTTAAAAAACTTTTAGTTAATAAATAATAATAATAATAATTTATTGGGTGCATTTTCATTTCATTTCATTTCATTATAGATGTGTGACACGTATATAACTTGAAATCCAATAATTGAAATTAATTCAACATAAACAAGTTATGGATGAATGAGGAATGTCCTCTCTATTCCTCACTCAACCTACGTTTGTATATATCGTGCATATTTCATGTTCAATCCTCAAAACATACGTTATTTAATTATATATTCATTCATTGTCTCTCGGACCATTCTTCTCGTTCAAGCAAGACTTGCATCTTCCTTTTGGCTCCAGTGATTGAATCTCAATAGAAAAACATATTTCATACACTCTTAATCCAACAAATACGAGACTATCTTTGAAGCCAACACCAAAAGTAAATATCACAAAGTTATACGGAAATGAAAAACAAAACTATAATACTTATGAGAGATTAGAGGAAACCAACCAAAAGGTAAGTAATATGAGATTTAAGTTGGTCTTTTTTATTTGAAAAAAATGGGATAAGAATTTTTTCTAACTATTTATTGGACAGAATGTTTAGAGTCGGACAAAGCATTTATCTGCAAAAAATTATATAAAAAAAAATTCATCACATTCATGGAGGGAAGGGAAGGTGTGAAGGGAAGGAAGGGGGCTCAAATATAATACCTCTTTGATATTATTACCTCTAGAATATGATTCTCACCATAATGGTAGAAGCACAACAATCCAAAACCATTTGCTGATAGCTTTTTGTATTTATCTTTCTATGTTTTTGGTTTGGTATTGATACATTCATGTTAAAGAGCTTCTTTTATGTTTTATGTTTTATTTTTTATTTATTGGTGTGTTAGAAACTTAAACAACGAAATGATCATTTTATAAACTTGGAGGATAAGAGATTATTTACTTGTCCATAGTTTATAGTCTTCCTTGGATATCACTATTGAATGAAATTTTATTGTTTAACAGGAAACTTTTGTTTATTTATTTATTATTTCTTCTTCTATGATCAACCTATGAGAAGTGCATAATTATAAATAAGAGCTTTCCCTTAATTTTCATTTTCATTTTTGGATAAAAGCGATCATTGATCCAATGACTGTACCTCTACTTTTGTTTGTATTTTTTGCTAATGGCTTAATTTGTTAGGTTCTATATTTTTTAAATTAACCAAATTAAGACTAAGCATTGTATTTTATGTGGGATTTCACTAACATTCTCTTTAATGTAGTTATAAACTCAATATCCTTTACCATGGCAGAAATAGAAATATATTATCCATGATAAACAACTTATTTACATAAAATAATGGACAGAAATTTAGAGGATTAATTGATTCACGTCAAGGATAAAGAAGTAGAGGGACTTGGCTCAATTAGATGATTGTATGATATTCATTCATACTAACTCGGAATGCAAAAATGATTCATACCTTACTTGAGGAGTATCAGTTAATCTCAGCTCAACACATCAACAACAAGAAGTTTCGCATTCTATTTAGTAGAGGTGTACCCTCTCATGTTCGCAGGTATAGTTATTCTACCTTTGTCATTGGTGAGGTGAATTCTCACCAAGGATTGCCTTCAACTTTTGATAAATATAGATCTCAACTGTTTTACTTTTTGACTGAGAAGCTTGATATCAAACTTGTGGGTGGAGACTTCTTACACACACCCATCTTCTCTTTGGGCCCGAACTGTGAGGGCTAGATACTTTTGTGCATCAATCTTTCCTTGATGCTCTGTGTCCATCCAGTACTTCATGAGGCTGGAAAAGCATTTTTGCTTGTAGAGAAATCCTTAGATGTGGTATGAGGAGGAAGATAGGTAACGGGTTAGCTTCACACACATGGTTAATGACCCTTGGGTACCAAATTTCAACCCTCCCTACCAGCTCCTTACCCATCCTCCTGGTAGGGAGGGTTGAAGCTGGAATTTAGGTGCTATACACATAGCAATCCATGTTCCCCCTCTGGCCTTTTTAGGGCAATTCATACCCTTCGCATCGTATGTGCCTTGTGTGTTTATTTTATCCTATGTGTTTTACGTATACTGCCCATGAGGAATCTACTACTTATGCCTTCTTCAATTGTGACTTTGCTAAGCATTGTTGGAGAGCATCCATATTGCGGGTGGATACATCAGAGTTCACTGGCACTACATTAATTGGGTGGATGGACTTTATTAATCATAAATTTAGCACCTTAAATTGTATAGAATCTACAAGGATCAGATTCATAGTAGATGGAGTGTGTTATGTTGGGTTATATGGCTGATGCATATGATTACTTGTTCGATGGTGCCACATTTTTCTTGTCTAACACCATGAATCTGGTTAACAAATTGCTCATTGAGACTTGTTATTTTGTAGGTCTCTTTCACTCTACTATGATGGAGTCAATGCAAAGGAATACTACAGACCATCCTCTATGACATTGTCAAAGATACCAGATCCATATTGCATTATGTGGACCTTAGATGGCAGTATACGTTACATTATCTGGAGTTCAGAGGAGAGATTTGTAGTAGCAAAATCTTAAATTTGCCCGGGGTTTCTCAGCTAGGAGTCTTGAATTAGAAGCCATTACGGATTCCTTAATGTTAGCAAAGCCTCTGAGCAAAGCCTCTGAGCTCTCTGAATCTTTCCCTCACTAGATTAGACAAGTAAAAACTTGGTGGCAGAGATTCAATGCTTTTTTTTTGTTTTTCGTCTTGCTTATTGGTATGCTCATAAGTCACCTGATTCTTGTTGCATCTTCGTTTTTTACCTCTGGATTACCCTTGGAGTTTATATTAAAAAAAAAATTGTCCCAACAAAAATAAAATTACGGTGAAATGGAATTGTGCATGATCTCATTCACTTTTGAATGGAAGAAATCGGGTCAAGTCTTCGGTTTAATCGACCGATGGTTTGACTCCATTTGTTTGTCCAACAAGGTCGCCAGAAGGATGGTCTTGTGTGATGTCTTACTCTCTCGGGGGCTGTCCTTCAATAAAGGGGAACAATGGACAATCAAGATTTCATGACCAACCAAAAGAAAGAAGACAAATAAAAGAAGTAAATATCTCCCTATCCATTTAAAAGGGGGGGTAACTAAAGCATAAAATGCTTCCCTAATGTACATCCTGCTATTTACATTGAAAGAATCTATGTACAAAAGGCTTCAAACCTCCCCAACCCCCCCCCCTCCTCCACCCCCAAAGAATTAAACCCCATTTTCTTCCTTGAATTAGTTCCTACTCCTGGAAGTGTCAGTCAACCCCCCAAAGAGAAGTTTAATGATAAAAAACAAACTAGAACAAGTAGTAGTGCATTGCGGGGGGTCCCCCCTCAAATGGAAAATTGTAATACTAAACTTGTTTCAGCTGTTTTCCGGAAAAAAAAAATAACCAAAACCATAAAATAAGGGAAGCCCCCCGCGAGTACAATATATAATCAAAATCAAGCCATTTTGCCCCCGGGGTGTTGTGTTTTGGGGGCCAGAAACAAAGGGTGAGCCGATGTTGGGAGATGCAAGGATCGGGTGCAAGAAAATAAAATGGTCTATTTCCCAGGAACGAGGAGGAGGGGGGGGGGGGGGGTTTGTTTTTTTTTTTTTTTTTTTTTTTTTATTAGCCGCGGCGCGCCGCTTTTTTTTCCCCCCCAATTTTTTGACCCGGTTTTATGGAAAACCAGGGGAAAATCTTTCAATGGTCCTGATTTTCTGAGGGGTGGGGGGGGCCCTCCGGGGGGGGCGCCGGATGGCCGCTCCTTTGATGGCCGCAGAGGATTGATCCCCAACTGAGTTGAGTAGAGGCCGGGCGATTCACAAGGTGATCAACCATCCAGCTTGTGTCTTCCTTTCGAGACTAGTTCTCTTGAGCCAATATGCTTGGGGAAGCTTCGTCGTCATGTTTTGGTTTCCTTTGGATACCAGTGACAATGATGCTTAATAAAGCTTCATCGTCATGCTTGTGGTCTCCACTTGGTTGCATTTGCAAGTGTGACAATCATGCTCAGAAAAAGTTTCGTCATCATGCTTTTGATTTCCATTCAGTTACAACTTACAAATGTGAGAATCGAGAAAGATTTTAGGGCCGAAAGGCTTCCTTGTTTTCATATCCACCGTCGAAGTCTCCACAATAGATTCTCTTCTGTACCGCCACTACTACGAATGCGCTTCTGGAAGTTCCATTCCTACTCGTAATATTTAGATGGAGAACCCATCCCTTTAGTTTGGCTACGGCATGGAGAACCATGCTGCTGGTACAGAATTAAAATCAGAGAGAATTTGCACAATGAGATCGAACAGTCTCAGAAAGAGAAAAGCAAGCAGAGACTACCTTTACCTACGGTAATGGAGCCCCTAAGAATACCATTGCAATCAGTATGTTATATCGAGGCCAAGGGCAACGACACTGGAAGAGGGGATCCACTGCTGCAAGTGTCAAGTGCCTTAATGGGCACTTCTGATCAGCATACCACCTCTCAGACAAGGGAGTCAAAAGTATGGGAAACAACTAACAAAACATATCTCACTGCACCATTCTCCATTGCTGTATTTTAATCACCCTTTCCACGAGAGGGAACATATGGATGGTTATTTCACTCTGGTTTCTGTTCATAATAACTGTTGACTGGTTAAATTGCAGTTCACTGATAATTAATGCTCCTGGAATTAAATTGGCAGTCAGATGCTAATGGATTAGAACTGAATACATTTAGCAAGACCTGATATGTTTAATGACACTGGCAAGAATTGATGATCAACTTAATCTCAAAAGGTGATAGTGCATCCCAACTCCTTGGCAGCGGCATCAAGGAAAGTAATTGCCATTCCAGATGTGGTCCGACTGTGAGCCTCCCACATTAAACACTTCTCAACTCCTGTACGCCAGTTGATGATTCCTGAATTCAAGAACTGGCGGTGGGCATCTTGCCAGTCCTGTATGTCTTCTTGTCTTAAACTGGAGTCGCTTGTTGAGATAAGCAATAGATCACGTAGGACCGATGTGCTAAGAGTGCGAACGTGAGCACTTGGATGAGAAAGGCAGCGGACAGTTGCTGGTAGGCGGCACTGCATGCATCCAAACCAATTGAATCACATTGCGGAACTTCAAATTAACCTTAAAGATGGGATCCAATCGAAACATGAAACTTACCTTCAACAGATTTGAAAGGCCATCTGCAACTGATAACCCCGATTCTCCCCATTCATGTACAAGCTTAATTGCTCTAGCCGTCGCTTCCAGGAGCTGCTCATTTTTTAATGGATGGAAACACAATCTCAGAAGTAACAATTTAAAACATGTCATTAGTAAGGTATTTTTTAACCATAGAGACTTCGAATCTAACTGGCAAGTTTTCCAAATAACCAAGAGGCAAATAGACCATATAATATAACTACCTGAGAAAGCTGATCTTTAATATTTCAATTAGCCATCAACTAAAATGATTAAACATGTTTCCAGTAGATGCACAGTTGACCAGAATTTTAGCGAGAGACTGAGAGAAAAGCGGGAAAAAGGAGGGGAGGGTGGACTTCAGCACCAAGAAAAATCCAGCTTGGGATACTTTAATTACAAAGCTTAGGGCAGACATGCAGAAAACTTGCTTGAAATGGAGATATACCACAAACCGGTAAAGCAACACAAACAATTATTTGAACTGTAGATATTTGTTAAAAAGAAAGAAAAAAAAATTCAATTTTCTGTCAATATTACCTCTAGCTGTGGTAAGGTGCATGCTTCCCCATCAACGAGCATTCCATCAGTGGCACGTAAAAGAAGGTCTGAAGCACTTGCCAGAATCACTAGTGATTCTGGATTATCATGATTTCTCATAAGCTCCACAATCAATTTAATTATTCTCTGATTAATTCTCCACATCTTTTGACCTTGGTCATCATCCCTAGCAATCCAAGGCTGCAATTCCCTCTCCGCCTGACATGGAAATGCAGTCACTAAAATGATTAAACGGAAGCTGTGGTACAGACACTTGAGAGGAAAGGGAGGACTATAAACAGAAAGCATACAAGAACTCAGACGTATAACAAAATATGGA
Organism: Hakea prostrata; assembly: GCF_041222555.1. Lineage (NCBI taxonomy): Eukaryota > Viridiplantae > Streptophyta > Magnoliopsida > Proteales > Proteaceae > Hakea > Hakea prostrata. The sequence goes on along the minus strand of NC_142600.1, from coordinate 10,175,414 downwards.
CCTGAAGAACAATTGCAGTTGATGCTTTTGTCGGCGAAGCTGAAACAACATTGCATAATGCATCGATTACCTGCAGATGGTATAGAAAATTATTAGTCTAAGAAAACGACAGAAATTAAAAGAAAAGTATGAGCGGTCTTGTGTGACCCTAAAGTAGACGCCAACTATTATCCATTAGACCACGGTTAAAAAAAAAAAAAACAATCTTTTAAATCACAGACAAATGCTGTCCTTATTATTCTCAAATATTTATCTGATTATCTGACAACTAAAATACAATTCCAATTTAATCATCATCCAACATCATTTATTACTGCCTGACACAATAAGAAGGTAATGATTGCTTCATTTTTGTTCTTTTTTAATTTGGGGTGAAGAGAAAGTGGCTCGTAACCGCCTACCGGTGTTTGATATCCTATGCCATCTACATTGTATTTTTTCATGTACATAAACAATGTAGTTACACCTCATACGTAACAAATAATGCATTCGTAGATTATCTACATAGATTAGATGATGTAACCACTGCAGATTTATTTGCTAATGCCATCATTTCCTGAGGTACATTAGGAGGACAGAATACAGAATGGACTCGTGGAAATAATCCTGGAAGGAATTCTGGTTCTCAAAACTCTCTCGATACTTTTGGACGAACTAAAACTGATGCAACACAATTTGAAATCACATGAAATTTTTGGTCTATTTTTGATGAATTTAGTATACCAAGAAGATAACTGGTTTGAAGGAAAAAAAATTTCTCAGAATTATCTGCTAATAGTTTGCTGATCATATGGGCCAGAGGCCATCTAATTGTGATTGAGACTAAAGTTTTTTTATTTAAAAAAAAAAAAAAAAAAATCTCAATTATTGTTCGTGCTACAGTGATATAGCAGTTTTTCAAGGGATTTTATTGGATATTATTAGGAATGTTAGGCTGTTAAAAGCAACATATAGATAATCTCAGTTTGGCACAAATGAGGATGCTAAGATGGATTAGTGGCAAAACTAGGAACGATAAGATAAGCAAGGATCATATTAAATCTGGTTTGCGAGTAGCTCCAATAAATGACAAGCTACGAGAAAGTCCTTTGAGGTGGCACGGCTAAGTCCAACAGAGGCTTGCAAATGCCCCTGTACAGAGAATTGATATGACCTAGATTGTAAGGAATTAAAAGAACAAGGGGCAAATCTAAGATAACCTTAAGAGAAGAGGTGAGAAAGGATATGCATAGCTTAGGCATGTATCTAGCATGGCCTTACACAGAGCTGATTGGAAGGCCAATAATCCATGTAGCCTACTCCCATTTAGTTGGGACTAGGCTTGTTATTGTCGTTGTTGTTCTTGTTTTTGTTGTATTGGTTATTTTTATGGGATAATTAGGTAAGCAGTTTTTTAATTCGGGTAGGATACTTGCAATTAGTTTGGTTAGTTTAAATTCCAAAGAGTCTTGGTATAGTTGCTTTCTTATTGGAGTTCGTTCTTTTATTATTTGAACACTTGTAATCAATCTATTGAAGAGAACATAGAAAAAAGATTAAGTAAGCTTTAGCCTTGTACGTTTGCAGCCCTCTTCTCTTCTTCTTATGAGTGTTCTTCTCCCTTTTCCCCTTCTTCAAGACTGATTCTTCTCAGATTTCCCTTTCTTCCCCCTATCTTCTTTATCCTTCTTTCTCCTTTACTCTGTCTCCCATTAATTGGCATCAGAGCCCAAACCTAGGTAACTCTCTCTATCCATGGGATTCTCCACTGTCTCAATCATGCTCTCAATTTGTCTTCCATGCTAATTTTTCCTCTTACTTATGATTGATCTTCACTAGCAATTCTTCTTCTCTGCTATTTCTTCTTCTTTCTATGATCTTCCTCCCCATTTTGTCCTCCAATTATACTCTTCACCTATTCACTACCACTATTACTGATAACACTATTAGCAAATCGTACATCTCTTCATTGGTACACCTTTAAAGAATAAAAATAGGATACTTCCTTCATGAGACAAGTACATTCCATATAATATCAATTCTCATTTTAATTAAACTCAAGGACGACTTGCTTTTTTAGAGGGGGAAAATTGATGTACCACAATTTGAAATGGAGTACCAATTGCATGAATTTTTTTGTCTATTTTTGAGGAATTAAACTGCCAAGAAGATCACTGATTTGAAGGGAAAATTTTGAAGAAACAGTTGGTGAAAACAAACAAGCTTCCAAATACTTCAACAAAGAATGCATAATAAAAGAGTGTTGACAGAAAAGTACCTGTCTCCACCCCTGTTGGGCAGAAGTGCTCTCAGCACTCAGCTGTGTTTCTGGTGATGCGATCAACTTGTGCCACAGAAGTGAAACAACAGAGAAGCATAACTCCTGTTTCTCTGTAAGTACAGTTCTTAGAAGAACTTGTGCACGACAATTAAATCCTATGTGTCTGTCTATTGTCAGGAAATTTGCTAACTCTGAAGCATCCATTGACAAATTCGCAATACATTTCCCCAAGCTATTTTCGATAACATCATTTGAGAGCGATGCTTTCTCACATTTAAGAAAAGTTTTGGAATATGCCGGGTTATTATCACCAGCATCCCGTACAGTTGAGGAATGCTCTAGTCCAAAGCAGTTAGTGTTTGAACAATTTCCTTGGTTCTTGGTAGAAGAACTTACTGAGGCTTTTTTCCGTACTGGTGCATGAACTAAGTGTGCTTCTAGAGGTTCTGCATTGTGGACAATAGAAGCAACAGCTTTTCCATGGATGTCAATCAGGCTATAGAGTGACGAAGCCCTCGTGCAAATTTCCTTATCCCACTTGCATCGCATCAAAACCGATAGAGCATGCATGCAAGCCTTTGACCGTCTAAACAGTTCTGAAACATGAGCAGCAACCATTGCTGCAGCTACTATCTCGTTAGAACTATAACTCCATGAGGTGCCAACAGAAGATGGCTTCAATGAAAAAAGTGCCTCTAAAATTCCTAGTATCCTACGTGTATGGTGAACTGCAGCACCAATTCCATTTCGAAAATTATCCGATGACCCATTTATTTTGATAGGCTTGGATGTCGTTAGTTCATCCTTAGAACCTGAACCTTTACCACCCTTTGAAATCAAAGGCAACAACTGGAGTTCACAGGCCAAAGCACAAACAGCAGCCAGAACGTAAGAATCAAAAGCTGCCACAGGCCCCTGTTTTTTTACTTTTCTATTGTTCATGTCTCGTTGCTTCTCACTCAATATGTGCCAGTCTTCAGTGACTTCATTGGGAGGATAGTCTTCACTTCCTCTGGGTCTCTTGCTCCCACTGAGTTGGGCTTCATGACTGACACAGACAGTTAACACAACAAACAACAGGCGTGATGCAAGATCAATAGAGCTACATGATTCTATAAATAGTGAATGAACCATTGTACGAAGCTCAGCCACTGCAAGGTTCTTGGAGGTGGACCCAACCTCAAAAATATATCTCGACTTTCTTATCTGTTCTCTTGAGGATTGAGGCGGAAATGTTCGCTGGAGAATCTCTTCAACAGTAGCAACGAATATTCTCATGAGACACGCTTCCGATGGACTTCCTCGAGGAAGATACTCTAACACCTTAAGGAGTGGTAGGTACAGGCTCCATGACAAAACAGGAGGCTGTAGTGGTGTTGCTACGATAATTTCAGGAAGATCAACAGCTGATGAACTTAAGGGAATCAAGCCATAAGCAGCTTCCCAGATTGTACAAATTCTCCATTCAACTTCTGGGCCATGGGAACAAAACATTGATGCAATCCCTTGGGCAGTGGCCTCAATAGTTGCCTCAGCAACAGGCACTTCTATCTGGCCATATGTCACATTTTTCAAATGTCAGAGTCACAGAAGAATATAAACTTGCTAACAAAACCTCAAAAGTAAATAATGACACATAGAAAAGTTCAGCCAAGTAATTATGAACTCAGTAAATGGCATCAACCTGAAAAAAAGCGGGTACTGATCACAGAATTTTTTTTTCTTACCTGCTTTTTGTGGAACGAAATGTAACCACCCAGAGGTTCATGTTGAACTTCGACTCCTTCAGAGAGTCTCAGAGGAGGAAAAAGCAGTGCAGGCTGTGAAAGTATTCGAAAAAGTAGAGCTGCTGCTGCATCTGCAGCAATACCTGCTCTCATAGACATCGCAGTCCCAATTGCTCGCAAGAAATGCAAATGCATCCAGTTCCTTGGAAGCTGCATTGAGCAAACAAGAAGTTACAGAGTGACAGGATTGTAATCACTAATTGGATAAGTTAAAATTAACAAGAGTTTCAAACCCCCCCCCCCCCCGAGAAAGACAATTAAAATTAAAATTAACAAAAATATCACTCTTTTCAACAAGAAATTACACATATGTTTGCCCCTCCCAAACCCTACCAAAACAGCACCTCGTTCAGTATGGTGCCCTTTTTTCAATAATGAGTTTCTACTTTCAACTCCAAAAGGGGTGAAAACAATACGCAGTTCAATCAAACCAAATTACATTCCCTAGACTAATACTCTTTCACTGTTCCAGTCCAACCACAATGAACTTTTAGGGTTGATATTACTCACCAGCAGCTACAATGACATACATTCCCCTATTTGTTCCATTAGGATAAGCTTGTCCTGGTGGGTACTTAATTTGTCCCCAGAATTTGTAAGCATTTCCAGTTATTGCTGACAGATCTGATGAGTTTCCCGTTTTCCACAACAGTTATACAAATTTGGAGCTTTTGTGCCAAACAATTTTAGAAAAATTGAAGGAATGACCTACTTGTCCATCAGTTCCATTGGAGAGATCAACCCTCTCAGTGCCTAGCAGCCTGAGTTAGTGTCTGCTGCACTTGCAGGGCCATCCAAATAATCCTTTCTATTTAGTAACTACAAATAGCTAGATAAGTACGCCAAAACATTTTGTCATCATCAATCAATATCATAAGCTGTTTTAATTAACTACCTCTCTAACCCCCCCCCCTTCCTTTTTTTCCCCAAACAAATTTAGGATATTTAATGAGAAGACTTTTAAATTTAAATCATAAAGCTGCGTTTGTTTGCAAAGGTGGGGTGGGGAAAAAAAAACATGTGGGTCCCATGTGTAGTGGGGTGAGGGAGAAGGAAAGGAAATGAAAGGATTTTGTGGAAAAGTGATGGTGGTGGGTCCCACTTTTTACTTTTCCCAACTTTCCCACAAAGTCACACCAAATATGTGGGGTTTTAAAATGGCTTGGGGTGGGAAAGTTGGGCTGCCACATCACCAGACAAATTGGGCTTGAATCAAGGAAACTTGTCTCTCACTTTCCCACCCCAAGCAACCAAACAATCTACCATTTTGGGATTTAAGGGAAAAGTAAGAGATCTACACTTTTTCAAGAATTTTCCCAGCCCACCTTTATTGCAGCAAACAAACGCAGCCTAAGGGCCCCCAAAAAAGGGGGAAAAAAGTCTACATTGAATCCAAACCAGGCTAGTAATCTCACTAACCTGAGTGGTAGTCTTGGTTGAGCATCTTTGTCAGTGAGCCACTATTCTAAGTAGTATGGAATCATATACATAATTTACTTTGATTTCTTGGAGCTATTTATCTGAAAGAGGCCTAGTAGAATCATGCTGTCTCCATATAAAAGAAATTACAGTTTCTTTCAAAGAACCATACTGTGGAATCAAATAACACTTGGGTAGGACAAAATTTGGGTGGCAGCTTGTTTAGGTTACAAAACACCACTAGTATAGCAAGTTCCTCCTTTATCAAAGTGAATGAAGCTGCACCAAATGCTGCACAACTCAATAGAAATTGGGTACGTCGTGCGCGTATTTTCCAGTTTTCTTTGGCAGAATGCATTTTCCAATTTGCCACTCATTCATCTCAACATCCTCAGCAATGCTAAGTATGTTCTTAACAATGTATTGTTTTTGATAAATTATTAAAAGTTGATTCAGGATGATTTAGACCAGAAGCTGGAATTGAAATATTTCAATTTTATCCCCAAAACCAAAATTCAAAAACTTCAACAAATTTAACACCTTGGAAGTGATTACAAGATAAAAACTGATCACTGCCAAGCTGTAGTTGCCATGGTAAGCTACAAGGGCAGCAAATACCATAATTAATCTAATTTTCACTATTTGACACTGGATTATAGGAGGAAACTGTTAGCACACACTTCTAAGCAAAGTATGTCTTTAGGTATCATAAAAGATGTCAAGATTTCATCTCTCAAGAATAATGAAGGAAAAATACCTTCGGAGCTGTAAGTATCATATACTTGTTACACAAAAAATAAGAGTAAGTACTACACACTAAAGCAAACGAGGCCCAGTGACATAGTTATAAGTTAATGCTTACAGACAAGCACAAGGACAGATGCCTTCTGACACACAAAAAGAAGTAACCAAATTGGACAAAGACAAATATGCTACAAGTATGACACTACTTACCCGCATGCCGCCAGATGCATAGTCTTCAGCTGCTCTGAGCAATTCCACGAGCTGCACAGCAGCATCAAGTGCATCTGGAGCCCATGATGGTGGTGCTTCAAGAAGTCCAAGTAAAAGTCTTTGGGTGGCACTTGGAGTGGCAATGGCATAATACCTAAACAGGAAGAAAAAATAACCTTCATAAATATTTCCAAGGGATCTCAGTGAAAGCAAATGGAAGGACCCAAATAGAAGAAAAAAAACCAACTAAAGAACAGGGTTAAGATATTCACCGATGAAACAGACGTGCATATGGCTCGAGGGCTGGTAACCCAGCAACCAGATGCTCATCTAAAGCTGTTGTCGGAGGAGGAAGCAAAAGTGCAGGTACAGCAGCAGCCGTCAAAGTGGCAGTCTCATATCGTGCAACTTCATCATCACAGACACTCAGTATAACAGCAGCACCATTAGCAACAGCCCATCTAGGCGTCGATGGCATAAGTTGAGGATGCTTTCCAGATCCACGACCAGAAGCTAAACATCAAAATAAGTAACTTGCACGTCAACCCTCTAAATCTTACGTGTAATTAAAATATAGAACATGGGGGATCGTCTAAGTAAATGTTCTAGAAATGTGAACCTATGCATGCATGAAACTTCTAAGGAGCATTTACATGAGAGCAACTGAAACTGAGGAAATCTGCCAATATCAACTCCCTTATACTTGATAGAGAATAAACTAATAAAACTTTATTCTCTATCAGTATTATCAACCAAATCCACTTCTTTCTGCAAGTAATATAGAGTTTCACTGAAATCCTAACTACTTTGTTTTGGCTAGCTTGAAACCATGTAAGTACTTTGGTCTATCAAGTTTGACATTTGAAATTTATATATTTAAACCATCCAGCAGAGCACAACAGATATTGCAGTTACCAGTTGAACTTGTGGAATGGTACATAGAGGAAGATAATTCAATCTCACAACTTTCTTCAAAAACTTTCAACAAACACCTAGAGGACATCATTTCACAAACACAGCTACCCAAACACTGAACTATGAACCACTTGAGAGATCTGGAGAAGTATTAAGTGTTATTCTTTTAGAATGTGATTGTATAATCTCTTACTAGTTCCCTGCAACTTTTCCCTTCTCTTATCTGTTGTGGTGAAGACCAATTTTCATCACATATGAAATGTTCTGGGGGTTGGTTTATGATAAGGATTATTCCAACAAATTCAAATTTGAAATTCAAATGTTCAAAATTTGAATTACCTGTTAAGGTGTAACATGTTGAGGTGGTTGCACAAATTAAAGAAAGTCTAATGCTGTCAAGTCTAATGCTGTCAAGATAGGATTTTGGCAAAGTCTACTATTGGCAAGATTGAATACATATGTGAAATGTACCTGGTCTCACTTGTGAGCCTAAACCACGGTTGTCAAAGTGTCCGCCTAAGCGGCAAGGCGATTTTTCAACTGCCTTGTTTTGAACCACTTAATTGACATGCTACTTTTTGTCGCCTTGTGCGCCTTATTGCCGCCTAGACGCTAAAGCAACCGCTTTTTTGACATTTTGTACATAATCAAAAATTATTCTACAAAGCCGTATATAAATTTAATACTTAGTTATTTCAGAATCAATGCCCAAACTGCAAAGGAACTCGAGGCCCAAAGTGATACAGGACCTCTACAGGCTCCGGGGGTGCTGCCCCCACACCCCCGTTGGGGCAGCCTACTCAAATCCCCGCCCACTCACAGGGGAGTGGGACCCCATTGTCCGTCGGAAACAGAATGTGAAAGATAAGCCATACTCAACATCGAGAATCCATGAATCATTAAATAGACAATGACTTAGAAATCTGAATAACGAGATCTATTTTTTTGGATGAATGTGATTATTAAATGTTTGTTTAGCTTATTATAAAAAGTAGTTGTATTGAAAAATTTTGACCCAACCGCTTTGGTCGCCTAATCGCCTAGGCGGAACCCCAACTGCTTTGGTTGCCTTAGTGCCTTGACAACCATGGCCTAAACACAATAGGAAAGATTGTGTTAATTGGAGATTCCATGTATGGGCAATGCACAGAAGGAAGGTATTGCAATGGGCAATAGTGTGTTGACCTAAATTTGGAAATTTATGTACTAATATTGGGTGCTCCTTTTAGGGTATAGGGGTTTTTTTGTCCTTGTCCATTTGAAGTAGGTTTTTCTTGTAACCACTTATAGTTTCTTAACAAGGGTTGATAGGCGTAGAGAGTGGGTAAATTGGCTAGGCTATAATTATCTTCTTCTTCTTCCTCATAGTACCAGATTTGCTCGACCTTGGACATAGCATTCGGGTGAACCACGTAAAATATTGTCTTGTGCGCTTGTGATTTGCTCTGTTTTTCTTAAAATTATCCTGCCCTCCACCACCTCCCAACCTCAACCACTTCAACCTCCTCTTCCAAGACCGCTACCCAAGGTTCCCAATCTCAACAAAAGTCTTAGGATTGGTCAAGATCAATGCTGATCTAGATCAATCAAAATCCTCTTAGATTTGACAAAAACGACTAAAATCTAGATTCTTATTTGGTTCGTTGTTGTGTTGGTCATAAAAATATTTCAAAAAAACAGAAAACAAATATAAAATCAGCGGACAAAAGGGAAACCACTGTGACAAGACTTCCCTAATTCTATTTTCAGGTTGATCTTATTTTTTCCCTTTCCTCGACCTCTCCACTACTTCCATTATTGTTGAAAACTAGAAAACCACACGCACACACACCCCCCCCCCCAAAAAAAAAAAAAAAAAAAATTAGGTGTACTTGAGGTTGCATCAATGTTTTCAAGGATAGAAATCTTCCCCCTTCTTTTCCCTTCTCTTTTTCAATATTTGAGTTAAATTTGTAAATAATGAGCATTTAAGGCTCAAAAATCAGTATAAAGATGAACAAGAAAATCCGGGCTTTAAAACCCTAACCACTTAAAGCAGATCTTTACATGTAAAGAAATATCCTCCTAGTCGCTTCCTCAGTAAAAAAGGTAAAGCACCCCATTTTTCCTTGTGGATTTGAAACTCCAAATCTATTGATCACATCTTAAAAGGGAAAGGAAGAAAAAATATGGATTATAAAACCTCTAAAAAGAATGGCAAGTATTAAATCAGATAGGCTGATTCAGTGAGCATCCAATAAACTGGAGTGAAATTTGAACGAGTTCCTAAAGTACTCATTTACCTGCACTAGTGGAATATAGTGTGATATTCTGACTTGAAATGGGAAACTGGAAGGGGGTTGCAAACTTAACTTTACACAATATTTTCACACCAGTGAAATGCTACAAAGGTTTTCCACTTCAAAATGGCATTTGCAAAAACTAAAAAAAATTTGTGCCACTTTTTCAGCCCACGCAAGCTGAAAAACGTCTATAAAAATCAAGATCTTGCTCCTTGGAAAAAAAATATTAAATGAACTACACACACTATGCAGAAAGGGTTGGGAAAAAATAATTCAAGCTGGATATGCAGGCCCTATTATATAAGCAATGACAAGCAAGATGATTCACTAACCAGTTGTGGGTGGTTTCAGTTCTCCCCCAGCTGTGTATTTACCCATGACCCCACCACACCTGTTAAATGACAGAAAGCTCACAATTAGTTTGTCAAAGTTCAAGATCTACCCAAAAAAATTTAATGTACTTCAGATTAACAAAATTAATTAGAAAAAAAAAAAGAAAAGATATCGACCAATGATTGTTAGAAAGAATGATGATCATTCTTATCATTCTTTCCAACATTTCTTAAAATCCTAAGTCTTGCTTTACAAAAGGAGATTGCAAATCCAACAAAATTAGTACCAAAGAAACTAAATGGATTCATTCAATCATGACATATAAAACAAAAAACTTCAAATTAAATATGAAAAGACATAAATAGCTTCGCCCAAAAGAGCAGATATTATCCTAAGTGACAATGGATACCATTCGAATTATCAAACTGTAAAGGGAAGGTAATTTTGGAAAATGGTTTTCAATCCATAAAAATTATAACTAAAATTTAGCAAAATAATAGCATCACCGTTTCATGGGTAAAACAGGTTGAATCCAAACAACATAAAGAAAACACGAAGTATGACACGTAAAGACACAAAAACAGACTACAAGACTCTTTTAACAAGCTTCATAAATCCATGAGGAAAATTTCCTTCAAAAAAGACAATTTTGACTCAAAAGTTTTCAATTTCATGAGGTAAAAGTGGCAATTAGACATTCTTTGCAAGTGTATCTGGTTTCACTTGAAACAGCACTCAGTTTTTGTAGAATCTTGAATATCTATGAATTTGATAGAATGCATCAAATTCATGTTAATGTCAAACAGGCAGAATGCCTGAACCAATAAATTTCAGGGTTCTTTTTCCTCATGCAAATTACTCATTCAACTATAAGAATCAATTCGATCATCAACTGACTGAGTGGCTGCTAATTCTTGCTGGGTCCAGGAAAAATTCAAGGTCTGCACATTTATGATGCCACAACTAAATTGGTTTGATAACTTCTAAATGGTTTGGACTGCCCCAGGTGTCAAACTTTAGCCTCAAAATTTTTAATCATTTAGCCTGCCATGTTGCATGCATCCCTTGGTAATCCATAATTACTTTTGGTGGTCCAGAACTTTTTCCGGGGCCTTGTGGAAACTTTGCTTGGACTGAAGGTAACATTCGAGCAGCAGACCTTGAGGTCCACCTATCCACAGAATCACTCTTTATTTTGCCAGCCAAGTCATAAATATAATAGTGCAGGCTAGAAATTTTCCTGCACCTTGTTTTAATCTATCTTGTGCAATTATAATTTGCGTTTCACGAACAAATTCAAATGCAAAATGCTACTTCAGTATCAGAAACGTATCTTCATTTCTTAGCTGATGAAAGTATATAAAGGACATAGTTGAAAGAAAGACATAGAATGTTCACTCACCATCGGAAATAATCACTTCTAATACCCAGAGGTGCAGCAAGCAATATATCAGTAATCCAGGGAGACAGTGGTCTTATAGGTTTTTTCTCATGCTGCTGCGAAGATGAATAACTGGCTTCCTTCTCAGAAGAGGAACTTGTTGTCGCATAGCTGCCACTACTGCTTCTCTCTGCCTCATTATGCAGATTTTCAGCTTTGTAAACTGGCCGATTATAGTGAGTCAATACCCGTAAAATTTCCCCACACGCCAATGCCCATTGTTCAGAATATTCATTCTACAAGGATAAAATATACGCTTTAAAAGAGAAAGAGATACAGAGATCACACAGCCGATATACACAACCATAAGAAGAAAAAGAGAAGAATCTTCAGAAACTTGTTTTAGTAGTTTCATACCTCACTGCTTGGACAGACCAAAGAAATGAAAGAACTAAACGGAGGGCTCTGTTTATCATACACCAATGTACCATCAATTATACAGGAAATAATTGGATGAACAACAGCGTGCCCATGTTCAGGATGATGGAGGACAAACGTGGCTGGAAATGGCAAGATTTGAAAGTTCATTATGCTTCCCCAATCAATCATTAATTGAAAAAGTTAAACAAGATTCTCAATCTATATGTATGATCTACTATAGTGTGATAATAAGAAGGTTCTAATACCCAAAACATCATCAAGAAGGCATTTTTCCTGGGACGGATACCGACTTCGGATAAGCTGTAGAAAAGGAATAAAGAAATTATTTTTAGTAAGTGACAAATCATCATGGGCACCATTCTTTAAAGGTCAGAATTTGATAGCTCTATAATTTAGACAGATGCTAAACATCCAAGACAAACAGGTGATAGCAACATACCTCAGCAACATCTTCAGGAAACCTTTCTGATGTAAATTGACCAAAATACTCAACATAAGCAGTAATTTGGACCTAAATGAACATCAGATAGATGATGTGAATAAAAAAGAAATGTTAAAGAAAAAAATTAGGAACTAGAATAATACAATTAACATTCAGACCAAGGATGCAAATGAACAATAAAAACCTAAATCCTTATTTTTACTTTGGAAAAGTAAATACGCATGATTAAGGCAATTAAGACAGAAATTTGTTTAGCAACTAGATCAAAATTTCGGTTTTGAGCCAGACTGAAATACTTCATGGAACACCAAAATTTTGGTCAAAACATGAACGTTTTATGGAGGGTTTCCAGGCCCAAATTGCCAAACAAGGTCCTGGAACGAGGAACTCTATTTTCAGCCCTTTTAAAAGAAAACGTACACACATTAAGATGCTAACTAATTGCTGGCTGTATTTTGGAGTGTGACAACAAATACAATAAACCAGAATCTGTGAAGATGGCAAAGACGAAGGAGGGAGAATAAGAAAGGAATGGGATGGAACAAGTAACCTACTAAAAATAGGAAACCCTTTTAGAGGAGTTACAACAACGAAATAACAACCACTTAACACTGACTGAAACAAACTAAAAGGATCCTCTCCCTTAAAATATAGATAAAATTAAGCAGAGGGAACCGAGATATGGAACCATGGAGAATCACAGAATAAAATTTGGTACTTTTAAGGGATATAAATAAAATATTATTGCAGATATGTATGACTGACAGAGTCCTCAACCATGCAGAGCTTGCAGAGCTTGAGTAATGAACCAATCTCATAAACAGGTGGAGCTGACTCATCAGTCACCATGAGAAATTAACAACCCTGTTTGATGGTGTTATGTAACTGACTGTTACTGTTGAAATTCTTCTATTGCACCCTCATGATTTGGAGCGGTTAAACACAAATCACCTCATTTTTCATGAGCCATAAGTACTCTGCTGGTGAAACCATACTGAGCGAATGAATCCCAACCTAGCCAGGAGGGTCGCCACCTGGCTGTTGAGCCTAAAACGTGGGTGATACTGTGATGGAGCTAGAAGAAGAAGCAGAGGGAGGATAGAAGAAGGAGATAAGAGATCAGATGAAGGAACCAGAGGCTGGATAACTTTCTTCTTAGCTTCTGATATTTACATCTCCCGATAAGGCCTCACAGAATTCCGTTGGACAAAATCATTCCCTGACATATCAATGACGATCCCCCAATGATAATGGGCCAGCTTATCCTTCCCTAACAACTTTGTCACCCAGTTGTTCCCTCACACCAGGTAATCCTCCAAATAGTCAGTACACGACTAATCATAGATGACTTCTGCTGGCTGCTTCTAGTAGCTTCTATTGCATCATCCTTCCCAGGTGTCATGGCAGCATCACACATGTCTGTCCCATCACCTAAAGGTGTTGCATCATTTGGCATCATGACGCAGTACCTAAGTGCACTCTCTAATGACAAACTGCCATTTTTCTCCATGATAAAGTGGTTTACATTTTCTGGACAATCCAGGAGAGTTAACGGCATCATTATGAATCTATGATATGACCAGCACAACTCCAGATGAAAGTAATAATAAGTCGGCAAAGCTGAACGGCACCAATTTGTTTGTAGAATTCAGATTAGAAGAAGAAACCAGCATGCCAGAAGAAGAGGTTTCTCATAAAAATGGATTCTTAATCAATCTCTTACGCTGATATAAGCAAACTTAAAACAGAACTCTTCTAGATAAATAGCATGATCCATTTTGGAGAAAAAAAAGGTTTCACAAACAAAAAGAATGTATATATAACGACAAAAACGGCACCAAAATATGGTCTGTTTCAAGAACTCCTCAATTTGAGTGCCATTTCATTCCAACGAGTATTAAGACCCAAATATTTTAAATGACAGCTTTTCAATCGAAACTTTGGACTATGATTACTTCCTTTCTTTTCTCTTGGTTGAAGTCAATGATTACTTCCTGATACTAAAGTTTTGAGCAATCACATAGGGTTGGACTTGGAACTATATATTCTCAGATTATTCATAAAGAAAAATCAATTAACTTGCTAACTGAATCCTTACTAGCCAGGCTCACCAGACAAATCATGTTTCCCATTTCGTTCCAAAAAGTTAACGCATAAACCTTAAGAAAGACCGAAATGAAAAGCAAGGATTCAGGTCTTAAAACCTCAAAGAAAGACAAGATTCAGGTCACCCTCAGAAACAAGGTCAAAAAAGAGAAGGATTCTATTCTCCTCAACAAAAACAAGGACTCAGTTCATAAGTTGAAAAGAACCCAAAGAGACACCACAACTCCACAATGAACGTTTTGAGACCTATGCATGCAAATGGGAACTGATCCGGGGAAGAAATCAAATCCTAACTCATCATCTTTATCTATCCACTGTATGAAATTCACATCGAACTTGGATTTCGTCACCCTTCAAACGAGCAACATCGTTAGGAGTATTTCAACAAAAAACAGCTAAACTTCTTCCATAAACAAATTAAGCTAGAACACTTTGTAAACTTGAAAAGATAATGAATTTGGATGGTTCAGCAAACCTGACGCTGCTGAGCATCATGAGGCGAGGGCCAGAACAGCGAGGAGAATGGAAGACGGTCAATCCACCTTTCACATGTGCTCGTCATAGGAATCGCTATGAAAAAAATATTTCTGCACCTATAATGTGTTTTAACAGTTCGGAGTCAGGGAATCTGAGAGCTGACGCAGAACACAACTTCACTTCTCCAAAAAAATAATTTATCACAAATATTTTCAGCATGAATTTCTGCAACACAAAAGAGAAGGAAAAAATTGTTATCTGATTAAATTCAAAAAAAGAACAAAAAAAATGATACCATACAGTTCGCTCCATATACTGAAAATAACGAAAAAGGAGAACAACAGTTGGGGGAACTTCACCAACAATCCAAGAAAAATCTATTAAACCGTAATAAACCAAATCAGAAATGAACTAAAGAGGGGAAAAATGACCAGAAAACAAACGAGGTAGCGCAGAAACGAAGGATTCACTTTTAGTACTAAAAATGGCATTCAAGCAAACCAAAAGATTTTAGGTTGGGGAGAGAGGAGACAGAAATATCTTCAGAAAAATCAGTGAAACAGAGTTAACAGCAAAAACAGAAATTTCTGAAGAAATATTTTACTCACAACAGAAATACACAGAAGAAAATCAAGCCAAAATAAAGCAGAGCATGAGATTTTTCATTTACACAGAAAGATCAGGAGTTTGAGGTCTGCTGGTTCATTAGATTTACGTCTTCTCCATGGTTGTCTGTACTGAGAAAGGATAAAAAGGAAAAAGATACAGAGTAAAAGGAAAAAAGATATGAGAGATTTTGGAGATTATTTGTGAGGTAATAGCAGGCGAGAGAAAGATCCTTCGCCGCTACTGCATAACCGAGCTGGCACAGTCTCTTGTCGCGAGAGTGAATACGTGGCAATGATATTTTCATATCTCTAGCCTCTACACTCTTCTTGCACACCACACATACATACATATGGATGGCATCCCTGCATTCATGATGTGCATGTCATGGTATCAGTTTGAAATTTACTCTTTTTTTGGTAACCTTATCATTTTTGAAATACAAATCATTATAGAATGAAGGGAATTTAAATAGTCAAGCCCGGTACCACGAGGAACAAAGAGATAAGAGATTAGAGATTGTCTTGCACGTGACATTACAAAAATAACCTTAACTTGGAAGATGACATTACTAGGGAGGATGACGCGGTACGCCGGGGATTACGGTATTAAGGTACTTCCACCGTTTCACCCTACGCAGCTACACTCTCGGAATCTCTTTCCCTCCAAAAAAATAACAAATTTTATTTCTTATATTTATTCTCTATTTACATACACTCATTTCTTAAAAGTTTATTTCTGTTTCTCCTAAGAAATAAATTTTTATCTCTTATTCTCTCTTATATCGGCCTCATCTGTTCAAGACCTCATCTGTTCAAACAAAGCCGGTTATTTTACAAAAAATATAGATCTTTGGGTATATTGGGTTTGAGTGTCTTATATTCTGTGAGCATATATAATTATGATTTTTATTGTATTTGTAATTGAAACAGTGTTTAAATCAATTACTAGTATTGGATTAAACTTGTAATTACATTGGATTAGTGTTATAGGTTTCCCTATAAATAGTCTCTGTGAGATATCCTATAGGCATCAATCTCCTACGGAGATTGGGGAATCAATCCCTGTAGGGGATTGAGGTACTAATTCTGATAATGATGGAGGGCAAGCAAAGGGTAATACTTTGTGGGTGTGAGGTTTCTTGAAAATAGTGAAACTCATTTTTTTCTAGTAGACGTATGTATGGTTTTGCCAAACCACGTTAAATTTCCCTTGTGTGCTTTACTTGTGTTATTCTCCGTTCGTGGTTGTGCATCCATTATCCATAACAAGTGATATCAGAGCGAGGTTCGTTGGATCATCGCTGGAAGTGTGCGAATATCCAATAAGATGATAGATGTCATGATAATAGAGAATGCTTCGACAAATTGATCAAAGTTACGATTCTAGATCTATAATCGTTAAGTTTTTTTCTCTCTAGTGGACGTATGCATAGTTTTGCCGAACCACGTCAAATTTTTCTTGTGTGTTTTGCTTGTGTTTTTTTCCGTTCATAGTTGTGTATCCGTTATTCTTAACAGGATATTAGGGTAAATTTTACAGTTATTTTTTTAACTCCCATGACTCCATTCAAGGCTTCTTTGTAAATTATCGCTTGCACAATTCAACCTCTAAAGATAGATGCATTGTAAATTAAATTATTATTTACATGTATCTTAATTTAAAATACAATATCATTAAGCATAGCCTTATCCCGACATGCACCGATCTCAACTTCAATTAATCAAATTATTTCACACAACATGATAACAAATATTTTTTAAACTATAAAAAAATACAAATAATAATAATAATAAATAGTAAGATAAGCTTGACTGATTAGTGATGTGTTTCAAACTACTTTGGTACTTATTCAATGAACAAAGGATGAAACACGCTGACTTTCAAAAGCAAATTAGGTAAACAAGAAGAATTTTTTTAACCAACAAAAATTGCTGAAGAGATTTATGTATCATATGAAATGTTGTAATGGGAAGGAATCATGGAATGACTTTATAAATATTTTCTTATTTCAACTAAAGGAAATAAGTTGACTTCTTTTAGTGCACTATACTTTCATGCCTTATGACCAAAAATAAATAATTTAAGACACTGAAAAAGTCAATCACTAATTCACTATCCTTGCTAGTGGAATGTGACGATCGTAAAAAGCTAAAGTGCACCATATGAGACGTCTTCGTGTTATTCAAATTTTATTTCATTTGTCATGACGTGACGTGGCATATTTGTATTTCCAAATTCCAATACTTAACATTTTCCTACCTCACCCCCACAAATTAGTTGTTAATTACTCATTGGACCGCTGGTTATGTACAAAACCGAAAGTAAAATGAGTCATCACTCCACTAGTCTCGCTCTAGAGAAAAACAAGAACACCATCAATGATCAGCCTCCCATTCTATTATTGTTTTGAAGTGAAGTTTACTGATTGAATATCGAATATGTCCCTCATTTTTTTTTTTTTTTGGTAAACGAATATGTCCGTGATGATGAGTTCTAATATTATTGTTTGAAGGATCTTAACTGAAATGATCCACCCCATAAACGCATTAGATGCATATTTCCATTCTATCTAGCCTGTTGTTTTACATGAAACATGTGGGTGTTTATTCCATATCAAAACCGTTAAACTGCATTGTTCAAAATTTGGTATGTTACATACCTAATTTTTTGGATACAGTTTTGATTTCAAGTACTCATATTGTAGTATGTATTGAAATCGTACCAAATTAAAGGATATAAATGTAATTTTATAACTAAAACACCTTACCTTTGTCTTATCCCTAATTCATTGTTTCAATTTGTTGTTTCGTCGTTCAGTACTCCTCTTAAATTTGTTTGTTTTGTCACGGGAAAAACTATATTAAAGGTAGGACCAACAGTGTGTCCTTTGGGACCCCTCACCCACACATTTATGTGAATTTGGATCCTCTCCCATGATTGTGTTCCCTTGATGGGTACAGATTACTGGTGATGAGAGTTTTTTTTTTAAATATTTTAAATATTTTTATTTGTAGGTCTCGTATATTTGTGGTTATAAAGCCATCGGAAGAACATACAGTGCTTTCTTCACACTCCATTTACATGGTCAAAAATTGTCCGGAGCACTTCCGAGTTGATCCGGACCTCCCTTGGACCTTCAGCGATCGTACCAATAGTTTTTTTTTTTCTTCTTCTTTTATATTATTGGTTCAAGATCGTACCATTGTCGATGAAACACGTATTGCACGTGCCCTCACGAAGAGATAAGACCTTCCCCAGATCATCAGACTGAGGCCTCTGAGCATATCTATTTCCAGCTTTTGATTTGTCCAAACCCCGAAGAATGAAAAGAACCGTTAGATGCTATTAATAGTTCTGGGCGGCTGGCCCACCAAGAAAAACCAACGGTCATTATCACTACAGCAAATTCCTGTCGCTTCATCAGATTCTACACGGTAGACGGACCTATACGGTAGTAATACCCATTGTCAGGAGAGCATGGGATGCCCATTAGTGGTCCCCACGAGAACCAAAAAGGTCTCGTCTCTTTTTCAGACCGGGCGACTAGTAAGACGATCGGAGGCCATCATTTATATGACATGTGGAAGCCTTCAGCGGTCAGGATTTCACGGGCAAAATCTGGGGCAGCCCGAGAAATATCTGGTGGAAGACGCACCATTTCGTAAGCAGATATTTATCTAGACCGACAGGCAACCACCTCATGAGACCTCGTCCAATAGGAAACCAG
Organism: Hakea prostrata; assembly: GCF_041222555.1. Taxonomy (NCBI): domain Eukaryota; kingdom Viridiplantae; phylum Streptophyta; class Magnoliopsida; order Proteales; family Proteaceae; genus Hakea; species Hakea prostrata. Next base: position 10,156,281 of record NC_142600.1, on the reverse strand, counting down.
CTTTCGATATATATTAAACCAATATCACCAGTGGACACGTGGTTCAACGGCGTGCGAGGAATATATCTTCTCTTCTTCTTAGCCTTCTATCTCTCCCAGTGCTGATTACCCAAAAAAAATAATTAAAAAAAAATCTCTCCCAGTGCCCACTATCGACGTGGTCCCACCATAACGTGCACTTGTGTGTTAGACTGTTCTGACGATGTGATGCATAGTATATATCATCATCGAAGCATGTATGCATGTATGGTCACACATACATGCTGCCGTCACTGGCGGGTAGTTTGTAACTTTGTTTAGGATTTTGGTCTTATTACAAAATTTATCCTTTACATTCGTTTAAATGACCATAGTACCCTATTTCATTATCCACCGCGTGTACTCTACTCTGATCATGGACGCTATATGCTTGCCACGTGTACTAACGAGTCGTGCGGCTACCCTTCGCAGTTCGTTCTTGATACTTGATAGGACATTATTTACCACCAACTCACTGAGTATTTCACGAAACTTGATAATTGAGTGAAAATTTTTACTGCAGTAAGGTGGTAGTTAGATTAAGTAGTAAAAAACCATTTCACGAAACTTGATAAATGTTCATTTATTCTATTCAAGACTTGCAAATTTGCAACTTCGAAGACCTCTGCTCTATATTCAAAGATTGAATTTATTGTTGGCACGACAGGTAAATTCATCGATGGTTCAGTAGGCAATTCATATAAGGCACATTAATGTGACTTCAAAGATTCAATGTACATTTTCAGCGACTAATTATTTATGTGGGTTCCCAAGATTGTTTAATGATCTTCAAATGTTATGCAACACTAAAAAGAATGATCAAAATGTGTAATTTAAATGCAAGGTTTAAAGTATCAGTATAGAGTATTGTATCAGTTAGGTGATTTTAAGAGATGTATCGTCTGTTACCGAGTATGGTATCGCTCTTGCTAATGTATTTTAGTATAATTCAATAGATAGACGTATCTAGATATATCGTATCGTTGGGTCAAATATGAATACATATCGGCTAGTATCGTATGGTATAATATGATATTTTAAACATTACCTAAATGTAAATAAAAATAAAATAAAATAAACTTTTTTAATCCCGTTTTAATAAAAAAATTGAGTATTCCAAACTAAAACCTAGCTTGAGATCGGGATCGTTTATAGGAAGTTTATCTAGTCCATTTATGAGACCGTTTATTTTCTTGTAAATATATGATATTTGTTCTAATATCACACAAAATGGTTGAAATCTATTTATAAATTACACAAAAGGGTTATAATTTGATTTATTTAGAATAGTTAGTGTCGTATAGAGAATTCTAAAATTTCTGACTCGCTTTTTTAGATACTTCGCATCTTCGTCAACCATGATGCCACCCTAATAATTAATACCAAGTGATTTTCTACACAACACATGTCACTTAAGAAAATGACATTCTTCATTCAATATTACTGCATTTGTATTTTAATAATATATTCACAATTTAAAGCTATGGTTGTAACCGACCACGAGGAAAAGGAAATTGAAACAATTAGGGGTCAATGTCGGCTAACGCATCCTCTTTAGAGGAAAAACTAATGGTCACATAACATCAGACCATCAAAGTTTGGTAGTGATCGTCCCTTTCACAAAAATTTAGAATGCTTTTTTTAATAAAACATAAGCTTTTTTACCTATTGAACCATAATTAAAACATTGGCTTATGCAAAGTCAAGGTGTTTGAAAAGGGCAAAAGGGGAATGTGGATTTAGATCGGATTCAAAATTTCAAATCGTCTATTTTACGCGTGTCGTTATTCTTCAATCAAATAAGAATGGCATGCCAAGTGTCTTTAAGATAATTCTACACCGTTAGATGACTTAAACTTTTAATTTAGCCTTAGTTTAGCTACAAACAATGTGTGGATCCATTTGAATTGGCTCATAACTATTTTATATTCAAATCTTTAAATTCATGAATGCGAGACTTAAACTCTTCTGTTGTAAAAATTATTGGATTCATGAAATATAGAGATTCATATTTTTACATAAAAACGCGAATCTGTTGATTTATGGGACGTATAGGGTAAAATTCAGAGATTTCACCTTTACTACAAAAGCGATAAAAATTTACACATTCACAAAAATCGTAGATGCATGAATCCACATATTTCATTCCATAGATTCAGGTTACCCAAATAGTTAATTTTATGAATTATGACTCCATAGACTTGAAATCTCTAAATATTTGAAATCTTCAAACTCATGTAACCAAATAGGCCCTACCTAAAACTCCTACATATTTATTTTATTTTATTTTTTCAAATCAAGATTCATTACCTTTAAGGGTAGTGTTGTATGTTCCCTTTAGACTCATTACCACACATTCAAAAGGGAGGACTATTTATGAGCATTGACAATATGATTCTTACATGTATAATGATGGGTTGTGAGGACAAGATCGAATTTCTTGATTTGCCGAGCTAATGCAACCATTGACATTTAACTAATCACGATAGTTTAAAGAGCAAATTGCACTGATACCCCAAAATGGAGACCTTAAAGTATTGACACCCCATTTTATGTTTAAAAAGCACAAAGACTTCAAAATTGGATTTTCATTGAATATATTTGTCCAAATTATCACTGTTTATTATAGGGATATTTTTTTAAAATAAACATTGATTTACTATTTTCAATGATAAATTTAACAAATATATTTAATGAAAATCCAATTTTAGGGTCTCTTTGTGTTTTTTAAACATAAAGTGAGAGTATCGGTGATTCTGTGCTTTAAGGCCTCTATTTTGGGGTGGCAATGCAATTTACTTTAGTTTAAAAGCTATAGATTAGTAATTTGCTAGACAATAGGTTGCTCAACTGACAAGGCATCTACAACCATATTGGCATCTTTGGAACAAACTTGAACTCAATGGAAGTAAACTCTTGCTTGAGATTAAATATACCTTTTGAGTATATTATTTAATACCAGATCTAGACTTGGCGGTGAGAAAAATGAGTTGGATAAGGTCTTTAGAATCAGATTCTACAATAAGAAGACATGTTCTTGCTTTGACACCTTGTATCCGCCTCTCTTAAATAGCAACACCCATTCCACCTCTTCTTTATGTTAGGAATCCAAACAGCATCACAGTTCATTTTAAACCGCTTCTTAGGAGCTAATTACCAAATAAGAAGATGATTGATCTAATCCACAAGAAAGGCAACTATTAAGAAAAGGTCTTGGCAAACTTTGATTAATACACAAAATTGGACGAATTTAGAAGTGATACGGGAAGATTATCGTCGAACCAGGTTTATCCTCGATTCGATCCTTGGCTCCGGTTGAGAGTGGTCCGACCATAGTCGGGTTTGAACAACTGGTCAAGTCACTGACGTGATAAAGAAGGAACCTTGCAGTTTTGACGACCAGCACAATCCCACGAAGTTCAGGATAAATAACCAGTTTATAAATGGTTGCTATCACTAGCGGGAGTTGGCAATCGTGCAAGATATGGCAACTGCCACAGTTACAAAATGAAGGATCGTGTGATTAAAGGAAACCACCCACAGCCAACGCAAAGCTGTTATAGTGGTTGAAACAACACCTCTTAGGGAAGAAGTTGTGGGTTCGACTCGAGACATATTAATATCCAATCACCCGGCTTAATAAAGCCCTTTGAACCAAAAAAAAAAACCACCCACAACTCCGTAAAAGGAGTTTAACCGCAAGATCTGACGGTCACCAAGAAGAGGCACGAATGAATCCGACAAACGGAAATCCAAGGTAAAAACTACATAATCAGGTAGCTTGCACACAGCTGAGGGAACTGAATCGTTTTTCCAACAATCATATTCAAATTTGGCTCTACAACTAAGTCAGAACTTTGTGATCAGTTCCTTAATAACTTAGCCTTTGGAGGTGACCTCCCAACCCCAAGGTTTGACCACGTCTAACTTTGTTTTGCAGGTCATTTCTCAGTAATTTAAAGGCTGAGTAAATTTGGGACGCATCAATAAGTTTGTTAACGAAAACCATATTTCCTCCATCTAAGGATTGCTCAATTGGTAACACCAACACTTTTTTTTTTTTTGGGTTTGCCAACCCCGGTTTCCAAGGCTTTGTCCTAACTAATCCGGTGTTCGATCCGCGTCGCACACCTGGCTGTGGTGGGTGAGTCTCCCAACAGGAATTTTTTGCATCCACAAGGTTTCGATACCGGAACCTTGCTTAAGCGGACCAGGCTGTGTTTCTAAAGCGGAACCAAAACATATTGGTTTGGCTTTTTTTTTGGAAAATGAAAACCAAATTGTTTTGGTTCGGTTCTAACATCGGCCAATTCTTTTGGGTAAAAAAGACAAACAAATTGAATTTGAATTGAACAAACTGAATACAGAGAAAGAAGAACGTGGGTGAAAACTGAATTGAAAGCTTTGGAAACACATATAATTCAAATTGGAACGAATCCAAAAAGTAAAAATAGAAAAATCAAATGAACCGAATTAATTCAAATTTTTGATGCATCTACTCAGTAGGATTTGGTCATGAAAGCGGTTTCATGGAGGGGAAGATTCTTACAAAGGTGCTACTGCCTTTATCATCAAAATTGAATAATTCCAACCATTTGTTATCATGACTGATTCTTTTCATTTTTGGGGTAAAATGACCCATTCAACTTTAATCGTGAGAGATTGGAAATCTAATATAGGCCAGTCCAACAATTTTTTTCTTTCTTTCTTTTTTTTCCGTAGAAGCTGTTGCATATGGTATATCTCAAGGTGTTGGACTTGGAATGGGCTGAAATTCGTTACGTTGATCCGAAACGAGCTTGTGAGGAGGGCGTTTTTCGCCTCGTTTCGGGATAGTTTTGAGGGCATTTGGACATTTTACTGTTTTAAGTGGTATTTTCGTAAGTTAATATTTTTTTTTTCATTTTAGGGTTTATTGGCACTATAAAATCATATTTAATTTGTACATCGTTTGGAGAGTAGCTGAATATTGTTGTTCTGAAGAAACTTTTGAGCGACAGTTTTCCTTTTCTCTATCAATTCTTCTGTTTGGCCTCGTTTCTTCGTTGTTTCATCATCAAAATCTCAACAAAAAGTGAGTATCATAAAAATTATACCCCAATACATAAGTGTACCTTTCAAATATCAGCCAGCCCAACCAAACAAACATTGGGCTTACATTACACCTATTTCATTAATTAACCCATGGGCCTTCTGGGCATGGAGAAACCTAGTCATCAAATATGGCTTCTGAGAAAGAAAGTGTACCTAGTTTCAATACCAAAGCTGGACAAATGCATTCAATACATGCAAAACAGCCAGTTCAACAACCAATGCAGCACAGAGAAGAGATTATAAAAACATTGGTGGAGCCAAATGTTTATTTTTGAATATAGAAACTGGCCATGATCAGAGGGGATGAACACTTCTTTTTCTTTTTCAGGGTTATGACAAAAGGGGGAACACCAGTAGTACACAAGCCATGATGATGGAATTCAAAAGACCACTCCAGGGAGTACTACCACTACTATTATCACTTACCAGAAGAAATTACTCATCTGAGATGAAGACTCTGAGCCTTCCATGTCTTGTGATGGAGAATGGGCATGTCTTCCTTCATAAGTCGTGATCACCATTCGTGGGTCCTCTGCTAATCGCTCGACCCGTTTCTTAACACGGCAATTGTCTTGCGTACACCGGTAGTAACTCCTGCGAATTTCAGCTCCAAGAAATAAAATTAGGAAGTTGTTTATAATGCAACTGGATCATATGATTAGACCATTCTAGTTTCTACCCAACAAGAGAAGTTTTACTGTTTTAGTATGAAAACTACAACTGGAAATCAGGCAAGTACACACCAAACCCAAAAGGAAACAAACCCATCTCTAACCACACTAAGGAAAATCAAACACATTCAAGATCAAAGTGGACTTCAGAAACAGAAATTTCCCAAAAGTAATCTTTTTTCTCCATTAAAATACAAAAAAGAAGTATGTATAATATACATTGGCAATAAACAGTAATGCATGCATAAGATCTACGAGTAACCCTTGAATCCCTACTAATCACTTCTTCCAGCCTCCAAACCTAAAAAACTGCTGCTCATAATAATGTAATTTTTATTGGCCCAATACATCTCATATATAGAAAAAAAGGGACTTAAGATTCAAGGCAAAACCAGAATCATTATTTGAGCTGTATTAATAACTAGATAGATTAAATGGGTAGTTAAAATTTCAGCATGATTGGAAGGCAAAGATCCCTGTAAAATTTAGTTGAGAAAAGACTTGCTATTGTTAAAATTTTCAGCTTCATACAAATTCATACCTATAAATTTATTCAGATGATCATGATCCGATAAACTATATGTTACACCTTCTTTTAATCATATAAATACATTGAATTATTTATCAAGGTTCTATTGATTTTAAATGCCAAGCAACATGCTGATCCTGAGTAGAACATTGATTGGATATAAGATCAAATTCAGGTAACAAATATATATATTAATTAGAAGTTTTGTTTCATTTTCTTGCTGCTCACAACCCTAATCCTTAGTTATTAATTTATTTTTTAACTGAGGTGTCCGGACCAGTTTGCACACACCTCGATTGATCATCATGAAGCAGCTTTTTACATTTAGGGGAGGGGGCTCGAAAGATTTGAACTTTGACTTCTTCAAAAGAAGATCTCTTTTCTTCTGCATTCTCAAGAGGAATGCAACAACAAAACTGCAAGTATGAGGTGTTGGTCATTGCTAGCCAATCCTTGAGGTTCTAATGAAACCCTTTATAACACCTTAAAATCCAACAAAAATCAACCAAAGTGGTAAAAATTTTAAAAATGTGGCATGGATACCAAATTTTTGGAAAACTAAAAAAAGTAATCTCTTTGGGATGTTGGCATTTTTTTCAGTGAAGAGTTAAATGAAACTAAAAGATGTTAATGTGGATCTTAAAACTGGGGAGCTTCCATGTTTAAAGAGAAGCAGCAGAGGAAACAAACAGAAGACAGACTATCAAATTGCTTCGAATCATCAGAAACAAAGCTAAGCACTTATCGCATCCCATCATGCAGCAAATTTATGTTAAAAGGATCTCTACCAACACACTCAACCATAATAAAGTTCGTGGAAACGTGGATTTTCATCTTTGAAAATGGGAAAAAGGTCTGTCATATCCACAGAAAAACCCTGAGCCTATGCATTATGCATGTTTTAGCAGCTTTTTCAAGCAAAAAACCCGAGTGCCTGTCTAAGCAGTGGACCCAAAGACCAACATAATTCATAGTTGCAGCACAAGCTACCATTTATGAGTTCTGAAATTATCATTAATGCCTTTTTGGCTGTGAAGTTCCAAGAGGTAGTCAAAAGTTGAACACCAAATACAGTTCCTGGAACAGATAGTCTCAAGACTCAGAATGACAAAGAGGGAAGTAACCATGCATCCCACATTACTAGAATGTGGCTTCATGGGTTCGCCCAGAATTTCCTCTCTTTTTTTAATTTTCTTTTCCTGGTAAACCTCCGGGAGTTTCTCCCAGGATTTCAGCCCTCTCGTCCTATCTCATGCTAGATTCTTCTGAGTCTTTACATCTTTAGGTACTGTTACCGTACTTAAAGGCAAGACCTTTATCCCCCTCTCTCCATATATATAGAGCTTACGCAGTACTGTACATGAAATCGACCACACAGATACTATATATACAAGAGAGCAGAAAATAAAGCCAGAAGTTGGAGTTCTGAATGGAGATTTATACCTAATTAGTCTGTTGGATCATTTCATGATCATGATCATGAGAGAGAGAGAGATGCATTATTATTAAGTCATCAACACTAGTTATAAGCTTAATAAAGCTCTGAGAAAAGATAGATAAGCACATAAATCATGGTAATGAGTAAGATTGCATGAGAAAGAGAAATAAAAAGCAAGGAGAGAAGGAAGCAGATAGCTCATGTGGTACCTTGGATGCAGTGTGTTCTTCACAACTTTCTGACCATACTTTCTCCACTTGTAACCATCATCAAGCACATCCACATCGCTCAGTGTTTTGAAGCAAAACCTGGGCTCTCTTACCTTCCTCCTTGCCTTCACTTTCTTCATCTTCATAGCTGCAACTGCTAGGTGATCATCTCCCAAACATTTATTCTTTGTGCCCACGTACTGATTCATCTCTCCCCAAGGCCTGAAACCATCAAAGCAAAACTAAAACTCATCTCCACAGAGACACACAAAAGAGAGAGAGAGAGAGAGAGAGAGAGAGAGAGAGAGAGAGAGAGAGAGAGAGAGAGGAAGGATATATCTATACAGGGAATTAGTAATTCTTTTACCAGATATTGTTACTTGGTCGTACTGAAGCAGTTTCGAATTCACCCAAAAGAGAAGTAACATCTCGGTGCTTCGGAGCAGTAGTCGAGAGGTTTTCGGGGAGAATACAAGTGATATCTGCTCCGGTTGAAGAAGGGTTGCTATTACTGAGGAATCTTAAGGATTGGTGACATCCCAATGGATTAAAAGTCCAATTAGAAGAAGAAGTGTAGAAACCCATCTGGGATGACATATCTTGGTGATGATCCTCAAACAAGCCCTGGTTAAGCATATCTGTCTCTGTGATGCTCTTATTGAATAAATTCTAGGGTTTGTGCTTTTTCCGCAGAATTCTCAACAGCCTTATCTTCTTAATGGTCTTCAAAAGGGAAAACCTTAATAACCCTTCTCCCCTCTAATCTCTGCAGTATTCTTTAACCCTTGTGGCTCTCTTCTTCTCTTCTGGGTTATAGAGATCAAGTGAGAAGAAAAACTGTAAGAGATATAAAAAGGGCATGGAAGATAAAAGATCAGAAAAAGAGACAGGAAGAGAGGAAGGTTGGAATAATATATTTGAAGCCTTATTTGATAGTTTCTAAGGTAACCCTCTGATGTGAGACAGGTGTCTTGATTCAGAGAACAAGAGAGAGATGCATGGTTGGTGGAAACTGAGATGATCGAGTAGAAAATAATGTGAGGGTGGGGATATATAGAAGTGAAGATTAAACATCATTCAAGGGGAGTGATCTTTAGGGGTAACCTAAAAATATAAAGCAATGATGCTGAATCTTTGGGTGCGAATCTGGCTCTCCTCTTTGGCGGTGAAGATTATTATGATGATCCATATAACAAGGGACCCTATTTGACTTTAAAAAAGCTTCTTGCCTTTTCTTACCTTTTCCTTCGTTTCTTTTTATCGAACTTTTTCTTTGGCTCTTTCACTTACCCAGTTCTCGTCTCCCTTCTCAAATTCCAATAACCATCCAATAATAACCTAATTACCTTCTCTTCTTCTTCTTCTTCTTCTTCGTCTTTCTTCATAAAATTGGATCTAAGATCTAACTAACAGTCTTCGCTGCTAGCTTAATTAATCGCATTTGAAATTTGAAACACTGAAAAGTGATATCCTAACATATATATACTCAAGTTCTCGAAAATGATCTTCTCCTTACAGTGTTTTAGTGGGGCAACCTTCCCATCTGTACCCCAATATTGCTCTTAGATTTGCTTTTCCATGAACCCATTAATCTCAACTTTACAAACATCAAATGTCACAAACAGTGAAACCCTTGGTAAGTCTCTTTTGTCTTTCAATGATGGTGAAAAGTGAAAACCCTTTTCTCTTTACATCTTCTTCTTGGTCTCTGTGGTGGATGAGACGAGAATGGTCGGTGTGGGTAAGCAATAGTTAATTAAGATAAAAACTTCTAACGCCATTGTTACAGTTCAACTAACTTCTTCATTGATAGTTGAATCCTTCAAATTGATAAGCTTAAATGTTTTCTTAGGAGAAATTATAACCCTAGCTTCTACTTCAAAATACCCATTGGTATGACAATTCATGCAGATTGCTTCACGCACGAACAACGTGATGGGAATCCCAGTTCTTATACTTATTCATGAGATTAATTATATAGTAAACTACTGGCCAACTTCCACTTGTGGATTTTTTAAGAAAATTGCAACAGTAATCCCGTTGCGTAGGGCTCAGGTGTGCATGACATCACACCCTATGGGTCCTTTGCTGGGAACATATTTGAATCATCTTAATTATATAGAAATTTAACTAACTTAATTATTATTTTGTTTCTGTAAAAGGTAAGTCGATAAAAATTCAGTAGACAGCATAGGCATCATTTCTTTTTGTCGCTCTATGTAGCCAGCCATTAATTATTTCTCAAAGATTAAGCTGCTCTCTTTTAATCCTTTTGCTTTGCTTTTCTATGTTTTATTTATATTTGTTTTTTATTCCATCCGAATATGGTCAATTTAAACATAGATTGCTATTAATATCAAAGCTTATATATGAGATTATCAAAAAGTAACATCTAATATAAAAAAGGGAGTGGGGAGTTAACATAGAAAAACCACTCCTCAACAGTTTTGACAAGAATGTATATTTTCTTTTCAATATTCTTGATTAGAAATAGAAGTAAGAAATTGTCAAAATGAATTTGAGAACCAACAAAATACAAACAAAAACAAAAATAAAATGAAAAGAATACAAAGAATTTAACATAGTTCACACATCAATGCGACATGAAGAACTTTTCACTATGCAGAAGAATAACAAAATAGAGATGTCTTGATCAATCGCTAAAATGACATCACAAGAATTTTCACTCAAAACAGTAAAACAAAAATCTTAAATCTCACTCTAATCTTGTCTGTGAATATAGAGAATATATGGATTTTAATCGGATGATCAGATCGATTCATTGCTCCAAACCCCCTATTTTCATTGCAGTTCTCCAGATCAAGTGATTTGTATCATCCATTAAGATATCAATGTAGATTCAACGAATGTAAATTCATCCTCAAAGTCGATTATAAGAATTTAATTAGATAAACAAGAAAGCATTTCCATGAATATTGGGAATTTCTTTTACCACTGTAGATAGAAATTTGATTTTGTTATTAAATATATATACTTGGTGGGAGTGGGAGTGGGAGTGGGAGTGTGGGACAGAGAGGCACACAGGCACACAGGTCACGTTACTTATAATGTTATATATGGAGACGAGAGTAGTCACAGGCAGTCATCAATCATCTGCAATTCCTTGGAATGATTACACTTCCACCTCCACCACATCCATATCCATCCATCATCGATCACCTCAATATTCTCTCTTTCTCTCTTTCTCTCTTTCTTGAAAAAATATACTTTCTTTTCTTCAGTACTAGAATGCCCTACATGCCTGTCTGCCTGCCTGTACACACATATGCTATGCATCGATCCTATCTTTCTTCTTTAGCTAGCATGCATTCACGACAAGACCTAGCTACCCCAGCTCTATCTCTCTCTCTCTCTCTCTCTCTCTCTCTCTACCCACCCATTCTCTCCACCCATTGGCATCCACATTCATACAAGGCGAAAAAGCAAGAAAACTGTACAAATAATGAAGAGGAATAATCAGAACTTTAGTTCTGAATTCAAACGATCACTTCTCTCTCTGTACATTCCCTTCAACGACCACCAAAGATGTCAAACAGTGCTTCTGTAATCATAACCCCACGACCCAACCCCTGTATAGATCCTCTCTTCCCTCTCAGACTTGAAAAGGAATCAACAGCTGCTACACTACATTCCAACTACACTGCTGCCACTTACTGCAACAACCCTTCTTTCTCTCTCTCTCTCTCTCTCTACATATGAACATATATATCTTGCCCCCCCCCCCCCCCCCCCCCAACAACACCACCACATCCTTCTTCCTTCCTTTATTTTTTTTTTTTTTTTTTTAGATGCCCCCCAGAACTCCTCCCCCCCCCCCCCCCCACCCACCCCACCTCTACATCTTTTTTCTTTTTTCCTTCCTCCCTCCACCCCCACCCCCCCCCCCCCCCCCCTCCCCCCCCCCCCCCCTCCCCCCGCTTGACCTCCACTACACCTCCCCCCCCCCCCCCCCCCCCCGCCCCCCGCCCGCCCCCAACAACAACAACAACAACAACAACAACAATAAGCCTTTTCCCAACTAAATGGGTCCCTGGTTCTGCCCTCCAATCGTCCTCGGCCTGCGTAGGCCTAGCTATACTATCCTTTCTCACCACTTCTCCTAAGGTTATCTTAGGTCTACCCCTAGCTCTTCTAGTTCCTTCAATATGGATTATATCACTTCTCCGGCGAGCATTTATAGGTCTCCGTTGACGTGGCCTGCCACCTCCGACTTTCTCTGCTTATCACTTATGGGAGCAACTCCGCACCAACTCTAATATGATCGTTTCTTATCTTATCCATCCTAGTTTTGCCACTCATCCATCTTAGCATTCTCATTTCGCTCCCGAGTTTATCTATATGATTCTTTTTAACCCCAACACTCGCACCGTACATCATAGCTGGTCGGACAACGGTCCTATAAAATTTTCCTTTAAGCTTTAATGGAATACGCCGATCACATAAGACCCCGGATGCACCTCTCCACTTCATCCACCCTATTTTAATTCTTTGGGAAACCTCATCTTCTAAATCACCTCTTTTACTTATGATTGAACCTAGGTACCTAAAACAATCACTCGAGGAATCTCTTTATCGTCAAGTATCACCACTTCATCATCTCGCCCGATCATGACTAAAGTTACAAACTAGATATTCTGTCTTCGATCTACTAAGTTTAAAGCCTTTTGATTCCAAAGCTACTCTCCATGATTCTAATTTGGTATTAATCCCCACTTGGGTCTCATCAATCAACACAATATCATCCGCAAAAAGCATACACCAGGGGACCTCATCTTGAATGTCTTTGGTTAATTCATCCATTACCAGTGCAAATAGATATGGGCTTAAAGTTGACCCTTGATGTAGCCCAACTGTTATCGGGAATTCCTTACTTTGTCCCCCCACTGTCTAACACTAGTCACCGAACCATCATACATATCCTTAACTATATCTACATATTTACTTGCAACACTTCTTTTCTCTAGTACTTGCCAAATTAACGCTCTAGGGACTCTATCATAAGCTTTTTCTAGGTCAATAAATACCATATGAAGGTCTTTCCTACATTTTCTATACCTTTCCATAAGTCTCCTAATTAAGTAAATAGCCTCCGTTGTAGATCTTCCCGGCATAAACCCAAATTGGTTCTCCGTAACTGTAGTTAAGTGTCTCAACCGGGTTTCAATTATTCTCTCCCATAATTTCATCGTATGGCTCATCAATTTAATGCCTCTATAGTTATTACAACTTTGAATATCTCCTTTATTTTTGTAAATTGGAACCACAACACTTCTCCTCCAATCATCCGGCATTTTCCCCTGTGCTCATAATCTTATTAAACAACTTAGTCAACCAAACTAGTCCATGGGTTCCTAAGCTCTTCCATACTTCAATTGGGATTTCATCAGGACCTTGTGTCTTGCCGAGTTTCATCCTCCTTAAAGCTTCTTTTACCTCGGACATCGAAATTCTACGTATATAAGTTCGGACACCGGTGCCTTGGTGAAAAGTGTAATCGTCCAAACATAAGTGCTTGAAGAATGCTCATTTAGTAAACTAGAGAAATAGGTTTCCCATCTTTTCTTAATATCCTCCTCACAAACTAATACTTTACCATCTCCATTTTTAATACATCTAACATGGTCAAGATCTCTACTCTTCCTATCCCTCATCTTAGCTATCTTATAAATAGATTTTTCCCCTTCCTTTGTGCCCAACTTATTGTATAACTCTTCATACTTTCTTTCCCTTGCTTTTCCCGAATTTTCTTAGCTTCATTTCTATCTAACCTATACCTTTGAAGATCCTCAACATCCTTAGTTCTTTGCCATGTCTTAAAACTAGCCTTTTTATTCCTAATGGCAGCTTGAACCTCACTATCCCACCACCACGTCTCTCTATAAGAATGGATCTTTCCTTTTGATTCACCTAGAACATCCTTAGCCACCTTCTTAATACACATAGCCATCTCATTCCACATTGCATTGGTATCCCCTTTAAAATCCCATTTTCCTTGTTTGACTACTTCATTAACGAAGGATTTAGAGTACTCTCCTTTCAAATTCCACCATCTTATTCGGGATAGTTTACCTTAGACCTTTTATGTGTTCTTGGGACTAAGCACATATCCAAGACCACAAGTCTATGTTGTGCGTTAAGCTTTCCCCGGTATCACCTTGCAATCCTTGCACAACAATCTATCAGTCCTTCTAGTTAGGAAGAAATCTATTTGGCTTCTATGCGTCCACTTTTGAAAGTAATTAAATGCTCATCTCTCTTTTGAAGTAAGTATTTATAATAGATAGATCAAAAGCAGTAGCAAAATCCAAAATTGAAATCCCCTCGTCATTCCTTTCTCCAAAACCATAACCTCCATGAACACTCTCATATCCTCTTTGATCTTTTCCAATATGTCCATTTAAATCACCTCCTATGATAATCTTTTCTCCTTGACGAATTTCTTGCAGTAATCCACCCATATTTTCCCAAAATTCTAGCTTTAGACTTTCATCTAGTCCTACTTGAGGTGCATATGCACAAATTATATTTACTGAACTCTTTCTCCATTACAAGCTTGATAGCAATAATCCTATCACCCACTCTTTTAACATCCACCACATCATTTTTAAATCTTTATCCACTATTATACCCACTCCATTTTTATTTGTTTTATCCCCAGTATACCAAAGTTTAAAGTCATCCAACTCTTTGGCTTTTTACCCCTCCATCTAGTCTCTTGAATGCAAGCTACATTAATCCTTCTTCTCCTCATAACATCTATCAATTCTAAGCTCTTACCAGTTAGAGATCCCATGTTCCAAGATGCCAATCTAATCCTATGCTTATGGACTAGCTTCTTTACCCGCCTCGTCCCGGCGCGGGAACCCTTGCCTACTTATCCCGCATCCGGCGCCGTGCGCGCGTCCTGGGCGCCCTGCTAACCCTTGCCCACTTATCACTCCCCGGCCATGTGGCGCTCGCTTCTTTTGTCGGGCGCCCTAGCATAGCTTTTATCATATAAGGTCGAATCCATGAAGGTTTGGCTAGTTTTTCCGGTGCCGGCTGCCGCCGCGCCCAACCCTCCTCCTTACCCGGGCTTGGGGCTCTTAAGCCTTAATTTCCATCTCACCTTTCCCACCAAGAGAATCGATCCTTATCAGCTCTCATTATATAGTTATTACAGAGTTTAGAATAAACAATAAAAACTGATCGAAGGCTCTCTCTTCTCCTCCTCCCCCAACCAAAAAAAAAAATGTATATTCTATAACTCAAAAAAAAAATGTAAATTATTAGGCAAATTGTCAAAATGTATATTCTATAACTCATTTGACACTTAATGGAAACCCTTAAGGAAGGAGAGAATCCAAATCCAAAAGGAAAAAAAAGTTGTAAATACATAAAATCACAATAAAATATCACAACCTTAAATAAAATTTAAACAGAATAATAAAATCCGACTCATTCTCTTCCTTCTTCCCATCCCTTCCCCACTCCTACCTGCCATTCAACCATTTCTACTTATGTAAATAACTTTTTAACATTTATTATTTAGGAATGAGTAGGACCTAAAGTTTAGACATTTACAAGAGCTATAAAGTCATGGTCATTATTAACATGTTTGCCATTAAATTTTGCTTTTGGAGTAATGTAATTATTTGACACAACAGGGTTTTGTAACTTTACAGTATCCACAAAAGGGTTTATGGGTTTGACAAAAATGGATATCTCAATAAGTCAATATGTTGACATTGGCACAAGTATCCAATTGTTACTGACAAAAGAACAAATAAACAAGAATCTAACTTGATTAAGAGTAAATCACACTAATTGTCTTTTAGTCCTAGTTCTTATTGTAGGGAATGTTTGATGATGAACAAAAGTTTTTTAATTAGCGGGTCCAATGATTTGATAGCCCAATTGTATGGTTGTTATCTAACTTAATTATCAAGGGGAATCCAAGTAATTCACTATTGAAATTTCCCTATTTCCTAATTCCTACAGGCTACAGGTCAAGCAGTTAGAAATTATTCTACCAAAAACAAAAGAGCAGTTAGGAATTAAAGATGGGCAATGTGTAAAAGCCCAAATAATTATTGAATCACGGAACCCCCAAATGGGCATGAAGTGAGCTCAACTATGGGCTGGATCAATTGGCACTTCTAAGGCCCAAACAGACAAAACTGGGCTTCGGAACTATAGACCCAAGGAAATGGAGTTACTGAGAGATTCCAAAACCTTCGTGGTTAAATGATGTTTTAGGGGTTATATGCATAGTTCATTGTGTCGGCGACATATCGCCGACACAGGGCGATATGTCGCCATGTCGCTGGGGGCGACACGACTCCCCCGCCGCATTTCCAATGTCGGCGCATTCGCCCGTGTGGTGTGGCGGCGTATTCGCTCTTCGCCTTTCGCCTTTCGTTTGTTTTTCGCCGATTTTCGTTCTCTTTTGCCAAGTGATGTAGGGCCTCTGCTCCGGGCGCTCCCCCCCCCCCGGGGCGCCTCCCGGCCCCCGCCCGCTCCCGGGCGGGCCCCGTTCCGTCGGCACAATATGTGAGCATGAGCCATACTCCTGTTGTATAATGTTGTACTTTAGTACATCTCTTTACTACTTGTGTATTTGTGTTCTCTTTGCATTTTACATTGTTTATATGATTTTCCCTTCCGGCTTTGCCCGCATATAGTTGGACATGTGCCAATTATAAACTTTAGGTTAGGTGATGTTTTAGGTCAAAATAACACCCCCAATGTGTTTATTGGCCTCAAATTAGGTTACACGTCAAATTTCATGTCAAAATGACCCCAAATACCCTTCGAAACAGGGGTTCGATTTTTCATCGAACCCTTACCAAAAGTCGAGCGACTTTTGGCGACATGTCGCCCGTGTCGCCGTGTCGCCAGAGTCCGACACGGCGACACGAGTCGACATGTCGAACCTTGGTTATATGGTAACATTTCTGTTTCTTATTTCTTTTTTCTTTTTTTTTTTTTTTTTTTTTCTTTAATAAAAACAGCCAGTTTTCTTTTGGGCCCCAAAAACACCCAAATGATGTAGAGTCCGGATCGTCTCCCCTGACGGGGACCCCAATAGCTGTTGATCACAAACTACAGGGGACCCCACAAGGTTAGGGTGATGGGATTTGTGGTTGTAAGGCCGTCGGGGGAGGTGACCTACACTCGATGATGTATGTATAATCCAGTTTGTTTTGTGTTTTTCTTTTGTTTCTTTTTCATTTTCTAAACAAATCGACATTTTGCACAGTTTTGAGCCCACTTTGAAAAACACCAGATTGGTGTTTCTCATGTAAAAAGACACTTCTATGGAGAAGACGAAGAGACATCATGTTCCAACATGACACTCTTGTCTTTTTTACATCAAAATGTAATCTACTATTTTGAAACCCTAAAAACCCAAAGTTTCTTCCTTATTTCATTTTTTTAATTTTAGCACTCAAAAACAGGAAAAATGCATAGAAACAAGGAAAACTACTATTAATTTATGTAATCATAAAGCAAGTAGCCCTATATATGTTAAGCACACAATACTTAAAAAACATTGATTGGATTTGACACTCATACAACACCAAATTCTAGTTCAGAAAGTCATTCTACAAACCTGACCAACAGTACTCTTCATCTCCAAACTTGAGACACTAGTAGAATTAGTGTTTGTGGAGGTCATCAACCCGAAAAATGAAGGATCAGAGATGCTAAGACAAGCATCTGGTGAGTCGGGAACCAAACCAGGAATCTTACCAAGGTGAAGATCAAGAGGCAGAGGAGGCAATTTAGCATCTCCTAACAGAAACTCCACAACCCTTCTCATGGTTGGCCTGCAATGAGGAAGAGGATGGGAACAAAGCAAACCAAGGCTAAACACAAGCTCTGCTTCCTCAGGGTTGTAAAACTGCAACAAGGGGTCAATGGATCTTAAGATCTCTCTTTGGGAATGCAATTCTCTGACCCAATCCACCAACACCAACTCTTGTTCATTCTTCTTTGGTTCGATAGGTCTCCTCCCACAAGCCACCTCAAGCATAAAAGCACCATAGCTATACACATCCGAGCTTGTTGTAGCCCTCCCAGTCCTGGTGAGCTCTGGAGCAAGGTACCCAAGTGTCCCGACAACGTAAGTCGTCTGAGGATTGATGTCATGATCATATATTCTTGAGAGGCCGAAGTCTCCAAGCTTGGCGGTCATATCTGCATCTATTAATACATTGCTTGACTTCACATCCCTGTGAACCACCATCTGTTCACATTCTTCATGGAGATACAACAAGGCTTGTCCAACCCCAATCAGAATCTTCAATCTCTGCTCCCAAGTTAGAATTTCCATTGGGGAATTGAATAATAGCTTGTCTAGACTTCCATTTGGAACATAATCATAAACAAGGAGAAGTTCATTGTTCTTCCTGCACCAGCCATGTAGCTCTACCAGATTCCGGTGCCTAAGCCTTCCCATGCTAATGATCTCTGAAACAAATTCTTTCATCCCTTGCCTTGAATCATGAGAAACCTTCTTGATTGCCACTTCAAGACCTGTACTTGGAATAGTTCCCCTGTAAACACATCCAAATCCTCCTCTACCAATTAGGTTTTTCTCTCCAAACTCACATGTCGCTTTCAGCAGCTGCGAGTATTCGAATCTGTGAGCTCCATACTCGATTTCCCATTCTTCCAACAAGTCATTCTTCAGCTCTTGCCTTCGAACAAACTGAATTATGCATGAGATAATCAACAGGACCAAACTGATTGAAACCAAACTAATCCCTATTGCAAGGCCCTTTCCATCCACCATCTTCTTTACCTTGTTTCCTCCTACAAGAGAAGGAAGCTTTGTGGGATCTAAATCATCAGCTCTCGCATCAATCCTGAAGCTCCAACCTAGGATATTATGTGCTGCAAAAAGCAGACCAGTAGAAGCAGAAAACCCTGCATACATGTAGTCGTCTATGACTGTTGATAGGTCAAGGGGGAATGAAATCAAAGGCCTATCAGGCTTGGGGACTCCAAGAGGAGAGATTGCAACATTCACCAACCTCTCCCTGCCCTTATACTCAATCCAAGCTGTAATTGGTACTCCGCTTTTCAGATCAATTGAATGGGTCTGGTTAGAACCGCTCGCACTGGAATTAGTTGCAGGTACAGACAGATTAGAGATCAAGCTATCTATATCAATACCGACATGGTTGTCATTGATGTCACTTAGTTCAATGTTCTGAACAACATCAAATTCAACTGCAAGCAGACGGGTTGCGAACTTGGCCATGGTTGTCTCATTTGGGAGGCCCAAGTACTGGTTAGCTAGACAGTCTTGGAGATCTTTAGTGGATGAGAGAATAAAAGCAAAGCCGTGACCTCCAATCTTTGGATACATGGGTGAAATGGAGAAAACGAAAGTAGTGCTGAAGGAGACAATAGGAGAAGAGGAAGTTGATTTGTTTCTCTTCAATTGCAGGGGAGATGGATAGAATGCATGGCCAGTGATCTTTGGTGAACCACTGGTCAGTGTTAGAATGCCATCTGGTCTAATATATGATGCTCCATGTAAGCTCAAAGTGACATTATGAAACCCATTGTAGAGGAAACTGATCTTTGCAATTACACAGGTAAAGGAAACAAGTTGTTGCAGAAGGATTACTCTAAAACCTGTCATGGCTAGAGTTCTGAAATGGGTTCTGCTTCAAACTGTTAAACTACAATGGTATGAACAAAGATCGACACATGAGAAAAAAAAGAAATGGGCTGGTGCTGAAGTCCTAAAATGGTAATCAATTTGCCTTTACAGTGCAAGTTTCAAAGACTTGGAACTTGAAGCTGCACCAGAATAGGATAGAAAGAACTAGATAAAAGTGACAAATAGCAAGTTTATCTATCTTGATATATCAGCAAGAAAATCAGAGACGAAAGAAGCAGATATAAAGCGTGGTTGAAAAGCGTTGGAGTGGACAGACTTAAATCTACTAGTGAAGCTACAGATAACAGATAACAGGGGAAACAGGGAAAGTAACACACATACCCACATAAAAGAACATGGAAAGAGCAATTATAGAAATCTATACAGTGAGAATAAGAACATAGAATACTGTTCAAGTTGTATAATAGAATTAATTAATCCAACATTAAAAAGGAGATGACACCTTGATATTAGTATCAACCAATTAAGTTTAATTCCTTTTTCCAAGGGGTAGCAGAAAAGAACAGTTTCTCTATCAATTTATATATATAAATGGCAAGTTGAAGATGTTTTGCTTGTGAAGTGGGTAAAGTTAGCGGATTTCTATATGGCATTTTGAGTGAATCAAAAAGCTAATTAAAGAACTTTCTCAACTCCATTGAGATTGGAAAGCAAGTTGTAACATTTTGTCTATCTTAACTCTTCTTTTGTATTGCACCCTTAAAAAGATACTGTCTTACTATTATTACATCAGTGGTCTACCGTTCTCGGTATAATATGATAATCCTCTAACTTAATTGTTTGGATAACTCATTTGGCAGGCCATATTGACCATGTGAGTTTTTGTTCCATTTGTTATTCTTCTGTTTCATCTATTGGATTATTTACAGTTAACCAGACTCCTTTCTCCCATTAAAGTCATTGAATTGAGAACAAATGAGGTGTTTGATCTTGAACCAGAAAGATTCAGCTTTCTTTATTCTCAGCTTCTTATCTATGGAACCGTGAGAAAAATGGGTTGGTTTCTCTTTTGGAATACAGATCTGCGTAACCGCTCAAAAAGCAGAGGAAAATATTGTCTTATAAAGACATATTCGTAGTCCTGCAGCAGAAGGGAACTGGGGAAATTTTCTTCCCTTATAAAGAAAGAATGGAGTGGATCACAACGTACATTAACACAGACCAAGTCAAAAGTCCATGTTTCTTGTTTTGGGTTCAATAGACCATACAAGTTGCATCAATTTGACGCGCATGCAGCAAGAGGTCTTGGGATTTAAATATAAACTCACTTCTAATCTTTAGGTACAGAAAAAGGGGTCAAAGACCCAGAAACACAACTAAGCAGAAGCAACAGCAAAAATGGCTATATCTGCCTTAAGTATGCTCTTCTTGCTAATTTTAAAGAGCAATGACACCTTAGACATCCAAACAACAGCATGATTTGCCTGGTGAAAGCTAAGCAACCCATTAGAGGTAGCCAGGCCTCCAATATCATCCACCAGTCTGTTAAATCTCCCTTCTAATGCCCAGTTAGGGTCAAGAAGCGAAATTGCTTTTCATAACTTTACATTTAACCAGACGTATCCAACATGTATACAAGAGAGAAAACCCTAAATTCAACACATGTTTCTGTTCATCCAGGCAAGAAGAAGGATGAGTCAAAGATCAGCTACCCAGATGGACTTGTGAGCGAATCTCCACCTTCTCCTGGAGATACGTGAACGGTGAACCATACATACCCTATGAAAACTCGGAATCTGTCCCCACCCATACCTCTGTAGATACCCCAAATAAAATAAACTCCGATCCACTGAACCCTGCTGCACCACATGAAAGACACAAACTTTGATCGTCCCTCTGTGTGGTCCTCCTTGGCAAGCTTCAACAAACTATGCCATTGTTTAAAGATAGGACCATCTGAACCTTCTATTCGAAAACTTGTAGTTCCCAAATTATGGAGTAGCATTTAATGGTAAAATTTACATCCAGCAGTTCATCCTATAACAGGTCTTTTGGATTCATTGTATTTTAATTTTAAGTGTCAGTCAAGGTAAGCCAGCCGTAAGCGTAAATGGGAAATCAACCCTATGATATCATGGTCAAGACAAGATCCATGACCACAGAGCCATGAATTAAGGAAAATTTTGGGTAACCCAGTTAAGATACCTACCTAAAGTTACAGGGAAAGGTATTGCATAATAAGTAAAGTATATTCAGGAGTTGGTTCAGGACATCCATTCCTTAGCTGGCACATGCAGTTTATTTCCCTTCCTCATGGTTCCAGAGACCATACCAGTTTAGCTGATTCCCTGTCAACGAGAGCTCTGTCCTGCATGGGGAGAACAGAGTGGAATCTCTCCCTTGGTTTTCTGAACCTTCAGAAACCTTGTGTTCTTTGGTTGGTTCAGTTGATGATTCTTTACTTGAGATATTCAGTTTTCTATATTGCAACAACCAATGTCATTTTTCTTGTACAGCTGAAGAGATCTTGAGACAATAAAAATATCAATATATAAACATAAATAATTTTTCCCGATATTTCACCCAAGAAATTACAGGTGCCTTGCGGCAAGCTGCAAGCTGTGTCTGGCTGTCTGCAACTGAAATTACCACATGAAAAGCTAAGGCAATGTAAGCATGTTGGAAAACCACCGAGCTGGGTTCTTCATGGCATAGCACTAGAGCCATAAAGAATAACTTCTATAGGTGTACTATCCTGTAAGGATGTATATCAGAAAGCAAAGGACTTACATAAACTCTTTTACTGGAAGTTCCATTATTTTCCTCTTTAGTCCACGCACGTAACCATTCCATCTAAAGATGAAAATCATGAAATCTGCAAGGGCATGGATTCCTAGTATCGTTTGCCAGTGAAAACAGAGAACGAATTTATAAAGGGATATTGCAACACCAAAAATATACTCAGATACAGAGAGAGGTGGGAAACTTCCATAAATCAGACCATACTTAAGAGCACCACTAAGCCCCAGAGCTTTTGTCCATGATAGCTCTATCTCCGTGAAACTAAGCCTGTGACAGGGTAAATATAGGCTTCTAGACATCAGAACTAGCATAAAGGAATTCAGTTTCTTCTTAAGAAGCCACCGCCATAAACAATTACAAACAGCTGAGACTTGGAGGAAACCCACAAATTAAAATGAAAAATGACAGAAGACATGAGTGTGGCATGAGAAACGAAAATTAGCAGTACGAAGCACATAACCTCAGAAGTCAGGAAAATCTCATCTGGATAGTTTGCTGGAAAGACCAGCAGACAGGAAAAATAGCCTCCCGAACTCTCCTACGATGTCAACTCTCAAGGAATTTCAAATTGGAGAGACAGTGAAAATTTTCTGATAATGGTAGAAATGTGTGTAACAAATAAATTAATTAGGGACCAAATTCAAGATAATGTAATGGGCTAGTTACCAAGGGTATAAAAATAAATTCACTACCACTGAAATCCAATACAGCGATCATAATTGAAACAAATTCAATGCACTGACAAAGGCCTGCAAAAGACCTTGATAAATTTAACTAAACTGATTTTCAGAATCCAGACCAATCCATTACAATGTATTTGTAAAAAGGGACCACTTGATAGTCCCCAAAAAACATGAAAACAGACACACAAACACTATTAATCTGATGTTTATTTCAGGTAAGCAGTCAGTATGTCAAAAACATATTACATTACCATGAATGAAGCAACATGCCAGTCAAGGTGTATGCATGAATATCATCAAAGAAAACTAATCTTTCATCATCCATTTGGTGAGTAACAGTGAAAGAAAATCTGGGAAGTCGACTTCAAAATTTATCAAGGAGTCACTAAGGATATGCTAAAAGGAATCCAAAGCACATGCATTTCAAGCCATGTTCTCAGTGTGCATCATCACCGAAAAGCCAACTTGAGGCAAATCTACTTCTGAGCAACATCTTTGGGCACTGATGGAAACAGATCAAGTTTAACATGATAAAATTGATAAAATAATTTTGGGTTCAATCAACAATAGAAGTCTCTGTAACACGACATTGGCAAGTGATGTCTCAACAAGTAGGGATTAGTAATAGCATGTAAGCTTCTCTGTTCACCTGAGAGAGGATGAGGGGAAGTCAAGTCTTAGCAGGTAATATAAGACACTAAAACAAGTTACAGACAGGCAATGACAACAATAGAACCTCCGGGGAAAAACAAATTCCAGATCTTGAGCAAGGATGAACTTAGCAGCACTAGCAAAAAATTGTGTAACATTCATGTAGGCAACCTATAGACAGTATTGGGTTGAACTGTTAATTTAATGTAATATTCAGAAAGCATGATGAATACCCAGATACAAGGAGGAATTGAAGTATCAATTTCTTGGAGGAACTGTCATCCCCTTCAAAAACATAAGGGCAGCAACTCTTATATAAGGGTAGCAATTCCCTTGGAGAAGGAAGCAGTTTCTAACCCAGCAATTAAAATCCTCTCTCCTTTCTCCCTGAAATGTATTCATTATTCAAGATAGACAGCAAACATATAACGAATAAGGCACTGAACAAACATTATAATTCTGATAAATTGATATTCCACAGTAGAGATATACAAAGGATGAGAAAACCTTATAAAAGTAACAAAAAAAAAAAAAAAAACCTAAAATAAACAATGACCAGCAACAACTTCTTAGCATTTGGTCACAATAATGAAACCAAACTGTACATACCAACTATTTATTTTCAGAAATACCGAACACTAATGTGTCTTTCCATGAATTGGACCTCTTTTTTCACTCCCAGAAAGAGTAGATCATAGTCCTGCAATTTAGATTCAGATCTTCTCAATCTTGTCTGCCTTCACAACTGGATTCGCTCTGGCAATTACGTCCTGGCCCGCAGCTTTGTAATCAAACTGGCAATTGTGTTTGTCAGAATAACGATGGACAGAACAAAACGTCTGCCCACATCGGCACTTGAAACCAGTCAATCCCACACGCTTTCTGCAAGAGCTGCAACGGTTGGCTGGTAATTTCGCCGGTTCTTCGCTACTAGTAGCTACTTCACACGTAGTAGCTTTAACCTCCTGAACCGTTGTTTCAATCGCAGTTTCATCAGCCTTCTTCTCCGGAACTAGCACCGCTGCGGCTGCTTTAGCTTGCTTCAAAAATAATTCCTTGTAACATTTGGAGCAAAGATTGTTTGTGGCAGCAGTTCCATAGAAACCGCAGTTATTGGCACAGGGAACAGTAGCATTTGGAGGTTGGCAGCCAGTTTTCTCGACTTCCCTCTTCTGACTCTCTTGCTCCATATGCACAAGGAAACCCTAAAACAGCCCCATAAACCAAAACTCAGAACACGGAAGGAGGAAAAAGAATTCCATATTCCTAACCAATTTCCAGTAAAAGACAACCATATAACTTCGAAATCAGCCAATTAAATAGATTATAGATTTCGGATCCAAGAGAAAAAAGATAAATGCGTCCAATAAAATCATGGAGAAGCAAGCAGAGACGGAAGGTCCTTCAAACTCTAAAAAACCCTAATCGATCCGGCCGCATAACATTACCACACAGCACTAACTGAATCATCGGTCGAAGCACCAGCAAACGGAAATACTGATCCATCCATCTATCCCTTAATTCCACCTAAACCCAAAAACAAAACTCTACTCGAATAACAAGAAATGAAGGCAAGACACATATCCATAAACGAAAAATTCATTTGTAATAGAGATTTAAGGACTAGAAATCAAACCTGATTCCGATAAATCCTTTTTCAAGTGGCTTGATCTATAAATAACAGACTGTAGTGATCGACAATATGAATTGTTCAGAACAGAATGAGATCCTTCACCGGAAAAATCGATGAATCTCTCTGAGATGTGAACCGCGATACTCTTTCTACATTGAAAACCGAAGATGAGACCTTCCTGTTTTCTTCTTTCTTTTTTGGCCTTCTATTTTTTTTTTTTAATTATTATTGAGCGTTCGGGTTCGATAGATTGGAATCTTTCACTTTAGATGACTCTAAGACGTAAAGCTCGAAGAAGAGGGCAGGTAGCCAGCTGGCAGATATCAACTTGGGACCCACCATACCATCGTTCAATCGGACGGCTACCTGTTAATCCGTGCAAACCAACAAATATATATATATATATATATATATATTTTTATATATATTTTTTTTTATATTTTTTATATTTTGAGAGGTAAACCACCAAATTTTCCATAGTAGTCCAAAATGGTAGTTTAGGATTTATACCTTTTCTTCCATTTTCGGTGAAGGTAGTTTGGGATTTATACGCCACTTGCTTGTACGTTTTTGTTTCTTTGGGTACAAGGGAGCAAGGTTTGAAGTTTGAAGTTCGAAGTATTCCACGATATGATATTGTTGTAATATCATATAATTCAAATGATGATGATAGAGTGAAAAATAAAATAAAAAGGTTACAAGAGATCACATACACGAGAGATCAATGACAGAGTTTGGTCCATATAACCTACATCTTTGATGCTCAAGAAATAAGTCTAATCCACAATAACAAATGGTGGAAAATTGTAAATTTGTGTACAACAAATACAATTGAAGAAAACCCTCATCTAGGTAATCCCACTAGTACAAACCACGCTTGAATCCATTGATTGTACATCAAAGGCCATCGTGTTTAAGGAGCGGCAACATCATCGGTTCTTCAATAAGCCTAACCTCACGAAAAGAAGAAGAAACAAGAAGAGAGATAACCCAAGTACAATATCCACGTTAACCTAAAAAATGAACCTATCCAAATAATATATAACACAACCTGAATCATATCATATGATGTATGTTCAATATGGTTCAAGCAGTGCCAAAGACACGGTTCGAGGAAACCAGGGGCTTAAGAACAAACTATAGATTAACCCTCAACAGATACAATACTAATTGATACATATCCATATTATATACAACTGTTATTAATCTTTTTGACGTGTCTCTATATTGAATTGCACTAAAATGCATACAATCATGACAATATAATACCGATACAATACAATACGTCTCTTAAGATACCTAGTTGATACAATTTTGATACTAATGCTTTAAACATTGCAAGGGAGCTTCTATAAGTTCAGATCTACCATTTGGACATATAGAAGATTGTGTTCATTCTTTATTTCTTTTGTGTGTGTGTGTTTTATTTTTAATTCACTCTAGAGTGTGAGCACACAGTGAAAGAGAATCACAAATCAAGATCCACCAACTACGAAGTGGATATAGGTCATTATGTCTTACACCCAACAAACAAGGCACTTGTTGCTAGAGCCTTGACAACCTTGTTTTCCTTCCATGGAATAAAACAAAATCGACGTGAAACAAACAATTGTATTATTTTCACACTATTTAACTACACATTTATGAGGGGTCTATAACATTAATAAAATAGATTTATAAATGAACTTGCTTCTAAACATACGATGGAAGGATGTGAGAAGAGCACAAAGGTAGAAAAATATTAGTTTTTTTTAATGTATAAGGGATCTATTAAATATTTACATGTACCATCAGAGACCAGTGACCTCTTTACAAAAAAGTAATGATCATTGTCAATTGATCAAACTCTTTAGTTATCACTTGCTTATATTAATATATTGACATCTCATGAACCAGCAGAAGGGACATTTATAGGGTTGAATCAAAATTTCTTTCATTCTTGTCTTTATGAGAAGAAAGAGAAATTAATAAAATCGAATGAATTATGTGTAAATGAAGTATTAAATAGCTCTCATTCAATGAATATATTATTTTACCCAAACAAACATAAAAAATAAAAGCTAGACACACTAGAGCAAATATAGGGAATGTTGAATTAAGATCATCTACTCCAATTGTATCATTTTATAAGTCCCACTTTTTTTTGGTAAATTCATAAGTCACACTTCTCAACTTCATATTTATAGGGGGTGTGAAGGGCTCACAATTCTCTATATCGACCATAGAGGCTCCAAACTCCAAAGATGCCAATTCCATAGATGACATGTTATTATTATTTTTAAAATTATACCAAAAAATATATTTTAAATTTGTTATTATATTATTCATTAATAAGAACTCAATATCTATATATATTTTTTGGGTAAATTAATAAGAATGATTTTATCCGAAGGTTCCATTTTTTTCCCCCGGTAAAAGGTGCCTCGGGTTTTAGCGTATTTTTTGTTTTTTGGGTCAAAGTGCATGTGAAGTAAATAACTCGAGAAAGAAAGGGGTAAACCGGTAAAGAAAACCACCTACTCTTTATTTTTTATTTTTGGTAATAACCTCCTACTCTTTTAGAGTATAGACTTAGTGGCGGTCTGCCGCGTTCAACTGAAATAGGGCTTTTCAAAAAAAGGAAAAAAAGAAAAAAAGAAAAGAAAGAGCTTATACAAAAAGTAATAATAATAAAAAAAGAAACACAACACTGAAATAGGGACCGTCGGAGTCAATAGATCCGCCAAGCTCAATGCCCCTGTCTGGCCATCAATGGATTTCTCCGTATCTTCTTCCGTCTTCATCCTCTTTATGGCCATCTGCTTTTCTTCTTTATCCACCACCGCAACAGCCAGAGGCGGAGAACGTAATTCGAATTTCTCAGGTTTCATCTCTGCTATAACTGTATCGGTTTTTGATTAGTGTTCTTAGAGCTTCACATTTTTTTTCTTCTATTTCACACGGTTTAAGTTTTGTTTACCTTATACTTGTCTATACTCCCTAGAATCATTAATTTGGACGTCGTTTGGTTCGAAGTTGTGCTGATTTGTAATGGTTTTCTGTTGTGCGATTAGCTTTAACTATACGCTGGTTTACTTGTTCTGATTCTTATTGATGTTTATCAGGATGTATGGATCACAGTCTTGCTTATTCTTCTCGGAAGTTGTCTGAAGACAAACAGTCCACAACCGGGTATGTTTACTGGTTATTTTGGAATGTTCTCATTTTCCTTTTCCAAGTAAATTTTCTAAGTCAGCAAAGTTTATATAATTTTGAGGATATAAAATGAAAAATAAACTTGGACAACAATTCAACATTCTTAGTGCTCTGCAGGATTGATGTTGCTCGTGGATATATGACTAACGTTGAACTAGAGAAAGCCGTAAAACAGTTTGGTCAAAGATGTAGTCATATTTCGAGGATCTATAGGTAAGTTCTCATTTGGTTTTCTTTTCCTGAAGGGAGGGTCTCATATGGATAACAAACGCTTGCTTACGCAACAAGGCTCTTTGATAGTTATTTTGCCCCCACCCCTATGAGATAGTTGAATTTATACATTTTTTTGTCTTGGTTTACTAATGGTTGATGCCTACATTGGCTATATATATTGGTATACTAGATTCGTGATGTGTATATGTACATGGAGGGTATGCTCAGTATGGAATCCACCTTTGTTTTAGGGAGAATATCCTGAGAACTTTATGGCAGTGATCTGACAAAGTTCCCTGCTAAGTGTTAGTTTTATAAATTCTCTACAAATGCATCTAAAAAAATATCATTAACTAATTATATTTTGGAAGTTAGTGTATATGTTGTGTATTCAAGCTACGACAGATTTAACAATATGAAACTCTTTAAAGTTTGAAAACCATTTGAAAACCATCTGTTTATTTTAACAGCTCCAACTTATGGTGTTTGGGTTAGTTATGCCATAAAACCATGTGTTGTGCTTCATTTCTCATGCTAGTCTTCATAATGCAACATGGTAAAACTTGAAAAATTTGAAACTCATTTTTTTTTCTTCCGATGAATAAGATCCCCCTACCTTTTTATTTTACAACTGTTTGTTTATTTAGTGTTTCCAACATATGGTGTTTTTGGGTTGGCCATGCCTTAATAACAATACTGACTTGTGCTTTGTTTCTCTCTTTGAGGGGTTATTGCAATCATCAACCAGTATTGGGAAGAGTGTGGAAGGAGTTCCACTGGTAATAATGACATCACACTACTTTCATTCTTTAATCATTCATTAAATGCATAGCATATTTAAATTTTGATTGATGTACTTGTTTTTGGG
This sequence comes from Hakea prostrata, assembly GCF_041222555.1. Classification (NCBI taxonomy): domain Eukaryota; kingdom Viridiplantae; phylum Streptophyta; class Magnoliopsida; order Proteales; family Proteaceae; genus Hakea; species Hakea prostrata. Next base: position 10,126,636 of record NC_142600.1, on the reverse strand, counting down.
TCATAGTGGGTGATGGAAATATCTGACAAGCCAGGGCTGGAAGAGGCAGAACCTGCCTTCAAGGTGAGTCTTGTTTATCATTTCCCCCTCTTATTTACTTATTATGAATCAGTTTCTATCGTATTTCTTTCCTGAAATGCTCTTAGTAAACATTTGTCCTTCCTTGTTCTTGATGGGTAAGATAATTGATTGTGTGCTCTTCAGCTCTTAGGTGTAAAACTATAGGAATTGTGTGGCCCAACACATGTCATTGTATTACTATTCACATTCACATTGGACACTTGTAAGGTTATTTTGATTATATGTGGCATTTATTGTTTATGAGATTTATGTGGTTATTTGGTCCATTGGATTGTTTGGATTGTTTTTATGGATGATCATCCGATTTGAACCACTTTGTTGTCCTTGACTTGACCGCACCCATCATAATGTATTGTTGTGTAAATATACATTATTGGACTATGATGGGTTTGAGGGGTGCAAGTTAAAATTGTTCAGACTATGGGTGATATGAGGACTAGTCTCTCTATGGTTAGTACACTTTGAATTTGTGGAGTCCATCCATGTAAAGATTATGTATACGTTGAGTGTTGAACTGTTGATCTTAGTGATTAGTGCTCCATTGCCAGTGACTTGACAATTACGAAAGTGTATGTGTACCTACAGATTGCCTTTTGAAAGGATTTATCGATAAAATGGTTTTGCAAATTTGTTTTTATATGTTAGTAAAAACCTATCTATTTTCTTCTCTATTTTCTGCAGAACCAATTTTGTTTTGTTTTATTTTAATGGTAGTTCTGTAATTTTTGTTTTCTAATTCTTTTGAGGGCTTTTTAGCAATTGTTAAGGTAAGTTTTAAAGGCATTATGGATATGAGCATTAGTGGGCTAGCATCTCACTTATGGTGGACTTTATGGTTGATCATCTTCACCCTAAAGATATAAATATCTCAAAGTCACACAGACAAAGGGATCTTGATCTTTAGAAGCTCAAAATGCCAAGTGATGGTATACCTGTCTAGGTGGGGTGAGCACCCTGATTGCTTGTGCTTTTAGAAAAACTAGCTAAAACATAGAATCAAGATTATTTAATTTATAAAAGAAGAAATTACAAATTGACAATATCATAATAGAATTAACATACCTCTTTGAAGATATATTCCAACATTGTATAAATGATATAAAGAAAAGGAAGATCTTGCACCACTCTTTGAAGATATATTCCAACCTTATAGAAATGATATAAAGAAAAGGAAGATCTTGATCTTTAGAAGCTCAAAATACCAAGCATTGTCCAATGTCTAAGCATTGGACAATCGATAAAACATACAAAACACATATATCTAAATGTTCAAACCCATGCTCCCACTCTTTGTAGGCAATACAACAATTTAGAAATCAAATATAGTTTATGATTTCATTAACAATCGAAGTAGAAACAAGATAAATTCAATTTATACAAAAGAATTGATATAAGCAAAAACTTAGGAATATCATGGCTTAAGTCATTCACATAAATATGGCGTAGAGCCAATATTAATTTGGCTTGAGCCAATTAACTTTGATAGCTTGGCTTGACTCAAGCCAAGAAGGTGGCTTGGCAATTAGGAGTCAAGTTTGGTGAATACATAATAAAGAAGTAACCATTCATTTCTCAAGAAAAGGAAGATCTTCATCTCTAAAAGCACAAGCATGATGGCTTTGCATAGATTTCTTTATTTTTATATGAACTGTTCTTGTTTAACTTTGAAAGATTCCTTGTTTTAATCCAAAGTTAAATTGTGTTGTCCTTCGGAATTTGTTTGTTGGTTAAAAGAGAGATCCCAAGAATCATACGTATGGGAGTTTGAAAGAGGAGATTAAAGAATTGTGTTGACTCCATGTTTTGTCATTTAGTGTAATAAATGCTCTATTGGAATTTGAGAATAATTGTTTAATGAAAAGTTTCTTCCTTTCTTGAGAAATGAAATGTTACTTCTCTATTACGTATTCACCAAACTTGACTCTTAATTGCCAAGCCAAACCATCAAAGTTAATTGGCTCAAGCCAAATTAATATTGGCTCTAAGCCGTATTTATGTGAATGACTTAAGCCATGATATTCCTAATTTTTGGCTTATATTAATTCTTTTGTATAAACTGAATTTATCTTGTTTATACTTCAATTGTTAATGAAATCATAAACTATATTTGATTTATAAATTGTTGTATTGCCTACAAAGAGTGGGAGCATGGGTTTGAGCATTTAGATATATGTGTTTTGTATGTTTTATCGATTGTCCAATGCTTAGACATGATGACACCCATCGGTTAATCATATGGATAAGCTAGGATTGTTGATAAGTATATCATTCTTTTATGTCAACGCCCATCGGATAAGACATGAATGAATGATAATTATTTTTTATTTTTCCTTACACCCATCGGCTATAGGAATGTTTAAAAATTTGATTGATGTGGTTATTGATTATCGAATTTTTCCTTACGCCCATCGGATACAGGAAAAGTTTGAGACATCTAAGGACTTGTGATTGCCACATATGTCCAATGTTAGTGTTATAGTTTTGTGCAAGTGGGTCATGGTCTCCTCATTATGTTACATGTTATATAAAGAGATGGCCGGTTCTTCTAGCTCTCTGAATATGTCTGATTATCATAAAAAAATTGCATTTTGACTGGACCCAATTATGATGAGTGGAATATATAAAGTAGAAGTTGAAAATCAAATGAAAACAGATCGGAACTCGTTGAATATCAATAATACTGAGAAATAAGCCTTGATGAAACAATTAGTTCAAAAGAATTGAGAAATGGAGGCATAGAGACAAATAACTGCAAAGAAAACAAAGAATCAATACTAAGTGTAGAAATCCCACCCATTCTCAAGTTAAGGCTTGAACCTGAAGAAAGAAAAACATCTTAAACTCTAGTATTGATTTCTAGTAAGATCGATAGACTTGCACCTGCTTACCAGTGGCCTTTTTTCGCCTTCTGATATTCTTTTGTTCCATTCCAAACACATCAGCAGATTGTGTGCATTTTTCATAGTTACTGATCCTTATCCATAAATGGGATGTGGGCTTGTTTGATTCAAACTAATGATTTATAATTTACTTCAAAAGTTCACCATTTATGGATGCTATTTAGCTGCACCTTCTGTCCATCTTTGGGCTTCAAACAAGCAATGGATAAATGAGTAGTTTCGATGTTCTTCTTCTTTGTAAATGATGAAGTGTTTTAGTCACTTTATCCTTCATGAAATAGTGTCAAACATAAATTAGTTTCCCTTATGCTGCAGTTCATAGGAAATGTGCATGGAGATGAACCTGTTGGCCGTGAGCTACTATTACTTCTGGCAAATTGGTTATGTGATAATTTTATGAAGAATCCATTGGTATTATCCTCTCTTTGTCTCATTAATATTGCACCACTACTTTATAATTCTTGCCACTGGGTGGTCCACCTGCTTTTATCATTTCTTTTTAACTTTTGTGTTTGAAGAAAATTAAGAGCTTGTTACCTTTATTCTTATAAGACCGGATAGCATAATGTAAAGAATTGACGTCATATTCTTTTTATTGTTCAGTTGTTTTTCTGTTTTCTTAGTGACTGTTCACTACCTTAAGTACTTGATTTCTGACTTTAATGAAATCATTTTGTCGTTCCGCATTGAAACAATATCACCTAAAGGAAGCCGGTGTTTGCAATAGAAGAGAGAGAAAAATAGACTCACAGTTTGGTATATAATGTAGTGAAAGGAAAGTACAAGAATACCTATAATAGGCCCAGACTACTAAACATTACATAAAAAGGAATCTTGAAATAAGGGAGAGAATAAGACCTCATGATGGATACACGGAAACTCTAGTGAGTCACTTTTCCAAGCCTATTCTGAAATTGAAGTACTCATAAGTACTTATTTCTAGTTCACATGCTACCTATTAGGCCTATAACAAGTTGATTGTGTGCTAGCTGATGTGGTTCGATATCTTCAGCAAGTTATTAAATCTCTATCTTCCAGTGAAGGAGAAACAGGCTTGGACCAATTGGAGCTCTCTATCAATTTGACTTGTGTAATTTACTTTACCGAGAATCTGAGATCCAGTACCTAGGGTTTATAGAAGAAGATGAAAGAGAGTGAATAAAGGAGGAGTATGGGAGGTCATGCTTAACCTCTCCTTAAAGATACTATTCATACTGTATTATGAATTCAAATGCAACTACTTGAATTCCAAGCAAAGACAAAACTAGACAATGATTGTAACACCCATAAATATTTGAGTATTCTCAGTAGGATATTAATCCTGGATGACTTCTTCTTTGTAGGAAAAGTGGTCTCTCTTAGGCATTTTCTTGTTTAAACTCCGTGCGTGTGTGGGTGTCCTCGTTGGTTTGGATACAATTTATTGCTTATTGATTTATTGTGTATAAATGACTACTTCATCCATTTCAAATCAAATCTAATTGTTGTGTACAATTTCAAGTCCTCATATATGTGTGCTTTCGTTCTTTTTCCCCATGTCCTGAAATGCTGAAATACCATCTTTTTGGTTTTGAAATTCTCTCTGTAGGCCACATTGATTATAAAAAATGTTCGTCTCCATATTCTTCCTACAATGAATCCTGATGGCTTTTCACTTAGGAGGCGTGGTAATGCAAATAATGTTGATCTAAATCGAGATTTTCCAGATCAAGTGAGCATTTTTTTTAATGCACTTCCAGTTCTTACCAGAAAATGCTTGATTTAATTTATTTACATTGTACTCGTTGCTGTTAATCTCACTTGGCTCACTTTCTCTGGATTTTTCCTGGGTATTTTTGAATTAAAAATATCAGCTTACATAAAATGCAGTTTTTCCCTTTAAATGACAATCTGGACTCTCGCCAACCTGAGACAAAAGCCATAATGAGTTGGTTGAAAAAGAAGAGTTTTACAGGCTCTGCCAGTTTGCATGGGGTATATTTCTTACATTCTCAACCTTTTAACATTAAGAATATATTTCTTTTATATAATTTTGGTCTCTTACTTGTGTGGCATTTGTTAAGTTCTGTTGGTGTGACATGGAAGATCTCTTATTGAGAACCATTAAGATTTTCTACAACACTATATGGCTGTTTTGCTCCACCTATGTAGACCACTTAAGAAATAAGACAAAATCCTGAAGTTGATTTGTTCAGTTCCTGTAGTCTTATTTGTATTGGGGAGGAAAGAGCATTTTTTTTTCTCTACTCAGACAAGGGAGGGGCAATTTCAATGTCTGGTCAAACCTTATAGTGTGCATAAAATTTGTCAGAATCTTCTTAGTGGAAATTTTCTTTTAGATGACAAGATGAATGAATCTTTTACTGTGTCCGCTTTTATTTATCTACTTGTTCCCTGCTGTGTTTCTCTTGTTCGATCCCTGCTAGAACTGATCATGTTGCTGCTGTTGTTTGGAAGAAGGCCTTCAACTGAGATAACTCCATCTTCAAGCTGTTGTGCTGCTGTTCCCTCATCTGAACAGCTATGAGAGACTGTAGTGAACAGATTGTTATTTGCTGAACCCTTTCCACCCACCATTCAACCACACAAACCCTGCTGGGTTTAGTAGCCTACTGTTACATGTCACATTCCCTTCATTAGTTCCATCTTCTACAGCCTCCATCAAGTGATTTCATCTTGGAACCTATACTTTCTAATCTCAGTCGATGTCATATCTTACATTATCACCATCAGATTTGAACCAATTCTTAGCATAGCATCCATAAGACATCCTTTCCATTCAATCCCAATTTGGGCTCATTCTATTGGGGATTGTGGCTTAGAATAACCTTGCTTCTGATTTGTGAAGCAGGTCATATACTCATATTTAACAGTCTTATGATGGGAATCTTAAAGAATTTCCAGTAGTTTTTCATCTTGATGTAACCCTGGGTTTGGGTTAGACCTTCAGGGTCTTCTTAGATAAGAACCAGCATAAAACTGGGGTTTCTAGGTAGTTCGGTTAGGGTAGAAAAGGGACTGAGCTTGCTGCTTTGAAGCTGCAGATCTAATTCCTAATGGATCTGATCAATGGAGGGTTCTGAACAGCAATAGAGTTAGGGTTCAGATCTCAGAAGGGCTTTTATAGTTGCAGATTTTTTCTGAAACTTTCTGCTGGTCTATGTTCAACCGCGGGTGTGTGCTGGGTGATGTTTCTGCAATGCACAGAACAGGGGAGGGGGCAGGATGCCTTGCGGTTGATGGAGAGGATGAGCAACAGGCTGGAAGCTAGCTGGAACTGAAGGGGAAGTGAGAGAGGGAAGATGCGATGGAGGGGGGTGATCTTCACTTACTTGGGCTGCTGTGATTTGCGTGTGCACTACTGTAGAAGTTGAATGATTGTTGGAAATTTCTGAAGTTTGAGAATTACTCTCCAGCCCAGGGCGTAAGGGTTTCCTTCCCCATGGCCCAAGCCTTTGATTTACTCAAATAATCCAACCTGCTTTATTCATAATCGAAGAGACTATTTATAGCCAAGTTACAAGACATTTCAACTCAACTTGGGACTCCTTATCTTATAGGGATCCAACTACCCCACAACTTGGACTTAAGTTAACAATTACTTACTAAATAAGAACTCAACTAATTTCCCAAAAAAGAATAAAAGGAAAAACGAAAAAAATCAACTCCAAGAGATAAGAGACTAACTTCCAAATAGAAACAAACTCTAAAACATAATTTAAAAATAGATTTGGATTCCTAACAAACCCCTAATTACAATTTGGCCCTGCTGGGCTTGAGTGGGACTGCCACGTTACAAAAATATCCCTGTTATCGAATTATACCTCTAATGCTGCTGGTAGTACCCTAGGCTGCTGGGCTGCATGTCTAGTTATTATAGCAGTCCTCGAAAGTCTTCTTGCTAGGTTTACAATATGAAACTAGAAAATTCAAATTCCTCCAATTACATGAATGGCCTAGGTTCTTCATGTTAAACATGACTTTGAAAACAAACTAGGGTTTCAAGAATTAGATTACCTCTGAATGAGTAATCCCAGCAACCTTAATTCTCTAATAAATGGATCCTATGCCTCTGTACTCTCCACTGCTTGAACAATCTTCATTCCGAAGTCATTGAGCGTCAAGCAGAAATTTCATCAGTGTTCTGACCTCATATAATGTTAAAACTGGCTTCTCTCAAAAAATACCCAATCTCTTAAAAGAAAAGTTCTTCCAAAAAGGCATTAAAAACGACTTAGTTACAGCCATTTGAAGTTTGACTATCAAAACCATGACGGGGTGTTTTAGAATTATTCCACGTAAGTTTCGGGGTTTTTCTCGTAATTACTGAAAATCTCCAACTTGGTGTAGTGGTGCATGCACTTGGCCAATATGATTCTTTTTGATGGAATCTTTTCCACTCAATCCATTACTTCATGCATTTCTTCACCAAATGTGTTGAAACAGAATCTTTGTCTTGGCCATCCATTAAATATCAGATTATGTTCTTCAGACCAATCAGAAGTCTCCAAACAGAATCTTTCCTGTAACCTTCATTTTTCACCCAAATTGACCCAAACAGATCTCATAAGGATCTCTATGACTAGAGCAATTCGAATAAAAACAGTTCTACTGAGAACAAATGACATAATCAATGTAAACTTTGCCAAAACACTGAGCCTCCCTCATTTTGCTCTGTTTTTGCACAACTGTACGAAAAACTCCAGAAGTTCTTCATCTGGTATCAAAATGACACGAAACAAGTTGCATAGAACCACCTCGACGATCTACAATTTCCATGAAGAGTGTTTAACCCAGACCTATCAGTAAAGCTTCCAAATATTACTCTATACACACTACGACTGCTCAAACCTGTGTTTGTCCAACTTTTGATGCATCAATCTTGCACCTGCTGCTTTGGGCCTCTTCCAAACACTATACAAGGACCTAATAAAAGTCCACATGTTCAGGTCACCTTGTAACACTAAAAAATGATTAAACTATCCCTGTCACACTGTAGTTGACTGTTTGACCATTCCAACTCCTCTAATTCATCACAATCCATTGCCACATGAGTGATATGACTATAAATATTGCCAACAATAATGACAAAACTCCATAGTGCTCTCTAAGTGCCCAACAGGGTTTAAGACTGGTGGATCCATCTAGCTGTATTGTGACAACTAGGTTGCTATATACAAAGTTTATTAAGATGAAATTAGACTCTGGATATATCTGCAGACCATTTGTGAAGTCAGGGAACCCATTTAGCTGATGCTTTCACAAAGGGGTCAATTCTCCAGAGTTTTTTTACCTTATTTGGGGAGTTATGCACGTATAATATCTATTCTCTGGTAAAGAAGCATGTTTTGACCTCTCTAGGTCTCATGTTAATATGGGGGTTCTAATGTAATATTGCACATGACTACTTAAATTAATAATTATGGGGTTCCCGGGGGCAATTGATCTCTCCTCAAGTGTTCTTTGTGCAAAACTTAATTTCCTCTATTTTATGTTTTTTCCTTCTTCTCTCTTCTCTTCAACCTCTTTCCCTTCGTCTTGTTTGCTGTTATGGTCCCTCCTAAATGAATTTCTTTTATTATTCTTTTTCATCATTTGCAGGGTGCACTGGTTGTAAATTATCCATGGGATGGATCTGAGGATAAAAGGTAACATTCTCATTTTTGCATTTACCTAGTATATGTTAGTCTTTTATTAAAGACTTCAGTCCTTAAGCTATAATATTAACACATTTCAAGAGCTGAAAGCAGTCAAAGCTCTTTTGTTTTGCCACGTGAGGTTGGTTTGGACATATCATGTTATATTTACTGTGCAAAAGTCTTTGTTTAAGCATCCAATAGTATCTGTCAGTGCTATCATTTCTGAACAACATTCCCCTTTTCTCAGCTTTATATCCAGCGTAGGCTATGTGATTTGATATGCTTCCTATATGTGACCTTGAAAAGGGCTGTAATATAATATCCTTCTTCATGCCAAATCGAAGATGTTTTTTTGATATTATGCAGGAAACACTGTCATTTGACAAAGTGGTTTCTGCAGCATAAGTTTATTCTGGCTCCCCAATGTTTTTTTAATGTCTCTTTGGCAATGTGACCTAAGTAGTAGTTTTCCTTGGCTCACTGCATAATTGGACAATATTCCGAAGGACTTGAAATGATTCTCTTCAATTTTTTTTATCGATGTGTTGAGATTTCAGGTCTAACAATAGACAAGCTTTTGTCATTTCTGATCCTTCTATCAGAGAACACTTCTTTTAATCAATCAAAGCATAATAAAAGAAGAAAAAAATGATGCACATTGTTTGGGATATTGGAGCCATAAAAAGCTGGATTGGTTTGTGTTGGGAAATGCTATATCAGCATTGCCACATCAGCCTCCATTAGTTTTGATGATAACAAACGTGAATTACTAATGGCTATATTGAGTCGTGTTTGTCTAGTTCAATATGAGAGCAAGTGGACCAAATCCAACTCAATGCTAGATGCCTAAGCCCAAGTCAAGGCCAAGACCAAGCCAAGATGGACATGAAGTCTAAGTCAAGATGGACATGAAGTCTAAGTCAAGATGAACATGAAGAATGGAGTACAAGAAGACTTAAGAACATGAATGATCATCAACTCAAGCTCAAGCAAGAAAACTTAACAAATTAGGACTTAAGTCACTTAATGTACATTCATATGTAATTGCACTCAATTATACACATATCATGTCATTAGATTGACCTAGGACATGTTAGGAGAGTGTATGAGGCTTAGGATTGGTTAGAAATACCAAAAACCCAATCAAATCCTTGGATGCACCTAAATGTCAATTCTGTGCCTCGGACGGACATCCGTTTGGTCAGATGGACATCCTTCTGGTGAAAAATATGCAATGACTATATTTTCAGACAGACGTCCGTCTGGATTGAAATTTGGATTAAAATCTATCCGTTTTCTATTCGTTGGGAGTTGGGCTAAGGCACTCAAAGACCATTTATATAAGCCCAATTTACCCTATTTTAGACCTTGAACCTTGCCTTGATCAACTACTCCCCAAGTAATCTCAAGCTCTCAAATTACGAGAAAGCTATTGGGTTTTGCCTCTCACCCTCTCTCCAACCTTGAAGAACATACCAAGGTGTTAAGTAAGCTTCTGGAAGTCAAGCTTGAGGTGATTGAAGGCTTTGGTGGTGCATGCATTTAATATATTGAGCATACAACTCTTATTGCATCACACTCACACAAGAGGTAAAGTGTCACACCTCTTGTTAGGTAACATCCTTCTCTTGTAACTGTTTCAATTATAAGTCTAGGTAGATTAGAATTGGTTTTTAGTGCTCTTTCCCGTTAACAAATATTGTTTGGGTGCTCTTGCCCATGAATAAAGATTGAAGAGGGTGCTCTTGCCCTAGGATAAACAAAGATTGTAAAAGGTACTCTTGCCCTGTTACAAAGATTGTAAGGGTTTGATTCTATACCCATTGTATTGAAAGAGAATCACTAGTGGAAATCTCTCTTGAGGTCAAGAGAGGAGTGGTCGTAGACTTGTAAAGTTGAACCACTATAAATCTTGTGTTGTGGTTATTTGTCATTGTTTAAATTCATTTGAATTCTCAATTTACCTTGTATTTCCAAACAAACCGAAAATTTGGGACAATCCACTAGTTGCAACCGATTCACCTTCCTCTAGGTTGCACCAACAATTGGTATCAAAGCAGGAGTTCAATTTGAGATTGAAATCAATCTCTAAAAGAGAAAAATATCATGGCTTTTCTTTTTGACCAAGTTCCTTCAAGAACCGAAGGACTTAACACTTCTAGACCTCCATACTTTGATGGAGAAGGTTTTGCCTATTGGAAAAATAGGTTTGAAGATTTTGTTTGGGCACATGATTTTGATGTTTCGAACATCATCACATGTGGACCATATGAAGTTCTTAAAGTAGACGAACAAGGCAATAAAATACCCAAACCCAAAGCCAAGTGGACTTCAACCGATAAGGTTAAAATTCAATTAAACCACAAAGCAAAAATGTTTTTGCAATGTGCTTTAAGTGAAAGAGCCTACAATATATGTGGAATTTGTAAGAGTGCTAAGGAAATATTTGATAAGTTGGTCGTCACATATGAAGGGACCGACAACATCAAAAAGATGAACTTAGATGTCTATATGCTTCAATATGAAGAATTCAAAATGTTAGATGATGAGAATATTACTTCCTTATTCACTAGATTTACTAACATTGTTAACAAGTTGTATAGCCTTGGTAAGGAGTTGGCAAATAAGGATGTAACAAGAAGAATTCTAAGGGCCCTTTTGCCCTCATGGAGACCCAAAAAGATCATCATTCAATAAGCAGGAAATTTATAAAAAATCACCCTTGATGAGCTTATGGGATCCTTGCTTGCTCATGAAGCGGAGCTTGAAGAGGACAAGCAAGCAAGTGTGCAACAGGATCGAAGAAAGAATTCCATATCCTTAAAAAGTGCCACCAAGGAAGAAGAAAGTGAAAGTGAAGGAGAAGATTTGGACATTTAGAAGAAGCTTTACCTAATTGCCAAAGAGTTCAAGAGACTTCTCAAAAAGAAAGGAGGAAAGCATCCTCACAAAGGAGAATCCTCAAAAGAACACAAAGGTAAAAATCTTTCTAAGGAAAGAACCTGTGTCTCTAATGTCACTTGTTCTAAGTGTAGGAAATCGGGTCACATCAAATCCGAGTGCTCGAATGAAGAAAAGAAGAAAGCCTATATGGCTGAAATATCCTACATCACCAGTGATGATGAAGAAGAAAAGGAGGAGACCGATGAAGAAAGAATCAACTTGGCTCTAATGGCAAAGTCCAAGGAAGAACAAGAAGACCTTGAGGTAAATTCTTCCTATAGTCGTAATTCCATTAACAATGATAATAAGGGCTTAAATGAAACAAATGACATGAATAGGGACAACTTAATTGGAGTCTTGTCCAAAGTTGTTAAGGACCCTAAAAAAGACTATTAAGGGAAAGTGTGGTGTTATCTTTTCCTTTATGCATTCATGTAGGGGGAGAATGCATATGTGAGGGAGAGAATTGGTTTTTATGCATTAAAATTAAGGGGGAGTATATGTTTGGAGAGTTATTTGAGGGGGAGAATTCCATTCTTTTCTCGTTTTTTGTTAATGACAAAAGGGGAGAGTTATTTGAGGGGAAGCATATCCTTATATTATTTGTTGATGACAAAAAGGGGAGAGAATTGTGTGAATTAGATAATTCATTGGAAAAACATGTGATAACATACATATGAATGAGTAATTATTGTTATTAATGAATATTCATATTTTCCATTATTCATGTGTTTGTCATCATCAAAAAGGGGGAAATTGTTGGGAAATGCCATATCAACATAGCTACATCAGCCTCCATTAGTTTTGATGATAACAAACGTGAATTACTAATGGCTATACTAAGTTGTGTTTGTCTAGTTCAATATGAGAGCAAGTGGACCAAATCCAACTCAATGCCAAATGCCTAAGCCCAAGTCAAGGCCAAGACCAAGTCCAAGTTAAGATGAACATGAAGAATGGAGTACAAGAAGACTTAAGAACATGAATGATCATCAACTTAAGCTCAAGCAAGAAGACTTAGCAAATTAGGACTTAAGTCACTTCATGTACATTCATATGTAATTGCACTCAATTATACACATACCATGTCATTAAACTGACCTAGGACATGTTAGGAGAGTGTATGAGGCTTAGAGTTGGTTAGAAATACCAAAAACCCAATCAAATCCCTGGATGCACCTAAATGTGCATTCTGTGCCTCAGACGGACTTCCGTCTGGTCACATAAGCTCAGACGGATTTCGTCTGATCAGACGGACATCTAGTAAAAAATCTGCAATGCCTATATTTTTCAAACGGCTATATTTTCAGACGGACGTCCGTCTGGATTGAAATTTGGATTAAAATCTATCTGTTTTCTATCCATTGGGGTTTGGGCTAAGGCACTCAAAGGCCATTTATATAAGCCCAATTTACCCCATTTTAGACCTTGAACTTTACCAATTGATCAACTACTCCCCATGTAATCTCAAGCTCTCAAATTACAAGAAAGGTATTGGGTTTTGCCTCTCACCCTCTCTCCAACCTTGAAGAACATACCAAGGTGTTAAGTAAGCTTGTGGAAGTCATGCTTGAGGTGATTGAAGTCTTTGGTAGTGCATGCATTTCATATCTTGAGCATACAACTCTTATTGCATCACATTCACACAAGAGGTAAAGTGTCACACCTTTTGTTAGGTAACATCCTTCTCTTGTAACTGTTTCAATTCTAAGTCTAGATAGATTAGAATTGGTTTTTGGTGCTCTTTCCCGTTAACAAAGATTGTTTGGGTGCTCTTGCACGTGAATAAAGATTGAAGAGGGTAACAAAGATTGTAAAGGGTACTCTTGCCCCATAACAAAGATTGTAAGGGTTTGATTCTCTACCCATTGTATTGAAAGAGAATCACTAGTGGAAATCTCTTTTGAGGCCAAGAAAGGAGTAGACGTAAACTTGTAAAGTCGAATCACTATAAATCTTGTGTTGTGGTTATTTGTCATTGTTTAAATTCATTTGAATTTTCAATTTACCTTGTATTTCCAAACAATTTGAAAATTTGGGACAATCCACTAGTTGCAACTGATTCATCCCCCCTCTAGGTTGCACCAACAGTTTGTTCTTTTTATTTAATGCATTTTCTGCTCCTTCAGAGTTCTAATTCAATGTGCATTTTCAGGAAACAGTACTATGCGTGTCCTGATGACAAAGCATTTCGGTATATGGCAAGTGTGTACAGTCACTCCCACTACAACATGTCACTGAGCAAGGAATTTGAAGGAGGAATAACAAATGGAGCATCTTGGTATGATAAAGACACTAAGTATGCTATTCATTTCACAAAAAGTGCCAGCTGCCTGACTAGAAATTTGCTAATGCATTTCTGTCTGCACAGTTCTATAAACTCCTCTCCCACCCTAACCAACCAAAAGAAATGCACACACAAAAAAAGAATTTCTTATTTCAATGCTCTGGAATTTGGTTTGAGGGAAAACACATTGCAGGTACCCTATATATGGTGGTATGCAAGATTGGAACTATATTCATGCAGGCTGTTTTGAATTGACCTTGGAGATTAGTGATAACAAATGGCCAAATGCAAAAGAGGTTAGCTCTTTTAAGTGTGGTTTTTGCTGTACATTGTTTATGATGTAGATTGATACTTCCTAGAGTACTTGAGTTGGATTCATTGACGATTATTTAGCAGATGACCATGAAACAACAACTCAGCGTTGTCCCAAGCCCAACTAAATAGGTTTGCCTACATGGATCCTTCTGATACTTCCTAGAGTACTTGAGTTAGATTCATTGATGATTATTTAGCAGATGACCATGAAAAAACTGAAACCTTAAAGGAAACAACAACTCAGCGTTGTCCCAAGCCCAACTAAATAGGTTTGGCTACATGGATCCTTCTGATAACAAAATATTAAAAAAAAAAAAAACTGCTAATCAGCATTAAAGAAACTAACTGGTGTCAAAATAGGTCATTCTCCTCCAATCAGTGATATTCAATGTCAAACTTGATCCAAGATCTAAACTATTCATTTCTTCCTGCACCACTTCTCTCAATCAATGGCAGGAACCCGCATGAGACCAGGTTGTTCAACAATCGATCAACAAAAGCAGGCTCTTCAATTGTACAGATGCTTTAAAAAAATCAGTAGCAGATCAAATACCAGAACCAGAAATCCTTCCTTGGATAAGGATAGGCTAATAATCTTGCCTTGGAATAAAAAAAGATGAGCATTAAAAACTAGGAGATACTCTAGAGGCTTCCTAGCAAGGCCACTAGCTGCACATGAGCTGAACCACATTTTCACTCTGTCCTCTTGTATCAACCTTGTTACAGGCTTACAGCCCCTTCTTACAGCCATACTTCAGCCTCCCCCTTCAGCAAAGAACTTGGAAAGCTCTGGCCTCTCCAGTTTCTGCCGACAAGAGGGTGACCAAAAAGGGGACCATCAGGAGGTCCCCCAATAAGGCTGACAGACCCTGTATGCTTTTATTTGTTTGAACTTTTGCTGCTAGAAGCCTAGAGTAAATCTCGAGGGTGTATCGCTTTCAATGCTTAAGTAGCGACTTCTTAGCCTTCTAGTGTCTGGGTTAGAAATCAATGTTTTTGTCCAAAGCTTCGTTCTGTTGAATAACAAGGTTGGGTATAGAACAATATGCTTTGCTCACTCAACTTGTGGTACAAAGCAGTCTTTTGTTTATATTGGTTAATGTTTTGTATTCAAATGTGTATAGCTTATTTCATTGGAACATTCATCCACATATTGCATGGTTTCATTTGTTATCCTTTTTTTTTCAATGTTGCAGCTTCATTCCCTTTGGGAGTTCAACAAGATGAGTATGCTGAATCTCGTTGCAAGTGTTGTTAAGGTGAGGTGTCTTGCGAATTATTTTTGGGCCAGCCATATAGTAGCATCATCTATCACACTTTTCACATTCCCTTCTGAACTGTGATGCATCTTTACTTCCCAACTATTCATTTTCGGAGTCTGATAATTTTGAATCACTTTACTTAAAACAGAGTAATGTAAAATACTAGGTTTTTGAGTCTACACTACCTTTAAAAAATAGGGCCCCTTTCTGTCCATGTTTTTTAATTAAATTGTGTTATTGAGTGACCACGGTAATTCTTGTGACCAGAAATAACACCAAGTTTTTCCATTTTTGATCATCCTAGTTCTCACCAGTTCTCCAGTAGTTTGCACAAGTTTTGACCAGTGTGAGCAGCACATGACATGACATGATAAGTGTTCACGATGACGCAAGTAGGTTTGATCATAACATCTTAATGTCCGGCTTCCTTATTCTAATTCATAGACAATCTGAAAATTGATAGATAATTCTTTTAAGATTATTATAAATAGGGTTTTTACATTTCCCCACTTAAAATAGGCCAAAACTCTAGTTGCCTCCCTTATGTGGCATAAATTACGTCTAACCCACAACTCAACAGATTCAGTTGGTGCTCAGTTAAGCCCCAAATGAAATGATCAAAATGCCCTCCCAATGTTAAATTACTAAGACCTTGTTTCTCATACCATATGTGATCCTTAGGTGGGTGAAGGGATTCCCCTTTCACCCATCTTCTTCCTACACCTTGCCGGAAACCACCTACCACCGCTGCCACCCCCAAGAAACCACCACTATCCCCATTCAATCACTTGACATCTCTCCACTTCTTGCAGACAGATGCACAGTAGACAATGTTCTTCCGGACCGGCTAGCTGTCTTCGCTGGTCTCGACTTGCTGGGTGATTTCCCCAAGAAGCTCAGGAAGCATTTTGGACGAGCAATCCTCCTCTTCAGATGCTACGATTCCTTCCTCGGCTTCCTCATCATCACCTCCTCTGTGCTTGTGTTGGTGGGCTTTGATCCTTTCTGGTTTTAGGGTTCTGAGATCCAGGGAGAAGCTTGTGAGGTCCCTCCCAGATTGAAATACCCTTCTTTAGGACATTAGTGGCTGTTACCTTCTTCCGGCCATAAAATCCTCCTAGATTTTTTTTGATAGAAATAAAATTCTCCTAGGTTGAGGCTATAATGGTGTGGGAGCGATAGAGAGAGGATAAATCTGTTGGATTAATTGAGATTAGAAAAAAGCAATCTCTCTCCTTGTAATTGCAACGCCATTGTCGTCAGTCGTCACCGGGGGGAAGGTGGGGGTAGGGGTGGTTTTTCGAGGGTGGAGGTGGTGGTTTTCTGCTAGGTGTAGAAAGAAGCTGGGTGAAAGTAAAATCCCTTCACCCACCGTATGGTATGAGAAAAAAAGTTACTTTAGTAATTTGACATTGGGAATGTAGTTTGGTCATTCCATATTGGGACTTCACTGGGCACTAACTGAAACTGTCTAAGTTGTGGGTTAGACGTAATTTGCCACATAAGGGAGGCAACAGCAGTTTTGGCCTATTTTAAGCGAGGCAAACATTAAAAAATTCTTATTCATAGCTTTATGATCAATCCTTATCTAACTTGGAATGCTTGAACAAATATGTACGGCAGGTTAACAGCTTCTAACCATAAAACTTAACATGTGACCATCTGAATTCTTATTCATTTCTTTATGATCAATCCTTATCCAACTTGGAATGCTTGAACAAATATGTACGGTTGGTTAACAGCTTCTAACCATAAACTTAACATGTGACCATCTGAATCACTGTTAAACAATATAAGATAGAGACCGAGAGAGAGAGGAAAAGGCGAATTGTCAGGAGGCCAGCAATACTTGACCCTGTAGAAGCGATTGGCAGTGTACATACCATAATCATATGCTAACTGGTCAGCTTCATGGGTCCAATAGAAGCGATGACAATAATGGAATAATAAGGAGAAGCACAAAGGAAGTAGAAAAATAAAATAAGAGAAGGAAAGAAGTAAAGGTGGCGCTCCCCCTCTAAGGGGTCCATAACACAGGCCCTTGTGCTCCAAAAAGAACTCTGGGCATACTTGGATCAAACTCTATTATATGCATATCTTTTCTTACTGCTTCTCCAATGTTCATTTTAGTTATGCGCTTACCCCGTTTAGCTTCATCAAACTGAATTTGGTTGTTCTACCTTACTAGTGCTTCTATGAGCTCTGTTGAATATGACTATGCCACCTCAAGGAGCTATCATGGAGCTTGTCCTAGATTGGTGCAAGTGTGCAACTACCAAATTTGGTTGAATACAATCATTCCTTCTCATAAGTATATTTCCACAATATATTCTGTAACTAATTACAAAAATACCATGTAACTAAAATGCCCGTATGCCACTACATCAGCTAACATTCTGAAATCCTGTTCAAATTGAACATGTTACTTTCTTATGTCAAGTCCTTGTTATTTTTAAAAGGTAATTGTAAATAAATCCTTTGTAGCTTAAAACTGATATCATGTGAGCTACCTTCTCCTGATTCAGTGCATTTATCTGCTTACACAGACAGGAATACATGGGAAGATCTTTTCTTCAGATAATGGACAACCTTTGCCTGCTCATATCGCAATCAAGGGAATAAATTACACGGTGTGTACCTCAACCATTTCATATCATTTGTTTCCTTGAAAGTCGTCCTTGGGATGTGCAGTGAAAAGGTACTAGGATGAGCCACTGTTGGAGGAGTCATTCTTAGTTGGTTTCTACATTTTCCTGCGTGAAGATGATTGAGGCTTGTAAGCTTTGTAGTGATTGAATGTAGCAAAGTTTGCCAGATTATAGGTACCCTAAATCTTTTAAAGTCATCATGAAACTTCAGCATAATTTATCTGTCTGCAAAGAGGGCTTGGTCTTTTAGATGGGCACAGTCCTGTCCACAGGAGCTGACAGTTCTCTTGTATTTCTGTAGCCATTGGAGTTGTTATTCCATACAAAATATTTGGTGCACATTCGAGTTTTTGAGTGTGGTGTGCCTATATACCTTAAATATGTTGAAGGGCCATTATCTACCTATGTAGGGCAACTTTTGGTAGAAGATGTCTTGCAGGCAGAATCACTGAATGCTGTCCCCTGCTTCCTGTGTGCCCCCCACCCTCCCCCTCCCTCAGGGAAAATGTATAATTTTTGGAGCTTTCTAGACAGCTATATCACGTAAATTTTTAGACATAGTCTCAGAATTGGAAGCATTGTTTGACAGGCTTATTAGTCAAACTAACACATCATTCTGATGTATGAGTGTTTATTAACATCTCTAGTAACTGTTTCAAAATCTGTCTTTATACCTTTTAGTTGTAAATTTGCAGGTGAAGGCTGGTGGATCGTTTGGTGATTACCACCGCCTGCTTGCTCCAGGCGAGAGCTATGAAGGTATATATTCTCCTTTAAACAGGATGCAGTTAAGGCATTGGGCTAATTATGGTTACTTATCTTGTTAGAGTCATTAAGAGCAAGTAGGATGTAAGAGTTTGTTTCAGTTATTGAGCCCAAGTAAGTCAAATTTTGATCCAGTTTTATAGTAAGTTTTCATTTCTTCTTTGCAAGTTTTAACTAGATGCCTGTAGTCCATCGCTGAAAAACAGAGATTCTCAGGTGAAATTTTTTTGAGTTGAGAAGTTGATTCCATTGGTTGCCAAGAGCTGTTGTCTCGCTCTTTCCGCCTCTCTTCAGTTGATCTTCTTTCCTTCTCAGATCTGATTTCTTCTATATCCCTTTCCATGGATCATTCCTCTCCCTTGTTTCTCCTTATCTTTATTACTGTTTTTTGCGTCCCTTATTACTGCTAATATTCTATTCTGGGTGGTGCTGCAAGTCTGCTACCAACTGGATCTGGGTCAAATTTTAGCCATTCTTACTATTCCTCCTAAAATTCAGTCACGGTCATACACCATAGGGTGATTTTCGCCCTGGATTTTCATTCCTACCTATTTTACCAGGAGTGCTGCCTTTCCACTGAGACTTTTCCTGTGACAACACCAGGTTCAGTAGCAGAAATTTCTTGTAGTCTTGTATAATTTCGGTATGGTTATTACTTGCAACTAGTAGGGACGTGAGTCTCCAAGTTTCAGCTTGGTTGAATGCTTATGGTTGAGTTTCATCACTTGAAGTCAAGAGACATTGATGCTGGTTACAGTTGTGGAGGTTGAAGAAGACAACCTCAGATCAGATTATGGAGGATTTCTAATTGAGCCATAAGTATAGCTTATGATTGCTTCCAACTCTGTTCCCATACAAAAGATATAAGACTTTTGTGTCCTAACCAAATCCACATCCACCTTCCAGCGTAGGTTTGTACGGTTCTGGTGATTTTGCATATTTGAGTTATCTAATACTTGGGGGCCCGTAGGAACCTAAGCAGGGTTTCTGAGCCCTGGATTTCTGCAAACCCTCTATAAGACTCAACTCAACTTACTCTAGAATGTCTTCTTTTGTGTATTGCCACTTTTTTGTATCACAACCACTGGAATCTCTATTTCTTTTCTTGCGTTGGTTATTTTATTTTATTATTATTTTTTTTTTGGTTTGGGGGGGGGGGGGGTTTCGGCTTTGGATAGGGTGACTAAACTAATATAGCTTAAGAAGAGCAAGGCTTGTAGATGATCTGCTATGAGGCATGTTACTCTATCCCTTGTGACATTTCTCAACGTTGTGTATCACAATGTATAAGCAGCACGGGTCCATGATCAGAGTTTGTTGTTTGATCACATCCAATTGGTATCTGTTTTAATTCATTTAAAATTGATATGAAGTGATGCCGAAACGAAAAAGTACTGTATTAAGAATGTGCACGAAACATGTTGCGTATGTCTCTTTTTGATATTTTGCATTCAAGTGACTCCATTTCTGAATAAAATTGTAGTCTGAATTTAAAAACTATGCCTTGCAGTTGTGGTTACAATGCCGGGTTACAAATCAAAGAGCACACGTATTTTACTGGAAGATGAAGCCATGAGTGTGGATTTTGTTCTGGATCCAGTAGAAGATCCACCGATGCAGCTGCAATCGAGAAGTAATTGTAATGACAACAACCAACTTGGACTGTTGAGGGTTTTTGGAAGGATCCACCTGGAAATTCTTCTTGTTGCTGCTTTTATCTTGGCATTCCTCTGTTTTTTGTTGAAAAGGAAACAAATCTTTAGTATCTTAAAACATAGACAATCAGCAAGTCAAAAGAGACCAGTTTCTGTATGAGTGTAACATCTTATCAGTCAATTTTGTATTTATATCTGTTGTAAGGCTGCTTTTACTTCCAGTTAATGGGGTATGATAATTTTGCTGCTTGTTTTAATTTTCTGTTTTTATGTATGCCCCTTGTAAAGCTCCCTGCATGTTGAGGGGAGAGAAAATTCACTTGTATTTGTGGGAATGAAGTCTCCCTTTGCCTTTCAGGGTTTCTAAGTGATATACCTGCCAGTCTTTCTTAGATGTAAATTCTGTGTACTAATATTTGAAAATAGCACAGAAGTAGAAGTGGGTGCTGCTCAGACTGCCAAAAAATATGTCGTTGCTGATTTGCATTCCAATCCTGCTACTCATCTAATGGCTAAGTATCAATGGCTGATGGGATGAAAACAGAGTTTAGTGATGTGTGCCTGAACCAGCCTTTGGAGGGTGGTCACGTTACACCTATACCCTGGAAGACACTGAGAATCATCAAAGATGTCCAGCGTTCTGTTGCATCCATTGGGAAGAATCAAGTTCATGACCATGCATGAAATTAAGCTCTTTCATTAGCAGATATTTCAATGCATCTAGCTACAAGAAGGTATGATAATTTCAATGCATCTAGCTACAAGAAGGTTTACAATATATCATACATAGATCAAAGGACATGGCTGCTTTAGAGAGAGTATTCTGGTAAAGTGGTAACTGATTGATTTCATTCTTCATATGATTTTGGCACCTTCCTCCTTGGAAACCAATGCATCCATCCGATGCAGCAATAAATTGAAATCATCTTCGCTCTTGATGAGACTTAGACGAACATAGCGGCTTTCAGCATTGAACAAGCTACCAGCTCTGCCAATGATACCTGCATTTCCGAGAACAGCAAGGCAATCTAGGTCTTCCTTCCTCTCGCATTTCAACCATGCATAAGCTGTCAAATGAAGAACCAAATTGTAATTCTAAACTTTATTCTGTGTTTACTTCCATGAAGAACCAATACAGCAAATTAGTACTAGTGGTAAACAGTGGAGATTCAGAGGACATTAACAACTAAGACAATAAAAGGGCCTAGGTAAGTTCGCATTGGCACGGTTGAGGGTGAAAGAATTACCTGGAGAAGGGCCAGTGACTCGTTGAAGATAACTGCAATATTGAGGTTCAAGCTTCTGAATCGAGAAGCGAGTTGATGCTGATAAGATCTTATTCAGTCTTTCCCATCTCGTCCTCATTGTTTGGTATCCAAATTCGAAGATTCCTTCTTTTAGCACTACTTTCAGAAGCTTTAAGGCTCTTAGCTGAGTATCGTGAGAAACACCGAGAGTGTTCAGATTTAAATATGTTAAGATCCTCTGATAAACAGCTTCATCTTTTATCAGTGCCCACCTACAGATCAAATTGATTCCCCATGTGATACTGATATACTAATAGCAGTGATAGCAGAAAGAGTTGAACTGTGAGTGGAGAGAACTACCCGAATCTGCTGCCTGCATGTCCAGTGATCTTAGATATGGTGAAGATCATGAGGTTTTCATCTACAGGAGCTGAGATTGCAGTAAAATGAGGCCAATAGTATGCATGATCATGAATTGTCTTGACAGATGGACCTTCAAGAACCGGCTTCATAAGTTGGCCATCAGGATTGTTAGGGGAAGTTACAAATTCAATTATATCCCTGGATGAATATGATGATGAGTTCTTCCAAAGAGAAGTGTCTCCTTCAAATTTGAAGTCCATAGAATTGAAAAGATCTGTTTGTAATTCATATACCTGCAACAGATACATTTAATGAACCAGTAAGTTGTAACCAGTAGAGGTACGTGTGTGCTGCCAAGGAATTTAAGCCAGAATAATTCATTAGAACTAAGGCTGTGATTCCTATGTTGATGTATGAGCTGGACGGTCTGGGTATTCCAAACTAGATACTCAGGGTTTAATGTTTTAAGCAAGTTTGTGCTTAAATCGGAACCCTGATATCGTATGCTTTCTAGATTAATGGGGCAGGACAAACCGGATAGAAGGGGGTGGTTGCGACGACATGTGCAGGAGAGGATGAACCCTGTTGGGAGAGGGCATGAATTGCTGCATGGAGGAGTTGTGTAGAACCAGTACCAAAAACTATGAACCTTCCTTCAGTTACTGCATTTCCAACCATTGCATGTAGTTGCAAAATAACCTTAGTAAGCTCTAGTGAGATGGAGGAACCAGTGTCATCCATTCTGTAACTCATCCTATGCCATCCAGCCATTACAACTGCGCTACTCTTTGCATGCTGCATCCAAAATGGCTCTAAGAAGAGGGGATCCCCACTGCACAATCGAAACACCTAAGTTAAGATTCTTATGATTTCCTAATAGGAAATGATGATGAAGCTTAATATTCAAAATGGCAAATTCGATTCATACAAGAGTTTCGGGGTAGTTTTCTTATACAACCTTACAACAACTTTTAAAAATCCACGTGATTCTTGGAAGAAAAAAACATAAAAAATAAAAAATCTTCTGCTGTGTGCAGAATGGTGTACCTATATACCAAATAGAACGTTGAGATTAAATGCTTGATTTTAAACTGAAGTCATCCATTTGTTAGATAGATGTACTACTCTGCACATAAATGTTGACAACAATGGATTTTTTCCGCACATCTTGGGCCATAGGTCTCAGACTGTTAGGCTCACCATGGCAGGTAAGGTCTCAAGTCTCATTATTATTTTTAATTTATTTGTTTTAAAAAGAATGACAAAAGAAGTTTTATCCATTATTATTTGATCAATATTTTCCTTTCGAGTTCAGATACACTGTCCTAATAAGTAGAGGCTTGTGCTTCTCTCATATTTTCTTCACCAGATAATAGGGTAAGGTTCATGTAAGGTCCATTGGGGTCTCATCTGATTCCATATCTTCTCTACTCGGGTAGGACATGCTCCCATCCTCCCACACTTACATACGGTCTACCCATGGTGCACAGACAAGCGCTGTGTCAGGCCTTATGTGAGTGTGGTATGATGGAAGGATTGTCCATTTGGTTGGAGAGGATCTCCACTTGTCACACCTTTCATTTTTTCATCATACAATAATGTGACTCCGTGAGGGCTCAATCGTGCAATGGAGAAGTTTGAGAAGAGCACATACTTTTACGAGACTATTTATTCCTTTCCAATGATCTTATCTATGGGAAGAGAAGGAAGAGAATAATTAAAAGTAAACGAAAGGAAATAACCTATCGACGTTTGCCGGACAGCCAGGTAAGAACTGGGAGCAAGAGGGTCCTCCATAGCATGAATTGCAGTCGCATGTAGGTTTTCCTTCTACTACCAACCCATCCAAGAAGGCCCTGCCATGGCCGGAGCATGAGAGAGCTGCAACAGCTTCAGCTTCCGCCGCTGCCTCACTACTCCATGTTAACTCCGGCGAACATCGAAGACAGATATTATTAAGAACAAAGAATAGATTAAGAATAACAGACAAAGCTAGGCAAACTAGCAACTTTGTTCCATTGATCTTGGCCATCATCTTGCTTCTCTCTCTTTCTCAAGATTGATGCATAGCCACTGAAGCAGAGACCCTTATATAACAAAGCCGAAACAGATTCCTAGTTTCCTTATTCTCTCCCTCATACCTTGGGCTGCCCACCTAGTCTTTTGAAGATTCCAAGTCGTTTTGGGTTGTTGGATAAAGTTTCAAAGAGATGATGTTGATTTTTGAGACTTTTAGTGAAGTTACCAGTCACTTTTCCAACAAGTTGTATGGAACAAGGAATCTCCCAGAGCCAATCCACTGTGGACTTGTTGAAAGCCTTCCCAGAGATTCCGTACATAAATGGGAATAAAATGGTTTGTTTTCTAACACAGAAAAAGAAAGAATGAAATTTAATGCATTTGCATCGCTTTAGCCATTTCTGATGGGTTAGGTGTGGTTGACAGGAGATTACCTTTGTCATTGCTTCAATAGGGATTTTTATTTGCAGCAGCCGATGCTGATTGTGCTAAAGGTTCAGATCATGCCATGTCATCATAATATGATCTAATAGTTGAGAATCAAACAATAGGTATATATTTATAAATAAATAAATTTTATTTTTACATTCAAGATTTAATTGTTCATAAAATTATAACATAAGTCCATGAATTAAGGCCTGTTTGGTTACATGAATCTAAAGATTTGAAATCTCCATTTATGAATGCGAGATTTATACTCGTTTGGTTGTGAAAATTTCCAGATTCATGAAATTTAGAGATTCATCTTTTTACACTAAAAACGTAAATCTGTAGATTTATGAGTATAGGGTGAAATCTCTAAATTTTACCCTATTATGAAAGCACTAAACATTTTCACATTCACAAAAGTCACGTTGACCAAATAGTTTTTTCATAATGAAATTTCCAAATATTCAAGTTAACTAGACAGTTAATTTTATGAATTATGACTCCATAGGTATGAAATTTCCAAACTCATGTAACCAAACAAGCCCTTGCAACCCTTAAAGAATTTTGCAAAGGAGATTCACTATGAAACTAACAAATTTTCAGAATTGTCGATTCATTTATTCAATAGCAAAAATTTAATCGGATCAATTAGACGTGTGATCATTCTATCTAGCTTAACAAGGATTTGAGAGAAATGTGACTGTTTTGCCCTCATTACAAATAGAATATAATTTTCTAAGTTGTCCATTTGTATGTTTTCACTAACCCCACATGTATAAGTCTATGTTACTCAAGTCATTTTTAATAATACTTATATAATGGATCATCCTTGTGCCTGATTGATAAAAGAAAGTTTGATTGAGTTTGTTTAGACATAAAGGCAAAGATTGCCCTTCGTCTTACGAGGGCTATTGATCAAGATAAGCTTCTTCTCCTAACCTTTCTCTCTACCTGAGCGATGGCTTTGTTGGCAAAAGACCAACGCTTCCACATATGAGATTAGAGTTCGAATCTTCCTCAGGGGTGAAGCTCTTTTTTATTATATAAAAGCTCCCTTGAAGATGTAATCATGGCAAGCTGGCCCGTTCTTGTCATAAAAGATTAGGTTTGAGACTGACTGATAAGAGAACACATGTACAAATAAAATCAAGTGCCTTTTGTAAGTTATAGACCGTATGATTCAATTGATGTATTAATATAGACCGTATTAATGAAAAGTCAATTTTGGCTGTAAGATTCATGAGTGGGTTTTGTAATGCAACTTTAAAGATTTTTTTTTTTTTTGGGTAAACCAACTTTAAAGACTTATATAGTAATTTTCAATTTTTTGAGTTTTTTATTTGTAATTAAAAAACATGAAAATTCAAGAGCCACTATCAGTTTTTTTTTTTTTTTTTTTTTTTTTTTTTTTTTTAATTATAATTTTTTACAAGTCGCCCACTATAGTCGGATGAAACTTGGGATTTTCCATTTTAATGACAAATATTACATGTCACCCACTAAAATATTACATTCACTCCATAAACAATCTATGCCCACGTGTTTGCTAACATTCACAAGAAAAATAGTGACAGTAAGCGTGCGAGTGAGCCACTACATAGGAGAAGTTGAAGAGAAGATCCTGGGTTCTGTTTAAGGTAGCTATTGTAGAAGACTTGGGAAGGCATTCAGTAGTTTCTAATATATAATTTTTTTATCAAAAAAAAAAAAAAAACAAAAAAACAAAAAAAAAAAAAAACAAAAACGATGCGTTTTAGGCTCTCTAGAGGGTAGAGAGAATGGGAGCTTATAAGAAGACTTCGATGAGAATAAGAGCAATTAAGAAAGAAGAAAAAGATTTGGTAGGCTCCTCTAAGAACCCCAAAAGATTTGACAAGAAAAAAGAGAAAACCTAGAGAAATGTAAGGAGGACCCCACGTGGTTCTTTCACTTTCTAGTTCCAACCAAGGAACAATATGTTGCTGACATATCGTGAAACGTTGGCGAAAATTCGGTTTATCGCTCAAGACCAATTCCAAAACCAACATCTTAAACAAAATATACCAAAAGTCGCTGAAATTCATAAAAAAATCGGCTAATATCAGGACTGCTAGGGTCGGAATGCCTTGTGCACGTTGATCTACATCTTGAAGGTTAGATGTTAAAACCGCATTTCTTCATGAAGATCTTGAAGAAGAAATCTATATGCCCATTTTTTGGGGACCATTTTTTCACTTGTTCTAAAACGCGCCAAGATGTTGGTATAAGAGATTTGATTCCATTGCTATTGTTGCTTCTTTACAAGAGGTTTGAAACCCATATATGAGGATTGAGAATGAGAATCGTTTTGAAATGAACTATCGGCACATTCTAGGGAGCAAATCACCGAGAGGAAAGATTTGGCTATCTCGGAAAGAGTTACTAAGGAAAGTCTGCGCCGCTTCAATATGCAAGACTCGGGGACAAATGAGAGATGGAGATGAGTCTGTTTTGTTGCTATATACAGACCGGACATTGCACGTGCGGTGGGGTGATTGTCTGCTGCGAATCCAGGACAAGGCATTGAACCTAGATAGCTAAAGTGTGAGGATTGAGGAATGGAAATCGTTGGAATTGCTGGAAAAGAGAGGAAAGTTTCAAACTTCGAACCATGCTTAGAGACGACTCATGAGTAATGGCCCTCACCACTACAACTCTTCTCCACCACTGTTTTCTCCGTCTTCTCTCTCCCTCTCTCTTGCTCTTGCTCTTTCTACCTCTCTCTACAAAATCATCTCCAGTGAACAATGAACCCCTTTTAATCTTTTAAACGTTGGCAAAATGTTGCTGAAATTTTGGGGTTTTGGTGGTTTCGCCGGCCATCAACACCCGATATTTGACCAACTTTTTGAACCTTGGTTCTAATACCATATGATTATCATCAACAAAAATCAAAAGGAAGAACATAAAAGAAAAGGATAATTGTTGGATACGACATTGCCTTTTGTAGCAATGATGAGGCAATAATTTGCAATGGTGACGACTTAAGTTTTTGGCAAGGGGCAGTGTCAGCCAATATGTGAGTGGATGTGGTGGTTTTTGATAGTGGGGGCGGTTTTTGGCTGAATGTAAAAACAAAAGGTGAATCACGTAAAGGTTAGATATGAGAGGGTAATTCAGTCATTTGAGTTTCAAATTTTAAATGACTTAAAACAAAACCAAGCTATGATTCCTAACTATAGGTAATTTGTAATATTCAAGAGGGTCACATGTAATATTTGCCACTAGAGTGAAAAACCCCCAAATTTCATCCCAGTGTAGTGGATGACTTGTAAAAAACTCTTTTAATTAAAATGTAAGTGGATCCTCACATTTAACGGCACGCGTTAATTTAAATATTAGATTCAGATTAATGATAAATACATGGTTTTGTATACACTATTAGAATGAATATCGTTGACAAAAAAACAATACAATATCGGAATTGGTACAGATGAGTATCGATTTTATTGGCGATTTACCCGATACGATATGCAAAACCTACCTTTGCGGAAGCCAGTGAATTGTCCCCAAAAAAAAAAGAAAAAAAGAAAAAAAGAAAAAGAAATAAAGAAAAGAAATAATAAAAAAGATGAGTGCCAAACTGTAATTTCACGGTATTAATGAATCTCTGATTCTCAGTCATCTACTCGTCTGGGCTGTTACTCTGTTAGCCTGTTTGAGCGACGATTTATAAGTAGAGAACTCAAACCCGAAAACTTTTCGCCTTCTCATTTCAAAAGAGCAAAGACAGCCAGATGGGTATAAAAAGGCGGTAATCGAAGAAAACAAAATGGAGTGATAGAAAGAGATTTTGCAGTACTTCACAGCGATAATTCTCCAGAGGCGGCTCCTCTTCAGATCGCTCAATTCCAGCTCTACTTTCCAAGTCTCATAGCTATTGTCCTTCATCATATGTTCCGGTGATCGAACTTTTGGATTCATTTTCAGATTTTTGACCGCTCTTATTTAGGTTTCTTTATCGGTATGTGATTCAACCTTTTTAATTTGTAATTACTTTTGTGATCTTATTCCAGGTTGCGGTATTTGATAGATTATTTCATGTCAAAATTAGTGTTCCATTCTTGACTCATGTAGTTTTTCCGATTAAATGCTCGGACATCGGCTTAGTATTTTCGGAGAAGCATCTCGTTTAGTTTCTGTCTAGCTGTAAATTGCAGGTAAGATTCTTATATATTTTAATTCGCCTGCAAACTGTCCCTCCCTCTCCCCGCGTTTCTGTTGGATATTAAATTTTGTAGAAGTTCAACGAGTAGGATTGGCTTCAAATCGTTCAGAACAGTCGCTTGAATGACGAATCTTTAACAAAGCAAATTTCTATTCTGGAAACTGTATCGGTCTTCAACTATGGTTATGGCATGGAAATGATTTTAGCATTCCAAAAGATTAAGGACAGGAGATCCTGTGCATTTGGTCGGCGTTCAATTTGAAAAGACGCGAGGTAGTCCAGTAGCAGAAGAAATAAGAACTATAGTTAAGCGACCAGTGGTGGTGGTTACTCATCCTCTCGACATTTATTAAATTAAATATTTACAAATTTGAGTCATCACTGGAGTTATTTTGTTTGGGAAGCTTGTTAACACATTTGCTGGAATTTAGCGTTAATGAATATCAAACCATCTCTCAATATCTGCCTTGAATTAAAGAAATTGATTCTTGAAATATTAATTTTCTTGTCTCTTCTCGTGTTACTTAGACAAATTTATGCTCTATTAAGAGTCTGCTAGAACATGAAAAATTGTACTTTGTTTCCCTTCGCTCATGGCAAAGGAAGGGCCAAGGAAAGGGGTATTACTATAAGGGGATCAGTGATGAGAGGACTCCATTGATGAAGAAACATGTGGCAAGAAAAAATTATTTGCTTTTCCAATGTTATATTACTTCTGTTAATCTGTTTCTGGTAGCCATCTTTGGTGCATGTAATGATACTAATCTGGAAAATGATCATGTTTGTTGTTCTTACCTTGTTGATGGATCAGTTACCTTTCTTTTTTGAACGAGAGGGACTGCTGTCTACTTTGTCCATCTGGTTTCAACTATTGAGTGTGCAAGGAGATTATTTTCCATAATCAGTAGCTCTGTGAAAGTTTTTCTGCAGAAGGTATTGAATTTTATTGCAAAGCATGGAAATATTTGGCATACTTTATTTTGGTGTTTTATGATTTATTCATATGCGTTTTATGTTGTTTCCACCTGACAGGCACAATAATGGTTGGTCTGCAATCTTGATTTCTTGTATCTCCAATATTATGTCCAAATCCTTCTTTTAGGTCACGTTCCTTATGATGTGATCTGTGGTGAAGACTTTGAAATTCATGAAATATGAAATGTTTTCTCATTCACACACACTCTCTCTGTGCCTATGTGTAAGGGATGGGGCAGCTTGTCAACTGTCCATATGATATAGGATTTGTAACCTACACCAGCTGGGGTGTTTGTGGTTTAGATTGTTTGATTATGTTCTCAAACAACTAAGATTGATACTTTGAAAAGTTCTGGGTCAATACAAAAAATTAGATATCAAAACCACAAAAGAGGGGTTTGTGCAGGGAGGGAGAGCCGGAGAGGAAGGTTAAGACAGAGCCTAACAAAAGGGAAACATATGAACTTGAGATAGCAACAATAAACCTCTTCCTTGGGGACTTCATGAAAGGTTTCAGGGTATCAAAGAGATCATAGAGCTCACGTTGTAAGAGATTGCCTTCCAAATGTGGTCAAGATTATGCGATTTGGTAGTTGATCTTCCAAGATTTATCTCTAGCTAAACCTAAGAAAAAGAAGCACCAAATACAAATCTACCAATAGTGTCACAAATAGCGGAACCTGAGGAGCTGGAGAGCTGCCACAGTGATTTGTGATCAAAGGGTGGGGGTGTTTACCATGGGGCCAAGTGGAAGCTACTACTTTGTGCCAGATGGAGCAGGTAAGGGGATGAGAAAAAAGGAACTGATGATTGTCCTCCTTGCCATTCCAGTAGTGGGTGCAGGAATGGAGACATGCATGTTGGCTATGTGGCAATTAAAGAGAAATGGTGGGAGTCAGAGGTTTAAGGTTCTCCAAAAAGTGAAGGAGTGGTGAGGGATGTGGGCTTTAAACCTCATGAGGGTTGGAGGGGGTATATAATGTATGTGGGAGAGGTAGTGAAGGTTCAGCCAGACTACTTTGTCCATATTGGAAGAATCTTGTTCATTTTCTTCAAGATGTTTGTCATTAATCCTGGCATCTTATCAATTTTGATTGCTTTTTACAATGTGTCAAATGCTTATACCTAGGCTTCTTTTTACCACTATCCAATTGCTCCCCCCCCCCCCCAAGGTCTCCTGGTTGATCTTAATAATTTTTTTGTTTCCTTTATTTATTTATCTCTTGTAGGATCAGAATGGTTTTTCCTTTTGGTGAGGCTGGGGAAGGTCTAGCTGTGTTGCAATTGCAGAAATGGGATCCATCTGAAGTCCAACTAGATCCATCAGAATATCGTGACGCTTTTATGTCTCCAACAAGGGAGCTGTTGCTTTTGCATTCATACCAGTCTGAAGCTTTAATTCTTCCTTTGATTGCTGGTAATTTTCCATTTTGTTTTTTGGATGACTAGTATTCCATCATGTTCACCCTGTTTGCTTATTTTTTAGCTCCTTGCATTTACTTAGGTCAACCTTTTATTATATTTTTGCATCCACAACAGGAGGCTGTAAGAAGAGAAATGACCACTGTAGATATCATTTGGAAGGTCACCAGAGTTCCAGTTCCTTAGCTTCTTTTTCTGCAGCATGTGAAAGATCAGGTTCAGTAGATAATATTCCATGCACATCTGGGTCTGTAGAACCTGTTACAGATGGAGCTTATTCTAATGAAAGTAATTCTGCAAGATCTGAACAATACCCTGTTGTTTGTGATGTAAAGTCACTAGCTTGGGGTCACTGTGGGGACGCTTATAATCAGCACAAAGATGCTTCTTTCAGAGAGCTTCTTTTTGTGTCTGGCAACCATGGTGTTACTGTCCATGCCTTTTGCCATTCACATAAGATTGCTGAATTGACCAGTACATTGTCTGAAGATGTGATTGTACCTGGAAGGTGGGTAGAATGGGGGCCTTCTGCTGCATTGGTTTCTAATATGAAGACAGAGGAGCAGTCCAACTTATATTCTGGTCGTCCTGTTGAAGAAGATAGGAATGGAGTTTGTGCAGAAGCTAAGAATGATACATTTTCTGCAAAATGCTTTACATCGAAAAGATGGTTGCGCACGTTCTTCACCAAAGTTGAGACTATTGAGTCTGATGGTAACTTTTGCACCAGGTTCCCTTCAAAGCCATCTCTTCCTTGTTGTGCAGAAATTATTTCATTTAACATTTTTGATAGTTCCTCAGTATTCTTGGACTTCCTTTCTCATGGCAATGATCTGTCAGCAGTAAAGGAAAATGGGGGTGATGCAACAGATCCAGTGGCTGATACAGCAGCATATTCAGATTCTAGTTCGGTTAACCTAATGGAGAATTCTGATGATTCGCCCCAAACAATAAGCATGGAAGGCTGTGGTTTCTATAAATGTAACAGAGTGTTCTCATGCTCTTCACACCGCTTAATTGGGTTATCTCTGGCTTTGTCAGATCCTATTCTAAAAAATACGTGTGAAACAAAAGCTAGAAGCTGGAGCAAGAGTGTAGTGGTAGTTGGTAAGATATTTCAGTGGGGAATACAATGGGTTTGCTCGGTGAAGCTTCCAGATACATTTCTCAATTTGGATCTGGAATTTAAGTGGACAGACTTTCAGTTTAGTGATAATCTTCTTGTGTGTCTGAATGATTGTGGTTTAATTTTTGTTTATGATGCAACTACTGGAGAATTTGTGACATGCCTTGATATTTTGCGGATTTGTGGACTCACCTCAAGGTCAGACCTGTCGTCCGTAGGCGTTGATATGGCATCAGGAGGTGTTGCTGTGCAATCTGGACCAGATGGAAAAGTTCAAAATATGATGGATTTAGAAATTGAGGGTTACTTGTGCCATAAAAGAAAATTTCAGAGGTTGATGGTTGCTTCTAATTCATCCCTGTTGGCTGCTATAGATGAGTGTGGTGTGGTCTATCTAATTTGTGCTGCTGACCATGTTTCAAGCAAGTATTATTCCTTTAATGAACTGCTTCCCCATTATCAGCGTTTTGGTTTTGAGGTATTGATTGGCTGGGGAATCGGAGGTTCTCAAATAGGTTCTCAGAGGATGCTTTCTAATCTCTTGCCTTACCACGGACTGAAAAGGAAAAGATTGCGCTTTGAGGGAGATAGATGGGAAGATTTCTATTTGAGTGGTTTCTGTGGTGCTTCACAATCAAAGGGTCAGGAAACCAGTTATGAGCTGCCATTGACTCCAATGCGAAGAATTTTTCTCCCTATGCATAGATTTAATAAAGATGATTCCATTTGTTTTACTCCCTTTGGGTTCACTCGGCTTGTCAAGAATTTCTCCACTGAGGGTGAAAGGGCTTTTAAACTTCTTCATACTCATTTACAGGTTGCAACACCTGTTCAGGATGACAGAATCTTGAATTCTCTATGCAAAAATTCTAATGTACTTGGGATGGAAGAGGCCTTTGTTGCGGAAGCTGTTGGCTGTTCCTTCGAAGGATCTCTCTATTTGGTGACAAAGGGTGGTCTATCCATTGTTCTTCCGTCTATTTCAGTCTCCTCGAGTGTCCTTCCTGTGCAATATTCTCTATACTGGCAACCAAGTGTCAATTTGGGTTCTGAATATCAGACTGAATGCTTTTTAACAGGAAAAGAATGTAAGGATCACTGGCCACCTTGGAGAGTTGAAATTTTGGATAGAGTTCTTTTGTATGAAGGTCCTGAAGAGGCAGATCACTTGTGTGTGGAAAACGGTGAGAGAATCCAACTCAGGGTGATTGTATGAACATTGAGCTTTAGTTTTCTTGGACTTTGAAGTCTTGCTTTTTCATTTTATCTAGCCTGAAGAATAATTTAGTGGCCATGGGAGTGCTCTCATGTTTCACATACAGACGGGCTTGGATTTGCTTGTAGAATCATACCTCAGGATTATGGCTTGCTGGCTTTATGTTATGATCTTTGAGTATGATGCATGGAGTTTTGGGTTTTTGACCAGCTGGAGGAATAAATCACCTGTCTGTTCATCTGAAAGCTAACAATGTGAACTACTTGAACACAATACTCCGATATCAGAAAAGACATGATGACCAAAATGTTTACATAAACAAACTAGTGTTCTGCTTGATGGTACCAAGTGACCAATGTCTTATGGTGTTTAAATCTCCCTATGGCCCAAATGGTAGGGCTAAACAACTAGAGTTGTGAAGTCTTCACCTAGTAGTTAATTTCAATTGATTTGCATCAGACATAACTATCTGTTGGTTTGCATATGCTGGATATCCTCGATTCCTCATGCAACGTGGACTAAATGTGCAACTTGGAATCCTTACTTAATTGAAGAAACCATGCTTTTCTTCCTTCCCTTTCTTTTTCCCATTAGGTTATACTGTTCTTCTACTTGCATTCAAATTAGTAGTGTCGGAATAATTTATTTCCGTACAACAGATTACAATGGTTACAGCCTTGATCACCAAAACATTTTTGTTTTCTGTCAACGATCAAAACCCCAATTCATGATTGAAATTGAAACATGATTTCTTCACTTTTGATTTGATCACCCATGTCTCACTGAAAAGCATTATTCTCTTTTCCTTTGTTTCCCTTATGGCATAAATGGTAACGACATGAATCTTTTCTTTTCCTTTTTCAAACCTGATCAGAGATAGAGATCTATGTTTCTCTTCTGTGCAGTCTTGAAATTCCTGCTAAAATAAAAGGGTGAGCCCATTGCCAAAGGCTTCTGCACAAGTAGAGTTCTCTTGGGGGGGGGGGGTGCAATTTTCCTGTGCCATCTTACCCCAGAAACTTTTTCTGAGAGACTGTATGAGGCTTTGACCTCAGGCTACAACTGTGGTCCACCAACCATTGCACCAAAGCCCAGTCCTAGTCTTGAAATTTCTTCTAACAGGCTACAACTGAGGTCCACCAACCATTGCACCAAAGCCCAGCCCTAGTCGTGAAATTTCTTCTATTAATTGAAGAGACGTAATCTGCTCCCTGAAGCCTATTTTCCCTTCTCCTGTGTTAGACTGAAATTCCTCATCTGCTATGATGTTTCTTTATACAGATGTAGTGATTGGGAAGGAAATAACTCTCTCTACACTGAAAACAAGCTGAACACAATACAAACAACTCCAACCTCCTCCTCACTTATGCAATGTTCAAAGCTTGAGCTGTCACGATTCATACTTAATTGTGACCCCTTTTGTTGATGGATTTAGGTCAGCATTTTAAGATGTGCTATCTTTGAGATGGCATTTGTGGAAGGCTCATCTATTTGGCAATACCCCTGCGTAATATCATCATAGAGCACTCCCCTTCCCCTCCTTTTCGTTGGGATTCTTTATTCCAGACATTCGTTTCACTGTTTGGGCCTTGAAGTAATTTCTTCGCATGCATGTAAAATGTTTTTAAAATGCGATTGCATTTCCGGATGAATTCAAGGGGCTAATGTTGCCTTAGTTTGAGATTCATTAGGTTATGCCTTGAATTATAAAAGCTAAAGTTAGATATTTCATCATTGGATTTAAATTTGATATTAATTGAGCTTTAGTTTAGTGACTATCCACAATGAAGAGATGGGCTTGTTGTGAAACTAGCTTCTCTGTCATATTTTGTTGGTTAAAGACAGTTTGGCATCTTTTGTACATTTTCCCCTTGTATGAGTAATGAACCCGGTCTGGTGTTGTATTTGTTTCAGGATGGGATTTGAGAATTTCTCGTTTGCGTCGTCTGCAATTGGCATTGGATTTCTTGAAACCAGATGAGATAGAGCAGTAAGCATCCGTTTAACATGTTACCCTCTTGTCATTGGGTCATGTGAGATTTAAAAGGTCACTTGTGCCTAAACATCATAGAAAATGACTGTCTGTTCTCATGTATGCTATCTGGTTGAAAGTTCTTGCTCATTAAATTCACAAACTTTCTCTGAACACTTATTCTCAGACTCATGGAGCTATGTGCCTCCAAATCAGGAAAGGGGTCATTTTCTTTTTGATATACTCTATTTAGTTGGAAGTTATTGAATGAAAAGGCCAGCAAAATGTGTGGGGGAGGAAATGTTGAGGAAGAAGAAGATAGAGAAGGTAAGGAGAAGAAGATAGAAATGGTGGAATGTTGTGTGTGGAGTGAATCTCCAATACATCAGTGTTACTTCACCAATGAGAAAGTAAGATATTATATACAGGCAAAAACAGCAGTACATAATAAGGCAACTAGTTATATGATTAGTTCCCAAACTACCCTTACATTATATGAACTCTTACCCTATTTTGTGCATCTATTCATGTGTTGGGAAGTGAAAGTGGTCACTGGAGAAGAGGGTAGTACACTGTTGTTGTGCGCAATGTATTGAATGGGATTTAATCATTTAACACTAGTTTGGTAGCAATGGATAGGGCATTGGTTGGTTTTGCATGTTCTTTACTTTGTTGTTGTTTGATTTTTATTTAATTTAGGAACGAATGCTGTTGCTTTTTCTTTCTACTCTGATTACATGTAAAAGGAAATTTGTTAAAAGCGCCAAATGACTAAGATGACAAAGAAAATAACAAAGTTAAAAAGCAGAAACACAAAATTTTACCCTACAGTGCACTTGATTCTCCTCCCAGAGAAAGAAAATTTTGGCAAGGCAAAACCAAGTGCTTGTCAGCCTATGTGCTTGCATATTGGGTCAGGATCTGTATTCTTTCCAAGCTACGCCAATCTTGATCAGTTTTGATCATGTCAATCAACAGATTCTGGGTTACTTTGGTGGATAGGCTGATAGTGATAGATAGTATTGGTTCCAGATAGGCTTATAGTGATAGATAGGATTGGTTCCAGCTGATAAAGATCTAAAAGATGTTATTTTGGTTTGTATTGGCCAGTTTTTGTTACCATGATTTACTGAACTGGCAGTTTTGCCAAGCTTGGGTAAAATCTTTATAATTACATGTCTAAGTTTAGTTTGAAAGGACTTCTGTCACATAAAAAATAAAAATGAAGCACCTCTTTATTGTGTAATGTTAGACCTAAAAGGTAAATATATGCAGCACTGCAGATACAAAGGGAAGAGTTGTCATGGGACCAAGCGATTGAGGCAGGGCCTTAAGTTTGGCATATTTCTTCCATGTGGTTCAAATCTAGTCTAGTCTCCAGAAAATAGTACACTTTTTAAGAATCAAACTTTTGATACTCTATTGAGGTGGGAATTAAAGATTGGGTTACCATTTAGTTAACACACAATGGAATTGGGCAGAAGGGGGAGAATATGCATTTGACTGGAGATGCGGAGGGGATTTTTAAGGCAAGAAAGATTTATTTATTTTCTTGGGCTTTACTTTTTCTTTTCCCTGGAAGAGGGGGGAGGGTGGGAAAACTTCTCCGGAACAGGCATTTGGCTGCATACATCTGACCCTCCCTGGATCTTGCCAAATGCAGTAGCCTGTTGTGCTGGCTACAATTGCTATCTTTTTTATTTTTTACTCAGTTTGATATCTACTCTCTCTCTCTTTTTTTTTTTGGGGGGGGGGGGGTGTTGATTATGTGGGTGCATTAAGCCTTTTCTTTATTGTACTTTTAACATTTATAATTGTGAGGAAGGGATGCTACTTTTAGTTCTTTTGGCGATGTCTCTCCTTTCTTTGAGTACTGGTTGTATTCCTTCTGTTTCTGATTTAAAGGAAGTCCAACAATATGATCCTCAGAAACCACCTAGGATGCTAGAGTTGCCACATATCATGGTTGTCCATGCCCTTCAGTATGCAATTGACATCCCTGATTTTATGCTTTATGATCTCCTATGTTCCTTGCTATATGCTTATAGAGAACTTGAGGGCCATGCTGGTTCTGGCATCTTATATAATTGGATAAGTAGGAAATGTTTGGCTGGGCTATAAATTTATATTATTCTAAACACTAGAATGCTAGAAGTTGATTTTAGCTGATATCATTCTGATGAAACAGATCTTTGGAAATGCTTGTGGATCTTAATCTGGCGGAAGAAGGGGTGTTGAGGCTGGTTTTCACTGCTGTTTATCAAATCTGCAAAGTTGATAGCGATAGTGAGGTTGCTTTTGCATCAAGGTATGACTTCACATTCAGTCTATCTTTATTTTATTTCTTTAGTATCCTTGTGAAGAAAGAACATATTAGTGTTTTTTTTGGGGGGAGGGGATGTTGGTGGGGGTGGTTCAAGAAGCAATCATAGATTCATAATTGTCATGGCCACTTTGTGAGCCAAGGAGTTTTGAGGTGCCAAAAAGGGAAAAAGGCAGTGGTGTTTTTCCATGCAAACCAAGGAAACACTAATAACCGAGGTGCAAGGAATGTGCTTAGGTTTTGCTTGTCTGATGCGTTGACAACTATTTAAGCTTCATGTGGTAGTATAGGGCTTTCACTACCTCTCACATGAAACACATAAGGCTTGTGCTAGAATCCTAAAAAGATATTGGATTAGACCAACGAGGTCCTAACCCTGAAGGTATAGTTACTTCTGTTGTTAAGTAACACATGCGGCAACAACATGCAAGGCTTGGCCGTCCAGAAAATACAGGAATATGTGAACTTTGGTCAAACTGAACCAGGTCATCATTACATGGTGAATCTTATAAAATTTGCAGTGCAAGAATGTTGTGAAGATGAAAAGAAAATTTAAATATATGAAGATTTGACCTTAAATCAATAAAACTGTTTGAAGTTCCAAGTCCTCTTGCAGTACCATTTGCTAGACATTTGTTAAGCACAATGAGGGTAATAAGGATGTCCGTCTTATCTGAAACTTTCAGATATGGTGGTGCCCCCATAAAGGTTGCAATCTACCATAGTTGAACCAAAGGCCACGCGCAAGCCTATGAGGGTAGGTGCGTGGTCCTATTGAACTGATTTAATTTAGTGTAGTTGAAAATTAGCCAATTTTAGAATTTTTGCTAGAAACCAACAAAGCATCCAGTGGTCATGAAATTTTAGAGTTATATGGTACACTGACAAAGCCATTAATCTCAGAATTTCAGTCCAAGCAACAGTCAATACATCCTAGGTACGCTTTCTGTGTATCAGAGTTGTAAACGGTTCCGGAATCTGCGACCTGTACCGGGGAGGCAGGTAAAGGAAGAAGAGAGAGATTGAAGGAGAAGAATACAGAAACAGTGGAAAAATAGGGCTGTGCGATAGAATATATGTTTTACTTTACTAGCCAACACTTTGAGATTTACTCAAAGTAGATTTACAAAAGGAATATAACTCTTACTAGACTGAGGCTGGAGCCTAAAGCCTGAACATGACACTACTTAGAATAGGAAACTGACAACTAAAGACATAAAGTTCGCTTGCTTTCTATGTTCCTTTATTACATGTTTCACATATTTTCCATAATTTGGTTATCTTTGCAGGCTTTTGGCATTGGCCTCCTGCTTTGCAACCAAAATGCTTCGGAAGTATGGGTTAGCACAGATTAAGAAAGAGACCCTTACTTTTCAGGGCATTAAGGATCACAGTACTGGAGCTTACTGGCCAAGTTTACCACATGAAGAAGTAACTGAGATGAGGACTTCAAGAAGAAGCCTTCATGAGATGTCTCACTTGCTGAAGATCATCCGGAATCTGTGGTCTCGACTAAGTGTGCGATGCAGAAGACCAGGACAAGGACCGGTATGGTGTTGAATGATTTTGCTAATCCAGATTATAGAGTACTATTTGGAACTCTTTAGAACATAAGTGATTAAAATGTGTTCTTTCTTTTGCAGTTAGCTCGTGGGGATGCATTTCGTCTGGAGAATACAGATTCAGTCAATGATGGGACTCATCTTCCAATTATTGCAGTAGATGCTATTCCATCGGAGGTTTTGAAGCAAAACGAATTGACTTTTCATAATTCTCATTCTACCTCGGATACTCCTGAGAAGCTGGCTTTGATACCCTTGGAATCCTCAGTGCAAGTAGATTCTGGGAATCTGGATGAATTATCTGTTGTTGTGTCTCAAGGGGAGATGCAACAGAAGAGAATGCTTCCATTGGAAAATCCCAAGGATATGATTGCTCGTTGGGCGGTAGAAAACCTGGACTTGAAATCTGTAGTCAGGGATGCTCTGCAATCTGGTCGTCTCCCTCTAGCAGTTCTTCAGGTACACCTACAGCGTTCAAGAGTTCTGGACACTGATGAAGAGGCTCAGGATACTTTTGCTGAAATCCAAAGAATTGGGAGAGCTATCTCTTATGACCTTTTCTTAAAGGTATTAAATTCTTTTATCTATAATGGGTCTGGTTTTAGTTCTGAACTAATAATCTGTAATAAATAGGGGGAAACTGGACTTGCTGTAGCAACGTTGCAAAGACTCGGAGAGGACATTGATATCTGCCTCAGGCAGTTGTTATATGGTACTGTGAGGAGATCTCTTCGTGTGCAAATTGCAGAGGAGATGAAAAGACATGGATACTTGGGACCCTATGAATGGAATATGTTGGACAGATTTGCTCTTATAGAGGTTCATATCGTCTAATTCTGTGGATACCATATGGTTCTTTCTTCTTATTATTACTTTTCTGTATCTACTCAACTGTTTGTGTTCATTGAGATAATAAAGGTTATTTTTAAACAGAGGCTGTACCCAAACAGTAGTTTCCGGGGAACCTGTATTGGCCGGCAGAATGACAGTTTAACGTCTCCAGAGGGGAAAAAGTTGCAGTTGACATCTTCTAATTCATTCAGTGACTACATCATTCAGTGTGGGGAGATTGATGGAGTCGTGATAGGTTCATGGACAAATACTGATGAGATATCTGATGCCGTGGTACTTGAGGAAGAAAATACTTCTGCTGGATATTGGGCCGCTGCTGCTGTCTGGTCTGATGCCTGGGATCAGAGAACCATTGATCGTGTAAGTCTCTTCTCGTCTGTCATCTTGGCATTCTGTAAATGCTGATTTGGGATTGATTGCTTTGCAGCAACGACTACCAGTAATAACAGGGTTCCTGCCTGCAATTAATAATTGGTTGGGCCTTTTTTTTGATGGGAAACTTGTCTTAATTAACTTTTACAGTGGATCTCCTGAAGATCAGAAAAAGAATGCATGTCTCTTACATATGAATTGGTGATAGTGGGTATTCAATCCTCCTAAAACATGAGAGATTTCCAAGCTCTGTTAGTAACTTTGTTTTAACTCCAGAATCTAATTAACGCCCAAGTAGTTTCTATACTTCAAGTCTAATTTGTGGTACTATTTATGCATCTAAAAGTAATATTACAGGAAGAACTTAATGTACTATATATTTTTCCTGCATGATTAACTTCTTTGGAAACACAGAAGGTTTATGATTTCTATTTTAATTATCTTGCTTGCAGATAATGCTGGATCAGCCGTTTGTAACGGGTGTTCATGTATTATGGGAATCAGAGCTTGAGTATCACATATGTCACAACAACTGGGATGAGATCTCCAGGCTCCTGGACATGATTCCTACATATTTGTTATCAGAAGGAAGTCTCCAAGTGAACCTAGATGGTTTACATTCTGCTGCAACCCTTCGATGCAATGGGGATTTACCTGATTATGAGAAATATATGTATTCAGCTGAAGAATTGGATTCAATATGCATCAGTGTGCCAAACGTTAAAATTTTCAGATTTCCAGCTAGTAATATGTGGTCCATCTGGTTAAAAGTGCTTATAGAGAAAGAGCTTGCCAAGAAATTTATTTTCTTAAAGGAATACTGGGATGGCACAGAAGAGATTATACCACTTCTGGCTCGTGCAGGATTCATTATCAACAGATCAAAAGGTCCTCTACGAAATGAATCCGTTGAGAGTTTATCTGATCTTGGTTTCTCTAGTGAGGGTGAAGTTCATGGAGATACTCTAGAAGCCTTGCATAAACTTTTCATACACCACTGTGTGCAACATGACTTGCCAAACCTTCTAGATCTTTACCTTGATCATCACAAATTGGCTCCGGATAATGATTCTCTTTCTTCACTGCAGGAAGCTGCTGTAAGTTTCTTTGAATTGAATGAATGTTGCTTCTTTCTAAATGAGATATTTCATTTTTTTTGTTTATGTAAATTATTGGGATATGGGACTTTTAGGTCCTAACTTGGTGGGGTCAAGGTGATGTTATAATTGTTATCCCATTTACATGAAGAATTCATAAATAAACATGCACCCAACCTATTTGCCCCACCTATTTGAATCCACTGAAAATCGTTAAAATATAAAATTCCAGAAGGATAAAAACTCAACCCAATTGTTTATATCTAATTTATATTCCATGAGTTATGTTTCAGTCAAAGCTTTTTAGTGTGCAGG
Organism: Hakea prostrata; assembly: GCF_041222555.1. Lineage (NCBI taxonomy): Eukaryota > Viridiplantae > Streptophyta > Magnoliopsida > Proteales > Proteaceae > Hakea > Hakea prostrata. The sequence continues at coordinate 10,084,665 of NC_142600.1, read as the reverse complement.
AATATTGTTTAAAATCACTTTGAAGAGAAACAAATTTGACATAAACTCAAACATTATTTTGATGCTCTTTTGGTTTTCAGTTATGTTCTATCACGAATTCACTAAGACTTCTATCTTCTTCTTCTTTTTTTCTTTTAATTATTTTTTATGGGATTTATAGGTGGTGTTCTTTTTATGGTTATTCATGATCAATAGCTTAAGTAAATGCTCAAATGATATTTAACATAAGCTAGGGCTAAACCTGTTTGGCTGTTTCAATATAGTTTCAAAAGCCAATATACATTAGCAAACTTGATCAATAGCAAAAGTACCATCTTGGGTGCTCTTTTTATAAAACTATATCATGGATTGGCCTGATTGGGTTTAAAATGTCAAAATGGGCAGCCTAGATAAAATAAAGTTTGTGGACATGAAACCAAGATTTCGAGTTTGCCTGGAAGTCTGGAACTGTGCTAGATTTTGACTCAGTTTGGTTTGATCATACCCTTTATAATTTGGTTTGAAGTCAAACCTAGATGTTAGAAACCTGAAACCTGCAGAACAACATTACAGCAGTATCACAAACCAAGGAAAAATTCTATATGGTGACGAAGTTGTAAATTGCCTTATGTGGATAAAGACATAGGAAGAGGAGTGATGCAGAATCATCATCAATTGCGTTCTTTCTTTGATAGTCTAGGATTCGTCATATATGTGTTTGGTCTTGGATTCTGTTATTTTCTAATTGGTCAACTTGATGGGCCTAAAATGGGGGTAGCAAAAAGGGAAACAGGATTTCCTTCATTGGTTTAGATTGAGTCCCGTTTTAAATCTAATTCCTAATCAGACTAGATTACTTAATAAGTTAAGGATGAATTCTTGTCAGCTCTGGTTTTGACATGCTGATGTGCATCGTTTGGATGGTTGATACTTATGCTAATTCCAAGGTTCACATTTTCCCAACACTTAACCATGGTATTTTTCTCTCCTCCCTCTAACCTACTCTCTCTCCTCTCTCGGCTCTTGTCTCCTCCGCCTCACCCTGTTCTCCTCTGGCAGTTCCAACCTTACCACCGACACCTGTTGAAGCTATTACTCAAGATCAGTAAAAAGAAACAGTACTGATCGGCTTTCTGACTGAGAAAAACTCAATCCAGCTAGGAACAGTACAAACTTTAAAGATATCCAACTACCCGTGAACCAACTTTAACATACCAAAGAAGGAAACCTCAATCAACTCCCAAGGCAATTGAAAATTGTAAACCAAGTTTGACAACTAAGATCTAGCCCTTCGCAAGATTCATCCCAAATAGTCTCTGACCAGTGGAATTAAGTTTAAGAAAACAAGGTGAGAAACTCACCAAATAGCGAGGTCTCCTTGGGAAGAAGGGTTGAATATTCTTCTTCTGTTTTGTTCGGTTCTATTGAGGTAAGATCTGGCGCAATTTGGCTCAGAAAATGTTCTGTTTTCACTTGGAACTCTCTTTTGTGAATCAGAATTTGATATTGTGTCGTAACTTTAGGCAATTAGGCTTCAAAATTCGTTGATTCCATCGATATTTAGCTTGGTTTGGGGGCTGGGACCGGGGAAATCTCTAGTTTTTTAACACAGAGAGAAGTGAAGGTAAACATTGAATGGAAGAAGCATTGGTTCCTAGTAATTGTGAGCTTTATTTGTACATATTTTTTTGAAAATTAAAGATGTAAAAGTTAATTTTTCCCCCTTGTTCACAAAGGAACTATTTGCGGTTTCTTGCAGTTCGTGGCTATGGTAGGGATACTTTGGTTTCAAAAAAATCTCAGTTTGATCACCTAGTGGTGGTGGTCATGGTGAGGCCAGTGCAGCCAGAGTCAAGGAGGGAGAAGGTGGAGGAGACATCAGATGAGAGCCATGAGAGGAGAGAGATAGGTGATGTAAACCAGATCCAGGACCACCTGAAGAGGGGCCAGGTAGTTTACCTGTATCTTGTGGCCCTACCATCAACCTAGGCAATTTCGTCCAAGCATAGGGGTAATTTGATAATTTTTTTATTTTTCAAATGAGTCCACTTGGGGTTTAGTTTTGTTCAGTATGTTTGTGGGACCCTACGTCTACTTCTATTTTTGAGTTTGATTCACTATTTGTTGAGTTATTGAAGAGTCCTTGTTAGGTTGGGATTCCTATGTTGTAAGGGAGTCCCAGAGTTCCTTCTAAAGTCTATAAATAAGCCTCTTTAAATGTAAGAATTCAGTTTATAATTAATAAAATAAAGCTGAGATTGAAGGAGCAAGTATTGAAGAGTTTTGCAGAATTTCGAAATTCCAGCTTCCTTTTTCCATCTCCAAGTAAGTACGAGGACCCCCAGCCCTTATTCTAACCTTTCTCTTCTTCCTCCCTCATCCACAAGTCCTACCCCATCCCCTAACCCTAATTCTGCTCTCAGAGCCCTTCCCTGATGCAAGTCAAATTCTTGGGTTTTGAATAATTGGATTATGCCCCAGAATTGGGCTTATTCCGGGATCCTTTCTATGTGAATCAGCAGTCTTCTAGGGCTGTAGATGCTTGTCATTGAAGACTTCTTGAAGGAATTTGGGTTTCAAGGACAGGGTAATGCCTTAAAAGGGTTGGCTAGGTGTCCTGTAATTAAGATTCCGATGTAGTGTATAGGGTTGGGATAGGTTTTATGAGGTTTCAGGGTTCGGCTGCTGCTGTTCTTGAGTTGTAGAACTGAATATGTAAGTGAGGGTTTAGGGAAGGCTGCTATAGGGGTTCAGTTGGCCTTAGGATGGGGCTGTTGTAAGTGTTTTATAATTTCAGGTTTAAGTAGGATAGGTTTAGATCAGTCCTAGATGGGTTAGGATGTGTTTGAAGAGTCCTAAAGGGCTTGGGATTCTTGAATTGGGCTAGGGTTTGGGTTGAGTGTTAGATAAGGGGTGGGATGCTAATCCTATAAGGGAAAGGCAATTGTAGGTAGGGTTAGAGAGATATAGGAGTTCTAGTTCAATTGAGGTTTAGGGTTTCCTAAGGTTGAAGATGAATTGCAGAAAATTCTGCAGCCTAGTGAATGATGGCTTGATGGAGGACCTAAAATAGGAGTGGGATCTAGGAAGGGTGCAATCCTGAGGGAAAAAGGAGGAAGTGAGAGGATTAGGGGATCTAGGAGTTCTAATGGGGGAGGGATGCTGCTGCTGCTGGCTTGGGGGTGGGGGATGGGGGGCTTTTGGATGAGTTAGGGAAAAGGGGGGGGTGCTAGGGTTGTCTTTTACTTTCTTGGAGTTGAAGGTAGGCTGTTGTTAAGGTTGAACTGCTGCTGGAATTGAAGATTGATTGCTGAAATTGAAAAAGAATGACTGAACTTGAAGAAGAGGAACACTCAAACCCACCGTGGCCCTCCCAAGGAGAACACAACCTTATTTTCCTCCAAACTCTGAATTTTATCCCTTAGTTTTAACTTGAAAATTACATAGATGGGGCCTTATTTATATCCTTCAAATAAGAAATAGAAAAGGACTCTAAATTTGTGAACCAACTATAACTTTAATTGGCTTATCCAAAACTAACTCGACTTCAACTACACTATTCAATTGCTTTGGAAAAAAAACTCTTTAACTAACTCTAGAGGACTGCAATCCAGATTTTAGGAGTAGATATGGAGTCCTAAAAATAAGGAGATTAGAATTGACTCAAATTGTGGGATCCCAAGATCTCGGGGAATCGCACCTAGATTGGGACTCTTAAATAAATGGCAAAATACTAATCAGAAAAATAAAATTAAAATATATCTAAGGTCCTGAAAACAAGTTGGACTCGATGGGGTTAGACCTAAGACACCACAAAATTTGCAAAATTACCAAAATAACCCTAGGTGTAGGTCGAAATTCTTTAGGTTAGTGGTCGGACTGGGCTGTAGGGCACGGACAAGCCCTTTGGGCCACCCCTATGGTGTTCTTGGAAGCTACTTATATCCATGGTTCAAATGTCGGTGAGATCTCACGAGATCTTGTTTTTCTGAGAATGCGAGACAAGATCTCTTACGAGATTTTAGAATTTTCACAAGTCGCTCGAGATCTAGCGGGATCTTGAGTTCTCGCCATGATATGTCAGTTGGACCGAGATCTGGTCCAACCTCACCCTTTTAAGATCCTTATCTCGAACGAGGGAGGTCGAGAAACCTCTCTCGCCACTCTCTCGCTCTGTCTCGCCAAATCTTGCCAGAACTCAATGTTCACCGGATTTCTTGTTGATTTCAACTGGATCTTCAATTGCTACTACTCTTAGCACATCTACAACACCAAAGGAAGATCAATCAAATCCATTTCAAGTAGATCTTCAACCAAGGTGACATTTTCCCCCACAATAGCTATTCATGGGCCCAAGTACAAACTTCAAAGGAAATCTTGAGGCTCAAAGTAATATAAGGCCTTTATAGGTTTGGGGGACCTGCCCCTAGCAACCCCTTCGGGGAGGCCTCCCGGACCAAGGAATCCTAGAAAAAAATTAATTAAGACTCCCTCCCTGGTCTCACAAAGATATCTATGTACTTGTCTAGTCCAGGACAACAAATATCTTTTGGTTTGTGTGTGTGGAAGCAGCTCACCCGCTCACTGGGGAGCAAGACCCTGTGTGCATCGGACTTATGCTATAAACTTATGATTTATATTGAACTTTTGATGGTTGTATTATTGTATTCTCGAGAGTTGAGAATGTGATGTTTTATTGTACTCATATGGATGGAATTTTGTTGCTATTTAAGTTATTTGATGTATCTCATCACTTGCTTTTAATTTATATGTCCTAATGGTTCTATATTTCATGTTTTATAACTTTGCATATTCATTTTGCAACATTTAAAACTCATACTTAGGGTTGTTTTCTCACAAATCTAAGGTCACCAATGTGTTCAAAAGGCCTAAAATAGGCTAAATATCAACTTTGAGCCCCACCTAAAGTCCCCTAAGATGGGCCCTCGAGTTCACTCAAGTTGGTTGGGAAAAAATACATGTTGAGCGAGATCTCTCTTTTTCGGCCTAGCGAGATGGATGTCAAGAGTGAGTTCTTGAACCATGCTTACATCTTTAACCTCCTTACCCCCCAAAAAAATTTTTGCACACCACCCCTTCCCCTTTCTAAGCCCTTGTGGCATCACATAGGAGCCTTCCCCAGCCCTACGACTCCAAGCCTCCCCTTGTTTGCCGTAGGATGGTATTCCGAGCCCTTACTGGTCTCTTTTCTTTCTTCTTCTTCCTCCTCTAGCTTGCAGCAGTTCTGGAATTTCCAGAATCCACAAAATTTCGGAACTGTAGCCACACCCTAACGCTTAGGTTGCCCTAACCCCTAAACCTTTACCCACCCCCCTTCAGGATTTTGAGTCTTCTTCCCATACCCTACCGTCAACCCTTATTTACAGCCCCTCCCTTACCCTCTTCCCTCCCTTATTGTCGGATCCCACATATATCTTTCCTTATAGTGGCAGCTCGCGAGGCAGGAAAAAACTTTTCAAGAAACTATTTTTTCATCTCAATCCAGGTGGTTATTGAACTGGAAGGTAAGTAGTACAACCCAATCTTTAGCTTTTTCAGACAAAGAAAATGGAAAGGCTTGTAACTTGATTTGTTCATCGGTTACACCATGTGGCCTCATTGTAGAGCACACCACATGGAACTCCTAGAGATGTTAATAAGGATCTTTCACCTGCAAGACCACGAAAAGTGGGGAGTAAATGAATCAAACCAGATTTTAATTCAAAAGCAACCTCAATATTTGGATATTCAATGCATAATGGTTGTTGGTTTAAATCTGGCATGGCTAAATCTTTTAAGGTCCTTTCATTAATATTATTAGCATCCATGGTTTCTTCTTCAAGCCCAAATAATCCAATTAAATCAATACTAGAAGATGAAGAAGATGATACTCCCTGAAAATGTTGTTTGGTTTCCTTCCTCAATCTACGGGTTGTTTTCTCAATCTCAGGATCAAATTGAAGTTCACCTATACGAGTGGATCGAGGCATAAAACAAACAACCAAGAGATTAAGGGGAAAAAAAATAAAGCAAAAGGAATAAATCTAGAAGAACCAATCCTTGGCAACGGCGCCAAAATTTGATGGGTTTCAAATCCACCAAAGATAATCCTTCTCTCAAGTCTCAACTGAATTTGTAATAGCAGTGAATAGGGTTGAATCCACAGAGATTGGTGAAGATTTATTTCTTGATAAAAATTGAGGGGTTTTGAATCGAGAAACTAAATAATGAATAAAACATATAAATGGATGCAATAGTTAACAAGAAAATCAAAATAATAAAAACTTTCAATCAAATTTTAATTTTAGTATTGATTCTCTCAATTGATCATTGACTTAAAAACAAAAACTTTAATTTCGGGTAGATTGGTTATGGTCATTGAGGATCAGTCCGCTAACAACCAATCTTTCCCTACTTTATTGATTTCCTTCGGATCCGTCCTTTGAGTTATTCCCTAATTAATAAACATAACCTTCGGATTTGTCCTTTGAATTATGTCTATTAATCGCATAAAAAAATGAAAGACCCAATCCCTAGTGAATAAACCCAGAAAAGCCTTGTTTATTTAAACTAGGACATACATTTTCATAGCAAACTCTCTAGGGCATTGATTACCCATTCGAGGATGCTATTTGTCACTTATATGAGAATAATAAATAATTATTCTAATTGACTAAGTACTATATTAATCATCAAACAACAGGCCTTTTGTCTAAGGATTAATCCAATAATATAATAAACATAGAAAACATATAAATTCCTGAGAATTAAAGAAAACTAATTACCCGGAGTCTCACAATTGGCGAAAATCAAACTTCTATTAATCTTGATCGAAAGATGGAATTAGCTAGACATGGAAAAGAAGAATAAAGAAATGAAAATAGAAAACATTGTGATGTTCTTCCTCAGAACTATGGCTTCTTTTTGTTGTAGCTTGTGATGATAAATCTTTGAAAATGCCTTCCTTCTTACAGAGGATTCCTGCCAATTCTACATCCTTTCCAATTTTGTCATTTCCATTGTTCGCTCTAGCAATGCAATTCTTCCCAATTCAGTTGTTTCCTTTCTTTCTCCTTGCCCATTCAGTTGTTTCCATCTTCCTCTTTGCTAATTTGATTGTTTCCATCTTCCTCCTTGCCAATACAGTAATTTCTAATCTAGTCACTTTCCAATTCAGCTTCTTCCTTAGATGTCCGATCGCAAGAGAGAACGAAATCTTTGCTTGTTGAATTAAAGACATTTCACAAAAATCCTTTTGATTTGGACAAAATCAAATCTCTAGCTTTGGACATAATCAAATCCTCCATCTTAATTTGAGTCTGGTTCTTTATTTGATTTAAAAATGTAGCAATGTGGTTTTAAACCACTCTTTTTATGTATTTGATATCCAAATGCTCTAATATGTCCATATAATATAAATCCAAATAAAACAACCAATTAGTTTTATTAAAATACAAAGGATTTGATATAATATTAATGCAATTAAGTGACCTGTCAACCTTTACCCACCCCCTTCAGGATTTCGAGTCTTCTTCCCATACCCTACCTTCAACCCTTATTTACAGCCCCTCCCTTACCTCAAAAACCATAGTATAATCTAAACTTCATATTCTTTGTGAGAAACCCTAAACCCTAAAATTTCAAATTTCTTATTCTCTTCAACCATTCAGTCAAACGCTAAGCTCTTTTGGAGTTAATGTCACTCAACCCAAGAGACACTTTACCCTAACCCCAACCTTGATCCAAACCCCAAAATCTCAAAACCCTAATTATCATAACCCTGGCCTTTGTATTCCAATATGGAAATAAAATTACAGCAGTGGAACCATGTTGGAATTTCAAAACCCTAGCCAAATCTAGCCCTACCCTCTCCTAACCCTAAAACCTATAAATTCAAGTAAAAAGACCCTCAACCATAGGGTATTTCAGCCCTAGAAAACTGCTATTTTCAGGAAGAGAATCCTGGATTGGACTTAGATCTAGGGCATTATTTCAACAATCAAAACCTAGATTCTGGTTCATATCAACAGGTTAGAGGGATGAGTGTTGTCAAAGTGTCCACCTAGGCGTGTTTAGGCAGCAAAGCAGTTTTTCAACCGCCTTGTTTTGAACCGTTTAATTGACGTGCTATTTTTTCCGCTTTTTTGCCAAAGCACTACCGCTTTGTGGCCTAAATGCTAAAGTAGCTGCTTTTTTGACACTTTGTGCATACTATTGTTTTCTTTTTTTCTTTTTTTTTAAATCAAAATTTATTCTACAAAGCCGTATATAAATTTAATAGCTTAGTCATTTCAGAATTGAGACCCAAATTGCAAAGGAACTCCTAGGCCCAAAGTGACATAGGATCTCCGTGCTCGTTGGCAAGAGAATGTGAAGCATAAGCCATACTCAACATCAAGAATAAATGAATCATTAAATGGACAATGACTTGGAAATCAAAATAGTGAGATCTATTAATTTATCGTGTTGGGCCCTGATGCCCTGTTAGTACATCGTCATTGTTATGATAGTTAATGAGATGAACCTTGTGTTTGTGTTCTTTTTTGGATAATTTTTCATAATTATGATTCTTGAATGCTTTCTTTTTTGGATGAATGTGACTATTGAATGTTTGTTTAGCTTATTATAAGAAGTAGTTGTATTAAAAAGTAATTGCATCGAAAAATTTTTACCCAACTGCTTTGGTCGCCTTATTGCCGCCTAGGCGCCGCTTTGTCGCCTAATCGCCTGTGCGGAGCCCCAATCGCTTTGGTCGCCTTTCCACCTTGGCAACCTCAGGAATGAGAGAAAAATACCATGGTTAAGTGTTAGAAAGTGTGAACCTTTGGATTAGAATCTTTTCAACCATCCAATGATGCACATGAGCATTCCAGAATTGGAGTTGATAAAAATCCAACGAAGGATGGGATTAGGCCTTTCCTTTTTAGCATAGGAGCTTGTTTTAGAACCAGTTTCTAATTCTGAATCCTAATTTGAGTTTGAAACTAAGTGAGCCAATGTGGCTATAAATATGGATGTAATTGCTCAATTGAGCCATGACGATGATGAATCGAGTTTTGAGTTATTAGTTATTGCTACTGGTGAGGTACAGTGACATACTTCTTTCTCTCTCTCTCTCACACACACACGTATGCAATTTCTTCTTCTTCTTGTTAGTTGTTACTTGAATTTCCTACAAGATCAACTCTAGTCAACAATTTAACCTGCTGTTCTTTTCCAAAACTGTATGTTTAATCATTCCCATTCCCAATTCTTCTTCTAACCTTCTAAATTCCCCAACCCTAAGGCATCCTTTGTTTTCAAGATAAAAAGGGGTGGGAAAAATAAACATGTGGGATCCACTTGCATTGGGTGGGGGAACATGAAATGAAAGGATTTTGTGGAAAAGTTGAAAGTATGGGTCCCACTTTTATCATTTCCCTCATTTTCCCACAAAGTCCTATTAAAAATGCAAGACTTTAAAAGAGATGGGGTGAGAAAAGTGGGATGCCACATCACCAGACAAACTTTCTTAGTTTAAGGAAGTTTGTCTGCTCACTTTCTCACCTCATTGAATCAAACAATCCAAATTTTGGGATTTTGTGGAAAAGTTTACTTTTTCCCTCCCCTTTTTTCCCACCCCACTTCAAATTCTTCAAACAAATGGTACATAAATTCCTTATTTCTTTCTATTTTTGTTTTTCTTAAATCCTAGCCATTAAAACATATCTCCGGCCAAACTAACCATTAAAAATCCATAACAAATTCATACCATAGCCCATACCTATCATCCCCTTCTCCTTGCACGTAATTTTTCTATTTTCTTGAATTTCTAGATTTTTCTAGAGACCCAAAATTCAAGGTTAGATCTCCACCACTCTAACCATATAGATCGTCCCAAACTCTAGGAATATAATCCTCCCAACCCTAATGGTGTTCCATCCTAATGTCAGCCCTAACGGATCATGTTATTGTCACCCTATTTCCCCTCCAAAATATAGAAACCCAATGTCTCTCAATCTACCCATCCAAAATCATTTACACTTGAAGAGGTTAAGTAATAAAATATAAATTTCTCTCAAGTCTCATCCTGTTCCCGTAAGTTTTCATCTTATCTCACGGAATTTGTCAAAACTCCCATGGGATGGGCTAAGTATCGTTGATACCCTAAATATGCTTCTATCTTTAACCATCAATATCTGATCAAACAAGCGAAACCCCAGACAAGGAACTAGAGCACAATTATTTGGAACCTTTGGGGAACAACCACCCATACACCCTATAGCCGAAACCATAGTTTTGGACGTGGAATTCAAGTGTAGCTATAGAGATCCTGGAAGCTACAACCGATTTGAGCAAGGCTGCATCAAGGAGAAGGTGAGAGGAGGAAGAAAGCTGGGAGCATTTCAAAAGAATGGGTTGTGGTGAGTTAAGATCTCACTGCAGCTAGTTTTACGGAAAAAAAAGAAAAAGAAAAAAGGATCTTCTAAATAAGTGCTAGATACACATTTACTCTTACAGACTTAAATAATCTCCCATAAAGCAATTTCACATCTCTCTCCTGAATACCCTTATTCTAATAGAGAATAGCATTGTATATTTTAAACATTAAAAGGCTAATAAATAAAATACAAGAATGCACTTGTTTAAGAATAGCCATGCCTAGGTCAAAACCCTGACCAAGGCGCAGAAGGTAATCTTCCCCACCTAGACAAGGGCCATGTTTACCAAAACAAGGTTGCATCATGCCTGGCATCTATCACAGCACACTTTTTTGCCTAATTGACACCTTGATTCATCTTCACTTTTTTTATTCTGGCTTGTTCTGGACTGATGAGGGACTAGGGCTTACTTCATTTCCTTTCTCCCTCCATTCCCAATTAGTGATCTTTGGTAGCATTGGAAGTTGAATATGTTGAATAAATTCTGTTATTTACTATATGTTGGCATATATTTTGAAGATTAAATTATTTCCAGTGCTTCAAAAGCTTTGACTGCTTTGACTGTGTTTGTTCTGCATTGAATCATTCCAGGGGGATTGTCAGTGGGCAAAATGGTTGCTCTTATCTAGGATTAAGGGACGTGAATATGATGCGTCTTTCTCTAATGCCCGATCTATTCTATCAAACAATGTAGTATCTGCTAGGAATCTCAGTGTTCTTGACATCGATGAAATTGTACGTACTGTTGACGACATGGCAGAAGGAGGAGGGGAAATGGCTGCTTTAGCAACCCTTATGTATGCCGCTGCTCCAGTTCAACATTGCCTGAACAGTGGAAGTGTAAATAGACATTGTAGCTCCTCAGCCCAGTGTACATTGGAGAATTTGAGACCTGCTCTACTACACTTTCCCACACTATGGCGAAATCTTGTTGCTGCATGCTTTGGTCAGGATGTAGATGGCAGTTCCTTGGTTCCCAACACAAAAAATGGTTTTACTCTCACTTTTACAGCTTGTTTTTCAGTTTCATTAGCAAGAAATTTTATTTCTGTTTCATTGTTGATTTTTGCATAACTCTTCCCACTTCTCATTATGGTCTTTCGATTTACAGTATTTGGCAGCTCAGCCTTGTTGGACTTTTTGACTTGGCGTGAGAATATGTTTTCTTCTAGTGGACATGATACTTCACTGCTACAAATGCTTCCTTGCTGGTTCTCAAAGGGTATACGAAGATTGATTCAGCTTTTTGTCCAGGTTATTTGGTGCTTCTTCATAGCCTGAATGCAGCTCTGTGTGCGTGTGTGTGTGTGTATGTATGTATTGTGTCTTCATAATCATTCTTGTAGTTTAATCAATGAAGGTCCAGTGTAATCAGGGCAATGAATTGTCTGTTCCATCAAAACATTGGACCAGTTTGAAATTATAGGAAAGCAACCAAATATTTAATACTGAGTATGGGAGTTTAGATTGGACTGCGCCTATCACAATCCAGAGTGGCTGATCCTATCTAGTTTTTCTTTTGTCCTTTAATGTGTAGGGTCCTCTTGGGTGGCAATCATTAACAGGTTTCCCTGCTGGAGAGTCCTTTTTGCATAGAGATGCTGGTTTTTTCATTAATGCACATGGAAGTGCTGAGGCCAGTGCCATTTCCTTGGAAGCAGCTATCCAGAGAAACATTGAAGAGGAGCTCTATGCTTCTTCCCTTGAGGTAAGTTCTGTTTATTTGCATAAACCAAACAGACCTCCTATACCCCACCCCCATGCCCCAAAAAAAAGAAAAAAAACACACGCACACACAAGCACACGCAAAAGAGGGAAAAAAATTCAGATATCGTATAATTATGTGTACGGTATCCTTATTTTAATATTAGAAAATTTTGATGTGTGGATGAGTAGAGAAAAATAGTGTTACTGGGCTTACTTTCGTTCATCAGACTCTTGTTATTTTAGGGAATCAAGTAAAACTGTAGAAGTGCATGTTCTCTACTTGTACCTTATTTTTGAAGGAAAAAGAGGAGATGATCGGCATAGAAGTGCATATTATCTCCATATTATCTTATTTTTTAAATCTAACAGATGTGCTAGCTTTCCCCATTGCGATAGAGCATAAGAGCGAAAAAAGAATGAGGATATTCTTTCAATGTAGATAATATTCTCCTCACTGCAAAAGGAAAAAAAAAAATTGGCCAAAAAATGCTTGGCAAGAGCTGAAAATATGGCAAGCATGTTTATATAGCATATTCCATTCGTTGTTGTTCTTTTCTTTTTTTTTTTTTTTTTTTTTTTTTAAATAAATAAAATACGCTGTACCTCATAAGAGTAAAAGATCTAGAATAGAATATGACAGTTGTTCTTAATACACAACATATTTATAACTCCCCCTCCAGTGGTGCTCATGCAGTTTGGTTGTCCAAAAACAGCCTCAGGTTGACCACCACCATTAGGTGTAGGTCAGGTGTGGGTCCCTTACACCAGCAAGCTAAAATGGTGGGTCTAAGTTTAGGATCTTTAATTAGCCTATGACTCTTATTTAGTTCTTAACTGAAGTTGTTATTCCCTTAGGAAAGCTGAAGTTACTGTTCACATAAACATTAGCCGTGAATAGTAACTCTAGTCCTGAGTCCTAGATTCTATTTTAGTCCTAGTTCAAGTCTAAGTCTTATGTCAGCTAATGTGGCTATATATATTGATGTAATACCTCAGTTGAGCTCACGATCTGGTTAATTAAAATTTATTTAGAGCATTGTTGCTTAAGTTGAAAGAGTTAGTGTTTCTAATTCCCTCTCTGTCTCCTATGGTTCCCCTAAGCTGTTGCTTTTGATCTCCATCGAACCAGGTTCAGAATTGTTGGAAATTCTACAAGTTCAACAATTAGTTCAAGCACCCCACAGGCTGTTCTTCAATAACGATGAGTTATTTTCTTCGAGTCCTCTAAATCCCAATCCTCAATCAACCTTCTTCTGCTCTATTTTCGTTTTCCTTAATACCTAGCCATTAAAACCTATTTCCATCCCAAATGAACCACTAGAATTCATTATAAATCCATCCCATGGCCTATCCCTGTTTTCTTCTTCTTCCAATCAAGAGTATACTTAAAAATTACCATCTAAAATCCAAAGTTATAACCCCCTGTGGAATTCTTTTTCTTCCCAAGAAACCAAACTTCCAACTTAGATCTACACCAATTTAACTATTAGATCTGTCCCAAAATTTAGGGACATTGTCCCCCAACCTAGTGACCTTGGATCCCAATTTCAGCCCTAATGGACCAACCGAACCCTAGATATGTCCATTATTGTTGTTTTCACCCTATTTTCTTCCAAAATCAAGAAACCTAATATCTCTCAATCCACCCATCCAAAATCATTGACATTTGAAGAGATTATCAGAAACCAGTAGGCAACTACCACACATACACCTAACCCAAACCCTAGCTTTGGGCCTAGAATTTGAGTCCAGCCCTAGAGATCCTTGAAACAACAACAACAATAAGCCTTGTCCCAACTAAATGGGGTCGGCTACATGGATTCTTGCCCTCCAATCAGTTCTGTTCAAGGCCATGCTAGATACAAGGCCTAAGCTATACATATCCTTTCTCACCACTTCTCCTAAGGTTATCTTAGGTCTACCCCTAGCTCTTCTAATACCTTCAATATGGATTATATCACTTCTCCGAACAGGAGCATTTGTAGGTCTCCGTTGAACGTGGCCGTGCCACCTCAAACGACTTTCTTTAAGCTTATCACTTATGGGAGCAACTCCCAGACCAACTCTAATATGATCGTTTCTTATCTTATCCATCCTAGTTTTGCCACTCATCCATCTTAGCATCCTCATTTCTTCTACACTAAGTTTATCAATATGATTCTTTTTAACATCCCAACACTCTACACCGTACATCATAGCTGGTCGAACAACGGTCCTATAAAATTTTCCTTTAAGCTTTAATGGAATACGCCGATCACATAAGACCCCGGACGCACCTCTCCACTTCATCCACCCTATTTTAATTCTTTGGGAAACCTCATCCTCTAAATCACCTCTTTTACTTATGATTGAACCTAGGTGCCTAAAACAATCACTCTGAGGAATCTCTTTATCGTCAAGTATCACCACCTCATCATCTGCCCGATCATGACTAAAGTTACAAACTAGATATTCTGTGTTTGATCTACTAAGTTTAAAGCCTTTGAGCAACCCTGCATCAGGTGCATTTGTATTTGCCTGATGTTCTACTGTGTCTCTTATGGGTGGGGGGGGGGAAACATGATATAAATCCAGCTTTTAACTGCTAAGATATTTTTCTACATGGTTTTCTCATGTAACATAGGTTTGTAAGTTGTAACATAAGAGTATTAGGTTAGTAGTAATGGAAACTCTGTTAGAACATCCCTGTGTATAAAAGTTAAAAGATAAACTTGACGCCAACTTTTACTCGCTAATTTCGTGAAGGATGGATTTGAACACTGCTTAGCATCGAGTTGACGGACTACAATCCCTTTCACAAGGATTATATCAACTAGGGTATATTTTTTTGGCATATCTATTGTTGACATCTAAAATATTGGCTGATTGGTGGTTGGTCTTAGAGAAATATTTTGGGATGCATGGAAGAAAATTCGATCGAAATGGTCGAAATTTCGACCGAAATGCCTGCAAAAATCCAAATCGAAACGAAATGTAGTAGTAGGCACGAAATGTATCCATATCGTTCGGCGACCAAATTTCGACATATCGGCATTCCAACTTGTTTTCCTTAGCTTTGTTGATTTCTATCCCATTTTCACCTAATTTCCTACTCCTTTGCCTTCAACCCACTTTTGCTCATTTTTGCCTCCAAACACCTCCTAAGCCACCGCTACAGGAACTCCGAACAATAGATTGGCATGAGCCCCCCTGTTCCAACTTCTCCTTTTTTATTTTTGTTTTGTTCTGCCTTTGTCTTGTATTGCCTTGATTTATTGTTTGCCTGGACTATGATCTATTTGTGTTTGTTAAACTTATCTTTTTATTATTTGCTACCATTTTTTCATTTTAATAATTATTTTCTAAAATTATGTATTTTTATTTTATGTATATATGATATATAGGCTTTAGCTTAATATTTTGAGACCCATCACTTGATCTGTCAGTCTTTTATTTTGTTGACTTGTTGTATATGTAACCATTCTACCAACAATTCATGTTGTTGTTGATTCTATGCATGTATGCTATTTGTCGGAACGTCATTTGTTAGTATACTTGAATGATAAATTTTCATAGTTTTGTTTTTACAAATACTAGTTCCATTGTGTTTATTATGCTTGAAATAGGTAGTATACAAGAATCCAAGTCATTTGAGTCCATATGAGGCCCGGTTGGTTCCAATTTTCAGAAAAGTGTCCGTTTGATCGATTTCGCCGAAACGTCGAAATTCTCTTCGCGTTTGGTCGAATTTTCTTCCTTGTTGGGATGTAAGGAGTTTTCTTGTTTGGCGTGCAAGCAGCTCCAGGTTCCAGATTACATGGACTCAAGCAGTCTTTGTAAAGTTTATAGATTAAGCAGATAAACAATCATGTGGATCAGATGCATATTTTTAATTGAAGTTAAGCATCAAATACACTTCCGGTCATGGTTTAAAGTATCCCATGCTATGATACGATGCTAACCGATAGGTATCCATGTTAAATGTAGCCAATACTATACATATCGATGCATCTATCTTTTTTCTATTTTTTAATTTTTTGAAGGGTGCATATTGAATTGCACCAAAATATATTGGCCAGTACGATACAATACTTGATACGGGACGATACGTCACTTAGAATCACTCGACTGATACAATAGTCAATACCGATACTTCAAACCTGCCTTCCAATTGCATTTTATGCCTGTAGATGAGGTTGAATTACTCAAAGTTTGAACTTTTGAGTCTTATATCTGCATTTTTGTAGGTTGTTGCCTACTCTGTAGATCTTCAGTGCTAGTCCTGAAGCTCCTCCAGATGATGAAACATTTCTAGTTGCAAGTTAAAAAGTTGACTGAAATTCAATGACTGTCCCAACTTGGAATTCCATTCTTGACTCTCCTTGTTCTTTTAATATGAAAAGCCATGTTTTTTGTAATTGTATAGTCATTCTGGGATTCTATATGGTCCATCTTTAACCAGAAAGCCTGATAATTATAATAATGTTTCAAGCCGTGTTGAATTTAGAAACTAGGTCCTTCTTTTCTGCATTAGTTACTGGCTCCAGTAATTATAACGGCTCTGCAAACTCGTTTTGAATTGTTCTAGAATAGCATTAACTAAATGAATTTTTGTTAATATCACTCAAAGTGTGTTCAGTTGCTGGCTTGCAATTGAATTCATTCAACTTTGAGACATCTATTTGGTGGAATCTGGATTTGAAAAACCATCTAAGGGCTGATGACATAATTCCTCATCTCATGGGTGTGGTCTGTTGCAGGATACTGGATTTGGTGTTGAACATCACTTGCATCGTGGGCGTGCATTTGCAGCTTTCATCCATCTTCTTGGCCTTAGGGTTCAAGAGCTGAAATCAACAAATGCCCATCAGGAAATGTCTGGTGCTTCTCTACAAGGACAAACCAATTTCCAGTCAGATGTGCAATTGCTCCTTGCATCTTTGACTCAAAATGAAGAGTCTCTTCTGTCATCTGTATGCTCCTCCTATGGTTTCTGGACTAATTTTACGTGCAATTGTTTGGAAGTGACCTTGCAAATTTTTATTTTTTTTCAATTGCTAATTTTCCCCTGCTACTGATTTGTAGGTAGTGATATTCAATTTGATACTATATATAATTTGAAATTCCCCATTTGTTAGTGTGTTACAAATGCAATGGCACTTGCATGGTTATGATCATGGGATCAGATGCTTGTCAGATCGGTCAGCTACCAAATATCCTTTATTCTACTGAGCTAAACTGTTTCTGATGCCAACTAAATTCGGATCTGCCAAATATTGTTTCAATTTTTACTTGTAGTTTGATATTGTAGAAGCAACAGTGAATTTTTCAAATGAAAGTAGGAGAGCAACTTGTTCATGTTCTGTGGAAAATGGTTTGCACTCCAAATCTGAAATTTTGTGAAATGAGAGAAGGATTGAAGAAAATGGGAGATTGTTTTTAGGGTGAAGGAGGGGGTGGAAAGCGGTGAGGGTTTCAGGAATGCACTTGATTGTTTGTTTTGTGTTCAAGATGAAGGCATGGTGAATAAAGATTCCCATAGAGTCCTTAAACCTTAGATTATTGACTGAACTAGAGGCTTCTCATATGCAAAATCTGAAGACAGAACTGGTTATTTTCTGTTCACAAGAGTTGTTTTCTGGTCAATCCTTATTTGATGTGCACAAATGCTTTGTCATTCTGAATTCTCTTTCTTTTCAATGAAAATAATTGTCTTAAATCTCTTTGTTCATATTGTTGACCTTACAGGCTGACAATTGCTACTTTCAACTTCAGGTTGTTCCACTGGCTATTGTGCACTTTGAGGATTCTGTGCTGGTTTCTTCATGTACTTTCCTCTTGGAGCTTTGTGGCTTATCTGCCAGTGTGCTTCGTGTAGACATTGCATGCTTGAGGCGTATTTCTTCTTTTTACAAGTCCAGCGATAATGAGCATTCCAAGAACCTTTCTCCAAAGGGTTCTGCATTTCATGCAGTTTCCAGTGAAGGAGATATTGCAGTCTCTCTTGCTCAAGCATTTGCGGATGATTATCTGCATAGCGGTATTGCTAGCACCATCAAACAGAAGAACACAAAAAGTAGAACAGGTTACAGAAAGCCTGTGCGAGCTTTGATGGCTGTCCTACAGCATTTGGAAAAGGCAAGCCTGCCTTTGATGGTTGATGGTAAAACCTGTGGATCTTGGTTGTTTAGTGGCAATGGTTATGGGGCTGATTACAGATCTCAACAAAAAGCTGCAAGCCAACACTGGGATTTAGTTACAACTTTCTGTCAGATGCATCAGATTCCGCAGAGTACAAAATACCTTGCTGTGCTAGCTAAGGATAATGATTGGGTACTCTAATTTTCATTTATTTCAATCTTTGTACTATCGTGTAGCTTAAATATTTTCTACTGGATGTTTGAGTCTTAAAGATATTGTTCATTTCTTCTTTTGTTTGGGTCGGATAGATTGGGTTTCTGGAAGAGTCTCAGCGTGGTGGATATCCTTTCGATTCAATTGTTCAAGTTGTAAGTTTAATAACCTTTCCATCCATCAGAAACATCATTCAACTTTCCAGACTAGTTTGGCTCTTCATCTCTTTTCTCTTACTCCTTCTTTAGTGAGTCACTTATGTTTCCTTGTTTCTTTGTCATGTTCAGGCATCTAAGGAGTTCAGTGATCCACGTCTAAAGATTCACATACTAACCGTTCTGAAAAGCTTGCAGTCAATGAGAAAAAAATCCAGCTCTTCATCAAATTCAGCTTCCACCGGAAGGAGCAGTGGAATTTCTCTCTCTACTGAAGACCGCATTCTGGATCCTGTGGAACTCTTTGGGCTGCTTGCCGAGTGTGAGAAACAAAAAAATTCTGGATATGCCCTGTTGACTAAAGCAAAAGATTTGCGATGGTCTCTCTTGGCAATGGTGGCGTCATGCTTTCCAGATGTGTCTTCTTTATCATGTTTAATAGTTTGGTTGGAGATTACGGCAGCAAGGTTATTTCACACTCTTGGCTCATTCATCGTGTCTTTTCATGCTCTGACTTACTGTTGCTGATCAATTCCAACCCCCTCCCACCCCCTTCTACATGTTCAATAATAATAAAATGAATCTTAAAAAGAAAGAGGAAAAAAACCTAAATTGGTGTGGTTAAAGCATATATGTGTTATTTTCGTTCTTTAGTTTATCCTTTTGCAAGGTGTTTTTAGTTCTTAATTCTGGAGTTCTGTTTATAGGGAAACCTCATCCATAAAGGTGAATGACATTGCTTCTCAAATTGCAAATAATGTTGGAGCAGCTGTTGAAGCTACAAATTCACTGAGAGCTGGTGCTAGAGCCCTAGCATTTCGTTACAACCGAAGGAACTCAAAACGGAGGAGACTGATAGAACCAATCTCAGTAGATCTCTCAGTTTCTTCCCCTACTAATTCTTCTAGTACCCCTTGTGTTTTTGAAACTTCTCTTCATGATAATATTCTTGAAGAGGGAAAAAGTCATTTAGTTGATAAACAGATAAAGGTCACAACTGATGCTGATGAAGGATTTGATTCTCTGTCAAAGATGGTTGCAGTGCTTTGTGAACAACATCTGTTTCTTCCTTTGCTGAGGGCCTTTGAAATGTTTCTTCCATTGTGTTCTCTTTTGCCTTTCATACGTGCTCTCCAGGTTTGCTTACTTGTTCCATACCATGTTTTTTAGAAAAATGAAACCCATCTTTTGATCTAATGTTTGAATAATCTTCTATTTATGATCCACTTTTCCTTTCCCTTCCTTTGCATTACTTCCCCCTCCCCATCCGTGAGGGAAGAGAGAGTTTGTCTGATCTTCTCACAGGCATCTCGTCTCATTTCCCCCCTTTTTTGTTGCTTCTTTACTTCACCCCCTAATGGGAAACTAAGGAAGGGATTTTTTTTTTTGTTGAAGGGGGGGGGGGAAGGATTGGTAGAAGGAAAATTTGATGTTGAATGGCCTAACATCTTACTTTTTGAAGTCCAAACGACTGAGAAATTGTGGTAGCATTATAGCAAAGACTGCCTAGGATGTACCACTGAAAGACAAAGAGAGCTTCTGGTTTAGACAGATTAGAAAGAAGAAGAAAAAGGGGGTGGGGGTGGAATAGTATATGACAAACTAGGGCACAAAAAGATTTGTGATTTACAGGAATGAAGGAAGGCTTTAAAAACATTAGAAGCTATGTAGGAGATTAAAATCTCATTTATGGGGCTATGAACAATGCAAAAGAGACTTTTGATTATTTGCAAAAGATGCAGACATTTCAATTTTACTAAATACTGGACTAATTCTTATGACATTAGACTCCTAACATAGCTTTGAGAATATTAGAACTCTTTTACCCCCCCCCCCCCAAAAAAAAAAAAAAAAAAGATTAAAGACTATTAGTACTCAGAAAAAAATTGCTTTCTGAGTAATAATACCTGAAACAGTAAGCACGGCATCCCTAAGACATGAACAAATTACAATGTTATACCCTGTAAAATGCTACAGCCTTATTCATAAAAAAGTTGAAGGAAAAAGATAATGCTACAGCCTTCTTCTCTCTGTCCTGGTGGATACAGTGCTTGAATAAGACACACATTTGAATTATTTGCTTTCAGTTTGCCCTTTTAATAATACATTTGGTGCAACTATTTGTAGATCCAAATAATTTAGCAAAAAGCAGAGTGATCCAATTTGCTTAAAATTCAACAATTTCATCACATATCTTGAGAGGTGAAAGTTTGCCAAGAATTAGCACATAATGACTGAATACTTTGTTTTGCTGGTGTATATTGATAGATTGTATAATGCATCCTGATGCAACTGTGCAAAAATTGTAAAATTGAAATTCTGCTTATTGTTGACAATCTGAGTGATTCCATTGATGGAAGATAGAAAAATAGCACTATTGGTTGGATGAAATCAGTTCAGAAGATAACTTTTACTATCTAATGGATGCAATTCTTGAAAAATTACTTCAATTCTCGTTTATATTGCCTATGTAATTTTAGTTATTAACCGTAATGGTGTGAATAAATGGTAATGATATCTGTGAAGGTAAGGCTGAGTAGTAATTGTTTGTAAATGGTAATGGTATCTGTGAGGATTTTGCTTATGTTGTGCTGTATGTGTTCAGGATACTTCATGGAGCACAGTAACTGGAATAGCTAGATCTATGTTTGCAAATGGAATTGCATTGTCCATTTTTACAATATTAAAGTATTATCATTGTTGTACAGTAATTCAAAGAGCTAGGTTTTTGTTTACAAATGGAACTGCATTGTCCATTATTACAATATAAAAGTATTTGTGTTGTTGCTTGCATGATTCTTGTAATTTTGTCATTTGTCATTTGCACTTTGTGTTCTTTGCATCATTATTTGCTGGAGGAACTTATGATATTGTTTCAATTTAGGTTTTCATTATTTTTTATGATGGCTGTAGGCATTTTCACAAATGCGCCTCTCTGAAGCTTCAGCACATCTAGCGTCATTTTCCACTAGAATCAAGGAAGAATCTCTCCATTTGTCAGAAAACATAGGAAGAGAAGAGCAGATTGGAACTTCATGGATAAGCTCAACCGCTGTGAAAGCTGCTGATGCAATGCTTTCAGCATGTCCATCAGCATATGAAAAGAGGTGCTTACTACAGCTCCTGGCTGCAACTGATTTTGGAGATGGAGGTTCTGCTGCAGCACGATTTCGGAGACTTTATTGGAAAATTAATTTAGCCGAGCCTTCACTACGCAAAGGTGATGATCTGTATCTAGGGAATGAAATACTGGATGATGCTTCACTTCTGACAGCTCTGGAAAAGAATGGTCACTGGGAACAAGCACGTAACTGGGCCAGGCAGTTGGAGGCCAGTGGTGGACCTTGGAAATCCGTTGTACACCATGTTACCGAAGCCCAGGTATTTTAACTTATTGCATCAAGTTGGTATCTTGAAGTTTCCAAATTGAGAAGTCGAACTAAAATAGTGATTATGAAGCTGAACACATTTAGTTGGGGCAAAAGGTTTAGTTGAGTTGTGAAGCATGCTTTTCCAAATATAACATTGAAAAGTATAACTTTCTAGCCAATGCTTCAGGGTTTTGCTCTGATGTGTGAAATATGAACCAGAGTGTCCCATAGAGTGTTTAATTGGTTATGTGAAATAAATTTGATGTGAATCAGACCCTGGGCCATCCTAATAGAGGACCAAGGGCTGAAAAAAGGCCTAGGGTGGCTGCCCAAGACCCTACGGACCTGTCAGAAAAGTGAAGGGTATTTTGGTATTTTGTGCAGTCCTAAGCAAGCCCAGTTAGGGTTAGTTGCATTCAGCATGTTACTAGGAGTCCAACTGATGAGAACAGGGTTGACTGCCCGTTGGCCAAACCCTAAGTGGACCCCTCTAGGGCTGGCCAAGCTCTCTAGGAGGGGTATTTTGGTCACTTAAACCCTAATGTACTGGCTGGTTTTTATTTTGAGAATTTTATGTTTTATTTTCTGAAGAGTTTCAGTCAGTTAGGAAGTCCAGTTTGAGTTAATTAAAAGTCCTTGAGTCTTTAGTCTAGCACATGTCAATTAGAGTTTTAAATTACTTAGAATTTGATTTCAGCATGTGCAAATTAGGGTCCGTTAGATCTTTTAATTTTTATTTCAACGTCTGTGATTAATGTAGTGGGATCCAAATCAATAAAGGAATCTGCTCAGAGTTCAGGTTTTTTAGTAGCTTATAAATAAGCCTACTCTTTATTTGCAAGTTAAGTCTGATGATGAGAATAAGAATATTGAGTTTGAGGGCCGTGGTTCCTGTTTGAGGGGGCCAAGGTGGATTTCTAGCGAAGTTATTCTTCAAGATAAGCAACCTACTCAGTCTAGCAACATTATTCCAAAAATTCCAGCAAGTTCTCAAGTTCTTCAATTAAGTTTTGGCAATCCCAGCCCCTTCCCTCTTCTCCTCTCCCAGCGCAAAGGTCCTCCACCCTTGGACCCTTTCCCTTCAATAGAAGCCCTCCCTAACCCTCCCCCATCTCCCCTAAGCCCCCACAAGCCCTTCCCCTCCCTTCCCCTGTCTGCTCAGGTATTCCCACCCCCTACCTCTGCGGCTACAGCTTGGAAGCAAGCATCCCAGGCACCCACGACAATCCGAGCCCCTTCCCCACCCCATAAGACCCCTCTGGCCCACTCCGCCTCCCCTCTCAACCCTGCAGCACCCCTTCCTCTTCTCCTTCTTCCTTCGGCCCTCCCTCTCTCTCTGCCTCTTACTTCTTGCAGCAGAAAAGAATGAGCAGAAAAAAGAAAAACAGGAAAAAAGGGAAAAAAGAAAAGAAGACGAGAAAAGAAGAGAAAGAAAGAAAGAAGAAGAGAAAGAGAAAAGAAAGGAAAGAAGGATTCAAGGTTGCCCAAGATCCAAGAGTCCTCTTCCAAGATCTCCAAGAACCAACCCATCTTGATCCAAATTAACTCATTCTTTTGTCCTATCAACCCTAGGATAAATTTTAATTTCCCAATTTCATCCCATGAGAATTTGTTAAAACCCTAACTTTTCCCTGTCAACCCATTCAGTTTTGTTAAAACAAATCTTGATCAAACCCTACCGATTTGGATCCCAATTTTATCAACTTGTCTTTCCCACAATTCCTCCATATATCTATTCTACCCATAGGATCTTAGATAGATTTATTTGCTGGAAGATTCTAGGCGAACGCTAAATTTTAAATATTCTTCTCCCCCTCCTCTAGCCTGCGACATCCTTTCTTCCTTCCCCTAACGCTAGTTACTCTACTTCCCCCATCCCCAAACCCCATTACACATCACAATCCTATACCAAACCCCACTTTCTTCTCCAACCCTACCCCATTGCACCTTCCCCTTTACCCTCCTTTTCTCTCTTGCAGCAGCCTTCATTTCTTTCCCACACCCTAGTTTCTATAATTCACAATCCCCTCCCCTCAGCCGCACCGCACCCTCTTTAGGTGTTAGGGCTCAATATCCCCTTCCTGTGCCCAGCTTTCAACTCCAATCTTACCCAAACCCTAATTTTCTGCATTTCATCTTCTTCCCCAAAACCATAGTAACCTTGACCTTTTATTCCCCTAGATCTCTCAAACCCCTCACCTGAATTCAATACCCTTCTGGATTCATCATCCCTGTCACCCTAACCCTACTCTCTAGAAACCCTGAAGCTAGAAAGCCTAATTTTTCCATACCCTAGAACTTTGGAGTTTCAATTCTGAATCAATATACAGCAAGGTTTAGGTTTGGATTTCAATAAACCCTAGCTCCTATACCATAGCTGAACCTTACCTGTCCTTCCCTGTAGCCCTGAAACATTCAAAACAGCACCCTACACTATAACCGCAGGGTTTGAAGAGCCCTAGTTTTACTGCTGTGTTCAATTGATTGATCTTGTAACTGGCACTCAATTTTGGGGTTAATCAAAATCTGTCATAGGAACTTAGGAAGATGTTTTCAACAAACCAATTCGGAATGAACTGGATGGATCTGCCTGCTGTGATTATCCCATATGAGGAAATCCTTTTTTGCCCCTTTTTGACGTGAGTAGTGAGATTCTTGTGCCAAAGATCAGGTAGACTCCCTGAATCCATTGGATTTCTGAGTCTTAAAATGTTTAGTCTGTTGAATTCATAAATTATCTAGCAAAAAGACATAATTTCATGCACCTTCCCCTGCTCGTTGTGCTTCTGTGCCAATTTTTTCCTTGTAATTATATTCATGTACACTTGTATAATAATCAAATGCCAAGTGAAGTAATTTTCTTGTGGCAAGTATTAGAAGGTATAGTTACAGTTGAATTGTTGGTGCATACCGTGTGGAGGTTACAGAACTTGTCTGTTCTTGTAATTGTTATCAGGAAAATGTTCACTTTCTGACAAATCACACTCTCCCATGGGTGCTTGTTTTCCTTTCTTGCTTCTCTTTTTTTTCCCTGCAGTGT
Organism: Hakea prostrata; assembly: GCF_041222555.1. NCBI lineage: Eukaryota > Viridiplantae > Streptophyta > Magnoliopsida > Proteales > Proteaceae > Hakea > Hakea prostrata. The sequence continues at coordinate 10,059,659 of NC_142600.1, read as the reverse complement.
TATCGGAAAAGTTCTTGGTAGTTTATGACTGGCGGTTGGCTGTCTGAACAGACTTGACTGTTTGCACTTGAAAAAATAAAAGTACAATTGGAAAATAGACCTAGGAAATTGTCTTGGTAATATAGCTTCCTTTGAAGTAGAAAGATTTTTGTATTTTCATCCAGGGACTTCCTCTCTCTCTCTGTTAGGACCCTAGGGATGAGGCCATGTGGAATGAGGGTTAGTTAGGGTTACCCTAGGGATGAGGCCATGTGGAATGAGGGTTAGTTAGGGTTATTTGAGATAATAAATAGAGGGAAAGAGGGAAGAGAGAGGAATGGAATATTTTGGAGTGTCTTGTGGGCAGCCGTAGGCTGAGGGAACACCGTGAGGTGTGTGGGGGGGTGACTGGCACCATAGAAACCAGTGTTATCTTGTTATTTCTTGCATTCTTATATGAATTTTTGGGAAATATTATTATGGTTTTATCACTCTCTCTCTCTCTCTCTACATTTGAATTTTCTTTTATCATGTAATTTTGAACCCGTTAATTATTGGTGTAGATGGCTTAATTGTCTGGTTCAAATTTGAATGTTCTGTCCTGTCAATCAACTATCAGCCACTCAACAATTCTCAGGCAGTTGAAGGTTCTCAGGGGATGGATTGTTGTGGACTGGCAATGGTGATTCAAACAGTCCCAACTTCTGTGTTGTGCAAGTTAACAATTAGAAGTTGGTATATTTGGTTTCCCTATAGACTGTACGACTGCATCATCGCTTTTTGGGCCTTCATGTTATTTCAGCCCATGTCCTTTGTGCCTCTGTGTTTCTGCTTTTCTTTATTTAGTGCTTCACTTCTAAAATGAGAAAGAGCTCCTGGACTAATTCATCTGTAGAAAATCTCTTCAGTATCAGATATGTGCCATTGACAGTTTTAGTTTAAAAAGATTAGCATTATTGATGTTTCTCTGATTGGATGTTTCATTGTTTACTGTTGCTCCTTATTTGTTTCAGGCTGAAGCAATGGTAGCAGAGTGGAAGGAATTCCTATGGGATGTCCCAGAAGAGAGATTGGCATTATGGGGCCACTGCCAAACACTTTTCCTGAGATATTCTTTCCCTGCATTACAGGTCATAAGTGTACTGAATAAGCTACCATATGCAACTTCAGTTGACTGCAAATCATCCTGTTGCACAAGTTTTCTTTGATAATATTCTGTCAATTTTGCCTTAAGGAAGTTTTAGTTAATGATCAAGTTCTTATTCTTTAGTTTTGCTTAATATGTTTTCCCTGCAACTTTGGCTGCAGGCAGGATCATTTTTTCTCAAGCATGCAGAACTTGTGGAAAAGGACATTCCAGCAACAGAACTGCACGAGTTATTGCTGCTTTCCCTACAGTGGTTAAGTGGAACCATGACTCAGTCCAATCCGTAAGTGACCCCTCGTTGCTGCAATGCTGCTTTATATTTTAACCTTGTTCTCATTTGTCTAACTTGAATATCCCAGAGCGTATCCTTTGCATCTGCTGCGGGAAATTGAGACTAGAGTATGGCTCTTGGCAGTGGAATCAGAAGCACAGATGAAGAGTGATGGAGAGTTTAATCCTTCTCGAACCCTAAACAGTGGGCATAACTCAAGTATTATAGAACGGACTGCAAATATTATAACAAGAATGGATAATCACTTAAACGCAATGAGGACCAGAACAGCAGAAAGAAATGATATGAGGGAAACCACCCAGATCCGTAGCCCACAAACCTTGGATGCCAGCTCTTCTCTCACAGGTGGAGGATATACAAAGATTAAAAGGAGAGCCAAAGGCTCTCTGCCATTGCGGAGGTCGTTACTAGACTCTGTAGATAGAAGTGATACTGCTGATGGTCTTGGTTCTCACCTAAATTCTAGGAGCAGCGCTGAATCAGTTAGAAGCTTGCAGTTACAAGATGAGAACATTAAAATAGAAGCTTCGTTTTCAAAGTGGGAGGAAAGAGTAGGACCTGCAGAGTTGGAAAGGGCTGTTCTATCTCTGTTGGAGTTTGGACAAATAATTGCTGCTAAACAGCTTCAACACAAGTTGGCTCCATCACATGTTCCATCTGAATTCACACTTGTTGATGTTGCGTTAAAGCTCGCAGCTATTTCAACACCCAGTAGCAAAGAAGTATCTGTGTCAATGCTGGACGCAGAAGTCCTTTCAGTTATTCAGTCGCATGATATACTCATTGACAACCATCAGATTGACCCTTTTCAGGTTCTGATTCATGCTTTTATAGATTTGTTTCTATATATGTGGGTGTGTGTGTGATATAGAACCTGGACTGAATTGAACCAGTGTCCATTGGACCAACTGGGCCAAGTCAAGCCAGTCTAGCTGTTCTTCTAGAAGGACCAAAAAGAGGCCAAACACTGTTCACGTGAACAGTGTCTCAACCATTTTTTGGCTTTGAAGGTATATTCTTTGAAGATTTTGTGGCCCAAGAGTAGACTATGCGAAGATCTTTTTACGAAGACTGGAGATTGAATACTTATTAGATTTTTTTTTCTAATTTCTAATTTGGTGGTCCCTAAGGTTATAAAAGGTAGTTTCTATTTTAGCATTTTGGCTGATAATAAACCCTAGATTGTATTTATTTTATTTTAGTTAAGAAAGTTTAATTTTTTTTAGAGTCTGAGAATACTAGGTCAGCAAAATATTCTCAGCCCATAGTTTCTATATTTTATGCAACTCGGAGAGCAGGTTATAGTACTCTATAAATATGTAGGCTATTCTCAGCCCACAAAGATTTGAGAAGTTATTAATGTTGCTTTGAGTTTATTTTCTTGTCTCTTGCTTGAGTGATAAGAAGGGTTAGGACCTTCCTGTTGAGAGCTAATCACGTAGGGCTGAAGGAGCCTTGCTGTCGAGAGCTATACATCTATATCATTCTTTATTCTCTTGTTTTTTGTTTCTATATTGTTAATTCTAATTCTCTTCTCTTTTGTTTACCTGTAATTCTCTGATTTGTGGGTCTAGTTGGGGCGAAGTCATCCTTGATCTTAGCCCTACATTAGTGTGTGTGCGTGTGTTTTGGGGGGGGGGGGGGTCGTGCTTGTGTTTGTTTGTTTATCCTCCTCAAGTCTCATTAGCAATATATTAAATGGTAAATGTTTTAAGGTATCCCCATAGGCAAGGAATTGAATTTCCATTGCTCTCCAGATTTGATCAAGTGAAACATTCTTGGTTTTGGTTTCAATTTTGCTTCAATTTTTCTACTTAGATTACCCCTCTTTTACATAGCTTCATTCAACTTGAGTGAAATAATTTCAGTTTTAGGAGCAGTTGAATTGATATCTATTTTAATCAAAATTTGGTACTTTGACCTCTCATCAAATTCTGGGAGAAAAATAGAAGTGGGGAAAAAGCAGCAGATCTGAATTCCAAATGTGAGAGGCTGAGAGCATTATACACCTTCATAACAGTGGTTCTACTTCCTCTAGTCATTAAAAGATGGCCTTTTAAAGTTTTTCAAAGGTTGAGGGTCAAATTGAGATTTGAGACATGATGAAAAGCTTTGTGATTCATTATCAATTCTGGAGAACTGATCCTTAAATATCCTTCCGCAGAATTCCATTGAGAGCAAACAGACACATTTTCTAGTAGTCCTTCCTCAACTGCAAACCACCAAGGGAGTCCATTGATTGTTTAAGTTGAGGCATCTTCTAGGAAGTATGTAGGAAGCCTGAAACTGAACCAGGATGTATGAACATACTCCTATTTTTCCTAAACTCTGTAAGTCTTATTCATCTTTTCCTACCTCTGTGATTCATTTATATAATTTCTGGTTCCTAAGAGGGGGGAAAATTGCGAAGAAAAAGAGAAAGATGTCACCTTTGATGGTCGGAGATGTTGTGAGGCAAATCAAGAAGCAGACGGCTAATGGAGAGAGATTATTTGCGGTTTGCTGTTGCGCTCCATTGATTTGCTGTTGTGATTCCAACGCCAACTTATTTATGGATTTTCCATAGTTGAAAGCGAATCATCTTCAAGTTCCTTGGGTTTTGTTTGATGGAGACTGGAGGGTACTCCCAAGTTTTACTTCCAAATGCAAAGTACTCCAAAGAGAAACCTAGACCCGTGCTTAATCCTACTCCCTGCACCAATGCCAGATTTAGGATATTTGAACAATAACAAAGCAAGCATAAGGCAACAGTAAATATACACTTACATAAATGCTTCAACCTGCAGAAGAGAGATACAAAAAGACACAGATCTGAAACCATTCCCCCCCCCCCCCCCTCTTTAAATCTCAGATTTAAAACCTTAACCTATGGACATTAGATCTGAAACAGTTTCCCACAGTGGATAAGCTGAATATTTAGAAGTTAATTGTAAAAGGTAATAGTGCTCTGCTGGTGCTCCTTAGCCTTATTGCTGGAGATGTGTCTTTATTCATGAGCTTCTTCTTTTCTTCCTTTTAGGTCGTCTGATGTGCAAGTAATAAGGTGAAGAATTAGGATATATCTAGTTTTGAAGACTTCAGGTAAAGGCAATAGAATAGCCTTACATCGTTCCAAGAATACATTTGGAAATATAAAATAAAAAAGTGATTGTTTAGCAGAAAAGACTAATGGAATGGAATAAGGTGTAATTTGAGTAATATATTTATTGGGCACCTCTGCCATTTTTCCATTTCTTGGGACATCTACTTTAAGGCAAAGTTTTTTGAGATGTCGCTGATATTTGGGGTGTGGAGTGTGGGTGAGGACCAGGGGGTTGTGGGGTAAGGCTCAATTGTATGATAAATTCCATGAAAGTGGAACTCAAACTATGGTGGTGCTTTCTAGGCAATCCAGGACTTCGTTTGTGGGTTGGACTATGTGACTATTAGACTAGAGATGCTTCAGCTATCGTGACAATCACGGACTATGTCAAGGTTTCGAGAACTTGGTGGTTCAAAAAACTAAGTCATACTGAGATCTCACCTATTTGGCTAAAAGTAAAAGTGAGATTTGTAAAGAGGATTAATACTAGGTTTCGAGAACTTGGTGGTTCAAAAAACTAAGTCATACTGAGATCTCACCTATTTGGCTAAAAGTAAAAGTGAGATTTGTAAAGAGGATTAATACCAGGTTTCGAGAACTTGGTGGTTCAAAAAACTAAGTCATACTGAGATCTCACCTATTTGGCTAAAAGTAAAAGTGAGATTTGGTGGAAGCAGTAACTTTGAGATACACAGGATCCGGTCGATACATCTGACACATAAACTTGTAAGAATGGTCTCATAATCGCTGGGGAAAAAAAGAAAAAAGAAAGAAAAAGAGAAAGGATATTATCGGGATCTTACTTAGCAAGTTCTCTTCCAGGGATAAATATGTGTTTGCATGAAGATGGTTTTTCTTTTCTTTTACTTTTTTTTTTTTTGGGGGGGGGGGGGGGGGGAAGGGCTGCAGTGGAAGTTTTGGAACATTGTTCTCCAGGCTCACATTTTAAGGTAGCAGACATGGCTACCATGAATATCTTACTAATGCTGGAGGCTAGATTGGCTAACCAAGGGGTTGTTAGTACCAGTGTGTGTTTTTAATGTGCATTCTTCATAGTCCTTCGTGCATTTGCTGGTCCCCCATCTTTTTTTTCTTTTTCTTGTTCTGTATATAATCTTAATTGACTAGTCTTTACTCTCATTATACTTTTTGAATGAAATTTTCTGCTATGTATCTATTAAAATAGTACTTTTTTTCTCCAAATTGTTTATTCCTGATTGCAGATCTTGGAGAGCTTGCTAACTAAGTTTAACGAAGGTTGGGGGCGTGGATTGTGTAACAGAATAATAGCAGTTGTAAAAGCTGCCAATGTCTTGGGTCTTTCATTTTCTGAGGCATTTGGGAAACAGCCAGTGGAACTGCTTCAACTACTCTCTCTTAAAGCACAAGATTCACTTGAGGAAGCGAAACTTCTAGTGCAGACTCATTCCATGCCGCCAGCCAGCATTGCTCGAATTCTTGCTGAATCTTTTCTTAAGGTGCTTCCCATTTGCCTTTGTAATTTCTGCCACAGAACAATGGTCTAGCATTTACCACTATGTATTTTTTCCAGGGCTTATTGGCTGCACACCGTGGAGGTTACATGGATTCGCAAAAAGAAGAGGGACCAGCTCCTCTTCTATGGAGAGTCTCTGATTTCTTGAAGTGGGCAGAGCTTTGTTCCTTAAAACCGGAAATTGGCCATGCATTGATGCGTTTAGTTATTACTGGACAGGAAATACCACATGCCTGTGAGGTATTGAATAGGAATGGAATAATTTACTTTAAGAGACATTTATTTTTTCCAGTAGTAATAATGGTCATAAAAGGAGTAAAGGCTGTAGGACTTGTTGCTTACCAATTCAATTAACAAAGCAGTTCAAAGATGCAGACATATCAACCCTACTGGTAAAAGGAGGTGAAGATTAGATAAATACAAGGTGACAAGGGGATGATATACCAACTAGTAATCTTAATTACGTTTCATGCTTATAATTAATTCTTGGCTATTTTGTGCCTCTTGGAAGAGATTGTGGACCTCCAACTTGTGGGGCACTAAGTAGTACTTGGCTGCTTTGAAATGCCATAAGCTTTAAAAAATAAAAATAAAAAGTTAATTTTGCTCACTCAAGGCACTCATTCATTCACCTTGCGATGTAGCCCCAATTTCATATGACGACTCGTCCAAGTCTTTCAAGAGAACCAACTCATATGGGGACCAAGAAAAAGTTTCTTGAAATTTTGGTTATGGGATGGTTTTTGCTAGTAAGGATGGTCTTGGTTGGTGACCTCTGAATTCTCTGGTTGCATTAATTGGAATGGAGTAGTATCAAGGATGACGAAGTGTTAGTTTTGGAGAAACTTAAAATGGTGGGATGGGTAGGTTATTGAGATATGGGATGAAAAGTTATTGGAATGTGTTGAAACTTGGAGGAATGTAGGTAATGGTATAGTGATATGGTCATTCAAGTTTTGTTGGTTTTGGATGGCTAAATTAGAAGATAGAGGATTCTTGTCTTAGAGGTTTGAGGGAAGACTATGAAAATTCAAGAAAATATTCATATGTTGTAGTTGGATTATTAGAATTGGGTCATACTACGATCTAAGGTCACTAGGGTTGGGGAGAAGATGTACCTAAAGGGTGGGACAGATGTAGCGGTTAATTAGAGTAGATCTGAACTTGAATTTTGGGTGTCATAGAAATTCCAAAAATTCAAGAAAAAATACAAAAAGGGAGAAATGAAGGTAGGCTTGATTTTACCTTTAGAACCCTTCTCAGCCTTGGATATTCAATTTTCTAGGTTTGAGGGAAGACTATGAAAATTCAAGAAAATATTCATATGTTGAGTTGGAAGAATTGGGTCATACTACGATCTAAGGTCACTAGGGTTGGGGAGAGATGACCTAAAGGGTGGGACAGAGGCGTTAAGGTAGTCTGAGTTGAATTGGGGCGAAATTCCAAAATCAGAAAAATACAAAAGGGAGAAATGAGGTGGCTGATTCCTTAGAACCCTTCTCAGCCTTGGATATTCAATTTTCTATTGACAGAACCAGAACTTACTAACACATGCGAGGAGTTACTCGAAGAGAAGCTTTCTTATTTAGTATCCAAATCTGACCTCCCCATCAAGTGGAGGGGTCTATTTATACATATTATGTTTGAGTTCTAATCTGATTTGGACTCCCAAGCTGGACTCTAACATGAAATTAGAAACTAACTTGAAATAAAAACTAATTTACTTAGACTAGGCTACATAAACCTAAAAGAACAGTAAAAAGACTATTTCGTGCTTATAAGTTTTATTTAGGCAGCCACGTGCTCTCCCTGCTGTCTCTACCCATATTTCCTTTGGTTCTTCCACCTCCTTCTAGCTGGATCTATGGCATCCGATGGGTATTCTCTTTTCCCTTCGTGACCCTTGTGTTGTTTATGAGACCCGCATCCCCAAATGCACCTCCCCTCTCCACTTTCATCATTAATGGCTCCTGGTCCCCTCTCCCCCACCCGATTCACACAAGTCTGGGACTCGCTCCTACTATCTTGGATTCCCCTCACGACCTCAGTGTTTGGCTTCCCTCTCCCACCAAATCTTTCTCTATTTCCTCAGCTTGGAACCTTCTTCGTTCTCCATCCCCCCCCCCCAGCCCCTTTGGCCCCCCTGGTTTGGTTAAAAGGTCACATCTCCTGTCACTCTCTCACCCTTTGGAGAGCCCTAAACCTAGCCCTTCCCACCCATGCCTTTCTCATTAGCTGTCATATCCCAGCTAACCCTAATTGCATCCTTTGTTGGAATGGTTCAGAGGACTTAGAGCATCTATTCTTCACTTGCCCTTTTCTCTCGTTCCCTTTGGAGAAAAGCCCTAGCTTCCATTTGGCCCCATTTTCGGCACTCCTTTGGCTTTGTTGCTCATGATTGGGCTTGGGTTTTGAAAAATTTTTCAGGTACCTCCATTTGTGACTGGATCGGTAAGCTAGTCTTTCGTGCCATGGTCCACCACTTATGGTGGGAACGCAATCTTAGGAGATGGACTTCCAAATCCCACTCTTTAGACTTGATTTGTAGTGCCATCTATTTTGATGTTTTTGCCAAACTTCTCTCTATCCCCCCCCCACCCCCGGTTGTTGATACCCCAAGGAACAAACTCATTGTTGTCTCCTGGGGTCTTAGCTCCTCTATCTGGTCTCCTTCTTGAAGGTTGGTTTGCTCCCCTCCCTTTTTGTATCATCCTTTGTTTTTTCTTGGCATTTAATTTAATTATTTAATCATCCAAAAAAAATGGGTTAGGCAGAATTTACATCAAGTAAAGTAATTACATAAACTATTTTCATACTTTGCATTGGCATTAAACTTTAGGGCCCATGACCACACAAACATATTAAACAAGGGCTCAACACTCATGTTAATCAACCCTAGGTTGATTCTAAAGGAAAATAGGCCAATTCAGTGCTGGGTTTTGCATCACCTTGGACAACCATGTCTGCATCAGGTGATGAATATAGAGGACACTTCATGGGTTCTTACAAAGTCGTAGAGGATTACATATCAGAAACTGTGATTAACCAGAATCACAATGATGTAACAATAACAGAGTTCAAGAAAATTTAATACTGAAATCTAGCAAATATATGTGAACTCATATCCTGGACAAAGATCACTGGTGTCTAATCACAGCTTCCCTTAAGATGAATAATTTGATTACATCATTTGATCTCAGGAGCCAGCATTGTTACAGAAGTAGCAAGTCGAGTCCTAAAATCCAGGAACTTAGATATCTTTGCTAATAAAGAACATAATTGCGTCTGATTATCAGTAAACAATATATAAAAATACAAAGCAGAACTGTAGTTAGATTGGGAGTTATAATGGATAGAGATAGTGTTGATTTTTGGTAAATGTGCTGTGTAGAGAATGTTCTCTTCCACACCTATATTGCTCACAAACATAATATATGTAATTTAACTTCTCGGAGAGGTGAAAGACTAAAAAAAGGGAAATTAACAATGTAAGACGCTAAGTAAATAATTTTATTCTTCAAGTACACTTGCTACATTATTCTAACACTCCCCCTCTAGTTGGAGAATAAATGTCATACATTCCTAGCTTACACAACAGGGTACTGAACTATTGAGAAAGAAGTCACTCAGTGAAGATGTCAGATACTTGGTCACCTATCTTAACAAAAGGAGTACTAATATAACCAGGGTCTATCTTCTCCTTGGTAAAAATTTCAGTCCACCTCAATGTACTCAATGTGTTTCTCCTGTCATGTGTGCAAGATTGTCTACTATAGTGCTGGCAACCTTTATAGTCTCATTGGTGAATCAGTATCAACTCCCAATTCTTGTACCTGTCTTTTCAACCATAGGAGTTACATATTCCATCAGCCTTAGCCTTGAACTCTGCATTTGATCAAGTCACAACAAGTTGTTTTTTGCTTGTCCAAGTGACCGAGTTTTTTTTTTTTGGATGAATAAATAATTATAATAAAAGAACGGAAACAAGGAAACAAGGTCTTTAAGAGGAAGACCGAAAAGAAGAGCTGGGACCCCAGGAGACAACAATGAATTTGTTCCCTGGGGAATCATCAACAGGGGAATGAGGGGAAGCTAACAGCCTAGATGAAACATCAAAATAGATGGCATTCCAAATCAAGTCAATAAAGCGAGATTTGGACGTCCGTCTCCTGAGATTACGCTCCCACCAAATGTGGTGAATAGAGGCACAGAAAACAAACTTACCAATCCAATCACAAGTGGAAGAGCCTGAAAAGTTTCTCACAATCCAAGACCAATCACGCACAAACCCATAGGAACGCCTCGAATGGGGCCAAATGGAATCAAGGGCTTTTCTTCGGATAGATCTAGAGTAAGGGCAAGAGAAGAAGAGGTGTTCGGGGTTTTCCAAGTCGTTCCAGCATAGGATGCAGTTGGGATTGACTGGGATATGGCGGCTAATAAGGAATGATCGGGTGGGAAGAGCTTAGTTGAGAGCTCTCCAAAGGGTAAGGAAGTGGCGAGGGATGGAGCCTTTGAACCAGACCAAGGAAACCGAGGGGGTTTGGGGTTTTGGGCATGAAGGTGATTCCAAGCAAAGGAGGTGGAAAAGTTTTTGGTGGGGGAAGGGAGCCAAATAGTGAGGTCGTGGGCAGAGCTAGCAAGAGGGGGAATAGAATCCCAAACCTATGTGAGAAGGAGGAGCCGGGAGGGGAGTGGGGTTCCAGGAGCCATCAGTGATGAAAGCAGACAACGGGGTGTCTTTAGGGATCCGGGAGTCATAAACAGTTTAGGGACCAAAGTTTGTGTAGAGAATGCCCATCGGATGCCATGGGTCGAGCCAAAAGGAGGTGGAAGAGCCAGAGGAAATGAGGGTAGAATTGTAGAAATAGTAGTGAGAGCGAGGGGACGAAAGGAGAGGAGTTTCCTCTAGACCCAAGAAGGATTGGAGGGCAAGGGAGAAGTTCAGAAGGAGTCAAAGCGAAGAAGGTGATGATGAATCCAATTACCCAAATGAATCTTGCTTAGAGGCAATTTTGCAAATGAGTTTGAGAAGGCAGGCGAGGTTAACATCAAAGATCCTACGGATGTCAAGGCCACCCTCAGAGGTTGGGCGACAAGTGGTCAACCAACATACAGGATGAATGAAGCGGGTGGCCTCCCTCCCTTTCCAAAGGAAGTCGCAAAACAGGGATTCCATATCATGGACAGTAGACTTGGGAATGGAAAAGATCCCACACCAGTATAGATATGAGGATTGAAGCACAGAGTGAATGAGGACTACTCTACCGGCAAAGGACAAAAGCTTACCCTTCCAGAATTGGAGCTTCTTACGGATATGATCAAGCATTGGAAGACAGTGGTGGCGAGTAAGCCTACTAAGGATGAGAGGGAGGCCAAGATAGACAACGGGGGAGAGCCAGGCTTAAAATCTGAGAGCTGAAGGAGAGAGGAACGAAGCTAATCAGAGACCCCATAGAGGAAGAGAGTGGATTTATCAAGTTTGACATGAAGGCCAGAGAGGGATTCAAAAAGAGAGGGCTGAGAGAATGGAGGAGATGGATTGGTGATCCGCTTTGGAGAAGATCGTAAGATCATCAGCAAAAGCGAGATGGGTAAGATTGAGGGACTTACACAAATGGTCCAAGTGACCAAGGTATCTCCCACAAATGTACAATATCTTGATATAGGTCGTCTCTCAGAAAATGAACCAGCTCAATCCACATAACTATAGCTCTCTATCCTTAAATGGTCATGCCTTCCATTATTCCATATAATAGTTATTTTTCAATGGCGGACTTCAACTGCCTTAGGATACAATACAACATCCCGATTCCTCTTGCATAGGTGATACCTTAGCGATTCAAAGAGAGGTAAAATTTTCCTACCAATCTCTGGAATGTTCCTGCATGAACAAGAGAAGTACCAAAGTTTTCTCCTAGTTTGTGGTTCTTCTCAATGAGACAACTTGCTGGTTAGTAACCTAGGATCATCCCAACTTAATGGTGGTTGTTGCATGAATTAATGAAAAATGATGGAAAGAAAAAGGAAGATGAATGTTGAAAGGTAGTATGAGAAAAGAAGCAACACCCAGCATGCCAAGATAAACTCAGCTACATAGATCTCTTATATAGACCCTTGCTCTCCAATAGGCTTTAACTGATGAGGACATCAGCCGACAATTCTAAGTTTACCAGCAATGCCAGCGTAGAGATCATCCCATGACAACATCTATATGGATGGACAATGAGTTCGTAGGTTATCGGATTGCTAGGGTCCTATGGTTCGATGAGGAGCACTGCTTATAGGTAGTTTGTCGTGTTATTTTCTTTAGTCTTAGTGGGTTGGGTATTAGTTTACTATTTTTTTTTTTTTTTTTGTATGTTGAAGTCTTTGTAGGCTGGGCCTAGAGTATATTTTGCCCAGTTTTGAATTAGTTTGGGTTTGGGTTATATTTACTACTTTAGTTGGGGTTATTTTAGGAATTCACATGTAGGGTTGGGAGGGATTAGTTCTATTATTTAAATCTTGTATGGGAATCATTTGGCAGCATGAATGAATTGGGGGGGGGGGGGGGAAGCTCTCTCTCTCTCTCTCTCTCTCTTGCGCAATTTCCCTTGGCATGAATTCCTCATTCTCTCAGGTAAGTTCTCTTCTCTTCTCCTACTTTCTCTTTTACGTGAATTAGGCTCCTCTCCTTTTCTTTTCTTCTCTAGTTGCTATCTTCTCTCTTCTTTCTTTCTATCGTCTCATTCTATTCTTTTCTCAGATTTCTTTCTTCTTTCTTTCCTCCTCTCTTCTCTTTTATTCTGGCCATCAGAAATTCTTCTTTTATTTGCCATACTTTTCTTTTTCTCCTTCTCTATTCTCACTTCTTGTACAGCAAACTTGCTGTATTTCTCCTTTCTAAACCTACTGTCCATTCTGGTGTTTCATCATTGCCCAAAAATTCTTTCTTTCTATTATTTTTGTTCCTTGGTATTTTCTAACTCCTGTTTGCAGCCAGAACCAGCAAGTAATTTTATCAAATCTTTCCTTAAATTTCTTCCTTTTTGCAGTAGTTTCTTTAAGATAGAACTTCCAAGGTTTCCTTTGCAGCTGAATTCTTTGTTAGAAATATGATATTGACTAGGACTGCTTTAATTTTCTTAATATTCTTGCATTTAATTTAGTGTTATGCTGTCAATATCCCCATCCCCTTATTTCTCTATTGATTCTTGTTTAGTTGTGCTTCTTTCTCTGCTTTAACTATCTTATATGCATGCTTAATTAGAATACAGTTGTTGCAATTCCTTTTTTCTTTACTACCTGTCAAGAATAGGTGTCTCATTCTAAGAGTCTAATAGCCCACTTTGTATGTCCCCTAGTTTCTAGGGTTTCCTTGCATCACTAACTGAAGTCATACTTGGTGCAAAAGACTATGCATGTCCTTCCTTACCACTTCTCTTGTGATCATTTTATTCTTACCCCTTGCTTTTTATTGCTCCTTCAATTGGAATCATATCACTCACAACTGGGGCATTCCTAGGCCTTCGTTGAAGATGACCATACCAACTGACAACTTACTCTAAGAGTTCGTCATTAATCGAGGCAGATCTGAAATCTTCTCTAATAGGTTTTGTTTTGTATTTCATCCTCTTTGGTTTACTACACATGCATCATAATAGCTGATGTAGGAGAAACCCTAGAAACTATGGGACCTACAGTGGGCTACTAGACTCTTAGAAGGAAGCACCTATTCTTGACAGATAGTAAAGAAAAGGCATTGCAGCACTTGAATTTTGATTAATCATGCATATAAGACAGCAAAAGTAGAGAAAGAAATACAATAAGGCCTAACTAATAAGCACAACTAAACAAGAATCCATAGGGAAACAAGGGGATGAGGATCTTAGCACCATAACAATAAATTGAATGCAAGGGGATTAAGAAACTTAAAGAAAATAGAATTGTCATAATCAATATTAGATTTCTAACAAGGAATTCAGCAATTAACAATGTAAAGGGAGTCTTAGGAAGTTTTGTTTTAAAGTAAATTACTGTCAAAGAATAAATGAGAAATATTTAGGGAGAGATAGTGTTAGCTGCTGGTCCTGGCTGCAATACAAGGGTTAGAAAACATCTAGGAACAGAAATAAGAGAAAAAATAAATATTTTGAAGTAATGGTGAATCCTAGGAAATAAGAGTAGGGTTAGAATGGAGAACCACAGCAAGACTGTTGTACTAGAGGTGATAAAAGAGAAGGAGAGAAAGAAAAGAAGAAATAAGAAAAAGAAGGTATGACAGAGAAGAAAGACAATTCTGACGGACAGCAGGGAAAGAGGAAGAAGGAAGAAAAAAGGAAAAAGAAAACTGAGAGAAGAGGGTTAGAAAAATTGATAGAAAGGAAAGAGAGAAAAGAACAATTATGCAGAGAAAAGAAAAGAAGAAGAGATGAAACTGATCCACGTAAGAGAGGAAAGGTAGAAGAGGAGAAGAACTAGAAATCCACGCCAAGAAAGAGAGTCGCACAAGAGAGAGGAATCTTTTAATTTTTGCATTCATTCATTGCCAAAAACGAATTCCATACAAGGTTTAAATAAAAAATTTATCCCTCCCAACCCTACATGTTTAATTTCCAAAATAACCCCAACTTAAGTTGTAAATATAGCCCAAACCCAAAATAATTCAAAATTGGGCCAAAATAGACTCTAGGCCCAGCCCATAAAGATTCAAACATGAAATTAAAATATTTCAATAGTAAACTACTACCCAACCCACTAAGACTACGGAAAATAACATGACAAACTGCCTATGAGCAGTGTTTCTCATCGAACCATAGGATCCTAGCAATCCGATAACCTCCGAACTCATCATCCATCCACATAAATGCTGTCATGGGATGATCTCTATGTCGGCGTCGCCGGTAAACTCGAAACTGCTCACTGATGTCCTCATCAATATCCTAATTTATGTTACATTGCTTACTGATAGTGACTCAAAGAACCATATGAGGCATTTGATAACAATTTCATAGCTGAAAAGCTCCATATATTGCATTCCAAATGCAAAGGAGAAAATTGAAACTGGCTGGACCTGGCAGTCAACTTAAAAACAAGTGCACTAACAACTCCGTCTATCAAGAAAGGAGGCCATATGATAAATGATGAGGACTCTTGGGAGATTCCAGTGAGCCATACCACAATTGAAACAATTGTTAATGGGGAGGGAGAAGCATAACTTGAAATCTTTTCAGGTAGGCTTAACACTAGGCCTATCTTATTCTACTTCAATCAATTCGCGTAGCAACGTCCTCCTTAGAATCCTCCCAAATCATGGAGCTCTAATACCAAGTTTAAATTTAGGTAATGAATGTAACAAGGAAGATGAGAAGAAGAGAAGAGGGCAAGGAAATGGAGAGGAAGAGGGTTAAATAGAGTATGTTGGGAAAGTATTCTCAATTCTCCCATTTATTCATTCATTTAACTTAGATGCCAAAAATACATCCTGTTGATATGAGACGGCTCACAAAGGTAAATGGGAAAAGAAAAGAACACACGACATCAGCTTTCAGCATAATGGGGCATCTGCATATAATACCCCAGATAATTCAGATGATTTTTTCGATGTAATGCTAAGCATTATTTGGCAACATTTGCTTCTCTCAAGTCTCTTGTTCTTTTTCTTTATCTGTCTAATCCTAATTGCAGTTACAAGTTATTTGTGTTACTCTGAATCTTTTTTCTTATTTTATGAGACTCCAATTTCAAGCAACCTAGTCTTGTATCATTTGTTTGTTGATCTGATATCTTTTTTAATATACTTTTCTCATGCACTCAGTATATTTGCCTAAGGATATTGATCAATATAACTTAAGACAATTTGAAAATGATGTTTCAGGTTGAGCTTCTTATTCTGTCCCACCACTTCTACAAATCATCTGCCTGTCTTGACGGAGTGGATGTTCTCATAGCCCTTGCAGTGACCAGGGTCGAAGCATATGTGTCCGAAGGAGATTTTTCATGTTTGGCTCGCTTAGTAATTGGACTTGGTAACTTCCATGGGCTGCAATTCATTCTTGGAATTCTGATAGAAAATGGTCGACTGGAACTTCTTCTTCAGAAGTATTCTGCAGCAGACACAGCAACAGGAGCAGCCGCGTCTATCAGGGGATTTCGAATTTCTGTTCTTGCATCACTTAAGCATTTTAACCCCCATGACCTTGATGCCTTTGCTATGGTTCGTATCTATACTCCTTCCATCATTCCATTGCATATTTTTGCAAACCTTTTATATTTGTGGCAAGTGGCATCAGAAAAACATACAAAATTATTGGGCATGTGAAAATGCTAGAGCTTGATAAAAATGATAATAACCACCTATAAGATCTCATTCTGATGTAAACCCAAAATCTAGGGGGTTTAGTAATTGCTGCAAACCCCAAATTTAGGGTTTATCTTCATGATGTTATTCAATTGGATCAGCAGAGTTTCTAGGGTTTTAACACCACGGTTGTAGGATTAGGGTTAAATAGGGTGGTTCTAGGGTTGGGAATGGATTAAGATTAGGTTTGGTAATGGCTGGAAACTAGGGTTGATTGAATTTCAATCCTGAACTTTGCTGCAATTTTAAATTCAGAATTGAATCTTCAAGTTTAGGGTTTTGGAATTTAGGGTTTAATAAGAATTAGGATTTCTAGGGGGTGGCTAGGGTTAGGGTTAAGGTCAAAGGTATGGGAGGCATTAGGGAGGGTGATTCTAATTGGAATTAGGGTTTGGATGAAGGGTTTAAAATTACAAGTGAAAGAGGTTAGGGTTTCTAGGGTTTGGTGAAGAAGATGAAATATAGGGTTTTCCAGGGTTTTTAGTGAAAAGAAAGGGACTGTAATTAGGACTTAAGGTGAGGGGAGGAGAGGAGTATTTGATTCCTAAAGGGGATGGCAGTTAGATGAGAGGTTTGGGAGATCTTGGGTTTTAGGTTTGGGAAAAAGGTAAGGAAAACTCAGGTTTACAAATCTGAAAAATCCAATGCTGCTGCAAGCCTGCTGAAGAGAAGAGGAGAGGGGGAAAAAAGAGAAGAGAAAAGAGGGGGGCTGTAATGGGGAGAAAGAGCTGGGGAGTGGAAGGGGAATGAAGGGATAGAGATTGAGAGGTAGCTTGGAGTTGCTACAGGGCTTGGGAAAGGGGAGGCATGGGGCTGCGATGGGGTAGGTTTGGGAGTAGATGAATTAGGGTTTAGGAATGGGGGGATGTTGCCACAGGCAAGCAGGAGGGAAAAAGGGAGGGGTGCAAAGGTGGGAGAAGAAGAGATGAAAGGGTGGGGTAGGGGATTGTATGAACTTGTAGATGAGTGAAGAAATCTCAGCAAACAGAAAATTTCTTTGGTGAGGTTCTCTTCTTCCAAGGTGGGTCATGATTTGTCATTTCATTGGTGGAATGTTTTGTTTCCTTTTTATTGTTTAGCTGGTGTAATTAGATAGAATCATAGAAGAATGAGGTGACTTTCAGGATACCTAAAAGCATAAACCACACAAGGGTCGATGATGTTACAGAGAATTCCCATTGGATGCTAGGGGTCCAGCCAAAGGGAAATGGAGCCTTCGTAAAGGAGATGGGAGAGCAAGAAGAAAGGGGGGGGGGGTAGGAGGCATAGGAGAATAATTTTGTAGGAACCAGCTAGATGGAGTCAAATTCAGGTGATAGGAGTAAAACCACTTGACTCAAACAAAGTCGTGCTTGATGGAGATTTTCTAGATTCATTTGAAGTTGCCACCAATGTTGTAAATTTGTAATCATGGATCCTATAGATGCCAAGTTCACCCTTAGATTTAGAGAGGCAAGCGGCAGCCCAATTAATAGGATGAAGGAATTTGGAGGTGACATTGTGTTTCCAAGAAAAGAACAGGAAAGCAATTCAATGGCTGAGATGGTAGACCTAGGAAGACCATAGATGGAGACCAGTAGATGTAGGGGATTTTTGGCGGAGGAATTTCTCCTCTTCAGAGGCAAGAGGTGGTGGAGCTCCAGATAAAGCTTTCGCTCGTCAATGGCCACAGCAGAGTTATAAAATCTGATATCCAAGATTTTACAACCCACCCACCCCCCCCCCCCCCAACCCAAAAAAAAAGGCTGGCTGGTTGGGGTATATGTGAAAGGGTCATGTAGACACTCAGTAACTGAGAAGCCAGCATACTCTTAGTTACCTCATGGCAATGTTTGTTGGGAATATGCTGATGCCATCATAATCATGTGATGGTGCTTCAGTGGAATCTGATGTTGGAACATGTAGAATGCTGCTTTAGCATATTAGGGGGAGGAACTGAGTTTTAGTGGCTGCTCAAAGGAGTGTGGGCAATGCCTTTAAAATGAAATTGGTGGCCAAAATTGGCATCAACATGGGAGTTCTCACCAATGTGATAGTATGAAAGACCCAATGGGCAATGTTGTTAAAGCCTCCGTCTAGGCGCACCTAGGCAGCAAAGCGGTTTTTCAACCGCCTTGTTTTGTATATATGTCTAAAAATGAAATTACCGAAATAGAAACTAAACTAAGAGGCAGCAAAGCGGTTTTTCAACTGCCTTGTTTTGTATATATGTCTAAAAATGAAATTACCGAAATAGAAACTAAACTAAGGTCCAAAATCTCTCTAGAATAAAATCTTCATGCAATCTGATTTTGGACCCTACAAATCCTCTATGAAATATTCCAAATAATGGGTTGTGACACTATTCACATGAACAGTATTTTAGCCTTCCTTTTTCATGTTTTGAGCTGGGCTTCAATGTTTGAATTGGTTCCTGCTGGTTGTCTTGCATCAATTCTCCCTCTCTTAAAAAAACTCGTTCTCGAGTTTCACTGAAAAGTCTGCCTCATAATTGATACCTCAAAACAAAGATTTTATAGGTGGTTACAGCACCTTTCAGTCACAATCACTAGGAAAGAAATTAGGGGAAATCAAAGGAGGGGGAAAAGGATACAAGGGATAGATAGATCTCATAGAGGAGAAGAAAAGTAGGGGAGAGGGACAAGAAGGTTGAACAGACTACAAGATAGAGAAGAGAGTTACCCAGGTTTGGGCTCTGATATCAACTAATAGAGGCAGGACAGAGAAGCAAGAAGAATAAAGAGGACAGAAGGGGAATCTAAGAAGAATTAGAATTGAAGAAGGGGAAGAAGGCGAAGAACACTCATAAGAAGAAGAAGAGAAGAGGAGAAGGGGGGGCTGCAAATGCCCAATGCTAAAGCTTCAATTCATCTTCCACCCCCACCCCCAATAAATAAAGTTTGTTTTTTTATTGCAAGGTTAGGGCCCATTTATAGCTTGGCTAAAGCTTTGCAAGAAATAGAAACTTAGTAGACTGAACATAGAAACTACTATCCTAGTAATTACTAACCAGTGACGATATAATCTTATGGAAATAGAAACTAACTAAAATTAAAAACTAGTAGGCTTTATATTTCAGCCACGTGCATAATAACTAAAATGGAGACACTACCAAAACAGAAACTAAACTAAGGTCCTAAATCTTCCAAGAATAAAATCTTCATGCAATCTGAACAGTATTTTGGCCTCCCTTTTTCATGTTTTCAGTTGGCCTTCAATGCTGGTTTAAATTGGTTCCTGGCTGGTTGTCCTGCATCATCCTATATTAGCGATGCATTAGTGGAAAGCATAAAAATGAGCTTCATACTTTACCCAAGAAAACACAATGAGGCACTCTGTTGATGAATACTAAAATCTTAGATTAGACTGGTGTAAAGTGGTGTTTCAAGCGTATGGATTTTGTCGATATGCAGTTCCTTCTTGGTTGAATCATGAATGTCAGGTCGGCATATTTTACCTTCCATGCCATTTCAGTTTATAAGTACCTGTCTGTTACTGGGGCTCTAGGATGGTGCTAGTTTGCTCTTTTGTGCCATATTTGATTGCCTCCACAGTTGTTATTTTGACATGACCAGTGAACCTATCTTAAGAGGTATTCATGAATTGATTAGAGAGACAAATGAACTTGCCAAAAGAAACGTTCAAACTTCCCCTAATGGTTGAAAATGAAAGATAAACTGGAATCCAATTGTAGCTCTTGGAGCATGATTTACCATATGTTGTCAAAATCATTTTTTGCTCTTATTTTGAGGATTTTGCAGCATTTGCAGCATCAAGTTTTGAGCAATAATTCTAAGAAAGCATGATTACCCATTTTGTGTGCACATGTTCCTTGATATAGGTCTATAATCACTTTGAAATGAGGCATGAGACGGCATCACTGCTAGAGACACGAGCCATGCAGTCTTTACGTCAGTGGTTCCTTCGCTATGATAGGGATCAAAATGAAGACCTCCTTGATGCCATGCGCTACTTCATTGAGGCAGCTGGAGTTTATGCTGCCATTGATGCCGGAAACAAGACACGCTGTGCTTGTGCCCAGGCTTCCCTCTTGTCGCTCCAGATCCGCATGCCTGACATGAACTGGCTCAACCTATCTGAGACCAATGCACGGCGTGCCCTTGTCGAACAGTCTCGTTTCCAAGAGGCGCTCATTGTTGCTGAAGCGTATAATCTCAACCAACCAGGTGAATGGGCCTTGGTGCTCTGGAACCAAATGCTCAAGCCAGACGTCACTGAAAAGTTTGTGGCTGAATTTGTTGCCGTGCTTCCTCTCCAGCCATCAATGCTTGGAGAGCTTGCAAGGTTTTATAGGTCTGAAGTGGCAGCAAGAGGAGATCAATCCCACTTCTCTGTATGGCTTTCGCCAGGGGGTTTGCCTGCAGAATGGGCAAAACACCTTTCGAGGTCATTTCGGTGCTTATTGAAGAGAACAAGGGATATAAAGTTGCGGTTGCAGTTGGCCACAATTGCGACTGGATTTAGTGATGTGGTCGACTCATGCATGAAAACACTGGATCGAGTTCCGGATGCTGCAGGTCCACTTGTGCTAAGGAGGGGGCATGGTGGGGGTTACCTTCCAATTATGTGATATGGTTGGTTGCAGTGGCAACATGGATGTGGCAAGTGATGATGAAGAAGAAGGTGGTAGTGAGGGTACAGTGATGATGTTGACAATGGCAATAACAGATTAGTTTGATGACTATGGTGTGGTCATGATCATTGTTTTGCTGATGTCACAGAGAATAAGTATGGTGCGGTAGATGGTGACAACAGAGGAGTATGGTTTTCAATGCAGACTAAGGTGATATAACGATGATAGTGCCATTGGTGCTGGTGCTGGTGCTGGTGCTGGTGCTGCTACTGATGTACTAATGATGGTTGGGAATTATGTGGATAAAATACCCCACACGAAGTGTTACCAGGGTAGACCACAGAAGCAGTTGCCATGGAAGGCCAGGAGGCACCTATGATTATCATGTCATTTGAGAACCAGGAGATTGTACATTAGGTTAGAACTATTCTTGAGTTTCAAAGAGAAATTTTAGTGTGCAAGGACAGTTAGAATGTATTGTAGGCTCTTTTTCTTCTCTTTTTTGGGGCGTCGAGGTATTGTGTTCGGGGAGGGGCGGCTGCAATTTTTTGGGTGTAGGGCTATTCATATGTTTTATTCAATGTATTCTTTCTACAGTGTATCATTTATGCCCATTTGTTTCCTATAAGGTACCCTTAATTTGTACATATATCAACAGCTTCGGTCAATGGCATTTTATCTGAAGGTTTGAAAAGAAAATTTCTGCCTGTTTCACTTGGATAGTTGGTGTGGCTGATCTGATTATTGGATAATGAAGTTCTGGCTTTTAACAATCATCAGACTAATATGTTTTTGTACTCTTAATCCATTATGCTTTTACCCCAAAAAAAAAAACTTTTTTCTAGTTGTCTACTAATCCTAGATTTTTTTAAGTTTTATTATGCCATATGGTCATATGGTTAGTTCCATAGAATTTAGACCCCAACCACTGCATCTACCCTGTTCCACGTGTTCTTACAGCCCCCTTAGAACTTTTTCCTTTTATGGTACAACCCTACAACAAGCCCTATAATTATGCTGTTTAATATAATTTATGAGGACATCAATGGATGACTTAAAAATTGATGCGACATTGGTCCATAAAAAGTTTAGCCAATGGTTTTACTTAGAGCCTTGGTCTGTTGCTGCTAGATACTTTGATTAAATCTAGTCGTCAACACATAGGGGTAGACTTAAAAGCATATGCTGTCAACGATCGAGATTAAAATCTCGATCGTCTGTCTTATAGATGATTAAAAATGTTCTCTCAATGTCTGCCCTAGTCCTTAGCCCTGCTTTTCCTAGTGCCCTAGTACCTGCCCTCACGCTTTACCTTTTCCTTTCTATATAGTAAAATTGTTAAGAGTGAATCAATCTCAAGTAGAACAAAAATTTACTCCCTTGAATTTACTATCGCCTAGTAATCCCAACATCCATGTCATTAAGAAAAGAGTGAACCACTTGTACCAAAAACAAGAAAGAATGAGTGAACCACACTATGACACTACACCACTACACCAGCACACCCAACCCAAGACAGTGTAAAGAGTTACTTTCATTTATTATTTATTTATTTAATATTTCTTTTAATAAAAAAAGATATCTTGTAACTTTTGCTTTTACTTTTTGGTATGTTTCTAAGAAATTTCTTCAGCTTGTCTTGCTGTCGTTGCAAGTTGACCGACCGATTATTCTGAGTGTTTATCCGAACGTTTTCGAACGGCACTTTTGAGTCTTGGAAGAGAAATATGTGCATTGCAAATCACGTGGTTATATAATTCATTTATTACTGAAGTCGATAGAAGGAATCTTTCGTGCTTATGTTTTTTAACTTCAATTCAAAAATAAAGAACAGTGCCCGAGGGTTTTTTTCGTTTTTAATTTTAGATGTGATAATTAGTCATGTGACATTTGGAGGATCTACTAAACTAGTGCGACCGATGTGGTGGTTTGATGTAGGATTCTTGTTTCGTGGACTCCATTAAATGTTAGTCAAATATAATTTTGTTTTACACGAACAATAGAGTGATTTATTTGAGTTAAGTTGGCATAATTTAAAGGGTAATTTTCATCCGAACCCCGAGGTTTGGTCCATGTCAGTTTTAGTCCAAAAAATTGAATAGTTTGGTAATCGGAGTTGAATAGAATAAGATATGAAGGTATTTTTGTCATAAAAATCACAAATTGTCATTAATTAATTTTATTAAATACTTTAAGGGAGGCAGATGTAAAATGTTCATTTTTTTGGATTAAAAATGACATGGACCGAACCTCAGGGGTCCAGATGAAAATTACCCAAATTTAAACACAATCTCTCGTGCAATTGAATTTTAATCAAATCTACCCACCTAGGGAAACCCGAAGATTTGCAAAGCTTGTGTTTTCCGATTTCAATTATAAAGAAACAAGAACAATGCTCGAGGCTTGTTTTTCTCATTTTTTGTATTTCAATTGTGATAAATAAGTACCCTCCTCCGCACTTTGAAGAACAATGCTCGAGGCTTTTTTTTTCTTTTTTTTTTTGTATTTTCGAGTGTGATAATTAGGCACGTGACTATTTCAAGGATTTTGCTATTACAAAAAAAGTGTGATAATTAGGCACGTGACTATTTCAAGGATTTTGCTATACTATACGTGTACTTGTAGTGTTTAATACATTTAACGTTAAATGAATGACATGTGCATTCTATTAAACCTCTTTTAATGAAATTTACAACTCACCAGATGCACCAGCTAGCAAAATCCTACCATTCTCGATCTATACATGAAAGTTCATTGGAAGCCGTATCAATGACATTTATAGCTATTTAACCGAATTTTAATTAAATTATGATTGATTCTGACTATTTTTAATTGAATTGAATAATGTACCCAGAAGCCAAACGCGAGACACAAATTAGAAATACTTTGCTTCAACTTGTCACATGGTGGACCTTCTATAAGGAAGGAGCCCACTCCCTCCTTTTTTTTTATATTCCTTTTTTTATATAATTTACTAAAGACTAAAAAAGAGAGTGGCGTGCTGGTCTTCCAAGTTCCAATTAAAGGAAAGCTTCACTTTCATTCCACATTCATTCATCTTATCATCTATAAGAACCACTTCAACTTCCATCTCTTCAATCACAAGATCAATCTTCTCTAGCTACTTCACTCCAAAGCTGCTTGCTTGTTGATTCAAATGTTAGAACTAGGGAAACCCATTTCCTCTTCATCCATGAAGATGAAGAAGAAAGTTATGCTTCTAGCATTATCTTCCATTCTTCTCTTAGTCGCCGTAATCGGCATTGTCGCCGGCGTCTGCTCACGTAAAAGCTCCGGCGACAAAAACTCTTCCTCCCCACATTCCATTCTCAAATCTTCATGCAGTGTCAGTCGTTTTCCAGAACTTTGCTACTCTGCGATTACCAGCATTCCAGGCGCCACCGACAAGCTAACCAGCCAGAAGGACGTGATCGAAATGTCTCTCAACATCACAGCCACAGCCGTCGAACACAACTACTTCGGCATAAAGAAGCTCATGCTTGACAAAAAGAAAAGCTTGACGAAGCGTGAGAAAACAGCTCTACACGATTGTTTGGAGATGGTGGATGACACATTGGATGAGATACACGAAACGGCTAAAGATCTCAAGCAGTACAGAAGCGTGAAGAAAACTATAGCCCAACACGCTGCTGATCTGAAGATACTGGTGAGTGGTGCAATGACGAATCAAGAAACTTGTTTGGATGGGTTTTCACATGAGGGAGCTGATAAAGAAGTGAGAAAAGCGTTGCAGAAAGGTCAGATTCATGTTTATAAGATGTGTAGTAACGCATTAGCCATGATCAAGAACATGACCGATACCCATATGGCTCAAGAAAGAATGGAGAGAAAGCTGATGACGGGTGAGGACACTAGTAGTGATGATGAGTTTCCTGAT
Organism: Hakea prostrata; assembly: GCF_041222555.1. Classification (NCBI taxonomy): domain Eukaryota; kingdom Viridiplantae; phylum Streptophyta; class Magnoliopsida; order Proteales; family Proteaceae; genus Hakea; species Hakea prostrata. The sequence continues at coordinate 10,034,830 of NC_142600.1, read as the reverse complement.
TGGTTGTCGGCGGGAGATCGGAGGCTGCTACAGGCAACGACGGTGACGGCGGATGTTACAGTGGCGGCGGACGGAAGTGGGAACTTTAAGACAGTGGCGGCGGCTGTGGCGGCGGCGCCTGAGAAGAGTAGTAAGAGATATGTGATAAGAATAAAAGCTGGGACTTATAGAGAGAATGTGGAAGTGCCGAAGAAGAAGACCAACATAATGTTTGTGGGAGATGGGAGGAAGAGCACCATCATCACTGCTAGTAGGAATGTGGTTGACGGTAGCACCACTTTCCATTCTGCTACTCTTGGTAACTCACTCTTACTTACTCATTTTCTATCATAGTAAATCAAAATTTGCTAATTAATTTACTAACGACAATTTTTATTTTTTCCTTCTTCTTTTCCTTTTTTTTTTTTTTTTTTCTTTCTTTTCTTTTTTTTTTTTTATTTTTTTGAGTGTAATAAGAATTGGATCAGTTTGATCACCCACTAAGTGTTTTTATTTTGAATAAACATCAAAAACATTTTTTATTAATATTTGAAATATTTTTGTCTGGGTTCTCATTTTTAGAATACGGAATCCCATATGAATACCTCTTTTTAAAACTATTTTAGGGCTTGTTTGGTTACTTGAGTCTGTGATTTTAAAATTTTAGGGCCTGTTTGGTTACTTGAGTCTGTAGATTTCAAAATTTTAGAGATTTCAAATCTACAGACTTCAAATCTCTAGAGTCATGGTTCATAAAATTAACTGTTTGGTTAGTTTGAATTTTTGAAATGAAATTTCTAGATTTATCCCAAAAAAATATTTATTGAATTATGGTTCAAATCTTTAGCGCTTTGATAGTATGGGTGAAATCTCTAGATTTCACATCATACCCATAAATCTATAGATTCACGTTTTTAGTGTAAAAATGTGAATCTCTAGATTTCATGAATCTAGAGATTCACACAACCAAACAGGTAAAAATCTCCCATTTGTGAATCCAAAGATTTGAAATCTCTGGATTCGCGTAACCAAACAGACCCTTAGTAAATCTAACTGAGCTTCTAACTTTTGCTTGGAGAAACATACATAAAATCAATGGATTATCAAATGACTTTACAATGTAGTTGTAATTGTTTTTCGAAGCAAATACTAGGTGCAGATTAGCTAGTTTTAAGGGAAAGAGTTTAAATAAAAATACTTCTAGAATTTAACATTTTAGACATAAAAAACTCTACTAGAATTGCTTTTGCAACATATCAAATACGTGTAAAAGTGTTCTTATATGAAAAAACAACCAAAACTCTTTATAATGTTTTTCAAAATAAAAATGCTTTGTAGGTTGTCAAACAAGACCTTAATTTGTTGTAATGCAAAACCTACTTCTTGAAATATTAAATTTCATATCAATTTTTTTCTTATAAATTTCAATTTATATTTTAAAAATCATCTAAAATGAAACAGTTTTATATCAAAGTATTTTTTTTTTTCTTGATTTCTCAACATCGGAAATCCTGAAAAGTGTTTTAGAGTGAATTGTCAATTATTTATGGATAAGTTTATGTGGGTTTCAATATTTAAATGCAAAAGGCGGAAAATATTGAAGCACCCCACATGACACACCTAAAATAAAGCCTTAATTCACGGTGATTGGCAAAATAAATAAATATTTATTTATGAACAAGTCCAAGCGTAGCTTTACAGATGCTATGTCCTATTCTATAAACGGATAAGTCATAAGATTCCTCACTCAAGTCATCGTCTTTTGCCCAAAAATAAATAATAATTCATTCTATTGTGTTATCCACCAAAAAAATTTAGAGAACGATACCAAACGTGTTTTTTATAAAGAGAAACTCATCATTCTATGGTCAATTTCTTCTCCTCTTTATACTGAAAAGGGAAAATCATTTTCTAGCTCCACGCTTTAATTTATAATGTGAATGATGCCAAACGTATTTTTACTTCTACGTGCAGCTGTGGTTGGAGAAAGATTCTTGGCTCGTGATATTACTATCCAAAACACAGCAGGAGCATCAAAGCACCAAGCAGTGGCACTTCGGGTCGGGTCAGACATGTCGGCCTTTTACCGGTGCGATATGCTAGCGTACCAAGACACTCTCTATGTCCACTCCCTCCGGCAATTCTACACGGAATGTCTAATAGCCGGCACCGTCGACTTCATATTTGGTAACGCCGCAGTTGTATTCCAAAACTGTGATATCCATGCCCGGAAGCCCGGGTCGGGTCAAAAGAACATGGTTACGGCCCAGGGGAGAGATGACCCGAATCAAAACACTGGGATTGTGATCCAAAAATGCAGAATCGGTTCCACTTCGGATCTGACAGCAGTGAAGGGTCAGTTTAAGACCTATCTAGGAAGGCCATGGAAGGAATACTCAAGGACCATTGTCATGCAATCGTCGATAACCGATGTTATCGACCCGGCGGGTTGGCACGAATGGGCCGGTACTTTCGCGCTTAATACATTGTATTATGGTGAGTATCAGAACACTGGAGCTGGTGCTGGAACAGCAAATAGAGTGAAGTGGAAGGGTTACAAGGTGCTCACCAGTGCAACTCAGGTTCAGGAATTCACTGTTTCCAGATTCATTGCTGGTAGTTCTTGGTTGGGTTCCACAGGGTTTCCCTACTCTCTTGGTCTATGAACTGAAAATACTTCCATTCTTTAGTGTCTTGTTCTTGTCTGTTTTCATGAGAGGTTTTATATTCTGGACTTTGTAAAGAGAAGCTCTTCATATATATATATATATATATATATATATGATGCTGTACTAATCTAGCCCACTTGATGTATCAATTATCAAAATAATGCAACTTAGCTGGTTTTGTCTGCTACAGCATGCTATTTTCAGAACACAATTGGCTCTTCTACCTTTTGCCTTTTTCTTTTCTTAATTTAATCCCCAAAAAGCTGATTCTATTTAAGGTGTGATCTTATTTGGGAATAATAATTGTTTATTCTCTGTTCCAAATCCACTTTTATGGATAATCTAATTAAAAGTATAATCTAGACCAACTTCAGACACCTCATTAATTGCTTAGCCTTGATGGAAAATTGAGTTGCTCGGTTGGTGTTGTAGCTAGCCCAAAGCTAGGTGATACTTTAGAATTCTTCCCATATTTGTAAGAGTTTAGAAAAGCTATACATCATCAAGATTCCTAAAATGGGCATTCTCATATTATTTTTTTCCCCTTCTTCAAAATGCATTTGAATCGCCATTTTGTTTATTTGATTGATATTCTTCAATCATAATCAAACTGTTTAATTTTTAATTAACTCCAGTAATTTTTATATTACTTTCTAAAGTTCTTATTTTTTTTGAAACCGACATTCCCTTGACCAGCTTATTTATATCTTAACTACATACATCTTTAGAATGGTTTTTATTTATAATTTAAACTAATAAAAGTGCCATGTATAATATTTTTAATGCTATTTCTTCTTTTTTAATTAATATTTCTTAATTTTCAAGAAAAACTTTTCATATTCCTTTAGCTTTTAATGGTTTTTTAGAAAAATGAGCAGGGGAGATTAATTTGTAAATTTCTTAGCTGAACGATCTTAAAAATCTTACCATTAAATATGGGAGAATTAAATCTTAATCGTTCATCATAGACGGTTCAGATTTAATGGTAGGATTTATTTACACAGCTGTTCACCAATATTTTTGCTTTTAAATAATTTTCAAGAATTTTAGTTGACCATTATAGACATCATTTATTATTAATACAAATGTCTAATTGATTGAATACAAAATGGGTATTGGAGGAAAATGAAATATAGTCGTGTCCCTTGAGTTCATATTATAGCCGTGTGCATTGAGTTCGTATTATAGCCATGTTCCTTAAATTCATATTATAGCCGTGTCCATTGAGTTCATACTTTTATAGTAGTAATAATATTATAGTATATGATAGTATGATATATTGTAATTTTTCTTTTTACTTTTTAATACAAATGACCTTTTTAGCGAAAAAAAATAATAAATTAATATGATATAAGGTAAGACATTAATATTTTTACTAATGGATAAACTAATTAAAAGTAAATTAATCTAAACCAAATTTAGCACCCTCGTTAATTGCTTAGCTTAGGTGAAAATTTGAGTTGCTTGTTAGTTGGTGCTTGTCTGGTTGTAGCTGGCCCAAAGCTTGGTGATGCTTTTGAATTCTCCCCATATTTTTAAGAGTATAGAAAAAGCCTCAACCCAAAAAAAGTATACATACATAGAAAAGCAATGCATCATCAAGATTCCTGAAATGGGCATTCTTTGAGTATTTTTTCCCCTTCTTCAACATACACTTGAATGGCTATTATGGTTATTTGATTGGTTAACCTTCTTGAGTCATAATAAAATTGTTTAATTTCTAATTAATACTAGTAATTTTATATTAGGTTTTAAAGTATTTATTATTTTTTGGAAACGAGGTTCTCCTGAACCAATTTATGCCAACCTTAGCTACAAACATATTTAGTGATAATTTTTACATATAATTTAAATATAAAGTATTTGAAAATTTTTAAAATTTTAATCTTATATTATGAGGTTTTAGTCTTCACAAATTAGCTAACCACGAAGGTTGCTCTTTTAAAGTTGGTATCATTTTTCTAATACCCTTAAAATTCGATGCGTTAAAAGATCCTTGTGTCTGCCCTGTCCAAGTATAAACTAGTTATACAAACTAAAGCTCATCTCTCCCAACACAGCACCAGTGGTCTAGTGGTAGAATAGTACCCTGCCACGGTACAAACCTTGTGCGCGCGTTGGCTGTGCAGTGCCATCACGCCAAAAAGCATTGGTCTACATTATGCTCACATGCTAGGGGCACTGTACCTCTTGGGCGCCAGGGTGGCTTGTGGATGCCTTAGGCTATGGCGCCTCCATGCATCGTGCACCAGATGGGCCACCGTGCCTCGTGCGTGGATTAGCCCGCCCATGTGTGCCTTGGGCCACCGTGCACCCGCCGCTCGGGCCGTCGTGCATTGTTGCATGGGGGGGTGCCCTGGGCAACCAAGCAAGCACATGTGCCACTGAGCGTGTTGTGGTTCTTAGGTTAGGTTACTTACTTGGGGACTTGTGGAGCCCCGAGAGCATCATCATCCAGGACGATGGGGGAGGGAGGCCCGATGGCCTACGAAGACGGCCTAGGGCGACGTGGGGCTGGCAGCCTCTGATGGAATGGGACGGGGGAGGGACAAATCGATGCGACACAATGCTGAATCTCAGTGGATCGTGGCAGCAAGGCCACTCTGCCACTTACAATACCCTGTCACGTATTTAAGTCGTCTGCAAAGGATTCTACCGGTCATCTGCACTGTGGTGCGCATGGCTGGGCAACCAGACGAGCTGTGGTGCACAAGGCTGGGCCGCCGTGCTCACCACGGCCCAAGTCGCCGCAACGTGGATGCCTCTCGATGGGACAAATGGGACTTCGGAGTTTTTTTTCATGTGTCATGGCTCTTCCATGCGTACACATACTACCCACACACGCAACAAACCCATGTGTTGGCTATCCATTTCTGCTCCCCCACCAAGGGAGACCCCCCCCCCCCCCCCCCCCCTCTCAAGGTAGCTGTTAAGCATTTGCCCCTTTTCCAGAAGGAGACATGACTCCAAAAAAATCATATTGGGCCATATCTTGAGTTCCCCATGTCATCTTGGCATGAAACTTGGTGGAAAATTAGAGAAAATTCCAAGGAACATTTCAAAAAAAGAATCATCAATTTTTTATAGATATTTTATTTATTATTATTTTTTTAGTATTTAAATAACCATAAAAATAAAAAATATATACGAAAAATCCGTCTTATTGAATTTTTTGGTAACAAAAATTTTATATGGCCTTGGAAAGTACATAGATTGGTGTGGAAAGAGGAGTGACCATTTAGATAACATTTGCTATTTTGTATAATTTATTTTCTAAAATATAGTTAAAAATTCATCGATCACCCATAATGAAAGTTTTAGGTGCCCAATATTGGTACAAGAAAATGTGTTTATGCCAAACAAGTGGTTTCAAGGACTCCTTGAAAAAGAAGAGACGTTATGCACAGAACGGATTTCAACATTCATGTAGTGTTGTGCGGGTATGGCATGACATGTGCAGCAATTGGCACACACGTGCACCATGGGTCTCAGCCCAAAGGCTTGGATGGGCAGTAGAGCCACCTCTTTTGTGCACAAGGTGTGCATGGCAGCATTGCACGCGTGGTGGGACTTGTGGTCGGGAAGCATGGCTGGTGTCTCCGCGCTCGCCGGCTCCAGACTCCGCACGCGCTGGCTCCGAACTCCGCGGCACGCTGGCCCCAGACTACGCGCGCGCTCTCCTCTGCCTCCGCCCGCGCGGCCTGGCCCTCCTCACGGCTGGGCAGCCGTGCGCCCCATGGCTCCGGCTTGGCCTCCTGCCATGCGCGCCGGTTGTGGTGCACAGTTCCCCCCCTCCCCCCGCCTTTTCTCTTCCTCCTCCCGCACCATGTGTGGCTGGGGGGGGCCCCCGGCGCGGGGCACAAGGTGGCTGGGCAGCCGTGCGCCCCATGACACGCACAACTTGGGCGTTGCGCGCATTGTGGGGCACATGGCTGGGCAGCCGGACAAGCTGTGGTGCGCAAGGCTGGGCCGACGCACGCACATGGCTCCCCAGCCGCACGCACTGTGGTGCACAAGGCTGGGCCGTCGTGTGCACCACGGCCCAAGTCGTCGCATCGTGGATGCCTCTCGATGGGACAAATGGGACTTCGGAGTTTTTTTTCATGTTTCATGGCCCTTCCATGCGTACACATAGTGCCCACGCACGCAACAAACCCATGTGTTGGCTGTCCGTTTCTGCTCCCCCACCAAGGGAACCCCCCCCCCCTCAATGTAGCTGTTAAGCATTTGCCATTTTTCCAGAAGGAGACATGACTCCCAAAAAAAATCATATTGGGCCATATCTTGAGTTTCCCATGTCATCTTGGCATGAAACTTGGTGGAAAATTAGAGAAAATTCCAAGGAACATTTCAAAAAAAGAATCATCAATTTTATATATATATATAATATATATATATATATTTAGTATTTAAAAAACCATAAAAATAAAAAAAATATACGAAAAATCCGTCTTATTGAATTTTTTGGGAACAAAAATTTTATATGGCTTTGGAAAGTACATAGATTGGTGTGGAAAGAGGAGTGACCATTTAGATAACATTTGCTATTTTGTATAATTTCTTTTATAAAATATAGTTAAAAATTCATCGATCACCCATAATGAAAGTTTTAGGTGCCCAATATTTGTACAAGAACATGTGTTTATGCCAAACAAGTGGCTTCAAGGAATCCTTGAAAAAGAAGAGACTTTATGCACAGACGGATTTCAACATTCATGTAGTGTTGTGCGGGTATGGCATGACATGTGCAGCAGTTGGCACACACGTGCACCATGGGTCTCAGCCCAAAGGCTTGGATGGGTAGCAGAGCCACCTCTTTTGTGCACAAGGTGTGCATGGCAACATTGCACCCGTGGTGGGACTTGTGGTCGGAAAGCATGGCAGGTGCCTCCGCGCGCGTCGGCTCAAAATTCCGCGCGTGCCAGCTCCAGACTCCGCGCGAGCTGGCTCCTGACTCCGCCGCACGATGGCCCCAGACTACGCACGCGCTGGCCTAAGAAGACGCGCT